>NC_054491.1:47032110-47632110 GCF_017639515.1 Carcharodon carcharias | reverse complement strand
CTGATCAGTTTGAATTTGAACAAAGCTGGACAGTTAATTATTCCATGCTGCCTTCTACAGGGTGTGTTATCCACCAGAGTTCACTTGCCAGTCAATCAGCACTCTCTTCTCATGCAGTACGAGCTGTTGTTTCCCCCATTACTGTTGGAAAATTCTTGCGAGCTATCCTGATGAGTGCAAGACAAGAAGTCTTGATAGAATGTCTCTTTTTTCAGCAGTACTCCAGTTCTATACTACCATCTGTAGATTGAGGGACAGTTAAAAATGTGGTATTTAAGGTAGATGAGCTGGCTCCCGAGGAATATCAATTAGTATTTTGGACTGTCAGGAAATAAACACGAACCAAACATTTGTGGAATACGCAAGAAAGAAATGTTATGGGACTGGAGGTATCATTCAATGAAATTAGATGAGGCATTTGAAAATGTCAGAGAGTCATGATCCTGGAAGGAATTAGGAACAACAATCTAGTCGCTATTAGTGATCAATTGGAGGACTAGCAAGTTGCTAAAATAAGAGAAGCTCCAGGTTTTAGCCGATGGATGTGATAACTCACACAGACAGCGGGGGAGCATTAAATCTCCATTTATGAGCCCAAAAGGAAGCTGGAGTAATCATAAATTTGGACAAGATTCTGGCTTTAAGGGGAAGACTAAGACTGTTATGATGAGTAAGGCTGATAATATTGAAGATAAAAGTGATGTAAAGAAATCCGTATGTTTTAATTGTCGTAAGCCGGGCAACGTAAAAGAGAATTGCTGGCAGCTTAAGGAAAACTAGTTGGGGTTGCAGTAGAGGGATGTCTATGGAGGCTTCAAAAAAGACTGCATCAGTTGAAAAAAAGTGATAAAACCACAGCTATAGTACAGCTGCAAAGTGTTCCCTCAGAACCTAGTACAGTGGTGGATGTAATTGCTCATGCTAGTCAGGGAGATTCTTCCTTAAATATTGATGAAGTGAGTCAGGTTACTGAAGGTTATAAAGGTTTTGCTTCTGAGAGAGAAGATTTCCCTTACTCCTCTGACAAAATAAGTAAATAAATTAATATTTGAGAAATCCTGGATCAGATCAGTCATTGATGCTGGTTGATCTGCGTTCCAGATAGTCTGGCGAAGCAAAGTATGAACCTATTCCTTCATAAAAAGTGAAGTTTACAAAGTGACTTAATACACCGAGTTGTTGCTGCAGGAGTTGTTTCCAGTTTGCCTATTGAGGGAGTAGATTTTTTTATTGGGGAATTATTTGGCAGGTGATATGGCATTAATACCTCCAAGAGTTTCTAGAAAACGAACTGAAGTGAGAGAAACAGATTTTACAAGAGGAACATCTAGATTGTTCCCACATTGCGTAATATTGAAGTCTCTCATCAGGCGAGGCAAGAATGAAGCAAAATCAACTGAAAAGGAGGATAAGTCAGGTGTTCGGTAAGCCAGGACTTTTTTGGGAAGTTGATGAGGATAAACACCTTGAAAAGAACGTGGCTGACTTATTTAGTCGATCTTCAACTGAAAACGAGCGTAGATCCTAGTTTGCAGGAATTAATCAGAAAAGGTTCCTGCATGTTATTAGCTAAAAAATAGGATAATAGTGAGAAAATGGAAATCTCTTCAAAGGCCAGCGGATGAGGAATGGACCATAGTCCATCAAATTCTTGTAACTCCTGGTTATTGCGGGGAGATTTTAAGGATTGCTTCATGAGATTCCGATGGCAGGTCATTTAGGAATAAGAAAGACTCATGTTAAAATAATGAAGTACTTTTACTGGCGGGGATTGCATAGGATGTAGTTGAATTCTGCAGGTCATGTCACACATGTCAAATGGTTCGAAAACCCCAACCATCAATCAAGCTCCCTTGATCCCAATACCAATTTTCGATGAACAATTTGGTAGGATTACAGTGGATTGTGTGGGACCCTTACCTAAAAATGGGTATCAATATCTTTTAACGATCATGGATTCATCTACGAGGTTCCCAGAGGCCATTCCCTTAAGAAAGGTTACTGCAAAGATAATATTTGAAGGGATAATTCAATTTTTCATGAGGAATGGATTGCCCAGAGAGGTTCAATCTGACCAAGGGTCAAACTTTATGTCACAGGTATTCTAGGAAGCTCTGGAATTCCCTCCCTGCACCCTCCCGTCTCTCTACCTCACTTTCCCCTTAAAGCCAGCTGAGACCAAGCTTTTGGCCATATGATTAAATATCTCATTTTGTGGACTGGTGTCATATTTTGTTTCAAAATGCTCCTGTGAAGCACATTGGAACATTTTACGCTATACAAATACAAGCTATTGTTGATAAGTAAGATAACTTGTTTTTTGCCATCACTGGGAATTTCAATGACAGGACAAGATTTTGCAATCTGCAACTGGTGTCATGGTTGAACAGCTCCAACACTCACATGTTGTATCAAACCACTACAAAGCCCCCAAAAAGGAACGAAACTGGACGGACCACCCGGTATCGACCTAGGCACCGGAAATTACAACTGCAAACTCAGCCGTGTCGACCCTGCAAAGTCCCCCTTACTAACATCTGGGAGCGAGTGCCAAGATTGGGAGAGCTGTCTCACAGACTAGTCAAGCAACAGCCTGACATAGTCATCCTCATGGAATCATATCTTACAGCTAATGTAAGATCACCATCCCTGGGTATGTCCTGTCCCACCGGCAGGACAGACCCAGCAGAGGTGGCGGCACAGTGGTACACAGTCAGGAAGGAGATGCCCTCAGGGTCCTCATCATTGACTCCAGGACCCAAGATGTCTCATAGCATCAGATCAAACATGGGCAAGGAAACCTCCTGCTGATTACCACGTACCGCCCTCACTGAGCTGATGAATCAATACTCGTCCATGTTGAGCACCACTTGGAGGAAGCACTGAGGGTGGCAAGGGCACAGAACGTACTCCGGGTGGAGGACTTCAATGTCCATCACCAACAGTGGCTTGATAGCACCACTACTTACCGAGCTGGCTGAGTCCTAAAGGACATAGCTGCTAGACTGGGTCTGTGGAAGTTGGTGAGAGAACCAACAAGAGGGAAAAACATGACCTCATCCTCACCAAACTGCCTGCCACAGATGCATCTGTCCATGACAATACCTGTAGGAGTGAGCATCACATAGCCCTTGTGGAGACAAAGTCCCATCTTCACATTGAGGATACCCTCCATTGTGTTGTTTGGCACTAATACCGCGCTAAATGGAAAACATTTCGAACAGATCTAGCAACTCAAGGTCATGAGGCACTGTGGGCCATCAGCAGCAGCAGAATTGTACTCGAACACAATGTGT
This sequence comes from Carcharodon carcharias, assembly GCF_017639515.1. Lineage (NCBI taxonomy): Eukaryota > Metazoa > Chordata > Chondrichthyes > Lamniformes > Lamnidae > Carcharodon > Carcharodon carcharias. Next base: position 47,628,814 of record NC_054491.1, on the reverse strand, counting down.
AACCTCCTGGCCCAGCATATCCCCATTACCATCAAGCCAGGGGATCACCCTGGTTCAATGAAGAGTGCAGGAGGGCATGCCAGGAGCAGCACCAGGCATACCTAAAAATTAGGTGTCCACCTGGAGAAGTTATAACACAGGATAACTTGCGAGCCAAACAGCATAAGCAGCAAGTGATAGAAGAGCTAACTGATCCCACAACCAACAGCTCAGATCTAAGCTCTGGAGTCCTGCCACATCCAGTCGTGAATGGTGGTGGACACTGAGACAACTCACTGGAGGAGAAGGCTCCACAAACATCCCCATCCTCAGTGATGGGAGAGCCCAGAACAACAGAGCAAAAGACAAGCCTGAAGCATTTGCAACAATCTTCAGCCAGAAGTGTGTACCATCTAAAAGATGCACTGCAGGAATTCACCAAGGGGCCTTCGAAAGCACCTTCCAAGCGCACGACCACTACCACCTAGAAGGACGAGGACAGCAGATAGATGGGAACACCACCACCAGGAAGCTTCCATCTAAGTCACTCACCATCCTGACTTAGAAATATATCGCCATTCCTTCACTGTTGCTGAGTCGAAATCCTGGAACTCCCTAACAGCACTGTGGGTGTACCTACACCACTTGTACTCCAGTGGTTCAAGAAGGCAGCTCACCACCACCTTCTCAAGGGCAACTAGGAATGGGCAATAAATGCTGGCCCAGCCAGAAAAGCCCTCATCCCATGAATGAATAAAAACAATAGTTAACTAGACACATCACTGCAAGGCTGCCAACATACATGGGTCAACATGAGTCAGCGATTTCAGAATATCAAAGGAAAAAGAACAAACCGGAAGCTAGCAAACTATGGCATGCCTCAGTCAGCTGATATTGAAGCATTAGAATTATCAATAAGAATGAAAAGGATGTTGATGTAAAGGTTTGTCTGTTGAGTTAACAGTAGACCTGTCAGAAAAAACAATGGGCCAGAATTTGCTGTCAAAGTAACGGTGCTAATTGTGCTCATTTTATTAACAAGCAAATGGTACAGCAGCTTCAGGAGAAGGATAGATGTGTGGTTAAGAATGGAAGTTCAAAATTTGCTGTCTAAGATGTGAAGCTCTTCCGCTTGCTTCATGAAAATGACATCTCACTGTCTGACTCACCATTGACATGCACTTAATGCTGCAACATTGCTGTATTTAAAAAGATGGATGGTAAAGTGTATTGAAGTTTGCAGATAGTTTCAGGGCGAGGAGGGATAGAATAACACCAAAATAATCTGTGACTTTGAAGAAGGCCATTTCAGTACTGTCGCAGGGCAGAAACTTGATTGCAGGCACTCAAGTGTGAAAGAGAGAGAAAGATATCGGCTCATATTTGGGAGGCAAGGACTTGGGAGAGGAAAGTGAGATTGGTGGTCTGGTAGTTAGCAATGACAGAGGAGTGAATTTTTTCAGAGCAGTGAAGATGGCAGATTTGATGGCAAGGAGGACAGCACCTGACAAGAGATAACTGTTAATATCAGCTAACACGGCTTCCAAGAAGGGAAGTTGGGTGGACAACAGTTTAGTGGGAATAGGGTCAAGAAAGCAGGAAGTGGGTCTTATGAACAAGATGAACTCGGAGATAACATGGCAAGAGATGGAACAGAATCCAGAAAATGATGCGAGATCAGGGTTAGGGCTACGGCAGTGCAAATCCTTAGACGTTTGGCCCCATCGACAAGTAGAAGGGAGGGAAGCAACTGAGGCAGTTGAATAGACAATCTCAATGTTTGACTCAAAAAATCCATAAGCTTTTCTCACTTGTTAGTGGAGGGAAGGGTATTGGAAGTACAGGAGGGTGGGTTTAAGACAGAGGCTTGTGGTGAAGCAAAACCAGGGATTATCTTCATAATCCAGGATGATATTTGAATAGTGAGCAGTTTTAGCAAAGGAGAGCAGGGCCTGTGTGTGGACCAACCAGATCTGGCAATGGATGGTTAAGCCAATTGTCAGCATACATGGTCAAATCTGCATGTTTTAGTCTTAAAGCAGCAAAGTTGATGGATATACTGGAGAATGGATCAGTTAAGAGAGACTAATAACTTTAATAGGAACAAGGCCATCAAAGGTGGATGATGTGTGATATTGCAGATCTGTAGCTGCAGTAATGTCATGATGAATGGAGGGCCAAAGCCATCTTTGTAAACATAACAATGTCACACCATTAAGTGCATGCCAATGGTGAGTCAGACAGTGAGATATCATTTTCATGATGCTGACGGTAGAGCTGCACATCTTAGACAGCAAATTTTGAACTTCCATTTTTAACTACACATCTGCTGCTCTCCTGAAGCTGCTGTAACATTTCCTTGTTAATAAACTGAGCACAATTTGAAACTGAAAATCTATGTGATCTCAAAATGTTTTGCCTTCCTTCCTAAAATGTAGTGTCCAGAATTTCACACCATACTTCAATTAGGGCCTAACCAGTGTTTCATAAAGATTTGGCATAACTTGCTTGCTTTTGTCCTCTGCCTCTCTTAAAGAAACTAAACACCCCATATGTTTTTTAAAAAAACAGCCTTCTCAACATCTCCTGCCACCTTGAAATATTTGTGTACAAACACTTCTACTTCACTATGTTCCAGCAACTACTTTAAAACTGTACCATTTACCAAAATGCATCACCTCACTTTTCTGCACTGAATTTCACCTAATATGTTTCTGCACATTTCAATGATCTACGTCCTTTTGAAATCATACTATATTCATCATTGCTTACTACATTTGAGTTCTGCGTCAGCTACAAATTTTGAAATTCTCATCTATGCCCAAGTCCAGATCATTAAAATATATGACAAGAAGCAGCGATACTAATCGTGACACGTAGGGAGCGCCACTCCATAACCTCCATCCACTCTGAATAAAAATCATTCACCACTGCGATCTGCTTTCTGTCTCTTAGCCAATTTTGTAGCCATGCTATCACTGGGCTTTAATTTTGATAACAAATCTATTATGTGGTGTTTTGTCAAACACACCTTTACAAGTGCAGATACAAATTCGTTCAAGTTAGTCAAATATATTTTGCCTTTAACAAATCCATTCTCACTTTCATTTATCAGTCCATACTTGTCCAAGTGGCAACTAATTTTGTCCTGATCATGGTCTCTAAAAGAATCCCCACCACTGACATTCGGCTGACTGGAGAGGTTCATTCCTTTCGCTTTCTTAAATAAGGGTGTAACATTTATAATCTTCCAGTCCTCTGGCACTACTCCCACATCCAAGAAGAATTGCAAAAGGCCAGAGCCTCTGAAATTTCCACCCTAACTTCCACAGGTTACCTCGCATGAATCCCATTTGGATCAGGTGACCTTCCTACTTTAAAAAGAGAAGTGACTGAGTTACAGGGATTAAAACAAAATAGGTAACTGGAACTTTTAGCAACATTATTCTCCTTCACTGATAGAAAAGAAATGTAGCAAAGTGACCTCACACAGCGATGGCACCTTTGATGCTTTCTCAATGGTCTGGGCATTTTAACAAAAGAAAACTTAAATGTTTTCTACTCAAAGACTTCAATTCAAAGCACTAACATGCTTATTTTGCACACAAGATAGGAATGACATTATTAGATGCCTGAAATCAAAACACAGAGCTAATAACCTCAAAGTAGTACTGGAAATTGGAGGATAATCAGCATGCTCAAAAGATGAGAAAGAACAAAGATGAGCGGAAATGAAGGATAAGAGGAGCATAAGGAATGTGAGAAAAAGATCATTTGAGCCCATTCATTTCAGCCTATTATAGAGATTAACATTCAAAAGGAATAAAGTTCATCTCTTCCTAGTTGTGTCAATCCAGATCAAGATTCCACTTCTTAATGAGTCTTCTAGCAATTGCTAGTTATTAGTTTACTCCACAAAAATTATCTTAGCTTGTCCTTTTAAAGAAAAACTCCCAGGATGTGGGCATCGCCAGCAAGTCAGAATTCATTGTCTATCCTCAATTGCCCTGCAAAAGGTGGTGCTAATGAGCCACCTTCTTGAACTCCTGCAGTCCATGTGGTAAAGGTCCTCCCACAATGCTGTTAGTTGGAAGTTCCAGGATTATGACTAAGGAATAGCGATATATGTCCAACTCAGGATGATGGGTGATTTGGAGAGGCAGCTGCAGGTAATGCACCCTGCCCTTGTACTTCTAGGTAGTGGTCACGGGTTTGGGAGGTATTGTCAAAAAATTCTTGGTCAGCTCCAGTGCACCCTGCACACATTACACAATGCAATCATCAGTGTTATAGGGAAGGTGGTGGATTGCATGCCAAGCAAGCAGAATGCATTGTCTTGGATGGTGCTGAAATTTTTGAGTTTCATTGGCACCATCTTAATTTTATAAATGTTGTCTTCTGTTCAGTGCATTTAAAACTTGGCATCTCAATGTCCACCCCTAACCCCAGTTTTCTTTCTCCACAGGAAAAATCAAAAAGCATATTATCTAAATGGTGGGGGATTGCAGAGCTCTCAGGTGCAGGGGGATTTGGGTGTCCAAGTCCATGAATCACAAAGGCCAGTATGCAGATACAGCAAGTAACCAGGAAAGCTAATAGAATATTATCATTTATTGAGGGGGGACTTGAATACAAAAATAGGGGACTTGAATACAAAAGTAGGGAGGTTATGCTTCACTTGCATTGGTGAGATCACATCTGGAGTACAGTATTGGTCTTATTTAAAGAAGAATGTAAATGCATTAGAAACAGTTCAGAGAAGGTTTACCAGACGAATACCAGGAGTGGGTGGGATGTCTTATGAGAAAAGGCTGGACAGGCTAGGTTCGTATCCGCTGGAGATTAGAAGAGTAAGAGGCGACTTGATTGAAATATATAAGATCCTGAGGGGTCTTGGCAGGGTGGATGCGGAGAAGATGTTTCCTCCTGTGGAAGAATCTAGAACTAAGACCCCTGTTTAAAAATTAGGTGTCTCCCTTTTAAGATAGAGATAAGGAGAATTTTTCTTAAAGCGTCACAAGTCTTTGGGATGCTCGTCCTCAAAAGGCTGTGGGAGCAGAGTTTTTGAACATTTTTAAGGCAGAGGTATACAGATTCTTGATAATAAGGGGCTGAAAGGGTATTGGGGGTAGGCAAGAATGTGGGATTGAGGTTCCAATTAGATCAACCATAATCTTACGGCGGGGCAGGCTTGAGGGGCCGAGTGGCCTACTCCTGCTCCTAACTTGTATGTTCGTACAAAGAACAGATTGAACTCCTTCAGTTTCAGTTGCCAACTCAATGATTCAGACCCACTCTTAAATTTGTCCCAGTGCTCTCATTTCTTTATCTGTGCATACTTCATTAAACTTCACAATACTCTAAGCATGGTCTCACTTAAGACAGTATCAGAAATAAAAGGTTTCATTTATATAGAGCTTCTTATTGTCAGGATGTCCCAAAGCTCTCCACAATTAATGAGAGCAGGCACTGTGACCTAATCAAACACAGTAATCAATTTTTATACAGCAAAGTCCCACAATCTTTGACTGAAAATCCTTGTTCTTATTTTTTTCCAAAATGCAATTAAATGTAGACAAGGGTAAAATAACATATTTTCTATTTATATAGCCGAGTTTCCAAATTATCAGCACATGTCAGCATCAACAACTGCGCTTCAAACCCTTATTCAAAAACAAGTAATACCCATTAAACTCAAAATTTGTTTCCATAAACCCACCTTTTATGTCCTCTTCCAGCCTCCTCCTCGATACATCCACATTCTCACTTTCACCTGACAAAATATTTGTTCATTCTCTACCATATCTTCATTCTCCACGATTCTGTTCTCTCTGAGCAGGCCTACTTCTTGTTTTACCCTTAAAATTTGCTTTGCAAGTCCTTAGTGTTGCCTTTTATATCTTGTTCTAGCTATTTTTCATATTCTCAATTTGTCCTCCCGACCATCTTTTTAACCTCCCCTCTACACATATTTTGTTACTCATCATTATCTCCTGTACTGCCAGCTTTGGCTTTAGTATATTCCTCCATTTTAAGTTTCAGTTTAGTTTTAATTTTTCTATTTAGCTATGCAGCTCTGTGCAATACAGTAATGTAGCTACTTTGCACTCTATCCATTTCAGATTTGAAGATTCTCAGCACTGATGCATTAACCCATTTGCTGAATTTTCTGCCTAGTTAATCTGTGCCAGATCCTTTCCTATCTCACTGAACTTTGCCTTTTTCCAGTCCAGTACTCTTACCATTAATTATTCATTATCCTTTTCTACTTTTCCATTGAATGTAACTTTGTTACAGCTGCTCTCTCAATTGTTCTCCTACTTGCATCAGTTATTTCTAACAACTTAATCAAGCAAAGCTTCTTTACTTATCAGACAAATTTGCGATCTAGGAAGGGGTCTTGGAAAAATTCTGTCAAGCATTTCCCCACTTCAACCATCTGCATTACATTTATCCCAGTCAATCTTTGCTTTGTTGTACATACGTTTACCTTGACAGATCTCAACAGGTGCTAAAAATACAGAGAAGCAAATCTGCAAAGCAATGACAGGGAAGCAGAAGAAATATAGAGAACTTATAATGGGGAACATCAATGATCCTAATATAGACTGGGATAGTAATAGTGCAGAGGGCAGAGAGGGAGAAGAGTTTCTGAAGTGTGTTCAGGAGAATTTTGTTGATCAAGATGTTTCTGTATCAAAGAGGAAGGAGGCATTCTGGATCTGGTTCTGCAGAGTTAGATGGAATAAGTGAAACTCATGTCAGTCGGTAAAGGTTTAGGGAATAGTACTCATTGTATCATCAGGTTTAAATTAGTAACGGAAAAGGACAAGAAGCAATCTGGGCTAAAAATATTTCATTGGAGGGGGACAAATTTCAATTTTGGTTGAGAATGATTCCAATTTATCCATGACAGATCTAAAGACTGGCAGGGTGCTGCTTTTAAAGAGATGTTGCAGATAGTTGCAGCACATTTTCACAAAGGGAAAGTTAGGGCAAACAAATCAGAGTTTCCTAGATGACAAAAGAGGTAGAAAGTAGGAAGAAGCCCAGAAAAAGGGTGTGTATGGCAGATGTCAGGGTGATAAATACAAGTGAAAACCAGGCTTAAGAGAGAAAGTTCACAGGGGTAGCTAAATCAGAAATAAGAGAAGCAAAGAGAGAGTAGGAGAAGAGGCTAGCAGCTAACATTAAAGGGAATCCAAAAATCTTCTGTAGGCATATAAAGAGTAAAAGGTTAGGAAGAGGAGGAGTGGGACCAAGTAGAGGTCAAAAAGGGGATAAGTGCATGAAGGCAGACAGCAAGGCTGGGTACTAAATTAGTATTTTGTATCTGCCTTTACCAAGAAGATGCTGCCCGAGTCGTAGTGAAAGAGGAGGTCGTTTGGATGCCGGATGGGCTAAAAGTTGTATGTAGAAAAGCTGGCTGTATTCAAAGTTGATAAGTCACCAGGATCGGCTGAGGTGCATCCGGGGATGCAGAGGGATGTAAGCATGGAAATTGAAAAGGTACTGGTCATAATCTTCTAAACCTCCTTAGGTACAGGGGCGGTGCCGAAGGACTGCAGGATTACAAATCACAGAATCGTTACAGCGCAGAAGGCCATTCGGCCCATCATGTCTGTGTTGCTCTCTGAATGACTTAGTGCCATTCTCCTTTCTTTTCCCCGTACCCTTGCACATTGTTTCTATTCACATAATCATCGAATGCCCTTTTGAATGCCTCGATTGAACTTGCCTCTGCCACACTTCCAGGCAGTGCGTTGCAGACCCAAACCACTTGCTCTGTGAAAACGTTTTTTCTCACATCACATATGCTTCTTTTGCAAATCGTTTTAAATTTGTGCCTTCTCATTCTATATCCTTTTACGAGCATGAACAACTTCTTCCTATTTACTCTATCCAGCCCCATGATTTTGAGCACTTCTATCAAATCTCCTCTTAGCCCTCTCCTCTCCAAGGAGAACAGTCCTAACTTCTGCAATCTATCTTCATAACTGAAGTGTCTCATCCCTGGAACCATTCTTGTAAACCTGTTCTGCATCTCTCCAGTGCATTCACATCCTTCCTATAATGTAGCACCCAGAACTGTACACAATACTCCAGCTGAGGATTAAGTAGTCTCTTAGAAAAGCTCAGCATAACCTCCTTGCTCTTGTACTCTATGCCCCTACATTAATAAAGCCTAGGATACTACATGCTTTATTAACTGCTCTTTCCACCTGTCCTGCCACCTTCAATTCTCTATGCACATATGAGCCCGGGTCCTTCTACTCCCTTAAGAATTCTACACCTCATTTTATATAGTCTGTCCATGTTCTTCCTACTAAAATGCATCACCTCACACTACTCAGCATTGAACTTCATCTGCCACCTATCTGCCCCCTCCACCAACTTGTTTAGAACTTTTGAAGTTCTAAACTGTCCTCCTCAATGTTATAACCTTGTTCAAAACAAAAAGCGCAAGGATAAACACAACAACTAAGGGCCGGTCAGTTTAACCACAGTGGTGGAAAAGCATTTCAAAATGATAATCCGGACAAAATTACGAGTAACTTGGATATGTGTAGGTTAATTAAGGAAAGGTAAATCAAATTTAGTCAAGTTGACTCAGTTTTTTGATGAAACAACAGAAAGGTTGATGGGTGTAGTGCAGTTGATATGGTGGAAATGGACTTCCAAAAGAAGGACAAAGGTAGCACAGGAAAACCACCACCTGCAAGTTCCCTTCCAACCCACATATAATCTTGACTTGGAAATATATCGCTGTTCCTTCAATATCACTGGGTCAAAAACCTGGAACTCCCTCCCTAAAAGCACTGAGGGTGTACCTACATCATAAGGGCTGCAGTAGTCCAAGAAGGCAGCTCACCACCACCTTTTCAAAGGCAATTAGGGATGGGCAACTGCCAAAGGCACTCACATCCCCTGAACTAATTAAAAAAAAAGAAAAAAAATGTTGTGGCTACATGGAAAGGGCAAGAGAGTGGGACACACTAAATTGCTCATGCGGAGCCCACATGTATATCATGGGAAAATGGCCTCCTCCTGTGCTGGAACCATTCTATGATCTCAGCCCTCTATCTCACCTTCACTGCAGTTAGCCTGTCACGTGTGCTGAGAATGGTAGTATTTCGCCTCCACTCCACTTGGATTTTCTACCAGAATATATTTACATGCTTGCACTAAAGCAGATTAATAACAACGTATACCCTATATACTTCTTCCTCTGGTCATCACTCCTGAACATACTATAACCAGGTACATTAGGTTCTCATAACTGTTGAAGCCAAAACTACTTCTCTGTACTGTATCATACATCTCCATAGCTATTAATATTTCTAACTCTCAAATTTTGTTTGAATGCTTTGTGTATTTATGAATGTACCTCAATTCTAATCCTATTTTCAAAATTATGATCCTTATTCTTTTTCCTAGTTTCCTCACTTATCCCAGATATCTCTCAACTTCAAAGCCTCAAGATGTCTCATGTTTCTCCTCCAGTAACACTTTGTCAGTATTTCAACTGAGGCTTCTACTTCTGCTCCAATCACTCAGTTAATCCTACTCTTGCTTGCAAAAGCCAACCTACAGTTTCCCATACTCTAGTCAATTATTCTACTTATCCTCTCCACAGAACCTTAATACTTGTCAATGATACAGAACTGTGTTATCATCAATTTTAATATCACTAAAGTTACGTGGGCAGTAGAAGGGAGTTACATTATCTTCAGAGACTTAGACTAATTGCGTAGGTGAGCTGGGATATGGGAGATAGAGGCAGACCAGAATGTAGATTATAAAGAATATGTGAAAAGAATATGTCTATAGTTAATATTATTTGTAAGTTGTGCCAATAAATGGTAGTGCTGGGCACTGCATTCTTTTTTTCTTATCTGCATATATAATAAAATCAAGTTGGGGCAGAACATGAAACATGTCCTATTCTGATAGGATAGTGGATTGTGGGATAGGCTAAGTCCAACCATAGGGGGATAGAGATCTGTTGGCTTCTCTTAGGGAGACAGTTAAAATCTCAGGTAGCAGAGGCTACAAACAAAAATACTATTCGAATGGTAAATTCAAGAAGAAAACAAGCCCATCAGTCAGACAAGCTAATCAGTCTGTACAGACTCCATGTTGATACTCAAGAGTTACTTTACACAAACTCTACTGCAGTGAGCACAGGCTGATAGCATGAAAGAATCTATTTTGTCCTTGGCTGATGGAAGAAATGAAAACGATCGATTCACTCAGAATAAGACAGTGATCGACCTGCATCTTCCCAATCTATACAAAATGCCTAGACTCTGAATAAACTTTGAGATACTGCAGGATATTTATTCATCTCTGATAGCAGACAAAAAGGGAAAATTACTTGGTAGTGATTACTGATTATACCTTGAAAGCATCTAGTGAGTATAAGAGTGTAATTTTCTGAGTTTGTGCTGCTGGTCTGAAGCCTCACCAGCCAGCTACTCAAATCGGGAAATGGGCATGCTGCCCACAGCTTCTGGATATAGAGTAGCAGTTGGGTGACAATTCCCACTGAGAGATCACAGAATACCAGCCCTATCTTCTTATGTATTTTTCAATGTCATCTTTTTCTTTAATTTATGACTTAATGGGATGTGGGTGACACTGTTAAGGGCAGCATTTGTTGCCCACCTCTATTGGTCCTTGAACTGAATGAAATGCTAGGTCATTTCAGAGGATAGTTAAGAGTCAAGCACAATACTATGGATCTGAGTCATAAATAGGGTAGATCAGGTAAGGACAGATTTCCTTCCCGAAAGGGCATCAGCGAAACAAATGGGTTTTTACAACAATCAAATATAATTTCAAGGTCACTGAGACTTGCTATCAATTCCAGGTTTTATAAATTGAATTTAAATTCCACCAGCTGTCATGGTGGGATTTGAACCCGTTTCCCCAGAGCATCAGCCTAAACCTCTGGATTACTAGTCCAGTGACATTACCACTACCCCACCATCTCCCCAAAATGCACAAACCTTGTACAAGATCTTGGCCTAAAATTGGAGTATTGTATCCAGTTTTGGTAAGGATATCAAAGCAATGGAAAAGGTACAGATAGATCAGATGTTACCTGGAAACAGGTGTATAGTCATCAAAACTCATGCAATTGGGGCTTTTATCACAAGCTGAGAAGGTTAAGAGGTGACCTAACGGAGGCCTTCAATGTTGTTATACAAGTGTAGAAGATAAATAGTGAAAGATTTTTCCCACTGGACTTAACAGAGAGGACATGAACTCAGCTTATTGGAAAAATAGGCAAAGATGATGATGTTTTTTCCCCACCCCCAAGTGGCAACTGAAGCAGAAATTTTAACATTTAAAATGGAACTGGGCAAGTAGCTTAAAAAGGAACATGAAGAAATACATGGAAAAGAGCAAGGAAATGGCATTTCAGTTGAAGGCTGCAGCTGATGAGCTACCAGAAGCCAAAAGGCCTCCTTCTGTATGCTTATTTCCCTGGGTGAAGTGGGTCCCACCGGAGGACACAAGATCACAAGTACAAGGTTAGAGATTAAAGAAAATAAAGATAAGTGAGTTTATTCTGGGTTAATGAGCATCTTTATGGGGAGCTGAATTGATATCTGTTCAAAGAGACACCGGATTTAATGAAGTTTAAAACAGGCGTGGGTGATATTTTTCTGAAAAAATGCATATGCACAAATCTGCCAAGGTTGTAAAACAGATTAATAATGTGGCTAAGAGACTCTATGGGATACTTAGCTTTGTTAATAGTGGCACTAAATACAAAAACAAGGAAGTCATGTTCAATCTTTAGGCCCCAGCTGGAGTAAACAATTCTGGTCATCACACTTTAGAAAGAATGTTAAAACCATGGAGAAGCTTACGAGGATGATACGGAGGATGAGGGACTTCAGTTATATGGAGAGATTGAGAAGCTGGGATTGTTCTCCTCAAGACAGAAGGTTCAAAATTGTGAAGAATTTTGTTAGAGAAAGCAGGAGGAAACTATTTCCTCTGGCAAGTGGGTCACACCACAGGTCACAGATTTAAAATAATTGGCATGAGAACTAGAGGGGAAATGAGGAGAAATATTTTCACACAGAGGGTTGTCAAGATCTGAAATGCGCTAAGAGGGTGATGGGGTTCCACAGGAACTTTCAAAAGGCAATCGGGCATGTACGTGAAAAGGACGAATTTGTAGAGTTATGGGGAAAAAGCTAGGTTATGGGACTGGAGTAACAAGGGCATGACAGGCCACATGGCTCCTTCTGTGCTGCAAGATTCCATGAGATAGAAAGAACTTAGGATCCTCAAAACAGAGGATAAGTGGCGAGATCCACTCAGTCCTTGGGAGAATAATCACACCCAGATTCTGAATATGGCAGGTTTAATGAGTCAAATAGCCTTTTCTCATTCTTGGCAATTCAAGGGAGGTTATTGGTCAGATTGATTCTTAGCAACTTATCCTTGTTTTCTCTTATCACAATTTCAATTTATCTGCAATTTCAAGTTTTAGGCCTGGCAAATTTGCTGGTTCCTCCATTCTCCAGATTCCAGCAAGATCTGTGGGGATGATAGTATTCCTTATCTTAGGACTTGGTGCTTCGTCAGTCACTCCAGCTTCCTGGAAATTTGCATTTGATCATCCCATTGCTGAGAAAAGTAACCCCCTCTCGATTGCAATTAAAAGTGTCCGGTCTTACATTTCCAACTAACTGTATTACCTTGATATCTGCAATTTTCATTTTGAATTTTTTAATCTAATTCACCTTTGTTTTAGGTAAGGCCATGATGCATTTTTCTGGATTTTTTTCCTTTGAAAACTCTGCTAATTCAATGGTCATTGCCCTGGAAACCAAATAAGCCTGGTTAGAGCCTTGAATCAGTTACCATCACATGGAATCATAGAATGGTTACAGCACAGGAGGCCATTCAGCCTGTCATGTCTATGCTAGCTCTCTGAAGTAGCATGGTCTGACACCTTGTTTAATTCACCAACTCATCAGTCTGAGATCAATCAGATTATACAGATCAACTGAAAAAACATGTATCGATAAGTAAAACTGTCCCAATGAAATGCTTCAAACTGCACCTATTATTTTCTGCTACCAATCATGAATTTCATTTTAATAAAAATAAAAAACTGCGGATGCTGGAAATCCAAAACAAAAATAGAATTACCTGGAAAAACTCAGCAGGGCCCTTCAACAGAACTGATCTTTCTTTACAAGGAGGGAAATATAAGCTGGTTTTGTGGGGGGGGGAAAGAGTGGAAAGGGGGGAGGGGTTAACTCCTGTCCTAACACACCCCCCCCCCACCCCCCCACCAAACCAGCTTATATTTCCCTCTCCTTGTAAAGAAAGATCAGTTCTGTTGAAGGGTCATGAGGACTCAAAACGTCAACTCTTTTTTTCTCCGCCGATGCTGCCAGACCTGCTGAGTTTTTCCAGGTAATTCTGTTTTTGTTATGAATTTCATTTTCCCCATTTAAGAAATTTAGACACCATCCTGATCATTGGGCTAGAGCCATCTCTAGCTGAATGAAACCGATGGTCACTTCCAATTACTAATCCAATATATCAAAAAAAACCACAAGTATAAAGCTGAAGCTCCTGTCTGAAGAGTGCCTATGGAACCATGCTTACTTCAAGAAACATTCACATTTGTCAAAGAATATACTTTATTCCACTCAATAAAAATGTTACATGAAGTGAAATCTGCAATTAAGTTCTGTGGAAAGGATTGCACATTTACCTTTTCCAGACAGCTATAGGAGATTTCCCTGATGTCTCCTTGATAAAAGGTAACTAGTGGAAATGACCAACATAGACCAACAGTTCCCAGGTCCAATCCACAATCTATGCTAAATCACGACACAGTTAGAATAACAGAAGGTCCCTGGGAGTGGGAAGCCACAACATCACCCTGATCAATACCCAGTGTTGCCTCACAGCAAATGCACGTATGGCTATTGTTAAGAGTTAGCTCAAAGTGAGGTCCAAAGTGATGTACCATACATGGAGTGTGATGATATTTGTGCCATTTGTTTTACAAATGCTCAATGTTTTATGACAGTAACTGAGTAGAAAACAGGATTGGAAACCAGAGATCACCAGAGCACATTTATATGTACATCAGTAAGTTACATTCTAAATTTGCCATAAATTGAAAAATAGAATAAATTGAGGTTATATATATGCAAGAATCAATGATGACAAACTCTCAGTCCCCAATCCACAAAGTTATGATCTCTATTCCAATGACAACTTCCATTTCTACAGCATATTCAACAGAGTAAAAGCTCAGGTGCATTATCAAACAATATTTGACACAAAGAGATATTAAGACAGATGAACAAAAGCTAGGTCAAAGGGGTGGATTTTAAGGAGCATCTTAAAAGAGGTAGAAAGATTTAGGAGAGAATTCCAGAACTTAATGTTGAGACAGCTAAAGACATGGCTTCTGAGAGTGGAGTGATTAAAATCAGTGATGCACAAGACAGCAGAAGTGGAGGAGCAGAGATCTCAGACAGTTGGAGGGCTGATGGAGGTTAGAGAGATAGGGAGGGGCAAGGCAGAGATTTGAAAACAGGAATGACAATTTCAAAATCAAGGCGCTTCTGGACCCGGAGCCAAGATAAGTCCATGAACATAGGGGTGATGAGTAAAGAGGAGTGAGTGAGTTTGGATACAGGGGACAAACTTTTGGATGAACTTGTTTATGGAGCATGCAAGGACACAAGCCTGCCAGGAATCCATTGGAATGGTCAAGTCTGGAGGTAACAAAGGCACATATGACAGTTTCACAGCAGATAAAGTTGAGGCAGGGTGGAGCCTGGCTGTGTTATAAAAGTGGAATAAGGCCTTCTTGGTGAAGCAGCAGGTATGTGGTTGAAAGTTATTCCTTTTTTAATTAATTTACGGGATATGGGTATCACTGTTTAGGCCAGCATTTATTGTCTATCCCTAACTGCCCTTGAGAAGGTGGTGGTGAGTTGCCATTTTCAACTGCTGCAGTCCATGTGGTGTAGGTACACCCACAGTGGTGTTAGGGAGACAGTTTCAGGAATTTAACCCAGCAACAGCAAAGGAACGGCGATATATTTCCAAGTCACATGGTGAGTGGCTTGGAGGGGAACTTCCAGGTGGTGTTCCCAGGTGTCTGTTGCCCTTGTCCTTCTAGATGGTAGCAGTCTTGGGTTTGGGAGGTGCTGTCTAAGTGGTGAGTTTTTGCAGTGCATCTTGCAGGTGGTACACACTGCTGCCATTATTCATTGGTGGTGGAGGGAGTGAATGTTTGTGGGAGGGGTGCCAATCAAACGGGCTGTTTTGTCCTGGAATGTGTCAAGTTTCTTGAGTGTTGATGGAGCTGCACTCATCCAGGCAAGTGGACAGGCTTTGGGGAGTCAGGAGGTGAGTTATTTGCCACAGGATTTCTACCCTATGACCTGCTCTCGTATCCACAGTACTTATATGGCTAGCCAGTTCAGTTTCTGGTCATTGGTAACCCCCAGGATGTTGATAGTGGTGGATTCAGCGATAGTAATGCCATTGAATGTCAAGGGGTGATGATTACATTTTCTCTTGTTGGAGATGGTCATTGCCTGGCATTTGTGTGACATAAATATTACTTGTCAGTCCAAGCCTGGAATCATCCAGGTCTTGCTGCATTTGGAGATGGACTTCTTCAGTATCTGAGGAGGTGCTGAACATTGCACAATCAGCAGCAAACATCCCCACCTCAAATATTAACTCCAAATTTGTAAACAGTCTGATTCAGCATCAGACACTGGCCAGTGAGAGTGACAGATGAGGGAACAGAGTTTGCCACAGGAATCAAAGAAAATAGCTTCAGTTCTCCAATCTTTAGTTTAGTTGAAGGAAATCTCTGCTTATCCAGTACTGGATGTCAGACAAGCAGTCTGATAATTTAGAGACAATACAGGATTTGAGATGTGGTGAAGAGGTAGAGCTGTGAGTCTTCAGCATACATGAGGAATGTGACTTCACCAAGGAACCGCATGTAGATGAGAAACGGGAGAGTGCCAAGTATATTTATATGTTTGGGTGACTCCAGAGTTTACAATCCCATTTTGCACTTCACCCAATGTACACAACCCAATTCTTTGCCAACATTATTCACCATCCCACTATCATCGATCCCGCATTCTCGCTTTGCCACTCATACTCCAGTCACATCTTCTCCAATGTTCTGACCCAGTGACCACTCTCTCTACCTACTCAAGTTCCTCACACTCTACCCCTCCCGATCCTCTCTCACTCTCCCTCGCCTCCTGACCATTCGTTCCCTTTGCTCCACTCCATAATCCCCATATTCCCCAGTCTCCTACCCGGGCCCCTTGATCTCCTCACTCCCACCCAATCACCTAACTCCACCAACCCCCTCAACCCCCTCATGTCCCCCTCAACCCCCCAATCTATCCCTAAACCCTTCCTTCAATCCCCTAACTCCCATCCCCTCCCCTCACTTCCTCTGATCCCCAAACCCCTCCCTCGATTCCCCTGTCAAGCCCCTCACTCCCTCCTCGATCCCTCCACTCAATTCCCCTCCTTGATGGATCCCCGATCTCCTCACTCCTCCTCCCCCCCCCGCCCCCCGCGCGCCCAACGGTCAGGAACGGACTAATCCACCTCCCGCTGCTGGCGGGGACTCAGTAAATAGCCGAGGCCGCCATGGATGGGAGAAGGCCCTGAGCCCGGGCTGTGTGGGCTGAGTGTCGGGGCTGCGGGTGTCGGTGCGGGGCTCTGATGCGGGGCTAGCGGCGGCTCTGCGCGGTCAGCCCAGGGCCCGGGTAGCCGCTCCCCCCCCCCACCCCCGCCCTGACCCGGAGGTGCAGTGATCCAGCCCGAGCCGGACCGTACCACCGGCGGCAGCGGGCGGGGAGTGAGCCGGGCCGGGCCGGGCCGGGCTGGGCCGGACCGGGGGGGAAGAGCGAGCCGGGCCTGCCGGGCCGCGGGGGGAGAGCAAGCAGGCAGCCGGCTCCGTTAGCCCTCCGGGCCCCAGCCGCGGACACTCCTCCGCCCGCCGCCGCCACCTCCCCTCCCCCCGGTCCCCGGGCGGGGATGGGCCGCAGCCGCCGCCATTTTGGGAGCGACTAAGAGCCGGAGAGTGCGGGAAGGAGGGAGAGCGGGAGGCGGGGGGGGCCGGGACACCGGCTCCCGGGACAGCCGACTGGACTTACCACAACTCGAAGCCTCCGGAGAAACACTCAGAAAGCCCAGACACAGCCTCCAAGCGCCGGGTGCGCCGGTAAATAGCGGCCGGTGCTCACCTCAGAACGGAGAATGGAGCAGCGCCGCCCGCATTAGCATAAAGAGGCCCGCCCGCTCCAACCTGTCATTGGCTCAGGATAGGGAGAGAGGGAGAGGGATGGAGAGAGGGAGAGGAAGGGAGATGGAGTGGGAGTGGAGGAGGGAGAGGGGGAGGAAGCAGAGGAAGGGGAGGAAAGGAGGGTGAGGGAGATGGAGTGAGAGTAGGAGGGAATGAGAGGGGGAGGGAATGAGGGGAGGGAGATGGAGTGGGCGTGAGTGAGATGGATTGGGGGAGATGGAGTGGCAGTAAGAGGGAGATGGAGTGGGAGTGAGTGAAGGAGGATCATTGAGTGAGGGGGAGGGTGATGGAGTGAGAGGGAGGGATATGGAGTGAGAGGGAGGGGATGGAGGGAGAGGGAGGAAGATGGAGGGAGGGAGAGGGGGATGGAGGACGGGGAGAGGGGGATGGAGGACGGGGGGGAGGGAGAGGGGGATGGAGGACGGGGGGGAGGGAGAGGGGGATGGAGGACGGGGGGGAGGGAGAGGGGGATGGAGGACGGGGGGGAGGGAGAGGGGGATGGAGGACGGGGGGGAGGGAGAGGGGGATGGAGGACGGGGGGGAGGGAGAGGGGGATGGAGGACGGGGGGGAGGGAGAGGGGGATGGAGGACGGGGGGGAGGGAGAGGGGGATGGAGGACGGGGGGAGGGAGAGGGGGATGGAGGACGGGGGGAGGGAGAGGGGGATGGAGGACGGGGGGAGGGAGAGGGGGATGGAGGACGGGGGGGGGAGAGGGGGATGGAGGACGGGGGGAGGGAGAGGGAGATGGAGGACGGGGAGGGAGGGAGAGGGGGATGGAGGGAGGGAGAGGGGGATGGAGGACGGGGAGAGAGGGGGATGGAGGATGGAGGGAGGGAGAGGGGGATGGAGGACGAGGGAGGGAGAGGGGGATGGAGGGAGAGTGAGGGGGATGGAGGGAGGGAGGGATGGAGGGAGGGAGAGAGTGAGGGGAGGGAGAGGGTTGGAGAGGGAGGGATGGAGAGAGGGGGAGGAATTGAGAGAAGGAGAGGGGGGAGGGAAAGAGTGAGAGAAGGTGGGAGAGAGTGAGAGAAGCATGGAGAGGGATCAAGAGAGTGAGAGAAGCATGGAGAAACAGAGTGAGAAAATGAGAAGCATGGAGAAAGACATAAGAGAAATAGGATAGAGAGAAATGGAGGAATAGAGAGAGGGGGGAATATAGAGAAATGGAGGGATAGAGAGAGAGGGAATATAGAGAAATGGAGAGATAGATTGAGGAATAGAGAGAAATGGAGGGATAGACAGGAATAGAGAGAAATGGAGGGATAGACAGAGGAATAGAGAAATGGAGGGATAGACAAAGGAACAGAGAGAAACTGAGGGATAGAGAGAGAAATAGGGAGAAATGGAAGGATAGAGAGAGAAATGGAGGGATAGAGGGAAATGGAGGGATAGAGAGAGAGGAATAGAGAAACATTAAGGGATTGAGAGAGGAAGGTGGTGGAATAGAGTGAGAGTGGGGGATAGTGAGAGGGTGAGAGTAGGGGATGGACAGAAAATGAGAATGGGGAATAGTGAGAGAGGGATCGTGAGAGCTGTATTGCTAGGGGCTTAGAGAGTATGGGAGGGATAGAGAGAGAGTGAGAGGCACAGAGGGAGAGAGAGTGAGTGGGACAGAAAGAAAGAGTGATAGAGTGAGGGTTAGAGAGAGTGAGAGGAATAGAGAGAGAGTGGAATAGAACACGGGATACAGAAAGGCGAGGCAAACAGAGAGGGATAGAGAGAGGCAAGGCTAGAGAGACCAGTATAAAGAGAGAGAGAAAGAAAGAAGGATAGGGAGAAAGAGGAATAGAGAGAGAGCCCCAGGATAGAAAGAGAGAGCAACAGAGAAACACCCAAGATCGAGAGAGAGAGATCGTGGCGGGGGTATAGAGAGACTGGGATTGAGAGAGAGGGACAGAGCAAGAGATCTGGGATAGAGAGAGGGGGGACCCAGGATTGAAACAGGGACCCAGGATTGATAGAGTGATTAAGAAACTGGGAAAGAGAAAGTCTGGAATAGAGGAATCCCCTAAGTGCATCTTACTCTCTAACCAGTATTCAGTTTTGAACACTGATGAGAGTGATGGTTCATCTCAGGATTGCAGCCAGAGCCAAGTCCAACACGGGTTGCTCAATCATAAAGAGGGGTACATAGAAGACTGGAAGAACAATAGTGATAGGAGATTCAATAGTTAGGGGAACGCATAGGAGTTTCTGTGACTGCAGACGTGAATCCAAGACAATGTGTCACCTTCTTCATGCCAGGGTCAAGGATGTCACTTAACAGCTGTAGAGCACCCTGAGGGGGGAGTGTAAACAGGCAGCAGTCGTGCTCCACATTGTACCAGCAAAGGTAAAAAGAGAGATGTGGTCCTGCAATCAGAATTTAGGGAGCTAGGTAGGAAATTCAAAGCAGGATCTCAAAAGTAGTAATCTCTGGATTGCTCCCAATACCACACGTAAGTGAGGGCAGAAATAGGAAGATAAAGCAGTTGAATGCGTGGCTGGAGAGAGCTCAGGAGGGAGGGCTTTAGATTCCTGGAACGTTGGGAATGGCCTGGGTGAGATGGGACCTCTACAGGCTGGACGCATTGCACCTAAATAGAACCATGACTGAGTTCCTTTTGGGTAATTTGCTAGCGATATTGGGGAGGGTTTAAATTAACTTGGCAGGGGTATGAGAACCAGTAAGTAATACAAGAGAGGAATATCGAGGCGCACAGAATATTGGAGAGATAGATAGCACTGGAGTAGGTAATAGTAAGTTATTAGGTGGGTTCAGAGAAAGTGTTAAAGTTTAAATCAGGGTTACTGTGCATGTATGTGAATGAATAGAGTGTGGCAAATAAGTTTGGTAAGTGACAGGTGTAGATAGCTATGTAGAAATATGATGTGGCTATTACAGACCTGATTCAAAGAAGGGCAGGACTGGGTATTAAATATTCCTGGATACAAGGTGTTCAGGAAAGGAGGATGGGTGACAGTATTGATTAAGGATAATATTGCAGTGCTGGAGAGAGAAGATGTCCCAGAGGGGTCAAGGACAGAATCTACTTTGCTAGAGCTAAGGAACAATAAAGGCGCAATTACTTTACATTATATTTCTCACCAAATAGTGAGAAAGATGTAGAGGAACTACAAATTTGCAAAGAAATTACAGAAAGGTGTAAGAATTATAAAGTAGTTATAATGGGGGATGTTAATTATCCAAATATAGACTGAGATAGGAGCAGTTAAAGGGCATAGAGGGGCAAGAGTTCCAAGAGTGTGTTCAGGAAAATTTCGACAGCTGTGTGTTTCCAGTCCAATGAGAAAGGAGGCATTAGCAAACCTGGTTCTTGGGAATGAGGTAGGCCAAGTGGATCAAGTGTCTGGAGAAGAACATTTAGGGAACAGTGATCATTGTTGAGGTTGGCTTTGGAAAAATGACAAAGACCAATCCAGAGTATTAATTGGGGAAAAGTCAGCTTCAACGCAGTAAGAAAGGGATCTGGACCAGATAAATTGGAATCAAAGGTTGGCAGGAAAAATGGTAACTGAAAAACCTTTAAAGAAAAGATAGTTTAGGCACAGTCAAGAGGTAGGGGACAAACAAATCCCCTACCATTGGACGACGAAAGAAATGGAGATTAAGATGAAGGAGAAAAAGTGTGCATATGACAAATGTCAGGTGGCTAACACTACGGAGAATCAGGCAGAATAGAGAAGGTTCAGAGGGGAAGTGAAAAAGCAAATAAGAAAAACAAAGAGGAGTATGAAAAGAGACTGGCAGCTAATATAAAAGGGAATCCCAAAGTCTTCTATAGACATATAGGTCGTAAAAGGGTGGTAAAAAGAGGAGTGGGGCTGCTCAGAGACCAAAAAGAGGATTTACACATGGAGGCAGGGGCATGTCAGAGGAATACTTCACACCTGTTCTTACCAAGAAAGAAGATGCTGCTAAGGTTATGGTGACAGAGGAGGTAGTTCAGTCATTTGAAGGGTTTAAAATTGATAAGGAGTGGTATTGGATATACTGTCTGGACTTAAATTTGATCAGGTACAAGGATTAGATGAGCTGCATCCAAGGATACTGAAGGAAGTGAGAGTGGAAATTGCAGAAGGACTGGCCATAATTTTCCATTCTTCCTTAGACTCAAAAGTGGTGTAAGAGGACCGGGGAATTGCAAATATTACACCCTTGTAATGCTGTTGATGTGGTGTACATGGACTTCCAAAAGGCATCTGATCAAGTGTCTCACAACAAACTCATGAGCACAGTTAGAGCTCATGAAATAAAAGGGGCCATAGCAACATGGATACAAAACTGGCTGAGAGACAGGAGACCAAGAGTAGTGGTGAATGGTTGTTTTTCAGACTGGAGGAAGGTTTCTACTTGAGTTCCCCAGGGATTGGTGTTAGAACCCCTGTTCATCTTGATATATATTAATTACTTAGACTTTGGTGTACAGGGCACAATTACAAAATATATGGATGATATGAAACTTAGAAGTATTGTGAACCATAAAGAGGATACTACAGAATTTCAAATTATTTTCAACCACCTTCTGTTAAAAGTGCCAAGCCGATGATTCATCTCGGCCTCCTCCCAAGCTCCCCAGCATCACAGAGGCTAGTCTTCAGACAATTTGATTCACTCCACGTGTTATCAAGAAATGGTTGAAGGCACTGGGCACTGCAAAGGCTATGGACCCTGACAACATTCCAGCAATAGTACTGAAGACTTGTGCTCAAGAACTAGCCGTGCCCCTAGCCAAGCTGTTCCTGTACAGCTACAACACTGGCATTTACCCGGCAATGTGAAAAATTGCCCAGGTATGTCCAGAAAAGCAGGACAAATCCAATCTGGCCAATTACCAGCCCATCAGTTTGCTCTGGATCATCAGGGCTATCAAGCAGCACTTGCTCAGCAATAAACTGTTCACTGACGCTCAGTTTGGGGTCTGCTGGGCCACTCAGCTCCTGGCCTCACTACAGCCTTGGTCCAAACACGAACAAAAGAGCTGAACTCCAGAGGTGAGGCAACAGTGACTGCCCTTGACATTTGACCAAGTGTGGCATAAAAGATCCCAAGCAAAAATGAAGTCAATGAGAGCCAGTGGGAAAACTGTCCACTGGTTGGAGTCATACCAAGCACAAAGGAAGATGGTTGTGACTATTGAAGGTCAATCATCTCAGTCCGAGGACATCACTACAGGAGTTCCTCAGGTGATGACTGGACCAACCATCTTCAGCTGCTTCATCAATGACCTTCCCTCCTTCATAAGGTCTGAAGTGGGGGTGTTCGCTGATGATTGCTTAATATTCAGCACCATTCACAACTCCTCAGATACTGAAGCAGTTTGTGCCTATATGCAGAAAGATCTGGACAACATCCAGGTTTGGGTTTTTTAAAAAATTATTCTTTCATGGGATGTGGGTGTCGCTGCCTAGGCCAGCATTTATTGCCCATCCTTAATTGTCCTTGAGTAGGTGGTGGTGGGCCTCCTTCTTGAACCACTGCAGTCCATGTGGTGTAGGTACACCCACAGTGCTATTAGGAAGAGAGTTTCAGGATTTTCACTGAACAACAGGTAGGGAATGGCAATAGAGTTCCAAGTCAGGATGGTGTATGACTTGGATGGGAACTTGCAGATGGTAGTGTTCCCATGCATCTGCTGCTCTTGTCCTTCTAAGTAGTAGATGAAGGTGCTGTCAAAGCAGCCTAGGTGAGTTGCTGCATTTAATCTTGTATATGTTACCCAGTGCTGCTTCTGTATGTCGGTGGTGGATGGGGTGCCAATCAAGTGGGCTGCTTTGTCCCGGATGGTGTCAAGCTTCTTGAATGTTGTTGGAGCAGGACTCATCCAGGCAAGTGGGGAATATCACACTCCTACTTGTGCCTTGTAGATGGTGGCAGGCTTTGGGGAGTCAGGAGGTGAATTTCTTGTCATAGAATTCCCAGCCTCTGACCTGTTGTTATAGCCACAGTATTTATATGGCTGTTCCAGTTCAGTTTATGGTCAATTTTAACCCCCAGAATGTTGATAGTGAACATAAGAAATAGGAACAGGAGTAGACCATTCGGCCCCTCGAGCCTATTCCACCATTCAATAAGATCATGGTTGATCATCTTGTGTTTCAATTTCCATGTTCCCATCCAACCCTGCTAACCTTTGATGCCCTTGCCTAACAAGAATCTATCTACCCATGCCCTAAAACTATTCAATGACCCTGCCTCCATCACCTTCTGAGGCAGAGAATTCCAAAGTCGCACAACCCTCTGAGATAAAAAAATTTCTCCTCATCTCTGTTCCTAAAAGGGCAGCATCTAATTTTAAAACAGTGCCCCCTAGTTCTGGACTCACCCACAAGAGGAAACATCCTTTCAACAACCGCTCTTCTAAACTTTAGTGGAAAGAAGCCCAGTCTGTCCAACATTTCCTCATAAGACAACCCACTCATTCCAGGTATCAGTCTAGTAGACCTTTGAACTGCTCCAATGCATTTACATCCTTCTTTAAATAAGGAGACCAAAACTGCGCACAGTATTCATGGTGGAGCCTCACCAATGCCCTGTAAGCACAACATCCTTTTAGAACAAAAACAAAAATACCTGGAAAAACTCAGCAGGTCTGACAGCATCTGTGGAGAGGAATACAGTTAATGTTTCGAGTCCATATGACTCTTCATCAGAACTAAGGAAAAATAGAAATGAGGTGGAATATGAGCTGGTTGAAGGGGGATGGTACAGGTGAATCTGGATAGAGAGCCAGAGAGGGCCTTACTTTTATGTTCATTCCCTCTCGTAATAAAGCATAGCATTCCATTAGTAGCCTTAATTACTTGCTGTGCCTGCATACTAACTTTTTGTGACTCATGGACTAGAACACCTAGATCCCTCTGTACCTCAGAATTGTGCAGCCATTCTCCATTTAAGTAATACTCTGCATTTTTGTTCTTCCTGCCAAAGTGAACAACTCCACATTTTCCCATATGATACTCCATTTGCCAGATCTTTGCCCATTCACTCAACCTATCTATATCCACGTACAACCTCCTCATGTCCTCTTCACAACATGCGAAGTGGGGATTTCAGCGATGGTAATGCCATTGAATGTCAGGGGGAGATGATTGAATTCTCTCTTGTTGTAGATGGTCATTGCTTGGCACTTGTGTGGCATGGATGTCATTTGCCACCTATCAGCCCAAGCCTGAATGTTGTCCGGTCTGGCTGCATATGGGCACAGAATGCTTCAGTACCTGAGGAGTTGTGACTGGTGCTCAATATTGTGCAATCATCAGCCAACACCCCACTTCTGAACTTATGATGGAGTGAAGGTCATTGATGAAGCAGCTGAAGATAGTTGGGCCTTGGATACTACTCAGGAATTCCTGCAGCAATGTCCCTTGACTGAGATGATTGACCTTCATCATCCACCACCATTTCCCCTTGTGCTAGGTATGACTCCAACCAGTGGAGAGATTTCACTAGATTCCCATTGGCTCCAATAATAAAAAAATATATAAAATACTGCAGATGCTGGAAATCTGAAATAAAAACAAAAAATGCTGGAAAAACCTGTAGGTCTGACAACATCTGTGGAGAGAGAAACAGAGTTAATGTTTCGAGTCCGTATGACTCTTCAACTCCCATTGACTTAAGCTTTGATAGGGCTCCTTCATGCCGCACTCTGGCACTCTGTCAAATGCTGCCTTGATGTCAAGGGCAGTCACTCTCACATTAGTTATTGAGTTCAGATCTTTTGATGTGTTTGGACCAAGCCTGTAATGATGTCAGGAGCTGAGTGACCCTGGCAGAACCCAAACAGCGCATCAGAGAGTGGGTTATTGCTGAGTATGTGCTGCTTGATAACAACTGTTGACAACACCATCCATTACTTTGTTGATGATCGATTGTAGACTGATGGGGCAGTAATTGGCTGGTTTGGATTTGTCCTGCTTTTTGTGGACAGGACATGACTGACCAATTGACCACATTGCCGAGTAGGTATCAGTGCTATGGCTGAACTGGAACAGCTTGGCTCGGGGTACGGCTATTTCTGGAGTCAAAGTCTACAATACTATTGCTGAAATGTTGTCAGGGTCCACAGCCTTGTAGTATCCAGTGCCTTCAGCTGTTTCGCAACGTGGAGCAAATCGAACTGGCTGAAGCCTGGCACTTGTGAGGCTCGAGACCTCAGGAGGAGGCCGAGAAGGATCATGTGCTCACACTTCTAGCTGAGGATGGTTGCAAATGCTTCAGCCTTATCTTTTTCACTGATGTGCTAAGCTCCACCAACATTGGGAATGGGAATATTTGTACAACTTTCTCCTCCTGTTAGTTGTTCAATTGTCCACCACCATCCTTGACTGGATGTTGCAGGACTGCAGAGTTAATCCATTGGTTGTGAGATCACTTAACTTTATCTTTCTCATGCTGCTCCTGTTGTTGGTACATAGTAGTCCTGTGGTGTAGCTACACCAGGTTGACATCCCATTTCTAGGTGTCTGGTACTGCTCCTTAAATGGCCTGCACTATTCAATGCACCAGGGTTGGTCCCTTGGCTTGATGGTGATGGTAGAGTGGGGGATATGCCAGGCCATGAGGTTACAGATTCTGCCAATGGCTAACAGTGCCTCAAGAAAGTATTGTCCTACAAGAAAATTTAAATAGACTGGGCCTTTATTCTTTGGAATTTAGAAGAATGAGTGTTGATCTTATTCAAACATACAAAATTCTTACAGGTCTCGACAGAGTAGATACAGGAAGGATAATTCCCCTGGCTGGGGTGTCTAGAACTAGGGATACAGTCTCAGAATATGGACAGGCCATTTAGGACTGAGATGAGGAATTTCTTCACTGGTGATGGAACTATCTGGGAGTATACTACGTCAGGCTGTTGCTTGATTAATCTGTGGGACAGCTTTCCTAATTTTGGCACAGAGCCCCCAGATGTTAGTAAGGAGGACTTTGTAGAGTTGACAGGGCTGGGTGTGTTGCTGTCATTTCTGATGCCTAAGTCGATGCTGGGTGGTCTGTCTAGTTTCAGACCTTTTCAACTTTGTAGTGATTTGATACAACTGAATGGCTAGCGAGACCATTTCAGAGGGCATTAGAGTCTACCACATTGCTATGGGTCTGGAACCACATGTAGGCCAAACCAGATAAGGTCCTTCTTTAAAGGACATTTGTGAACCAGACTTGGTTTTACTACAATCAACAATGGTTTCATGGTCACCATTACCGAGAGCTTTTAATTACAGTATTATTAATTAAATTTAAATTCCACCAGCTGCCATGGTGGGATTTGAACCCATGTACCCAGAGCATGGCTGCTAAGTGGCAAGTAACATTCACGCCACAGAAGTGCTAGGCAATGTCTTCTACAAGAGAGAATCTAACCATCGTCCTTGATATTCAATGGCATTACCATTGCTGAAACCCCCACCATCAACATCCTGGTGTTTACCGTTGATCAGAAACTGAACTGGACCAATGACATAAATACTGTGGCTACAACAGCAGCTCAGAGGCTAGGAATTCTACTCACCTCCTGACTTCCCAAAGTTTGTCGACCATTTACAAGCCAGGTCAGGAGTGTGATTGAATACTCTCCGCTTGCCTGCAAGAATACAACTGCAACAACACTCAAGTAGCTTAGACTATCCAGGACAAAGTAACCCTCTTGATTGCTACCCCATCCACAACCTTAAACATCGCTCCACCACTGATGCACAATGGCAGCAGTGTGCACCATCTACAAGATGCACTGCAGCAGCTTACTTAGACTCCTTCAACAGCACCATCCAAACACATGACCTTTACCACCAAGAAAGACAAGGGCAGCAGATGCATGGGAATACCACCACCTGTAATCTCCCCTCCATGCCACACCATCTTGACTTGGAACCATATCACCATTTCTTCACTGCTAGATCAAAATCCTGGAACTCGCTTCCTAACAGCACCATAGGTGCACCTACACCACATGGACTGCAGCATTTCAAGAAGGCTGTTCACCACCACCTTTGCAAGGGCATTTAGGGATGAGCAATAAATGCTGGCCTAGCTGGCGACGCCAATGTTCCGCGAATGAATAAATAAAAGGAGATAGACAGGTCTGTGGAATGGGCTGAGAAGTGGCAGAGGAAATTAAAGCAGAGAAGTATGAAGTGATTAATTTTGGTAGGAAGAATGCAGAGAGACAATATAAAATAAAAGGTACAATTCCAAAGGGGGAGCAGCAGCAGAGGCACCTGGGTGTATCTGTTTAGAAATCATTGAAGATGGCAGGACAGGCTGAGAGTTCACTTTAGTAAAGCATACAGTATCCTAGGCTTTATTAGTAGTGGCACAGAGTTCAAAGCAAGAAAGTTATGTTAAACCTGTTTAAATCAGTGGTTCAGCCTCACCTGGAGTGTTGCGTCTAGTTCTGAGCACTACACTTTAAGAAGAATGTGAAAGCATTAGAGAAGGTGCAGAAAAAATTCACAAGAATGGTTCCAGGGATGAGGAATTTCAATTACATAGAAAGATTGGAGAAGTTGGACCACTTTCTTTGGAGAAGAGGAGGTTGAGAGGAGATTTGATAAACATTTTCAAAGTCATGAGGGGTCTGGACAGAGTAGATAGGGAGAAACTTACCATTGGTGGAAGGATTGAGATCTAGCGGGCACAGATTTAAGGAAATTATAAAAAGAAGCAATAGCAACATGAGGAAAGACATTGGCACACAGCAAGTGGTTAGGATCTGGAATGTACTACCTGAGAAGTGTTGGAGGCAGGGTCAACTGAGGCTTTCAAAAGCAAATTGGGTCATTATCTGAAAAGGAAATGTTTATAGGGCTATGGGGAAAAGGCAGGGAAGTTGTACTCAGTGAATACCATTTCAGAGGGTCAGTACAGACTGAATGGCGTCCTATGCTGTAACCATCCTGTGTTTCTAGGACAGAAGTGGGTGAGGATGAGAGTAGATTACTTCTTTGGTTCTCTCATCACTGGACGCAGGCTCAGTCTGACTGGAAGAATTACTCAGGAGTCTGGGATGCTGGCTCTTAGATACAATTCTGTAAACATAACTATGTCAGACTGTTGTTTAAGTTGCATGTCGGATAGCCGTCCCAATTTGGGCACCAGCCCCGTTGGTATTGCAGGTTTTACTGAACTGAGATTGACCTGGTCTTAGCCTGATGCAATGTTTTCATTGCTGTCACTAGGTCTGTCCAATTTTCTTCTTACTGAACTTTG
Source organism: Carcharodon carcharias (assembly GCF_017639515.1). Taxonomy (NCBI): domain Eukaryota; kingdom Metazoa; phylum Chordata; class Chondrichthyes; order Lamniformes; family Lamnidae; genus Carcharodon; species Carcharodon carcharias. The sequence goes on along the minus strand of NC_054491.1, from coordinate 47,600,276 downwards.
TAGTGATTGTTTATAAGGTGATTTGGAAACCAATAGTGGCATGATGCTGAGGTTGAGTTTTGAGAGTCAGGGATTATGTGAGGAAAGGAAATTTGACGGAATTCAACTGCTATGGTTTGGTGCTATGTTCGGCCAGCCTTCGCCTGCTGTGTTCAAGAAAAATTATCAACCAACCTCTTGGTTCAACTAAAGTCAGTCTGTAAAATATTAAACCGGTTTCCTCTTTTCTCTGATAGACCAGCTGTGCATTCCTAATACTTGGATATTTTTACCTCTATGGCAGCAAAGGCAATCCAGCAGATGGCAGTCCAGGATCGGAGCTGCAATGGCAGTCTCAAAGACTGTTTGCAGTCACATCAGAGCTCAATGATGCTGCTTCAGGCCATGTGTAACAGTGAAATAGCTTGTGTTGCTCCATCAGTTTACACTGGCAAGATTCCATGCAGGACCAATATCTACTTGCTATTGTCTAACAATGATGTAACAGTAAGTAGCTGTGTGATGAACATCTTCTGCAGTTATTTGGCCAATAGGTGGGTTGTAGGATCTGCCCAGAGGATTGGAATATCATGTCATCAGGTAGAATGTCTTTTTGACTTGATGGAAGCATCCTGTTAGCAGTGAACACCACTCATGTTGTTACTGCAGGGTGAAACAGCTAGCTTCACCTGCTGCTGAAATTTTTAAGATACTTTGCCCTTCCCAGGCCTCAGGCCCATTCATGAGTTTGTGCAATAAAAAGTGAACAATGATGTAATCAGGATAGCCATTGTCTTGCAAGATAGCTTTGATGCACCCTATTTCACACTGCTACTATGTAGTAGCAACATGAGTGGTATTTGCCACGGACAGGATGCTGCAGTCAAGCCAAAAAGACATCCTGTCTATCACACAAATGAGTGATGTGGTAAATGAAGTTCAGTTCCAGTGTGATGCTCAGCATGTCGGTCCCAAAGACTGGCAGATCATATCTGACAACATGTCTTTTTAGCTATTCACAACAGGCAAGGTACTGACTGTATTCAACCAGCCCATGCTTACACAACTCAAAACGCAGTGATGTGATTCATGATTGGACAGCATTTGCAAAACAATCCTGAGTGTGCTAAGAATTGCACCGACAACCAATTTAATATTGTTGGGCTCTCAGTGTGGCTCACTTACGCGTGCTAGAAGCTACATATATTAATTGTCACGACTCACTGGGGATAGTGCGCTGTAACATCAAGCCCCACTGTTCCTCGAGCCGTAACAAATGTGAAAAAGTTTGATCAATCGCCAGATTGCCCCAATCCTTCCTAACTGTTTAAGTTAAGTTAACAGAATACAAGCACCAGGTTTGTAAACTTAATAAGTAAATAACTGTTTATTGAACAAACAGCCATTAATCATTGGCAAAAGAAAGAAATATGAACTCCTAATTTCTAACTCTATAACCTAAACTCTACCCCTTCTTAAATCCCTATATGCACATACACATAAGACACACAAATCATGGGTTTTAAGGGTGGGATAAAACAGTTCAATAGCACCAGTTCTGGACTACAGGATTTGATTTATTGATTTTGATTAACGTCTTCCAAATTCCTTTCAGTTCTTGTTGATGACACAAGATGGTTTTCCAGCATTTTCAGTGTTGAGTTCACTGGTTGAGAACTCGCTTTTCAATGTCTCTAACAGTAGTTTTCCCCTTTTACTTTTTACAAGGGTTTCCTCAGAGAGTCAGCAGGTTTTAGAAATATGAGAAAAAGAGATTTTATATGTTTTCTGTATGCGAGCCAGGACCTTTCTGCTGCACTGCTACCAGACGAAACTCTAGTCATCTGGTCAGGAGCCAATTAAAATGCAGTTGTCAGGCAGCTCCCTTGGTCCAGGACTCCTTTCTGGCACCATCCTGTCTTTCATGGCACACTCTGTTCCAGAACTGCAACATTGTATGTATCTCTCATCCTTTTCCAGTAGACATGTCCTTTAAACTGCAGCTATTGTAATTCTAATCCATAGTCCAGCAGAAAATAAAAAGATATGTTCTTTACAACAGCCCAACAGAAATAAAAAGTTATGTTCCTTACTTAATGCACAGGGCCCCATTCGCAAACAGAAAGAACATGTCCACATATTGTGCTTGTTTCAGCTAAACAAAATAGGCAACAGCCATTATCTCATTCATTCTCCAGGGCAATGTTTTGACCAATCAGAGTCAACCCACCTGGTTTGAATTTAAACAAAGCTTGACAGTTAACTATAAGTCATCAGTTAACTGGTGCATTCTCCATGGCAACGCCTCTACCAATCAGAATCCACTTGCCAACCAATCAGCACTCTTCTCAAGCAATATAAATTGTTGTTCCTTTTACATTTAGTATTCTTGCAAATTGTCTTGATGAGTGCAAGATGAAAAGCTTGGACAACATGTATTTTTTCAGCAATACTCAAGTTTTAGATTAGTAATAAAGAAGAGTAAGGAACAATCTAAAGCCAAACTTCTAATTGGAAGAGGGATACCTTCAATGGGATGAGATGGAATCTAGCCAGGGTAAAATGGAGCTCAAGTTTGACTCTGTAAGGAACATATCTTTATTTCTGTTCGACTGTTGTAAAAAACACGTCTCTTTATTTCCTGTTGGACTGTGGAATAAAATTACAAGGGCTGCAGTTTAAAGGACATGTTCACTGGAACAGCATGAGAGATATATACACTGTTGCAGTCCTGGAACAGTGTGCTATGAACTATAACAAAACAAGAGAGAGAAAGGTGGAGAAAACAAAGCCAAGGAGCTCTTGGATGACGAGCAAGATAGAAAATAAGATGAAACAAAAAAAGAGGGAGCATGATGCATGTCAGGTAATAAGCAAGAATCAGGCCAAACACAGTAAGTTGAGTGGGGAAGTGAAGAGGAAAATAAGACTGGTGAAGAGAGAATATGAGAATAGAATGTCAGTTAACAGAAAAGATAACCCTAAAATCCCCTACTGGCACATAAAATAGTGAGTGGATAGTAAGAGGCATGTTGAGTCCTATTAGGGGCAAATATGCTTAGAGGTGCAGGAAAAGGCTAGAATGCTCGTTGAGTACTTTGTACCAGTATTTACTCAAAGATGATGCTGACAAAATGTCGGTTGAGTGGAGATGATAGAAGTAATGGATGGGATGAAAATTGAGAGGCAGGATTTTTTGTTTATTGTTTGTTCATGAAATATGGGCATCACTGGCTAGGCCAGCAGTAATTGCCCAACTCTAATTGTTCTTCAGAGGGTGGTGGTGTGCTGCCTTCTTGAGCCCTGCAGTCCATGTGGTGTAGGTACACTCATAGTGCTTTTAGGAAGGGGGTTCCAGGATTTTGACCCAGAGACAGTGAAGAAACAGCAATATATTTTCAAGTCAGGATGATGTGTGACTTGGAGGGAACTTGCAGGTAGTAGTGTTCTCATGCATCTGCTGCCCTTGTCCTTCTAGGTGGTAGAAGTTGCAGATTTGGAAAATACTATCCAAGGAGCCTTGGTGAGTTGCTGCAGGTGCATCTTGTAGATTTACACAGTGCTGCCACTGTGTGTCCAAGGTGGAGGGAGTGAATGTTTAAGGTGGTGGATGGGATACCCATCAAGCTGCATTGTCCTGGGTGGTATCAAACTTCTTGAGTGTTGTTGGAGCTGCACTCATCCACACAAGTGGAGAGTATTCCATCACATTCCTGACTTGTGTCTTGTAGATGGTGGGCAGGCTTTGGGGTGTCAGGAGGTCAGTTACTCGCTGCAGAATTCCCAGCCTCTGAACTGCTCTTGCAGCCTCTATTTATATGGCTGGTCCAGTTCAGTTTCTGGTCAATGGTAACCCATAGAAAACTGAACTGGACCAGTCATATAAGTATAGAAGTCATGGTGGTGAAGTACAAAAATAATTTAAAAGATTAATGGAATGTTGGCGTTTATTGCAGAGGTACAGGAATATGAAAGGGTAAAAGTTATGTTACAATTGTACAAAGCCCCCTGACTTGTCTCTTGCAGATGGTGGAGAGGCTTTGGGAAGTCAGGATATGAGCTACTTGTCACAGAATTCCCAGCCTCTGACCTGCTTTTGTATGGCTGGTCCAGTTTAGTCTCTGGTCAATGTTAACTTGCAGAACGTTGATAGTGGGTGATTCAGTGATGTTAATGCCATTGAATGTCAAGGGGAGATGATTGGATTCCCTTTCTTGTAGGGGATCGTCATTGCCTGGCACTTCTGTTGTGCGAATGTTATTTGCCACTTAACAGCCCAAGCCTGAATATTGTCCAGGTCTTGCTGCATATGGACACAGACTGCTTTAGTTTCTGAGGAATTGTAATGATGCTGAACATTGTGCTATCATCGGCAAACATCCATACTTCTGACCTTATAATGGAGGGAAGGCCATTAATGAAACAGCTGCAGATGCTTGTGCCAAGGACACTACCCTGAAGAACTCTTGCAGCGATGTCCCGGGAATTTGATAATTGACCTCCACCAACCATAACTATCTTTCTTTGTGCTAGGTATGACTCCAACCAATGGTGAGTTTTCCCCCTAGTTCACATTGACTTCAGTTTTGCTAGGGCTCATTGGTACCACACTAGTTCAAATGCAGCCTTGATGTTAAGGACAGTCACTCTCATGTACTAGAAAGTCTGGCTATGTTTAGAGTGGATAAGTCACCACATCTGAATAGCTTGCATCCCAGTTTGCTGAAGGAAGTGGGTGTGAGATAGTGGAAGGGCTTGTCATAATCGTTTAAACTTCCCTATATATTGTGTTTTGCTCCAGGATTGGTAAGTGGCAAATGTGACACCTTTATTTAGGTGTAAGGACGTTCCTAGTAACTGCAAGCCAGCCAGTTTAACATCAGTGGTGTGGGTAAGCTTTTAGAAACAATAATCATGAAAAAAATGACAGGCACTTAGAGAAGTTTTGGGTTAATTAAAGAGAGCCAGCACGGATTCGTAAAAGGCAGATCATGTTTGACTAATTGAATTTATTTGCTGAAGTAACAGGGAAGGTTGTTGAAAGGAATACAGTGTATGTTTATATGGATTTTAAGAAAGTATCAAAAAGCTGGTTTAAAAAATTGAGGCTCATGGAGTCAGAGGGTCAGTATAAGCTTGTATTAAAAGATTAACTTACAGAAAGAAAAGAGCAAGTCCTGATAAATGGTTGTTTCTCAGGCTGGAGGATGGTAAACAATTGTATTCCCCAAGGTTCAGGGCAAGTCCACTGTTTTTTTTTGGATCGACATAAATGACTTAGATATTGGAATACAGAGTAAGATTTCAAAATTCTTCCATGATCCTAAACCTCGGGGTGTGGCAAAGTCAACTGAAACAGGAGATAGTCTGTCTGTTGTGACAGACAATATTTAATTCAGAGAGCTATGATGTGATGCACTTTGACAGAAGGGATAGGGAGGGGCAACATATACTTAATGGCACGGTTCCAAAGGGTGTGCTCAGACAGATGAACCTTGGAGTTCATGTGCATCGATCTTTTGAAGATGGCACAAAATATTAAGACCCCAATTCTTTTCAAAGTCTCCATTCTTTGTTTCCTCTTTGTGTTCACATGTCTGTCCAATTCCTTAACATTGGACTGTAATATAGGAGAACAGAAGTGGAGGCAAGTTGGTTTGGAGAGCTGAGGCCCCGTCGAGCTGCTAGTGGCTTGAATTCTCTGCGGGGGTGGGGTGTTATGTGACGTCCCTTCAACTACCATAAATTTTTTGTACTGTCAAATTTGCGACTTTTACCCATTTGTTGTGGAGGCATTTTTGTTTCAAATAAAATGCTGATTAGGATTCGGGTGGCATAACAGATGGACAGCTGAAAGACATCATGTTTTCTTTAATTATTGCATTAGCTTTAAGAAAATGGGAGTTAATTAATTTTTAGTCCTAGGTATTTCATGTCATTATGTTCCGTCTGCCTGGCAGGGAGATAAGCTGAATGGGCATACCGATATCACAAGCTTCTATGCCAAGGAGCAGGTTTCCAATCAAGATGGCAGCTTTAGTGTGTGGTTTGGCAGATCAATCCTTAGCAGCCAGAGAGGTGAATAGGAGTCAGAGTGCTATCTTTGTTTTCTCTAGGTAAGCAGCCTGTGACGTGACAGAGTAATCCCAAACTGTCGTCAACCAGGGAGATTGAGACCTCCGGGTGGAGGTATGAACGTGTATAGCCTGTAATAGAAGAAATCAGGTGCTGGCTACTCTACTGGATTTTATTGTACGAGAAGCAGTGGGAAATTGATTCAATTGCACTTTAAAAACAAATTCTGTTCATTCATATAAAATAAATCAGTTTGTTAGTTTACAATTGACTTAATCTCACCAGACTGTATTTCAGTCCATTTTCCTGAAAGTATGTGAATGAATGAGAATGCATGTGCTAGATAATAGATTACATATAACAATGGAATTATATTGTGATCGTAAGCTGTTTCATGCTGCTACCATTCACTGATGACACAAGTGGTATTTTCTACTAACAAGATGCCACCGTCAGTCCAAAAATATGTTCTGCCTACCAGATAATTGAGCACGTTGTGAATGAATTTCAGTGCTGGTGCGATGCCAGGTATGTAGGTGATACAGTCCCAGCAATTGGCTGATCAAATCAAACAGCATGTTTCTCCATTTGTTCATAATAGGCAGAGTATCGGCTGTACTCAACCTGCCCATATTTGCAAAACTCAAAACAAAACGTCGACTGTAAGATGCGATTCTGTGATTGGGCAGCACTTGAATAATCCTGAGTGCACTAATAGCTACACTAATTTAAGATAATCAGTTGAGCTCATAAAGTGGCTCATTTACACTTCCTAGAAGTGATGTAGCTTCATATGCAGGGACCTGTTTTGTCCAAACAAAAGGAATATCTTCAAACCCTGTATTTTATTTGAATTACCAGGAAGCTTGAAGAGCTGACAGTTCCCTGTTGCTTTCTCCATGGCAACACCTTGGCCAATGAGAGTCAACTCACCAACCAATCAGCACCCTTTTCTCCTGTCATATAAATTGTGATCATTTGGAATTTGGCATTCTTGCATTTGTCCTGATGAGTGCAAGATGAAAAGCTTCGACAACATGGTACTCTTTTCAGCAATATATTGTGATTCCCTGAGTCACACTAACAAGAGATGAGAGGGGAGAGATGGAGATGGGAAAGAGTTGGGAGGGGAGATGGGGATTACTTAGAGCAAAAGGGGGAGAAATGAGAGGGAGAAGTGGAGAGATGGGAGGTAAAGGAGATTTGGGAGGGAGAGATGAGGTGGGGAAGAAATGGGGAAGGATGGAGAAATAAAGGGAGAAGGAGAGGTATGGGGTGAGCAAGCAAGCAGGTAATGGAGCCTTTATGGGTAGAATTCAGAGATAGAAAAGCATTTAAGACTGTAGCAGGAGTTGTGTATAGATGCCTGGTAGAAACTGTGAGGTGGTAGATTGAAATTAGACAAGCATTTAGTAAAGGCAGAGTGCATTTAATGGGCGATTTTAACTTCCATATTGATGAGGACAAGCAGACCAAAGTCAGAAAGGTAGTGAATTTCAGTGCAAGGGATTGTTTTCTGTTGTAATATATCCTGGACCAAGTGCCATTGAACATCAAGGGCGACGGTTAAATTTTCTCTTGTCGGAGATGGGCATTGACCACGAGCCGGACGTCCATAGTTGCGCGATGCGCCAACTCCTGTGGAAGCATCCAGCCCACTCCTCCGCCACCCAGCACATACCCAGTCCTGGTCACCCAGGCAGCCACAGCCCTTCTCTCCGCCAGCCACTGAAAAGGAAGGAGGGACGGATTCCTGAGCAGCAGCTCTCTGACGATAGCCGCTACTCCTGATGGTGGAGAGCTATGTCGCGAGGTAACCATGTTCCAGACTTTGATCAGGTCCTGGTAAAAGACGGGCAACGCCTGCAAGGAGCCACGAAGGCCCCTCAGGTCTCTTAACATGAGCTGCACGTCATAATTCAGGCCGTGCACCTGGCAGAAGAAATACATCGCCGGGGCAGAGCATCTTGGAGAGGCTCGATGTAAAGATATCGCTGCAGGGCCTGAAGGCGGAAGGTCGCCACTGGGTGCATAGGCACACCAGCGCCTGACTGCCCTCCACAAACGGGAGACTCAGAACCTCAGCAGCAACCCTGTGCAGCCTTTTGTCCCAGAAGAAGTCGATGAGCATTCTCTGGATTTTTGTGACAAAGGCAAAGTGACCAGCCGGTACCACGACATGACGGCAATCAGCTGGTTTATGACCAAAACTCAACCCGGGTAAGACAGCACTCAGAGCAGTCCTTTCCAGCATCGCAGCTGAGTGGTGACTTTGGTCTCCAGTTCCTGCCAGTTCGCCAGCCAAGATTCCTCAGCAGGGCAGAGATGGACCACCAATTAGAGGAGGCTGGTCCTGCTCCAGATGAAAGGCCTGAGCTCCTCGGGTAGGGGATCCATCTGCCATGGACCAACCAGGAGTCCAGAACATTTACCCCAGTCAATCCTGGCCGAAGACGTGGCAGAGTAGACATCCTGGCATTCGCACATCCTCCACATGTCAGCTGGGTCGCTAAACATGAGGAGCATGTCATCAGCATAAGCCAAAAGGACCACACCGATGCCTGGCCCTCCCAGAACCAATCCCGACAACCTCCTCCACAAGAGGCGCAGGAAAGGCTGCACACAAATAGAATACAATTGGCCAGACAGGGGGCACTCTGACGCAACCCTCTCCCAAAGCGAAGGGGTGCCGTCAGGGACCCATTAACCTTCACTAGATGCTCCGCGGCAGGGTACAAAAGTCGGATCTGGGCGACGACATGCGGCCCGAACCAGAATTCTCGCAGAGTCCCAAATAAATATTCGATATCTACCCTGTCGAACGCCTTCTCCTGGTCAAGAGACAGGAAGGCACTCGACAGACCAGGCCTCTGGGAAAAATGAATGGTATCCTGGACCAGATGAATATTGTCGTAGATGGTGCAGCAGATGGTGTAGGACTGGTCAGGGTGGATCGTGTGGTTCAGCACGGTGCCAAGGGCGAGAACACACGGCCCTGGCGAAAATTTTGTAATCCGTGTTGAGGAAGGAGCCCGGGTTCCAGTTTTTAAGAAGGCAAAGATCCCCTTTCTTAGGCAGCTGGGTAATCACGGCCCTGCGCCACAAAAGGGGCATTCCCCCCAGTTACAATACTCTCCCCCAGGACCCCCACATAGTCGCTCCCCAGGACATCCCAGGACGTCCTGAAGAACTCCACAGTCAGCCTGTCCAACCCCGGGGATTTGCCCCTGGAGAGGCGGTCGAAGGCGCCGGTCAGCTCCCCCAGACTTAAAGGGGAGTCAAGCTTTCCGGTGCCCTCCAGGCTGACCTGCAGCAGGTCCTCCCACAAAACTCTGCGAGCATCCTCGCTGGACGGAACTGGAGCGAACAGGGCAGTGTAATAGGTTTTGGCACTGGCCCTTATGCCCTCGGGATCAGAGACAAGGGATCCATCATCGAGCAGTGTAAAGAGCTCCCTTGCCTTTTTTCCAGCAAGCAGAAGAAGGGGGAGCTGGTCCAGGTCCTGGAGGAACTGGATCCGTGACCTCACATATGCGCCGCGGGACTCGACGAGTTGCAGGTCCCGCAGCGCGCCCTCCTTCTCATCGTACACCAGCTACAGGGCCGGGTCGACGTTGGGCTGATGGAGACCTGACTCCAGGTCCCGCAGCGCGCCCTCCTTCTCATCGTACAGCAGCTGCGGGGCCGGTCCCACGTTGGGCTGATGGAGATGTGACTCCAGGTCCCGCAGCGCGCCCTCCTTCTCATTGTACAGCAGCTGCGGGGCCAGGTCCACGTTGGGCTGATGGAGACGTGACTCCAGGTCAAGCACCTCCTTCTCCAGCTCCTCGAACCTGGATTTCTGCCTCTTTGTCGACCCCCTCGTGTACTCCTGACAGAAAACGTGGACGTTAGCTTTGCCCACGTCCCACCATAGCCTCAAGGAGGGGAAGCCTCACTGCTTCCTTCTCCAGCTGGCCCAGAAACAACGGAATGAGTCCAGGAACCGCTCGTCCTCCAGCAGCAGGTTCTTAAAGTACCTGTACGTGGACCCCGTCCAAGCGCAGAATGGAGCAAGCTCCGCCCACACCAGACAGTGGTCCGTGCACGGCACCTACCGCACAGAAGCCAACGGAACGCAGGACACATGTGCCTTCGCAGTACACATATGCCTTCAAAGCGTAAAGGCAGTCGAGTCTGGATGCTCCGTATCCAGGTGACACGAAAGTGAAAATGCTGAAGTCAGGATGGAGATGTTGCCAGACGTCCACCAAATCGAATGACCCAACCAATCCCACAACTTACTCACACCGAGCTTGTGGTGCTGGGTATCGTGACGGTCCCGGGCCTCGAGGGTGCAATTGAAATCCCTGACCCGATGACGATACACTTGCCCACGTTGATGGAGCCCAGATGAGTGGACACTTCCTCTAGGAGTCTCGCTTGCTGCTGCGGGCCCAGGGGAGCGTACACATTCCCAAAGTGAAGGGCCACGCCCCCCCCAGGTGCACAGTAAGGTGCAGCAACCAGCCTGGCACCAGCTCTTTGACCCCCCCCCCAAGATCTCTGGCTGAAAATGTGAGGCCAACAAGATAGCCACCCCGCCAAAATTGGAGGCTAGGTGATTCATGTAGACCCCCCCCTTGCCACTCCAGGAGCCACGTAGCTTTGTCTCCTGGAATGCATACTTCCCGTCTTGGAGGACTGAGAAGTTCTGGAACCTGCGCTGTGCGTCTCTGCTGCCGTGGATGTTGAGGCTGGTTATGGTAGTCTTCGTTGTCAGAAATGTGTGCTACCAACTCCTGAAATAAAAGGAGAGGACTTTTTTAAGACTTCCCCTCCTTCAGGAGCCCAGCGAGAAACATATGGACTTTAGGGCCTGGTGAGGCACCGGGTCATTCGGCGAGTCCGGAAAGAGCTCCGGACCCAAAACAGTGATACCCAGCACCAAAGGCCTCCTTCACCACCGCCGCCCAATGACCCGGTGGTTGGTTTTAAAAACGGGGTGCTGCAGTCCCCTGGCGGGCCAGATGGTACTTCAGGGGTATATGGTGGGTCGATATGGGGCATCACCACAGGGGACTGCAGTAAGGTAATGGGGGGGGTGGTGACAGGAGTAATGGGGAATTGGGGTCCCTCTAGAGGGCAGAGCGAGGACTTAAGGGTGGTGACAGCACCACCTCTTCACCAGGGAAGGGGACACATCCAACCTCTTCAGTCAGAATGTCCCCCTCTTCCTCCGAGGGGTGACGTCTCTTCCGGGGTAGGCTGGGGACTGGGGAGACCTCCATTTGCGAGGCCTCCGCTGCCTCATTCAGCCCTCCTGGATGCTCCACCCTCTGGGGTTTGGGCAGGTCCACCCTTTTTAAAAGAACCACCGGCTCAGAGTTGCGCCCCTCACCCCCGCTGACCCTGGGAACCCCTGTGGGGACGACGCTGGGCTCAGCACATTGCGCTGAGGCGCACACGGGCCTGGGATCACGTGCAGCAATGACACCGGTGCCGGGTGTTTTTGTTTCACCCAAGCCGGTGTGTTCAGGGGTCTGGTTGTCAGGGTGGTTTTGGGTGGTCCGGGGAGTCTCGGGGGCCACCCACAAGTTGTGGGTCTTCCTCCACTCCTTCTTACGGCGTGGGGGCTCTCGCCCTGCCTCACCAGCAGCTGAGATGGCAGTGGCTGCCGGCAGCACCTCCCTTTGCAGGGAGGGAGATGGAGTGGTGGTGGGGGGAGGGAGATGGAGGGGTGGTGAGGGGAGGGAGATGGAGTGGTGGTGGGGGGAGGGAGATGGACGGGTGGTGGGAGGAGGGAGATGGAGTGGTGGCAGGAGGAGGGAGATGGAGTGGTGGCGGGGGAAGGGAGATGGACGGGTGGTGGGGGTAGGGAGATGGACGGGTGGTGGGGGGAGGGAGATGGAGTGGTGGTGGGGGGAGGGAGATGGAGGGGTGGTGGGGGGAGGGAGATGGAGGGGTGGTGGGGGGAGGGAGATGGAGTGGTGGTGGGGGGAGGGAAATGGAGGGGTGGTGGGGGGAGGGAGATGGAGTGGTGGTGGGGGGAGGGAGATGGAGGGGTGGTGGGGGGAGGGGTGGCGGGGGTAGGGAGATGGAGGGGTGGTGGGGGGAGGGAGATGGACGGGTGGTGAGGGGAGGGAGATGGATGGGTGGTGGGGGGAGGGGTGGCGGAGGTAGGGAGATGGAGGGGTGGTGGGGGGAGGGAGATGGACGGGTGGTGGGGGGAGGGGTGGCGGGGGGAGGGAGATGGACGGGTGGTGGGGGGAGGAGCAGCAGTGCCAGCTGCTGCCGCCTGGGTGATGTTGTCAGCCTTGGAGGCAGGGGCAGTTCTTCACGTGACCCACCTCCTTACAGGCATGGTACCATACGCCATCCGCAGTCCAAAAGACCCGGTAGGCAGCCCCCTCAAAATCTAAATTAAAGGCCCCCTCCATGCACTCATCCCGGGCCAGGCGGACGAATACCTGGCGCCGGAAGGAGTGCACGTGGCAGAGGGCCGCGTCCCTGAGGCCGAGCGGGATCAGTGCAACCCCGGACCTGACCTCCCCCAGTTGATGGAGGCGGGGAGGAGGAGCTCACTGGAGACAAAGGGCGGGATGTTTGAAATAATGAGCCTCCTGGCGGTGGCCTCAAGGGGGTCCCGCCCACAGTGAGCCCCTTTTCAAGGGCCAGGTGCACCACCCGCTTGGACCTCAGGAAAAAGACGGCTTTGCCGTACATCTTTGAGGCTGCGACTATGGCTGAGGGGCGGACAACCCCAGCCATAGCCCTGACGCACGCCTCAATGATAATTTTGGGGTGAGATTAGCTCTTAACCCCCAGGGCCTTTGTGAGGAGGCGGAAAGGTGATGGGGCCGCAGGAGCAGCAGGGGCCACAGAAGTAGCTGCTCCCACATAGGTCTTCTTAGTAGGGCCCCGCCACCGGTTATAGCACCGCCTCCACATTTTCCCAGGAAGACCCGGCTACAAGCAAGCCTGTCCTAGCCATAGGGGCTGAGCCACACCCACCCCAAGAAATATAAATAATGATATCCCTCCCCGAGGAGAGGGGGAGAAAGATGGAATGAGATGTTAACAGCAGAGAGGAGAGGTGAGGAAGGAGAGGGGTAAAGGACAGGGAGACACCGGAGGGATAGGGTAATATGTAGCTAGGTGTCTCTCGATGGAAATATATTGTGGGTGGGGGTCTTGGCGATCTTCTGGTAGGGGTCGGGCGACGTCTTCACCAGGCAGCCGGTACTGCCTGGTATGCAGGAGGTAGCTCTGTTCTTCTTCACCTGGCAATACCCGCTACCTGGGCCGCTAGCTGAAAGCAAGAAGTGATGATGGGGTGGGGGGAGGGGTGGTGGCAAGATTTGAAACAGCACACACACACACCACACCCTTTTTCTCTCCCTAGTCTCTAGAGCAGTCTTCTGCCCGTCCCCCCTATAAAATACATAGTTTTTTTCCAGCCCCCACCGAACAAACAATGAGTCCAGACACCCACCTAGGATGTTTATAACAGTCTTTTGCCTCCTGGCCTCCCTGTCCAGCAGCAACAGCACTTCCCCTCCCTTGCTCCCTCTCCCTCTGTCTCTGTCTCTTCTCAGGCCTTAGGCCTTGCAGTCTCCAGGTCCCCAACAACAGAGAATGGAATCAGGCTTGAGGCAGGGCAGCAGTACAATAGCAGCCGGCAACAGCCAAAGGGAAATCCAAGAGTAATCCAGCACACAGCAGCAACACCAGAGCAGTGTTCTTGTCACTCAGATGTGAAACCTTTCTGCACAAGATAAAGGCAGGTGTCTCAGTCCAGGGTCTCTTCCCTGTACTCTGTGCAGCTTTCAAATCAAAGTGACGGACCGGCCTCACATTCCCTGGAGACATTACTGATGCCTGCACCTTGGCGGTTCTGGTCATTGCTGCCAGAATGTTGTGGGCAGGCGTCACAGAGTTCTCTCATTCTCTCGATGTGCTTAAGGAGCGGCTATCCCCCATCTCTTGAGCATCTGTGACCACTGATGCTGTGCTCCAGCTCCTGAAGGGCTCAGGTGCTGATGGCAAACAAAGCATCAGATGCTTCTAAAGTTTCATGGCTGCGTCTCTATAATATGACCCTGATCATAGAGCACAAATGAGCTGCCCTTGGCCAGACAGGAATCAGAAATTCTCAGAGGCTGTATGAAGGTTTATGGAGTGTCCTCAATGTATGTCGTCATCATCTTCCTGCAATCGAGTGACAATTAGGGCCTCCACTGCCTCTCCATGACAGGAACATTCTCATAGAGGGTATTCACACTGCCTAAAGCCAGACTGGAGTCAATCATTCACAAATGTGAGGAACCATGGGGTCACCTCACTGCATATCGTCATCACCCTCCCAAAATCCAGTAGCTATGAGGGCCTCCCGAGCACGACTGCCTCGTCTAGCCAGTGCGAGGGCCTCATCCCCATCTTCGCCGCCTCCGAGGACCTCCTCGGTCTCATTCCCGTCAGCGTCCTCCTCATTGGTGGAGACGTGTAGCTCCTCCATTTCCTCCTCAGCCAACGTGCCGTTGGAGTGCCAAGTTGTAAAGGTTGCAGCAGACGATGAAGATGTGTGACACCCTCTGTGGACTGTATTGCTGGACTCCACAGGCACCGGAACCGCATCTTCAGCATCCCGATGGTTTGCTCCACCAAGTTGCGAGCTGCAGTATGACCCCCATTGTACCACCGCTATGCTGCAGTCTGAGGCCGCTGCATGGATGTCATTGGCCACGGACTCTGGGTAGCCCTTGTCTCCGAGGAGCCATCCCTGCAGCTTCTGTGGACCCTGGAAGACTCCAGGGATCTGTGACCCCTGGAAGACTCCAGGGATGTGTGACCGACTGAGAATGTAGGTGTCATGCACGAACTCTAGAAACCATGCACACACCTGCAGGATGTGTTTCTGGTGGTCACAACCAGCTGCACATTCAGTGAATGGAAGCTCTTGCAGTTGTTGTAATTCACCGTGTGTTGTAATGGAGATCTGAGTGCCACATGAGTGCAGTCAATCACACCCTGCACCTGTGGGAAACCCGGGATCTGGGCAAATCCAATCTCTCTTGCATTCTGGCTGTCCTGGTCCCGGGTGAAATGCACAAAGTTCGCAAAGATGACATCTGTGACCTCATGGATGCATTTGTAGGTGGAGGCTTGAGAGATCCCACGGGGGTCATCTGTAGAGCCCTGAAATGAGCCGCTGGCATAGAAATGGAGTACCGTGGTCACTTTCACAGCCACTGGCAGTGGATGCCTTCCATGTCCCCTTGGCGCCCATTCCTGCAGTAATTGGCAGGATGTGAGCGACCAGTTCCCTAGACATTTGCAGTCTTCGGCGACACTGGTTCTTGGTCATCTGCAGGAATGAAAGGCGGCGTCCATAGACCCTGGGTGTGGCTAGGCTCCGGCCTCTGATGGTTTGCTGTGGCTCTTGGGCAGTGTGTGCAGGAGCCCCAGGCACCCCTTCTTCCTGAGGTTGCTGCTTCTGCCTCTGTGCAGCCAGGATTCTCAGTCGCTGTCTCCCTCATCTTCTTCACGCTCTGTAGGCTATCAGGCACACAGCTAGTTCACCAAGCTCCATGATCCTGATATACTGCTCCTGCGGGATGAAAGAGCGAGACATGGTTAGCATGGGTGTACGAAGAACTTGTCCTGGTTAAGTGTGATGGCCCCTTAACATTTCCTGGAGAGTGCTGGCCTCCACTTGGATGGTCAGAGATTAATGTGCTGCATGGCTGCCCTGTTAGATTGAACCATGGGGGAGACTGATCCAAACCGGAATGGTGACATTGCAAGGGGCTGTGAGCGCCTCCAGCAGTGACTGCTATATAGCCAGCTTTAGCAAGGAGATTCTACAATGTGTACAGTACAACTGCTCTGCAGTCCACTCAAGTATTCATGAATTTGCAGTTTGTGCCAGGGTTGGCCGGGGGTGGTGGGCAGGCGCGGGGGGGGTGGCAGCAAGTGGTGGGAGCTCTGGAGAACTTGGTGGCACTTTGATGCCTCTGCGTTGCTTGAGTGGGCAGATAAGCTTGGAGCCCAACCCCAACCATATCAAAACAAAAACAGAATTACCTGGAAAAACTCAGCAGGTCTGGCAACATCGGCGGAGAAGAAAAGAGTTGATGTTTCGAGTCCTTGTGACCCTTCAACAGAACTGAGTGAATATTAGGAGAGGGGTGAAATATAAGCTGGTTTAAGGTGGGGGAGTTGGGTGGGGGGGGGTGTGGTGTGGTTGTAGGGACAAGCAAACAGTGATAGGAGCAATTAATCAAAAGATGTCACAGACAATGGAACAAAGAGGTGTTGAAGGTGCCTATCAATGTGGCTGCACCTGAACTCTCTCAGTCGCAGAAGAATGGTCACTTCCTACAGGTTTCCCGAATAAGTGGCCACTTTCCTCACCCACCCTACCTCCCCACCCTGAATGTGTGCTATATTCAACGGCAGGGCTGCCCTTGACCATCCCCTCCAACCCCACCACCAGTTGCCTCAAAGGCAGGGCTGCCTTTAACCACCCCCGCCACCACCCCCCCACCCCCCCCCACCCTCTTCCCCCCACTACTGGTCGCCTCAACGGCAAAGCTGCACTTGCCCCCACCTCACAAGTTGCCTCAACTGCAAGGCTGCACTTGCCCCCTGCTCCCCCTCACCCTCACAAATTGCCTCAGAGGCAGGGCTGCACCTGCCCCCCCCCACTCCACTTCACCCTCACAAGTCGCTCCGAGGCAGGGAAGCACTTAACCCCGACCCCCTGGTGCCCCTGAAGCCTGCAAAGCAACAGGTGACCCTGGCGAGCTCTGCAGTACATGGCTGTGCACTCACCTCCCGTTCACCCAAAGTGAACTCTGTGCTGTTAACAGTGGGAGGTGTTCAGTGGGGGTGCAAGAGCCTGGCAGGATGGCCTGAAAATTATATCCCGACGACCGATGGCGGGAAATGCGACCTGCTGTCGGCGGGCTGAATGGACAATCACGACCTGCCTTCCTGCTGTTGTGAAACCGATTGCGCCATGTTGTCCGCTCACGCCACCTATCACGCCTGCTACCAGTGGGCATGGAAAATTCTGCTCTATGTCTCTATTTATAAAGACCAGCATCCTGTTTTAATGCCTTTTTAACCACTTTCTCAACCCACCCTGCCAAATTCTATAATTAGTGCATATGTAACGCCAGGCCTCAGGGGAGATGGTGGTGTTGTGGTAATGTCACTGGATGAGTAATCCTAAGGCCCAGGTTAACGTTCTCGGGACATGGGTTTAAATCCCACCATGACAGCTGGTGGAGTTTAAATCCAATTAGTTAACAAATCTAGTTTCTATCATTGATTATTGTAAAACTCATCTATTTCACTAATGTCCTATTTGCCATCCTCACCTGGTTTGGCTCACATGTGACTCCAGACCCACGCAGTGTGGTTGACTCTTAAGTGCCCCTTGACACTCTGTTCAAGGGTAATTAGGGATAGGCAACATAGAAACAGGAGTAGGTCATTCAGCCCTTTGAGCCTGTTCCGCCATTCAATATGATCATGACTGATCCTCTATCTCAACGCCTTAATCC
The DNA here is from genome assembly GCF_017639515.1 of Carcharodon carcharias. Classification (NCBI taxonomy): domain Eukaryota; kingdom Metazoa; phylum Chordata; class Chondrichthyes; order Lamniformes; family Lamnidae; genus Carcharodon; species Carcharodon carcharias. The sequence continues at coordinate 47,582,670 of NC_054491.1, read as the reverse complement.
TGCCCTCTCCCCATACTCTTTGACGCCTTTAGTATCTGGAAATCTATCTATTTCCTTCTTAAATGTATTCAGCGACCACTGTCTCATTTCTCCTTATCTCAGTCCTGAATGATCGACCGTGTCCTCAGACTGTGACCCCCTTATTCTAGACCCCCCCCAGCCTGGGGCACCATCTTACCTGCATCCAGTCTGTCCAGCTCTGTCAGAATTTTATATGTTTCAATGAGATCCCCTCTCATTCTACTAAACTCCAGTGAATACAGGCCTCATCGACCCAATCTCGCCTCACAAGACAATCCTGTCATCTCAGGAATCAGCCTGGTGAACCTTTACTGCACTCCCTCTATGGCAAGTATATCTTTCTGAGTAAGGAGGCAAAACTGCACACAACACTCCAGGTGTGGTCTCATGAAAACTGTATAGCTGCAACAAGACATCCTTGCTCCTATACTCAAATCCTCTTGCAATGAAGGTGAGCATACCATTTGTCTTCTTAACTGCTTGCTGCACCTGAATGCTTGCTTTCAGTGACTGGTGTACAAGGATCTCCCTTTGTACATCAACATTTCCCAATCTATCGTCATTTAAATTCTGCTTTTCCTACCAAAATGAATGACTTCACTCATATCCACATTATACTGCATCTGTCATGTATTTGCTCACTCACTCAACTTGTCTAAATCTCCTTGAAGCCTCTTTAGATCTTCCTCAGCACTTACAATCCCACCAAGTTTTGTGTCGTCAGCAAATTTGGAAATATTACATTTGTTCCCTCATCTAAATCATTGATATATATTGTGAATAACTGGGGCCCAAGCACTGATCCCTGTGGTACCCCACTCGTCACCGCCTGCCACTCCAAAAAAGACCCATTTATTCCTACTCTCTGCCTCCTGTCTGTTAAACAATTCACAATCCATGCCAATATATTATCCCCAATCCCCTGTGCTTTAATCACTCTTATGTGAGACTTTATCAAAAGCTTTTTGAAAATCCAAATACACCACATCCACTGGTTCTCCCTTATCCATTCTACTAATTACGTTCTCAAAAGAACTCCAGCAGGTTTGTCAAACATGATTTCCTTTTCATAAATCCATGTTGACTTTGTCTAATCCAGTTTATACAGCATCCGCAGTTTTTTGTTTTTATCTATATTTTCCAAGTGTCCGGTTATCTCATCCTTTATAATAGATGCTAGCATTTTCCCTACTACTGATGTTAGGCTAACTGGTCTGTAATTCCCTATTTTCTGCCTCCCTCCTTTTTAAAATAGTGGGGTTACATTTGCCACCCTCCAATCTGCCAGGACTGTTCCAGAATCTATAGAATTTTGGAACATGGCAACCAACATATCCACTATTTCCATGGCCACCTCCTTTTGTACCCTGGATGTAGATTATCAGGCCCTGGGAATTTATCGGCTTTCAATCCCGTTAGTTTCTCCAGACTGCTTTGCCTGTTGCATTTTTGCACCAGAAAGGAATGTATAACTCTTGCAATGCATGCATTTGTTCCTTATATAATAGACATTGACTATCCACCTTTTAATGAAGTTCCCCCATCTATCGAAGCCAACTCACCCCTCATGCCTTCGTAGTTTCCTTTGTTTACATTTAGGACCCTCGTTTCGGATTGGACTACTTCACTTTCCATCCTAGTCAAGAATTCTGTCATATTATGATCACTCTTCCTTTAAGGACCCCATGCAACAAAATTATTAATTAACCCCTTCTCATTGCTCAATGCCAAATTTAGGATATCCTATTCCTTAGTTGGTTCCTCAATGTACTAACCTAAAAAACCATCACGTATACACTCCAGGAATTCATCCTCCACGGTATTATTGCTAAGTTAGTTTGCCCAGTCTATATGCAGATTAAAGTCACTCATGATTACTGTAGCACCCTTGTTGCATGCATCTCTAATTTCTTGTTTAATGCCATCCCCTACCTTACCACTACTGTTTGGAGACCTCTAGACAACTCCCACTAATGTTTTCCACCTCTTGTTGCTTCTTAGCTCCAACCAGACTGATTCTACATTCAGATTTTCTGAGGCAATATCCTTTTTCACTATTGCACTGATTTCATCCTTAACAATGCCACCCCACCTCCTTTTCCTTTTTGCCTGTCCTTCCCAAATACTGAATACCCTAGGATATTCAGTTCCCAGCTTTGGTCACCCTGCAGCCATGTCTCCATAATCGCAATCATATCATACCCATTCACATCTCTTTGCGCTCTTAATTCATCTACTTTATTGCGCATGCTATGTGCATTCAGATACAGTGCCTTTAGACTTGTGTTGTCAACATTTTTACACATTTTCTTTGTACTATGGCTCATTTGCTGCTAGCCTTTGTTTCCTCTGCCTTCCACTTTTGCTTTCTACTTTTCTGTCCTTCGTTTCTATCTTTGTTTCCCTCTCTTGTCTCTCCCCGTTCAGGTTCCCATCCCCCTGCCACTCTAGTTTAAACCCTCCCCCACAGTACAAGCGAATAGCTGGCCTAGCCAGCGATGCCCACATCCCATGGAAGAATAAGAAATAATAACCTCAGGTTTCTCTGTATTGTATTCTGCATTTTATATTGCTTCTCCCCATTCTTCCTACCAAAATGTATCACTTTGAGCTATCTGCATTGAGCTTCATCTGCCATTTATCTGCCCATTCCATGAGCCTGTCTATATCCTCTTGAAATGAATCACTATCCTACTGACAGCTCAGTATACTTCCAAGTTTTTTATCAGCTGCAAATTTTGAAATTGTGCCTTATACACCAAAGTTTATGTTATTAATATATATCAGGAAGTCTAGTGGTCCTATTGCCAACACCAGGAACATCACTGTCCTCTTGTCTGAAAAACAACCGTTCACCACTACCCTGTTTTCTGTCACTCAGCTAACTTTATATCCATGCTGCCACTGTCCTTTTCATTTCATGGGTTTCAATTTTGCTGGCAAGCCTATTATTGGCACTTTTGGGAGTCCGTACACACCACATCAATGTGCATTACTCTCATCAACCCTCACTGTTAATTCATGGAAAACTTAAATCAAGCTTATTAAAAATGATTTGCCTTTAACAGATCTGTGCTGGCTTTCCTTAATTAATCCACACATGTCCAATTGCTTGTTAATTTTGTCCCAGATAGTCGTTTCTGAAAGTTTTTCCATCACTGAGGTTAAATTGATCAGTCTGTAATCGATAAGTTATTGTTATACTCTTTTCTGAATAAGGGTGTAACATTTGTACTTCTCCAGTCCTCTGGCACTACCCCGATATCTGAGGAGGATTGGAAAATTATGAACAGAATGGTAAGAGACAACATAAAATTAAAAGACAAAACATACAAATATGCAAAAAAGCAAAGATGCTGGTGAATGGGAAAGATACAAAGAATAATAAAATAGATAGTAAGAACCTTAAAGAGGGAATATGAAAGGAAGCTTGCAAGAGATATCAAAATAAATACATAATTTACTACGATTATATTAAAAAGAGGGTGGTGAGGAGCAACGATGGCCCCTTGATAACTGATGAATGTGATATTATCAATGAAAATAAAAAAAATGGCAGAAATGCTGAATAATTACTTTGCATCAGTATCAGTAGAGGAAGTGGTCAACATGCCAGCATTCCCAAGGGACAGGGACTCAACAAAAGTAATGTAAACAAAAAAAAATAGTAATGAAGAAAGTAATGGCCCAAAAGAGCATCAAATTCCCAGGTCCAGATGGTTTCCATGCTGGGGTTTTAAACAGAGTAGTGAGACCATTTCTGATGCCCTGACTGTAATCTTCCAAAGTTCTCCTGACTCAGGAATAGTTCCTTTAGATTGGAAATTTGCATATGTAACTCCATTATTGAAGAAAGATGACAGAGGACTTATGGAGCAGTTAACCTAACATCTAATGTTGAGAAATTGCTAGAAGTCTATAATTAAGGATAGTGTGACTAAACAACTTGGACATTTTCAGCTGATCAGAGAGAGAGATAGCATAGATTTATAAAGAGTAGGTCAAGCCTCCTGACCCTGATTGGATTTTATGAAGAGGTGGCTAAAGTAGTGGACAGGGACATTAGTGGACATTTATCTGGAATTCCAGAAGGCATTTGATAAAGCCTGTTAAGAGACTGTGAGCTAAAGCTGAAGTTTTTGGAATTGGAAGCAAATTACCAACCTGGTTGGGAAATTAACTTAACTGCAGGAGACAGAGTAGGGATAATGATTGGTTACTCTAGTTGGCAGGGTGTGACTAGCGGGATCCCACAAGAATGAGTATTCACTGTATTCATTAATGACTTACATGATGGGATAGGAAACCACATATCCAAGCTTCCTGATGACACAGTGATAGGCAGCATTGTAAGCAGCCTAGATCAAAGCATAATATTACACAGATATTGAAAGATCAATGGGCAGAACTGTGGCAAATGAACTTCAATATTGGCGATTGTGAGGTGGTCCACTTGGGACTTACAAAGGATAGGACAGGGTACTTTCTAAATGGTGAAAAGCTAGGAACAGTGGAGGCCCAGAGAGTCTTGAGGTCCAGGTATTTAGACCATTAAAATGTCACACACAGGTCGAAAATACAGTGGGACCAAAGGGTGCAAATGCAGAGATCTTTCAAGGTACTATGGCATATTGAGAGAGTGGTTAGCAAAGGACATGTGACCTTGGGCTACATAAATAGAGGTATTCAGTGCAAAGGAGGAGTTATGCTGAACCTTTATAAAGCTTTGGTTAGGCCACATCAGTCTGGTCACCACACTTTAGGAAGAATGTGAGGGTCATTAAGGGGATGCAGAGGAGATTTACCAGAATGGTTCCAGGAATGCAGAATTTTAGTTACAAGGTTAGCTGGGAGAAGCTGGGGTTGTTCTCCTTGGAGCAAAGGAGAACAAGGAGAGATTTGATAGAGGTGTACAAGATTATGACAGGCTGGATAAGGTAAACAAAGAAAAAACTGTTCCCACTAGCTGATAGTACAAGGACTAGGGGACATAGATTTAAGGTTTTGGGCAAGAGATGAAGAGGGAATGTGAGGAAGAACTTTTTTACGCTGTAAGTGATAATGATCTGGAACTTGCTGCCCATGAAGGTGGTGACAGTAGAGATGATCAATCAGTTCAAAAGGATATTGGAAAGGCACTTGAAGGAAATAAACTTCCAGGGCTATGGGGATGGAGCAGTGCAATGGGACTGACTGGATTGCTCCACAGAGAGTGGCATGGATTTATGGGACAAATGGCCCCCCTTTGTGCCGTAAATAACTCTGCATTGTCATGACCATGTAAAAAGTGTTTCCTCAAAGTAATCCGTGATCTAAGAAAATGTATAATCAGCAGCAAAGCTTTAGCCTTAAACAGGATAAAGATTTGTTTATTATTAAACTACTGATGAAAGTTACTGAAGTAAAAGTGATAGTTTTAACTAAAATATGGATACAAAGATTAAAATGCAGATAAAGAAAAAAAATACTTAAAGATGAGATTGCAAAACAGTCTCTGTGAGAAATTGTTGCAGGCTCGTTGCTTGAATTCCTTCTTCCTGAAGTGAAAGGATTGAAACTTGAGATTCAGTTTAGCAGCTGCGATGGCTTCTGTGGTTGATTGTTCAGAGATTTGCCTTTTCAGGTGGACTCAGCAGGTCAAGCAGGTTCTGGGAGAGAGAGAAGGTTTCTTGTTCCTCACTAGTTCTGCTGTAACAACACATAAAGATTACCTCTATTCTCCTCAGCAGAAAGCAGTTGATTTATTAACACCTTCCTCTTTTACTCCCAGTAGTAGAGAGGAAACTCCTCTGACAATGTCTCTCAGCATTCCTCCTTGGGGTTCTGCACCCAAAATTGTTCTCAGCCAGGCTTCAGACAGTTCAAAACTTAAAATGGCTACTATGTTAATTTTCAAGGAGTTCCACCAGGCAAGGAAGTTAATTACTTTGAGGTCCTTTGAAGTCCCTCCCTGCCTCCTGCTCCCATAGCAGTAAAAGAGTTTTTCATACCTTTTAAAAGATTCAGTGAATTCAGAAGCCGTTGCATTTTTAATGACTCTTTGTAGCCAGCTTTTGAGACATAAGTCTGACAAGGTTTGAATAAACACAGAAAGGTGCCATATTGTCTGTTTTCAATTTTGAAAAAAAAACACCATCACCTTGAAGTTCCCCTCCAAGCCACTCACCATCCTGACTTGGAAATATATCGCCGTTCCTTCACTGCCACCGAATCAAAGTCCGGGAACTCCCTCCCTAATAGCACTGTGTGTGTGTGTGTGTGTGTGTAGCAATGCCACAGGGACTGCAGCAGGTCAAGAAGGCAGCTCATCACCACCTTCTCGAGCAATTAGCAGTGGGCAACAAATGCTGGCCTAGCCAGCAACACCCACATCTGATGAATGAATTAAAAAAAAGAATTTGAAAACAACCATTAAAACAGTTGCCCTCAAATTCAAAATATTATAATTACATGTTTCTGACAATAATATAATCGAAAAGGCCAATGGAATGTTGGTCTTTATATCTACAAGGGGTTAAGAGGTCATGGTTCAGACATACAAGTCCCTTGTTCGACCATACCTAGAGTATTGTGAGCAGTTCTGGGCACCGGTTGGCACCTTCCATCTGTGAGAGATGATGGGAATGCAGCCTTTGGTGAGGTCAGATGAGACTATTTGCTACATTTCTTTTGATGGATGAACAAGCTAATCCTTGAAAGGCAAAATCTGTTGGCAGTGGGGCGGGATAATTGCTGCTGCCTTGTTTACAGGGCTGGAGTCTGCTTTGGAGTTTCTGAAACCACAGATTGTCATGGCAGAGAACTCCTGCCTGCAGCTCTTATCGCTATTTGCATCAGTTGTCAGCTAGAGTTTCCCACTTGCCATGGTTGATGGAGAGGGCTTTCATGTCCCTTTTCACAATATCTTTGAATCTGAGTTTTGGGGACCCTGCTGTTCTCTTGCCTTTTGCTACCTCCCCATGTAGCATATCCTCAGGAATGTGGCCATCTTCCATCTCATGCACATGCCCAAGCCAGTGAAGACTTCTTTGCTTGATTAGTACTAGTGATCAGAAAAGAGCCTTTAGGACAGGTTTTCTTGAGTTTAACAACAAAAAAGGTTAGCTTTGCAATACTTAAACCTGTCTAAGTAAAATAATGAAGTGTACATCTTCCTTTGTTAAACTTAAGAAAACCTGTCCTATAGGTTCTTTTCTGATTACTGCATGTGAACAGTTAAGTGTTCACTGAATTGACAAGGACATCCTGTGACAAACCCGTTTTTTGAAAAAATTGAAAGACATTGAGTTTTGGACATTCTTTGTCCTGAGTTATTTTTAAAAGTTTGTAATATTAATTTGGGATGTGAATATGCCATTCTTCAAGAAGCCCTGGGTCAAGATAGATGTCCAGCAGGGAACACATGGGGAGGAAGAGATACTCTATATATCTAAGTTAACAAAGAATTGCTGTTACCTGGCTAAAGACTCTTGCTGATGGGTTAAAAATACCTGGCTTAAGAGAAGTATTCTTTGAACATCTTAGTCTCTAAAACTCTCAGGCAGTACGTGGAGGTGCCTTAAAAGCAGGCGACAAGATAAGAGTCTCTCTTTCCTTCCCTCTGTCCCACTTTTGTGTTAAGCTTTCCTCGGACATCTACGGAATAACTCTTCTGTTTTTTCTTAAAGTCTGCAAAGTTGTGATAGGTAAGAGTTGAAGATGCAGAAAATTTGGATTTATTTTAAAGTACTAGCCAGGACCAGCAGCTAAGGCACCAAAGCATACACAAACAGTCGCAGCCTTACGTGAAAACTATAAACTTGTACAAAGGGCCCAGCTGTAAATTTGCAATTAGGAAACAGGAGACACATGGGCGGGAACATGGGATAACTCAATCAAGAAATGGGGAACAAAAACTAAAATACCTGGAAAAACTCATCAGGTCTGGCGGCATCTGCGGAGAGGGATACAGTTAACGTTTTGAGTCCGAATGACCCTTCAACAGAAATGGGGAAGGCCATTTTGCACCGTCTGATAGCCATCTTCAAAAAAGACAATGCCCAGTCTCTGCACTGCAATTACTGTACATGCACACAATTATCAGCCCACCAGGGGGTCATTGGGCTGTGGCCTTTGTCTAACGAATACCATTAAGTTGTAATTGATTGTAAAAGATATATAAACTGTGCTCATTTGAAACCTTGGTGGAGAAGCGTCTGGAGTGCCCAGCGTTTGCTCCCCGCATGCGTAATAAAGGAACCACTTGAATATTGCATCTGGACTGCGAGCGTTGAAATTTTGTACCAGAGTATTTCTCGGACCTTTCAGAGTCATCAAGGACAGTTTCACCAAAAAAAGCCATCTGAAGGAACTTCTAGACCTATTGTGACCAGAATTCTGTTACATCAACAGGGTCGAGATCTCTTTGAATTTTATCCTTTTAAAAGAAACATTCCATACTCCAGCCCCTGCAGGGAACTGCGTTTGTTTGTCCTGTTTTGTGTTTGTGTGAGTGTATGGGGGTTCGAATATCTTTTTTTATAAAGGGGGAAAAAGATCATTACACTTCTAAACTACAACTTGTATGTTAACCAGTTTATTAACTTGTTTTTAAAAAGTAGTTTGTTTTATAATAAAGCAATTTTTTTGTGTTTACTGAAAGAAGCCTTTATGCTAGGAATAACAGTATCAAAGGGAAACAAAAGGCCAGTTTTGTGAGTGAATTAAACATTTAAACTATTGTTGCGACCTGTGGAGAAGTGGGGCTAGAATTAACTGTGCACTCCTCCCATCATGGTCCATAACAATGCTTTTCAAACAAAAAGAACCTATTATGGTCAAACGAGGAAAGGGCAAACAGGGGACCCATTCTCACCTGGTTGTAACACACGTTTTGTTAGTCAGCTAAAGTTGGTTCACTGCCTTTTCAATGCATGTTCTGAGCTAGATCCAAGAATTTGCTGATTGCTTCATAGACTTGAAACATTAACTCTGTTTCTCTCCCCACAGATGCTGCCAGACCTGCTGAGTTTTTCTAGCATTTTCTGTTTTTATTTCAGATTTCCAGTATTACCAGTATTTTGCTTTTACTTCAGAAATGTGGTTAACTCTGGATCATCTCCTGAAATTGCCTTGCAAGTCACTCAGGTCAAGGGGAATTAGGGATGGGCAACAAATGCTGGCCTTGCCAATGATGCCTCCGTCCCATGAAAGAATAAATGTAAAAGTAATCCCCTGGATTTGCAGCCTTGGAAACTGGAGGGAGTGCAGCATAGATTTACCTAAGTGATTCCTGGATTTATAGTTAAATTATGAGGAGAGATTACACAAAATAAGGTTATGTTCCCTAGAATTTAGACAGTTAAATGATGTTTTGATCAAAGTTTTCAAAGTATTAAGGGGAACAGATAGGGTATTTGAGAGAAACTATCTCTACTGATTATGGAATCTAGGATTGGGAGCCCAGCATAAAAATTAGAACCAAACCTTTGAAAGAAAGCATGGTAACATCATAGAATGGTTACAGCACAGTAGAAGGCCATTCAGCCCATCATAGAAGCTTGGAACCCTCTTCTACAAATGGTAACTGATGTTAGATCAGTTGTGAATTTAAATCTTGAGATTGATAGATTTTTGCTAACCAACTGTATTAAAATATTTTGGGGCAAAGGCAAGTATTTGGAGTTAGGTCACAGATCAGCTATGACTTAACTATATGGTGGAACAATCTCAAAGGCATTGAATTGACCTACACCTGTTGCGCAGTGAGCCCGGAGGGTGGGAGGGTGTGCACTGTGATGAGCATGGAGGACAGGAGCATGCGCAATTCAGAAACTTGCGCAGGGTAGCGAGTATGCAGTAGCAGCATATGCAGTGCAGTGAGTGTGCAGTGGGAGCATGTGCAGCGCATTGAGCACCTGGGTGGGAGTGTGTGCAGTGTGGTGAGTGTGTGTAGTGTGGTGAGTGCACAGGTTGGGAGCGTGCACAGAACAGTGAACACACAGAGCAGTTGTATAGTGTGTATGCACAGGATGGGAGCAGCACAGTGCAGCAAGTGCACAGCACAGGAGTATATGCAGTGCATTGAGCATGCAGTGGGAGTGTACACAGTACAGAGTATACACAGCATGGAGCATGTGAGTGCACAGAGCAGGAGTGTGTACAGTGTGGTGTATGCGCAGGATGGGATCGTGTGCAATGCAGTGAGCGCACAGAGCAGGAGTGTGTACAGTGTGGTGTATGCGCACTGCAGTGAGCGCGCATGCCGGGAGCACGCAAAGGGGAGCGTGTGTCGTTCTGTGAGCGTGCGCGGCGGGAGCGCGCATATGGGGAGTGTGCGCAGTCTGGTCCATAGGCTCGGGGCGCAGGGGGACGAAGTGCAATCGGGAATCGGGAGGATGATGGCTGCCGGCGCACTGCTCGCTCTCTTGCTGCTGGTGGCAGCGCCCGCCCGGGCCGCCTATGTCGAGGTAAGGAGCGGACACCCAGTGTGAGGCCGCCTCAGGCCCGTTAACCACCGCTTAATTTAGCTCAGAAATACCCGCGGTTCCGGCTCTGGGCCCGGGGCTGTGCTGGGGTCGCGGGGGGACGGGGACGGGGACGGGGGCGGGGGGTTTGAGCGGCTCCGGCGATGTAGTGGCGGCCTGGGCCTGACCCGGGTGTGGCGGCAGCGGGGGGAGCTGCCGTGTCCCGGGGAGCCCGGGTACCGGGGCGGGGGGGACTGGGGCGGGGGCACGACGACTGGGGCGGTGGGGGGGGAGCCCGGGTACCGGGGCGGGGGACGGGCGGCGGGCGGGGGGAGCCCGGGTACCGAGGCGGGGGGAGCCCGGGTACCGAGGCGGGGGGAGCCCGGGTACCGGGGGTGGGGGGGGGAGACTGCGGGGAGTCCGGGGCGGGGGCACGGGGGGACGACGACTGGGGTGGTGGGGGGGGGAGCCCGGATACCGGGGTCGCGGTGACGGTATTTCGGCCCTTCGGGAAGCCTGAGCGTCCCCCGGGCTGGAGTAGATTGAGCAGCCGGGGGGGGTGGGGTGGGGCGGGGGGATTGACTCTATTCCCCTGATGGATGTTTCACTCATTCTTTGGATGGATTCGGTGTTTCTGGCAGCAGCAATGCCTGGATCGAGCTCACAATAATCCTCATTTGCTCATGGCACCAGGGCTCTCTTTGGTTTTGGTTTTGTTTTTTGGGGTTTTATTTTGTGAATAATGTTAGTTTCTGTTTCTGATGTGTTGGTGGTTGCGGTCAGATTTGTTCAGTTTTTGTGTGTTGCTACCATAGGAGACCGTTCTGGCCTGTCTGTACAGCACTTGGAAATGGTCGCGCTTCTTTTCCATTCCCCTCATGATGTCGGTAGAGAGCATCTGCTTTATTTTGTTTTCAATGACCTGACTTGCATCTCTGTGTTCTGCAGAGCAGCTCCTCAAATTAGGATATCTTTGAGAAGTATGGGAAGTCATCTTCCAAATGATCACCTTGCACTGTGTGTAAGAACACTTTTCAGGCACCTTCACCCATTAATACAAAAGATTAATCAGACACATTCCTCAATATCTGAAAATGTTTTTGTTTGTACAAGGCACAAATTAAAATGAATGACTTGCACGCATATAGTCTACATATAGTCTGCATAATGTACAAACACACAGGTGTGCCAGCTGGCAATGGTGCAGCGGTGCGGCTATTGCTTTGTGCGCTTATGACACTGACTGCTGTTTCAGTGGTTTCTGTGCTCCTCTCACCTTCACAGAGTTGCGTACATACGCTAATAGTGAGTTGCAGTCCCAAGGCACCAAGATAATAAAATTATTACAGCACAGGAGTCCATTTGGCCCGTTGTGTTTGTGACCTTGTGAATGAACAATTCGCTTAGTGCACGCCACTGTCTTTTTCCAGTGGCCCTGCAAATCTTCCTTTTTCAGATAATAATCCAAATATCTTTTGAATGCCTTGAATGAATCTGCCTCCACTACACACAGGCAGCACCTTGTAGATCCTAACAGCTCATTTTGTGAAAGCATTTTCTTTCATGTCAATGATTTATGCACATAAACACCCCAGGTCTTGCCACCCTCTTTAAAATTATACCCTTTATTTTGTATTGTGTCTCTGCGTTCTACCTACCAAAATGAACCCTTTCACTCTTGTCTGCATTAAATTTAAAATGCCACTTCCACCAACCTGTCCTTTTCAAGTTTTACACTATCTTCCTCATGGTTCATCGTGCTACCAAGTCTTGACCATCCGCAGATTATGAAATTGTGTCCTATACAGCAAGATCTATGTTGTTAATATGTGTCAGGAAGACCAGGGGTCCCAACACTGACCCCTGGAGAACTCCACTATAAACCTTCCTCTAGTCTGAAGAACTACTATTAACTACTGTTTCCTGTAACTCAGCCAATTTCATATCCATGTTGCGGCCCTTTTATTCCATGAGCTATTATTTTGTTTGTAAGTCTGTTGTGCAGCACTTGAGCAAATAGCTTTACACCATTGCTTATTTTGTTCATGGAACACAAATCTATTGAATTGTGTGTCAGGTACAAGCCAGGTTGTGATGATGAATACCGGCATCTTCTGAATTATTTTAAGTATTTGAAGTGTGAATAACAGGGCTTATGTTACAGACTGCCTTTGTCTATGTTGCACTGGGTGAGTGGGAGATTTATGACACTTTTTTATTGCTATAAAAATGCAATTAAGTGGCTTTCAGTGTTCAGCTTTGAAATTGCTAAGTGATGTAAGTTGAAGAGCAGCTGAGGTAACAATGGCACAGAGGTGCACACCCTTTGTTAATCCTAACTTTTTGGATAGATGCATTGGTTTGTTACTACTTGTTGAAACTTGCCTGCCAGGCCATTGGGGTGCTAGGTATGAAGTATTTTATCCAGAGTCGAGCTTGCACCCCTTGCAGTAACAAAGTGAATGCAGTAACTTAGTACAAAGGGCCAAATGCCTTAAAACTGGTTGTTTCGTGCTTTGGACTGAGAAATCAATGAAGAGGCTGCATTATGTTTGACGTGTTGACATTAGTATTTGCTGCCTTTAGTTTTGGCTTTTAGATTGAAACAGCTCAAACTCAGAAATAAAAACAGAAAATGCTGGAAATAATCAGGTTAGGCAGCATCTGTGGAGAGAACAAAGTTAACATTACAGGTCAATGACTTTTCATGAGAACAGTTTTGATGAAAGGTCATTAACCTAAAACACTAATTCTGTTTCTTTTTCCACAAATGCTGCCTGACCTAATTATTTCCAACATTTTCTGTTTTTATTTCTGATCTCTGGCATTATTAGTATTCTGTTTTTTGATCTAAGGATTGCAACTTGGATGCCTGATTAATAGTAATTTGAGATTTTTCACCTTGTTCGGAAGTGGTGCTTTCCACTGACTGCCTGTTAACATTGACCTTATGAGACTGCTCTGAAATTCACTTCTAAGGATACTGGTTGAGGCAGAATTGTCAACATTCAAGGTGGATGAAGGAAAAGGGTCCAAAAGATGTAAGAACAAAGTGGGTAAATGTGAAACAAAAACAGAAAATGCTGGAAAAACTCAACATGACTGACAGCATCTGTGGAGAGAGAAAAAAAAGAGTTAACATTTCGAGACCGGATATGGATAACGAAATGTTAACTTTTTTTTTCTCTCCACAGGTGCTGTCAGACCTGCTGAGCTTTTCCAGTATTTTCTGTTTTTGTTGCAGATTTCCAGTATCCACAGTATTTTGCTTTTATCAGAGGGTAAATATGACTTGGGCCATTTGCCCATATGGAGGATAAATGCTGATACGGGCCAGTTGGCTGAGTGTTTTTGTTTCATGTTGCAGCTTGTGTTTATTTCTATGTAATGCCCTTCCTATTAGTCAACATTTGAATTATGCATAGATAAAGCTTTTAATTCACTCAAAACGAAAGTCAAATCAGAGAAGTTGTGTGACTGTCTGGGAGGGGTTAAATGCTGATGCATGACCCTGACTAATACCGAATATGTCGCACACAGCATTGGTTTTTAACAACCAGATAAAACTGCCTTGAACAAAGGGCAGATTTATGCTGTAGTACTGTGCCAGTTGTACCCATTACACATTCCAGAAACATTAAAGCTTTGGATTCAGTAATAGATTAAACTGCTGTGCCATTCTTTAATAACATACGACTATTATGCGATACATTTCATAAAGATCAACAGTCTGCACAGTAATGCCTTTCAATCTGTGCCAGGTTTTCCAATCTAGTTCACTTTGGATGCATGTTGTTCTAGCTACAAGGCTGTTCTTAGCTTTGGAGATTACTGCTGTCTTCTACAGCTAACCGATTTTGGGAAATTCCTCTGATGTTTCAGCTATGTAACATTCAGTTACTTTTGTGGCAAACAGTTTTCAGCTTTTATATTTCTACCTAACCGGAGAAGCTACTTAAGATTTGGACTGCAGATGGAAGCTGACAGTTTCATGGTGTGTGCTATTAGTGTAAACTTTGAGCATTCCCTTCCTAGTAGAACCTTGAAGGTACAGGAATTTTGAGCCCCTCCAGTTGTTCACCCAGTAAGTGCACTGTTCACTGTGGAGCAGTCATCCAACCTATCGAGTTTATATTGAGAAAGTTGATAACCTTCACTGCAGAGTGCAAAGATCAACCAGTGTTCCTGTGTCCTGTGTGCATTTTTGAATGAGGTAGAACAGGATAGGGCTCAGTGTGATGCTGCCCCCCCCTGGAATTCTCTGCCAGCAGTCACCTGGCTCATAACAATGGACAACCTTTGAGAAAATATTGGAGAAGCCTATCATATTATAAGGGAAGCAAGGAAAAGAAGACTGGCTCATATCCAGACTTTTTGTTGATAAGCATTGCACTGCCTATGATGGATGCTGTATACTAGATTGTGCCACCCCTGTGTGTATATGCAGCACTGTGCCATGCACCTACATAATAACAGTGATGCACCAGTCAGTAACAGTAGCCTCCCAGCATATTCAAAACAACATGGTCCTCAAAGCCCTTCTATATACTTGAAAAATCTATACATGTTTGTGTGACTACACCATAAGACCTCAGTTAGAATAGTGAATGGAGCTTTGGGCGTAAAATGGGAGTTTATTGAGGCTTCAGAGCAGCAATGATGCTGCTACCTGGTTTGACGAAATACAGTAAAAAGACTAGGAAAAGGGGAACTTAATTCATTTGAACAAAACAATTTAGGTGGGACGATACAACATTATGAAAGAATGACATAGGGTATGTAGAAGTAGACTGTAGTCATTGAGGATACAGGATTAAATAAAATAACTTCAAAATTGAGATGGGGGAGTGGGTGGGAGAAAGTTCTTCAGAGTTGAGGCTTGAGTTCATTTTTAGGGTTAGCGGTTCAGGCAGAAACTGTTAAGATTTTAGGATTAGATTGAATAGGGCTGAAAAGATATGGGGACAAGCTGGGGAAATATGTTGGAATTAATTGCTCATGTGGAGGGTAAATGCCAGCACGAGTTAAACTAAATGGCCTGATCCCATGTTTTAGCTTGCATATATTTCTGTTATAAAATAGCAGACATGTTGGCAATAGTATGAGTTGGTTGATCACACTTGAAAATTTATTACATTTTAAAGAGTCCATTGCCAGTTCTGAGCAATACCAAAGTGCAAATGGAGTGCTACTCTGATCAGATTGGAAAATTTAAAAACAGGTAAATTGAACAAGCCTGTGTTTGCTATGTTTAAAATTAATCTGAGGATTTAGCATATATTAATCAGAGTACAGCTTTCAGCATGTTCATCATGTCAGAAACACACATGACTTGTATTGCAGGTGGTGTGCAGAAAACAGCAGGACTAATTGGGGTAGGAAGAGATGGCAGTGCATAGATCCCATGAGCATTGAATTGACAAACAAGTATTCAGTACTGAATTGCTGTGGCAATGAGAACAACCCAGAGAGGAAGGCAAAAAAGCACAAAACCACAAAGCAAGTGTTTGCAAAACGGAGAGCAGTGAAATGCGGCAGTGGGGTTATTTTGTAGTTAGGAATAGATTGTAGCTTTTGGAGCTTGAATGGTGCATTGCCTCTCAGATTCCAAGATACACAGGGAAGGGTGTAAAATATTTTGAAATGAGCTACTAGAAATCCTGATGACCATTTAGTCAAACTAGTGTTGGTGTTTACTCGCCACATGGGCAAATAGTTCCAACACGTTTCGTCAGCTTCTCTCTATAGCCTAACAAACCGCTTTCCTTTATCCCAATTTACTTTAACCCTGGACGGTGACTTTGTTTCTGTATTAACCACTAACCCTAAAAATAAATTCCACAGCCTCAATTTATCCCACCCACTGAAACCAAGTACATAGGATGAAATGGAATTTGGTTCCTGCAGAGGGAATTTTAGGTATTAGGAGATGGATTAAACAGCAGGACCTCTGGAGTGGTAATCTCAGGTACACTGTTGGTGCCACACCCATCAGATAAGAAGGAAAATCTATGGTTTGAGAAGTGGGGGAACACGGAAGAGGTGTGACCATTGAAACAGGGCTGACGGCATTGTCTTTGCTGGTGGAGTGTTTACATTAATATAGCATTAGAGAGGAGAATAATAGACAACAGACCTGAGGGAACCGGTATTTGAAAGAATTGTAATGGCCAAAAAATAGGAGTGGCAATTGAGGAAGTTAATCCACAGAATTGTACAGCACAGGAGGCAGCCATTCGGCCCATCGTGCCAGTTCACTGTCGGACCAGTTTACCTTTGCCACCTCCTCATCTTCTCCCTGTGGCCCAGAACTTCCTTGTCACTGAACAATCCAATTCCCACATGAAGAAGAACATAACATGAGAACTAGGAGTGGGCAATTCAGCCCCTCGAGCCTGCCCCATTCAATATGATCATGGCTGATCTCATTTCGGCCTCAATTCCAATTTCCTGTCCTCTCCCCATAACCTTTCAACCCATTACTAATTTTTTTTATTCTTCCGACCAAATGGATAACCTCACACTTATCCACATTAAACTACATCTGCCAAATTTTGGCCCATTCAACTAACCTGTCCATATCCATTTGTAAATTTCTTATTTCTTCATTGCAACTTACTTTCCCACCTATTTTGGTGTCATCTGCAAATTTAGCCATAGTTTCTTCTATCCCTGAATCCAAGTCATTAATATAGATTGTAAATAGTTGGGGCCCAAGGACCAAACCCTGAGGCACCCCACTAGTTACAGCTTGCCATCCAAAAAAGGGCCCATTTATCCCGACTCTCTGCTTTCTGTTGGTTAGCCAATCCTCTATCCAAGCTAATATATTACCCCTAACTCTGTGTGATCTTATCTTGTGTATTAATCTTTTGAGCGCACCATATCAAAGGCCTTCTGGAAGTCCAGATATACTACATCTACAGGATCCCCATTATCCACTTTGCTTGTTACATCTTCAAAGAATTCTAGCAAATTAGGCAAACACCATTTACTCTTCATAAAACCATGCTGACTCTGATGGATTGCATTTTGACTTTCCAAATGCCCCATTACTACTTCCTTAATAATGGATTTCAACAATTTCCCAATGACAGACGTTAAACTAACTGGTCTATAGTTTCCTACTTTCTGCTTTCCCCTCCCCTTCTTTTTGAATAAGGGTGTTAAATTAGCATTTTTCCAATCCACTGGAACCTTTCCAGAATCCAGGGAATTTTGGAATATTATAGCCAATGCATCCACTATCTCCGCTGCCACTTCCTTTTAGACCCTGGGATGTAGGCCATCAGGTCCTCGGGACTTGTCACCCTTTAATCCCAAGAGTTTGCTCAGTACTTTTTCTCTAGTGATAGTGATTGTCCTAAGTTCTTCCTTCTCTAGACCCTCTGCATTACCTGTTACTATTGGGGTGATACTCACACCATGAAAACTGAGGCAAGATATTGATTAAGCCATTTCTGCGTTCCCCAATTTTAACTCCCCAGTCTCATCCTTCAAGGGACCAACATTCACTTAAAGCTACTCTCTTTCCTTTTATATACATGTAGAAGCTTTTACTATCAGTTTTTACATTTTACGCTAATTTTCTTTCCAAATTTACCTTTGCTTTTTTTATTTTTTTTTTAGTAACTCTTTGTTGACCTTTAAAAGTTTCCCAACCTTCCAGCCTAACACTGACCTTTGCAATTTGGTATGTCTTAGTTTTTGCCTTTATGTTATCTTTAACTTCCTCGTTTAGCCATAGATGCTCCACCCCCCTACCATCTTTCTCTCTCTTTGGAATATGTTTTACTTGGGAGGAATTGAATATCTCCTTAAATATGTGCCACTGTTCATCAACTGTCCTGCCTTGTAGTCTTCCTGCCCAGTCCACTAGGGCCAACTCTGCCCTCATGCTTATGTGTTTACCTTTGTTTAACTCCAGAACACTAGTGTGGGACTTAAGTTTCTCGCTCTCAAGCTGAACTTGAAATTCTAGCATGCTATGATCACTCTTCCCTAGAGAATCCTTTACTGTGAGCTCATTAATTAATCCCATCTCATTACACAAAACCAAATCCAGAATAGCCTGTTCCCTGGTTGGTTCCACAACATATTGCTCCAAGAAACAACCTCTAATACACTCTATGAACTCTCCCTCGAGGCTACCCTTGCCAATTTGATTAGTCCAGTCTATATGCATATTAAAATCACCCATGATTATTGCCATGCCTTTCTTACATGCTCCCAGTATTTCCTGGTTTATACTATGTCCTGTTGCTGAACTACTGTTTGGGGACCTGTAGATTACTCCCACCAGGACTTCTTTCCCTTGCTATTTCTTATTTCTACCCAGATTGATTCTACGTCTTGCTCTCCAGTGCCTATATCATTCCTCACTATAGCACCGATCTCTTCCTTTACTAACAAACTAACTACCTTCTTTTCCTTCCTGCCTATCCTCTGAAACTGAGTACCTTTGGATATTCAACTCCCAAACCTGTTCTCCCTGTAACAACGTCTCAATAATTGCCACCGAGTCATACCTATTTATCTCTATTTGCGCTGTTAACTCATTAGTTTTATTCCAAATGCTATGCACACTCAGATACAAAGCCTATTGTCAATTTTCCCTCCTCATATATGATTCTTTGGTGCAATATAGCGTTCACATACTCTGTCCCTTCCTTTCACTTTTTGGTAACAATGAGCCTCGTCACTAACCTGCACTCTTACCCTCTCCTTAAACTTTGATTTTTTTATATTTCTATGCGACTGGATCCCCCTCCGCTATTTAGTTTAACACCCTATCTTCAACTCTAGTTATGCGATTTGCCAGGACACTGGTCCCAGCCTGATTCATGTGGAGCCCGTCCGAACAGAATAGCTCCCTCTTCCCCCAGTACTGGTGTCATTGTCCCATGAATTCAAATCCATTTCTCCCACACCAATCTTTGAGCCATGCATTTACCTCTTTAACCTTATTGACCCTGTACCAATTAGCTCATGGCTCAGGTAGTAATCCGGAGGTTACCTTTTTAGTTTTGGTTCTGCTTTTTAATTTACCCCCTAGCGACTCGTATTCCCTCAGCAGAACTTCTTTCCTTGTTCTACCTATATTGTTGGTACTTACGTGGACCACGACAGCTGGATCTTTCCCCTCCAACCCCAAGTTCCTCTGCAACCGAAATGAGACATCCTTAATCCTGGCACCAGGTAGGCAACACTACCTTTGGGACTCTCGATCCTGGCTAGAGAGCACAGTATTTATTCCCCTAACTATATTATCCTGAATTTACAACTGCATTTCTCTTTTCTCCCCCCACTTGAATGGTTCCCTGTACCATAGTGCTATGGTCAGTTTGCTCATCTTCCCTAAGTCCCCACTCTTGTCCATACAGGGCAAGAATCTTGAACCTGTTAGATAAGGGTTGAGGCTCCTGCAGTGCTACTTCCTGGATCCCTCTATCTGCCTCACTCATAGTCACACCCTTCCTGACCCTGACCACTGGCCGAGTTTAAGGTAGTTAATCAAAGGGGTGTGAATATCTCCTGAAACACAGTGTCCAGGTAACTCTCCCCCTCCCTGATGTGTCGCAGTATCCGAAGCTCAGACCCCAGCTCATTAACTCTGAGCCGGAGTTCCTCGAGCAACCAACGTTTGCTACAAATATGGTCAGTAGGAACCACAATGGGGTCCACCAGCTCCCACATCATGCAGCTACAACACATCACCTGGTCCTGCATCTCTCTTTTATTTAATTAGTTTTTCAATTTGATTTTAAATTTCCTACTGGTCTTCAGTTCATCAATTAATAAAATATTTCTCCTATTTACCTTTAATCTGAAAGCAAGTTAGAATAGAGATTCAAAATACACTTTGTAAAATCAACTGGAACTCACTCTCTCTGCTGAGTTGAAGCTGAAGTGTTAGGCCTCTGATCCTGGGCCCCAGTAGTCACCCTTAATCTGAAATCAATTTAGAATAGATAGTTCAAACTAGCAGTTACTTAACAACCAATGAACTTACAGTTTTCCCATGATGTCATTCTTTGTTTTTTCACACACGCAAATGTCCTGGGACTCTTCATGCTGTGAATTTCCAATCTTTGCTTTTCTGTCCGTTGAACTTTCTGAGACGATGTGGCTCTTTGTCAACAACATGTCTCTAGTGAAACATCCACGAGAGAAAGCTTCTTGATTCATTTGAACTTGTCTGCACCACACTCACAGGCAGCTCATTCCAGCTTCAAACCACTCACTGCATAAAAAAGTTTTTTCTCATGTCTCCATTACTTCATTTGCCAATTACCTTAAATCTGTACCCTCTTGTTTGCGATCCTTCCACCAGTGGAAAGATTTTCCCCGTCTATTTTGTCTTGACACCTTGTGATTTTTGAATACCTCTATCAAATATTTTCTCAGCCTTCGAACCCCATGGAAAAGATACATCACAGAGGCCATTCAACCCATCATGTCAATGCCAGCTGACAAAGGACAACAGCCCCAACTTCTCCAATCTATCTACATAACTGAAGTTCCTCAGCCATGGAACCATCCTTGTGAATCTTTTCTGCACTCGCGCCATCACGTCTTTCCTAAGTGTAGTGCTCAGAACTGGGCGCAATATTCCAGTTGGTACCTATTAGAGTTACTTAGACAGATACAAGACTAAAAACTGAATATTCTTGATCATAAAGACTCTGAAGAGAGATTGAGCTGGGGGGCAAAGTAGTGTTTGGAAAGGATTCTGTTGCAACATTGGAGCATGAGGATGCTGTGGGATTGCATTAACAGAGAAGAATTAAGGAATAGAAATGGAAATAATACAATTCCTGAATATGCATCGCCAAACAATGGAGATGAGAGGGAGCAAGACATTTGTCAACAGTTTACAGGGTTATCCCGAGGTAGACTTGAACCCAAGCAGTATATGTAGTCAGAGTGCCTACAGGACTGCTTCGTAGAACAGTGTGTTTCTGCTCCCACAGTGGCATTGCTTGATTGATTTCTGGGAAATGAAGTGGAATAAGTAGCTCATGTTATTTGGAGAATAATTGAGTAACTGCAACAACAATGTGGTTGAGTTCACTGTAAGAATAGAAAAAGGTAATGAGCCCAAGATCAAGTTCTTGGCCTGAATAAAGGCCAGGTTCAGTGATTATTAGAGGTGCTCTGGACCAAATTAACTGGCAGTAAATTTAACAAACTGGAAGATGAATCAGAATTGACAAGCCTTCAGATATGCAATGAATAGGTCTCTGTAAGGCAGGAAATGAATGCATAAAAGTTCTGAGTTCATGGATAAAGAGATTAGAACTAAACAAACTTAAAAGGGAAGCAAGCACATGAAGAAGATGTGACTGGGTTGGTTTTCAGTGTCAGTTACTGGAACTGAGGTTGGACAAGCCATGAAACATGACTTCTGCAGCTACTTTAACTTTTAAATAATGTGAAGACACCATGAGTTGAATAATCAAAAGTCAATCCATTGTGAAGCATTTCTAAACATCTGTGTAGATGATCTGCTTTATTCTTTTCACTGATGTGGGTGGAATAAATATTGAGTTAATTCAATCGTAAAAGCTTTTGTTCACAAAAATCTCTCGTGCACGTGCACACAAACATACCAGGTTGAGCATATTGAACAGATGCCAGTTGAGGACAACTATCGTGAAATTAATTTTCATTTCAAATAGCGTTAAGAATTGTCTTTTTTTTTGAAGAGTAGTATAAAACTAACTGGAGCTCAGTGGATAAGTAACTGGGCCCTGATTGCTGCACTCGAGGCTGAGGAAGGTGGTAGCAGAGGCTATGGTCACAATTTTTGAATCTGTTTTAGATTTGGAAATTATGTTGGACAGCCAATCTAACAGCTTTATTATTTGTAAAAAGAAAGATGGATAAACTGCCAAGAGACAAGTTGAGTTAGTGTCAAAATCAGATTCGTGAACGTATGGGATCATTAAGTACAGCCAGTGCAGATTCATTGAGGGATGTCAAATTTGGGAAGTGAGTGGTGCAGTTCAAGCATGTATGGATTTTCAAAGGTATTTGATAACGTCTAAAATTCAGCCAAGAGATATACAAGGATATGTGGAAGCATGGGGAAAAAAGATTAATGACAGTAAACAAAGTTCAGCTCAGTGGGTGTTGCTCATATTAGGGAAGGGTTAGAAGTGGTGTACTCCAGAAGTAAGTGCTGGGTCCACGTTTGTTCATATATAGAAATTTTGGACTTGAGCATGGTACTAAAATTGACATTTTTGTTTCCTTACCCCACATTTTTTCATTTTGCATCTGCCCAAGCCTGGCTACATCCCCTTTTAAGTCTTTCCATTCTCAGTATTTATCGAACTCTCTACTTTTGTATCTTCAAATTTCAGTTGTATACTCCAAGCTCAAGAATAAGCTCAAGGGAATAATGTTGAACTGTTTGCAAGAATGGATATGTAATAATTTGAATAACTAACTCCTTAAATACCTACACTTGCGAATTTAAAGTCTAAAAGAAAGACAACAGCATTTTGGGTTTTATATGGGCAAGAGCTCTACTTAAAAATAAAGCGATGGATGATGAAGTAACGAAGAACAGAAAACTAAAAGAAAAGCACGCAAATGCAAAAATAACGCATCTGCCATTTGGGAGAGACAAAAAAGCAAAGATGACTAAACGAATGGGAAGAGCTACACAAAGGGAATATGAAAAGAAACTTGCAAGAGATATCAAAATCAGCACTTCCTGAGCCGGTGTATCAATCAGGAGCAAAACTGATAGGGGTTTTGTCAATGAAAATAAAGACATGCTGGACAGGGACTCATCAAAATTAATTAATTAAAAAATAATTAACATAAGCAAGAGGAAGCATGCCTGAGGAACCTGATGAAATTTTTTGAAATGCTGACCAAAGTACTGATTGGGAATTGGCTATGAATGTTATTTATTTGGACTTACAGAAGGCATTTGATAAAGTCCCATGGACAATACTGTTATTCAAAATTGAAACTTGTGGAGGACAAAGTATTTCTAGCCACAGTGCTATTAGGAAGCGGTTCCAGGGTTTTGGCCTAGCAACAGTGAAGGAACAGTGATATATTTCAGTCAGGATGGCGTGTGGCTTGGATGGGAACTTGGAGGTAGTGCTGCTCCAATGCAGCGCCTGCCCTTGTCTTTCTAGGTGGTAGAGGCTGTGGATTTATAAAGTGCTGACTAAGGAGCCTTGCTGAGTTACTGCAGTGCATCTTGTAGATGGTACACACTGCTGCCACTATGCATTGGTGGTGGAAGGGGTGAATGTTCAAGGTAGTTGATGGATGCCAATCAAGCAGGCTGCTTTAAGCTTAGAGTGTTGTTGGAACCACAGTCATCCAGGCAGGGGGAGGGTATTCCATCACATTCCTGACTTGTGCCATGTAGATGGTGGACAGGCTTTGGGGAGTCAGGAGGTGAGTTCCTCGCTGCAGAATTCCCAGCCTTTGACCAGCACTTGTAGGTATGATATTTATATGGCTGTTTCAGTTCAGTTCCTGGTCAATAGTAACCCCCAAGATGTTGATCGTGGTGGATTTAATGATGATAATGCCGTTGAATGTCAAGGGGAAATGGTTAGATTCTCTCTTGTTGGAGATGGTCATTGCCTGGCACTTGTGAAGCACAAATATAACTTACCACTTACCAGCCCAAGCCTAAATGTTGTCCAGGCCTTGCTGCTTATGGACACAGACTGCTTCAGTACCTGAGGAGTCACGAATGTACTGAACATGGTGCAATGATCAGCAAACATCCTCATTTCTGACCTCCATGATAGAGGGAGGTCATTGATGAAGCAGTTGAAGATGACTGGGCATCGGGACGCTACCCTGAGGAACTCCTGCAGTGATTTCCTTGGACCTAGATTGGCCTGCACTCACAGCCATCTTCCTTTGTGCTTGGTGAGACTCCAACCAGTGGAGAGTTTTCTGTCTGATTCCCATCGACTCCAGTTTATCGTGGACTCCTTGACGCCATTCATAGTCAAATGCTGCCTTGATATCAAGCTCACTTCTGGAATTCATGTCTGGACTAAGGCTGTAATGAGGTTAGGAACTGTGTCCCTGGCGGAACTCAAACTGAACATAAGTGGGCAGCCTATGGCTGATTATGTTGTTTGATAGCAATGTTGATGACACCTTAAATCATTTTGGTGATAATTGTGGTTGGATTGATAGGGTGGTGTTGGTTGAGTTGGATTTGTCCTTTTTGTGGACAGGACATATGACAATTTTTCACATTGCCAGGCAGAGGCCAGTGTCGTAGCTGCACTGGAACAGCTTGGTTAAGAGTGCAGCTAGTTCTGGAGCACAGATTTTCAGTATTATTGCCAGAATGTTGTCAGGGCCCAGACCCAATGCAGTATCCAATGCCTTCAGCCATTTTTGATATGTGGAGTGAATCAAATTGGCTGAAGACTAGCATCTGAGATGCTGGACTTAAGGAGAAGGCCAAGATGCATCATCCTTTCGGCACTTCAGGCTGAAGATGGTTGCTTCATCCTTGTCTTTTGCACTGATGTGCTGGGCTCCCCCACTACCATGCTGCCACCCCTGCTGGAGAGACAAGACACATCCAGGAGTGGTGATGGTGTCTGATACATGGCCATACTCACAGCATCATATGTTATTGACAATGTCAGACTACTGCTTGACTAGCCTGTGGGACAGCTTTCCCAATTTTGGCACAAGGTCCCAGATATTAGGCAGATTTTGCAGGGTCGACAGGGTAGAGTGTACCATTGTTATTTCTGGTGCCGAGGTCAATGCCTGTTGGCCCATCGGATTTCATTCCTTTTAGGACTTTGAAGCAGTTTGATACAAGGAGATATTTGTGGAGCCTCTTTAGTGAGTTGTTGACTGGATGTGGAGGCACGGCAGAGCTTAAATCTGATCTGTTGGTTGTTGGATCGCTTAGCTCTGTCTATTGCATGCTGTTGGTATGCAAGTAGATTTTTGTAGTTTCACCAGGCTGACAAGCCATTTTGAGATATGCCTGGTGCTGCTCCTGGCATGCCCTCCCGCGCTCTTCATTGAACCAGGGTGAACCCCTGGCTTGGTGGTAATGGTAGAGTGGGGCATATGCCGGGTCGTGAGGTTACAGATTAAAAGTACAATTCTACTACTGCTAATGGCCAACAGCGCCCCTTGGATGCCTAGTTTTGAGTTGCTAGATCTGTTGAAATCTATCTGATTTTGTATGGTGGTAGTGCCACACAATGCAATGGTGGTATTCTCAATGTGACGATGGGACGTTGTCTCCACAAGGATTGTGTGGTGGGATTCCCACCAATATTGTCATGGACACAAGCATCTGTGACAGATGCGGAGGACAGGGTCAAGGAGGTTTTTTTCCTCACTACTTGTTGCAGACCCATTCTAGTAGCTATGTCCTCAGGACTCAGCCATTTCAGTCAGGAGTGGTGTTACCGAGCCACTCTTGGTTGTAGGGTCTAGAATGAATGTCAAGGACTTCCAGGGCAACTCCCTCCCGACTGCATACCACTGTGCCGCCACGTCTGCTGGGCCTGTCTTGCCAGTGGGACAGGACATACCCGGGGATGGTGATGGTGGTTTCTGGGACGTTGTCTGTAAGGCATGATGCATGAATGTGACTGTCATGCTGTTGTTTGACTAGTATTTGGGACAAGCCCCAGATATTAGTAAGGCAGGCTTTGCAAGGTCGACAGGGCTGGGTGTGCCGTTGTTGTTTCCGGTGCTGAGGTCGATGCTGGGTGGTCCATCCGGTTTCATTCCTTTTTTAGACTTTGTTGCAGTTTGGTACATGGAAGAGTCAATGATCTTGCTGTGGTAAGATGGCAGATTTCCTTCCCTAAGGGGCATGAGTGACCCAAATTGGTTTTTATGACAGTTGACAGTCTACCTGATTGTGAATGCTCCGTGCATTCACTTGCAGTGCCTTTTGACTTGCCTTTTTACGGAGATTTTTCTGTACTATGGCTGCTAGTACCTGTTTCCTCTGCCTTCCACTTTTGCTTTTTACTTTCCTGTCTTTCATTTCTATCATTGTTACCCTCTTGTGTATCTCCTCACTCAGGTTCCCACCCCTCGGCCACTCCAGTTTAAACCCTCCCCCATAGTACTAGCGAATACCCCTGTGAGGATATTGGACCCAGTCCAGCTGGGGTGCAACCCGCCCAGATTGTACAGGTTCCATCTTCCCCAGAATCAGTCCCAATGCCTATCTAAATTCCTCCCTCCTACACCATCTCTCCAGTCACACATTCATCCAGTCTATTCCCCTATTCCTGCTAGTGCATGGCACTGTGAGTAATCCTGAGATTACTACCTTTTGAGGTCCTGCTTTTTGATTTATTTCCTAGCTCCCTATAGTCTGCTTGCAGGATCTCATCCCTCTTTTTACCTATGTTGTTGGTACCAATATGGACCAGGACCTCTGGCTGTTCACCCTTCCCCTTCAGAATGTCCTTCATTGACCCTGGCACCAGGGAGGCAACATACCATCCTGTAGAACGTCTACACATGCAAAAACTTCTGCCTGTTCCTCTTAAGATAAAATCCCTGATCACTATTGCTCTTCCACTCTTTTTTTTCTCTCCACCTGTGCAGCTGAGCCATTCATGATGCCACGGACTTGGCTCTTGCTGCATTCCCCTGAGAAACCATCTCACCCAGCAGCATCCAAAATGGAAAATCTGTTAGAGAGGGAGATGGACCCAGGGGATTCCTGCACTATCTGCCTAGTGCCTTTAATCTGTCTGGAGGTCACCCATTTCCTTTCTGCCTGTGCATTCTTAACCTGTGGTGTGATCAGTCGCTGTATGTGCTATCCACGAGGATCTCAACCCTGCAGATGCTCTAAAGTGACTTTAACTGCTTCTCCAGATTCGAAACACGGATTTCAAGTAGCTACAGCTGGAAACACTTGGAACACAGGATGTATCCCTGAATTCCCACATTGTACAGGACGAGCATTCCACATGACCGAGCTGCCCTGCCATGACTAATCCTTAAATTGCTCCCTTTACTTTTACTTCCTCTAGTTTAGAGAAGATTAAGGGCAGAATACTCACCAAGGCCGCTGTTCCTCTTCTTGAGGAAAGGTAGAAAATGAAAATTGCTTGCCTGCAGCCCAAAGCAGCGCTGCAGATGGCCTACTTTTATGGCTACCTGAATCTAGCTTCTGAAAACCTGTTTAAGCCACTTGTCCAATTAACTAGCTGCAAGCAGAGCCTCAGTGAGCCCTGTTTTAAAGCTGGACTAAAACACCCCCAGCCGAAGAAGCAACTTTGATTGTTTAACTAAAGACAGACTAGACTGCAGATAGAAAGCAACCCTTAAAAACTCTCTCACTCACTTGCACGCAACCAGCCTCTTTTATTCGATGTACTTGGCTTATCAGATATTGAAATCTTTGGGAGCATGAGTTTTATGTGTATTCACATTTATTTCTCCTAGTGGAATGGCGACTGCTTGTTCTAGGATTCTGTTTTTATCAGGAGTTTTATATTCATTAACGTGCAAGTTGTAAACCACAAATCACTAAATTCAGTTGATTGGATCTGCTGGTAATACGAGCTCATTGAAAACTTGGCGTTTTATTCATGGATGGCCTGAAGACATATGACATCCAAATGGCTTTTTGCATATATCTGCCAGTTAGAGTCTAATGGTTTCTATTGCTCTTCTAGTACCCTGGCAAGTGAAATATATCTTGGCAGCTAACCAGGTAAGTGTCCCTGATGTCTTGCTGCAGTTTGCTGGCTTTCCATGCCTGGTATTGTCTTGGTTATTGCTATATTGTTTTCTTTGGTTGGGTTGTTTGAAGTGTGCCTTCCAGCATGATGTTTGTAGTTTAAATGCAGTGGTTCTTTTTATAGTATCTAACTTCATTGTTTTTATATGAAATTCATTGTTTTTAAGGTACTAATTAACAATTCCTGTTTATATAGTATCTTAATGTGAGAAGTGTCCCATGGTACTTCATGGGTGTGTCTGTCTTTTCCAGGATTTAGAAAATAATTAGGGGAGGTGGTGAAAGGAAGAGGTGTGATAATGGAAAAAGCCACAAAAAGAAGAGAAAACCTAGTTTCAAACAGAATGACATTGAGTTTGGGACCCACTGAGGTTGTCTGCATGGGTTTTGTCATTAGTTCTTGCAAGAGAATAAATAGTCTTTGTGTTAATTGTTGTTTGAAGGGGCCAAGCTATTAACTTTGAGCCTAGTTACCTGCAGGAGCTTCTAGCTTGTTCTACAAGCTTTGTCAAAAACTAAAACAGAATTACCTGGAAAAACTCAGCAGGTCTGGCAGCATCGGCGGAGAAGAAGAGAGTTGACGTTTCGAGTCCTCATGACCCTTCAACAGAACACACCGTTCTGTTGAAGGGTCATGAGGACTCGAAACGTCAACTCTCTTCTTCTCCACCGATGCTGCCAGACCTGCTGAGTTTTTCCAGGTAATTCTGTTTTTGTTTTGGATTTCCAGCATCCGCAGTTTTTTGTTTTTATATCTACAAGCTTTGTGTTTGCCAAACTTTGTAATTAACAGAGAACTAGTTTGATAACGTCTCTTGTTTTGATGTATCCACGGGTTCTTGAACAGCTACTTAACAGGATCACAGAATAACGAATGAGGAAGGCCACTTGGCCTAAATGAATTTATATCCAGAGAGATTCTGATGCTATGGCTCTTACCCTCCCCACCCTCCGGAGTATCCAATGGATTCTTAATTGATTCCAGGGTTTCTGCCTCCACTGCTTTATCTGGAAGCTCATTCCAAATAACACACACTTGGTTTCAGAATTATTTCCTTATATCAATCCTAAAAGGACCCTTTTCCAGTTTGAACTTGTGTCCCTGGTTTCATTCCAGTTTTTCTGAAGTACTAACCTGGGTTAACCTTTTGCCTCCCAGGTATCCCTTACATATTCAGCCAAGCCGCTTTATTTCTTGTCATTTTTTGGTTTTCTGAATACTCATGTCCTTTAAGGAAGGAAATCTGCTGTCCTTACCTGTCCTGGCCAACTTGTGACTCCGCGCCCACAGCAATATAGTTGACTCTTAAATACCCTCTGAAATGGCCTGGCAAGCCTCTTGGTTGCATCAAACTGCTACAAAGTCTATAAAAAGGAATAAAACCAGGCAGGGCACCGGAAACGGCAACAGCAAATCCGTTCTGAAGAAGAGTAATACAGACTCGAAACGTTAACTCTGTCTTTCTCTCCACAGATGCTGTCAGACCTGAGTTTTTCCAGCAATTTTTGTTTTTGTTTCAGATTTCTGGCATCTGCAGTATTTTGCCTTTTTAATGGCAAATTCAGCCCTGTTGACACGGAATCATACTCACGGAATCATATGTTACATGCAATGTACCGGAAACCATCATCATCGACCCTGGCTGTGTCCTGTCTCACAAGGGGTGGCAGCATTGTGGTATACAGGCAGGAGCGACTTGCTCTGGGTGTCCTCAACATCGATCCTGGACCCTATCAAGTCTCATGACATCAGCTCAAGCATGGGCAAAGAAACATCCTGATCATTACCCATCTACTGCCCCCTCTCAGCTGATCACTCAGTACATCTCTATGTTGTACACCACCCGGAGAAAGCATTGAGGGTGGCTCGGGCACTGGGTGGGGGGCTAGGTGGAGGACTTCAATATCCATCATCCTGAGTGGCTCGGTAGCACCACTACCAACAGCTGGCTGAACCCTAAAGGATGTAGCTGTTAGCCTGGGTCTGCAGCTGGTGAGGGAACCATCAAGAGAACAACTACTTGACCTCGTTCTCGCCAGTCTACTTGTTGCAGATGCATCTGTCCATGGCAGTACTGGTAGGAGTGACCACAGCAAAGTCCCATCCTTGATATTGAGGATACGCTCCATCATGTTGTGTGGCACTACAATGGGATAAATTTCGAACGAATCTAGCATCTCAAAACTCAGCATCCATGAGGCCCTGCGGGCATTCAGCAGCAACAGAACTATATACCACTACATGGTCTGTCATATCCCCCACTGTACCATTACCATCAAATCAGGAGGTCATCCCTGGTTCAATGAAGAGTGCAGGAGGGCATGCCAGGAGCAACACCAGGCAGACCTAAAAATGAGTTGTCACCCTAGTGAACACAAGGCAGGATGACAAACAATAGAAGCAATATGCAATAAAAAAGCTGAGCAATCCAACAACCAATGGATCTGATCCAAGCTCTGCAGTCCTGCCATATTCAGTCATGAATTGTGGTGGACAATTACATAACTCACTGGAGGAGGAGAGGAGGCTTCACAAATATCCCAATCCTTGATGATGGGGGAGCCCAGCACAAAGACGAGGCTGAAGCATTTGCAATAGTCTTCAGCCAGAACTGCCAAGTGGGTTATCCATCTTGGCCTCCTCCTGAGGCCCCCAGCATCACAGATGCCAGTCTCCAGCCAATTCGAAGCAGCTGAAGATACTGGTTACTGCAAAGACTGTGGTCTTTGACAGCATTCCAGCAATAGTGCTGTAGACTTGTGCTCTAGAATTAGCTGTACTCTTAGCCAAGCTGTTACAGTAAAGCTATAACACTGGCATCCCCCTGGCAATGTGGAAAACTGTCTAGCCATGTCCTGTCCACAAAAAGCAGGACAAACCGCTCCCATCAGTCTACTCTTGATTATCACCGAAGTGATGGAAGAGTTCATCAACAGTGCTATCAAGCGATACTTAGCCAGTAATAACCTGCTCCCTGATGCTCAGCTTGGGTTCTGCCAGGACCACTGCGCTCCCAGCCTCATTACAGCCTCAGTTCAAACATGGACAAAAGAGCTGAATTCGAGGTGAGATGAGAGTGACTGCCCTTGACATCAAGGCAGCGTTTGACCATGGCATCAAGGATCCCTAGCAAAACTGGAGTCAAAAGAGAATCGGGGAAAACTCTCCACTGGTTGGAGTCATACCTAGCACAAAGGAAGATGGCTGTGGTTGTTGCAAGTCAGTCTGAGCACATCACTGCGGGAGTTTCTCAGGGTAGTGTCCGAGGCCGAACCATCTTCAGCTGCTTCATCAGTGACCTTCTCTCCATAAAGGTCAGAAGTGCAGATGTTCACTGATTGCATAATGCTCAGTGCCACTTGTGACTCCTCAGATACTGGAGCAGTCCATGCTTACATGCAGCAAGACCTGGACAATATCTAGGCTTGGGTTGACAAGTGGCAAGTAACATTTGCACCACACAAGTGCCAGGCAATGACCATCTCCAACAGGAGAGAATCTGACGATTGCCCCATGATACTCAATGGCATTACCATCACTGAATCTCCCACTATCAACATCCTGGAGGATTGCCATCGACAAGAAACTGAACTGGACCAGCCATATAAACACTATGGCTAGAAGAGCAACCTGCTTGATTAGCATCGCATCCACCACATCAACATTCATTCCCTCCACCACTGATGCACAATGGCAGCAGTGTGTACTATCTACAAGATGCACTGGCAGCAACTCAATAAGGCTCCTTGGACAGCACCTTCCAAACCCATGACCTCTACTACATAGAAGGATAGGGCAGGAGATACATGAGGACACGCCAGCTGGAAGTTCCCCTCCAAGCCACTCACCATCCTGACTTGGAAATATGTCGCCATTCCTTTACTGTTGCTGTGTCAAAATTCTGGAACTCTCTTCCTAATAGCACTGTGGGTATACCTAGACCACATGGAGTGCAGTGGTTCAAGAAGGTGGCTCACCATCTTAAAGGTAGTTTTGGATGGGCATAAAAATGCTGGCCTAGCCAGCGATTCTGATCCTCCTTGAAAATTTATTTTAAAATCTGTGCTTTGAATGGCTTTTCACTTCCATACTCCTGATTAAACAATGTTTTTGGTGTTCCCACTACATCATAGCTCTCTTTTTTTACAACAGTAAATCTAACACTTCATTTCTAATGTTCCTTGTACATATGTATCTAGATTTGGCTCTGTGTTTGCCTTTAGCTGTCTGATGAGTCCCGTTTTTAATTCATGCAACTCTATCTAGGTATTTGTGTCCTTTCCTACTTGCTGACCCCCTCTTCTCCTTCTCCTTTACAGCCTTTCACATCTGGGATCTTGTTTCCCCTGTCTCTTGTCCCCATCCGAAAAGTTTAACTGCTTTTGCAGCCTGCATGCTCTTTGAATGCCAGGTTGCCTGGCCTTGATCTCAGTGTGTCGTCTTGTCACATTCCTTTTTATTCTGGAAGAATTCCCAGTGTTCTTTTGAAAGTGGCATTGTTCTCGCACCATCCTGCCAGCCACTTTACTTTTATAAACCACTAATGCACTTCTTCCCCAAATACTGCGAGTGTTCCAGAGAGCATTACTCTGGATCTTTTTATCTTGCAGTTTTGAATCAATCCTCATGGTTTTTAAGGCCCCATATTATTTCTTGCAATGCTGTTGACCCTGATGAGGACTTATACCCTTGAGCCCCTACTTTCCTCCTTCAGTATATTTGCTAACCTTTCCTCAGTATGTGCTGCTCTAGCTCCAGATAGCCTATTCAGTAGGTGTAAAAACAAAAAACTGCGGATGCTGGAAATCCAAAACAAAAACAGAATTATCTGGAAAGACTCAGCAGGTCTAGCAGCATCGGCGGAGAAGAAAAGAGTTGACGTTTCGAGTCCTCATGACCCAGGTGGTCTTTTGACACATATGGCTATCCACTCCCTGAGCAAAGAATTGCCTACAACTATAGTCTTTCCTCTGACCTGCACACTGTATTTTTCCCTACTTTTCTGTCTGCCTGTTGGCTGATGCTACCCTGACCTGAGATGCCTGACCCTTAAATTCTCTTCCATCTGTCTGTCCTTATATGTTCCTGTATCTTACTTTACAAAGCCAGAGCTGTTTGAGTTTGCTTTTTTACGGAGAAGTGTACTTTTATCCACTTTTCTCATTTGTGATTGTCCTTCTATCTAGTGCCCCTTTTAACTTTGATTTGCCCTGGGTGTTTTGCTTAATACACTTTGCTAAGGTATTATTTGGGTTATTTTGAGTGGTCCCGTGTCATCTACCTCATGCAGGTGTTTGTTCACTCAGTTCCGCTCTACTGCACCCATAACTGCTTAAGAGCTTGTTTATGAAATGTTACCCTATCTACGTTGCCTTTTTAAAAAAAATAACAAGAACAACTGACCTGCCTGTGTCTCCTGCTCCCCTGTTGCTTCACCTGATTTGCTTTTAACTTCTCGCTGTTTGGATGTTATAGATAATTGAACACTCCCAGTAATAAAGTGTTACGGTTGACCGTGTGGCTGATGAGGGCAGCTCCAGATGCTGTCTCTGTTCCTTTTGCATTACTTCTGCTAGTATTGAGTTTCTGCTGTTCCTGTGCTAGATGATTATTCAATTTTTAAAAATTAATGGGATTCTTCTGTAGCAGCAAACAACATGGGCGAGATGTTAAGATTTTCTAGCACAAATCAATGTATTCAGCTCTTCCAGTTTACTCCTTTGCTTGACAGCTGTGTCCACAGTGGAGACATGGATCAGACCTGAAGGGTCAGTGATGGAATTGTTCCCTAATGAACAGTTGTGTTGCTGGAAATTTTGATTGTGGCTTG
Source organism: Carcharodon carcharias (assembly GCF_017639515.1). Taxonomy (NCBI): domain Eukaryota; kingdom Metazoa; phylum Chordata; class Chondrichthyes; order Lamniformes; family Lamnidae; genus Carcharodon; species Carcharodon carcharias. The sequence goes on along the minus strand of NC_054491.1, from coordinate 47,548,624 downwards.
AGGTGTGGTTCCGAGCACTAAATGATCAATCTAAGAATAACAGATTCTTTTGCTATGCAAATAAACGTGTCCAGGGTTCATTGAATGTTCAGAAATAGTTAAGCAAAAAACATATTCCTTGCTTTTAATAGATAACCGGGAGGATAGTGAAGTCTGTCATTGCAGCACATGTTGCCTTGCAGTAAATATGTTCATTTATTGTGTTTTATTTAAATACATTGGGTTATACTGTAAACCTTTGACCGGTCAACTAAACTGGAGTGGCAAGGGTCCTCTATTTAATTCCATTTGTTATGACTGTTTACCTACATTTTACTATGTTGACAGGAGACAAAAGCTTTGGGAGTTGTCTGTGACGTTTAACAGATTTTGAAGTGGTAGTCTTTTGAAATTGAGAATGAGATGAAGCAGGGTGGAGGGATTTCAGGTTTAGTGTATTGGCTGTGCGTCCCCAGTTGATGTGATGCACCAAGTGTGTAAAAGCATTGGGTGGTGTGTACTGGTTAATCTGCTTGTCACCCCTTGCTTTCAGCTCTCACTGCTGGCCAGCGGTACAACTATTGAGAAAAGATATAAGTGCATAAGCCTCTCCTGCCAATATACAACCTCCTCAGAGAGCCCTGTGTAGTGTCTCCCCATGGCGTCATACGTGAACTAGGTACTTTGTGATCCAGGCTAAATTGTAGGGGGCTTTGCAGAGGCCTGGTCCCCAAACACATGGCATGTGGTTAAATCCTGGTGCCCATGACCCAGACCCCCAGCTCTAGGTAAATAGCTCCACTGCCTTTTGGGTGTCTCAGGGAAGAAGGTGGTTAAGGGAGTAAACCCTGGCAGAAAATCTGGAGTGGAGTTCCATAGGCAGTAATCCATCTCTCAGGCAGCTGGTACCAAACAGTACTGGGTTTACCCTTTCTTTTGGGCAATATTAACAATGCCAAGAGGGGGCCCTGATGCTTGGAAAACATTGGGTCTCCTGGGAGAGGACACCCCAGCTCTGTGGTTTACTTTGACACAACACGGGAAGAAAGTTACCGGTTATGAAGCGCGCTCTCAGTTGGGGTCAAACACAAGTGTCAGTGGTTACTTCCAGTGGTGGGAGGGATCATCGCGTCTCATTGGATAGCTCCTTGCCCACCTCAAGTTGGGCAGCCCCAGTCAGTTAGGTGCTGCCCCACCAAGGCTTGTTTGCTCTAATGGTTCTTGGAGCTTAGGGAGTCATCTCTCCATGGGCGATTGTTAATCTATGCGCCGGGGCAAAACAAACTCAACAAAGAAGAAGCCAGTCTTTTGCATTGCAAGCTGGAATGTAAGGAGCACGCAGTCTGGTCTTACTAACTACCTTCTGCAGGTTGATGATGCATACTTATCAGCTGTGACCGACAAAGAACTTACAGTACTCAATGTGGACGTTGCTGTGCTGCAAGAGACTAGGTTCGCTCAAGGTAGATCCCTAAAGAGAAGCACTACACGTTCTTCTAGCAAGGAAAACCCAAAAGGCAACACAAGAACATGGATTTGGTTTTGCAGTAAGAAAACATGCCTTGCAATGGTTGAACTCTCCTCAGAAGGCTGAGACTTCTTACAACAAGCACAGGCCTAGTTAACCTCTTGTATCTATGCCCTGACACTCAACTCTACCCCAGATGTTGAGTAGCAATTCTGAGGCACTTGATGCTGCCATTAGCAGAATTCCCAGCAGTGAGGAAATGTGGTTTCTCGAGGATTTCAGCTCAAGCATGGATAATGACCACCCAGCTTGACCAATGTGCATCGGGCATCAGGAATCGGCATGATGAGCGAAATGGAGAGATTGCTCGAGCTATGCTGTTACCATGAACTCTGTGTGATGAACTGGTGCTTACAAATCAAACCATGCCACAAGATGTCCTGGAGACATCCAAGATCACATCACTGGGACCACCTAGATCTCATCACCACAAGACATACCACCCTCAGCAGTGTTCTCACTAAAAGTTATCATAGCACTGACTATGACATTGGACACTCACTGGTGTGCAGCAAAGCCAGGCTTCAGCCAAGGAAACTATACCAATGCAAGAAGAGTCATCCTTGGATCAACACCTACTGTACCACTGCAGCAAGGACCCAGGAGTTCCTCAACATCCTCCGTCAGGCTCTGTCAGAGAACAGCACCCAAAGCTAGAGTGCGTTGTTTAAGTGGGATCATCTGCATGATACCATCTATACTCTGCATACTCACTGCATACGTGAAAAAAGACCAGCGGAATGCCGACTGGTTTGAGGCTTCTTGGACTGAAACAGAACCAATTTCTCACTTAGGCAGTTACAGGATAAGTGCTGTGAGTAGTAATGACCACTATGCATTCCCTTCATAGACCTCTGTCTGGCTGAACTTGTTCTCTCACTGAACAATTTCTCCTTAATCATGTTTCTCTTCCTCCAAATAAAAGGTGTGGCTATGGGTACCTGCATGGGCCCCAGCTATGCCTGTCTCTTTATGGGGTATGTGGAACATTCCTTGTTCCATTCCTACTCCGGCCCCCTCCCACAACTTTTTCTCCAATACATCGATGACTGCTTCGGTGCTGCTTTGTGCTCTTGTCTGGATCTGGAAAAATTTATTAATTTTGCTTCCAATTTCCACCCCTCCATTTTCACGTGGTCCATCTCTGACACTTCCCTTCCCTTCCTTGACCTCTCAGTCTCAATTTCTGGTGATAGACTGTCCACCAATATCCATTACAAGCCTACCGACTCCCACAGCTCCTCACACCCCGCTTCCTGTAAGGACTCCATCCCATTCTCTCAGTTCCTTCGCCTCCGTCACATCTGTTCTGATGATGCCACTTTCAAAAAGAGTTCCTCTGACATGTCTTCCTTCTTCCTTAACCGAGGTTTTCCACCCACAGTGGTTGACAGGGCCCTCAACCATGTCTGGCCCATCTCCTGCACATCCGCCCTCACATTTTCCTCTCCCTCCCAGAACCATGATAGGGTCCCCCTTGTCCTCACTTATCACCCCACCAGCCTCCACATTCAAAGGATCATCCTCCGCCATTTCTGCCAACTCCAGCATGATGCCACTACCAAACACATCTTCCCTTCACCCCCCCCCCCGGTGGCTTTCCGCAGGGATCGTTCCCTCAGGACACTCTGGTCCACTCCTCCATCACCCCCTACACCTCAACCCCCTCCCAAGGCACCTACCCATGCAACCGCGGAAGGTGCAACACCTGCCCCCTTTACTCCATCCCCCCCCTCACCGTCCAAGGGCCCAAACACTCCTTTCAAGTGAAGCAGCATTTCACTTGCACTTCCCTCAATTTAGTCTACTGCATTTGCTGCTCCCAGTGTGGTTTCCTCTACATTGGAGAGACCAAATGCAGATTGGGTGACCGCTTTGCAGAACACCTACGGTCTGTCCGGAAGCATGACCCAGCCCTCCCTGTCGCTTGCCATTTCAACACACCACCCTGCTCTCATGCTCACATTCCATCCTTGGCCTGCTGCAGTGTTCCAGTGAAGCTCAACGCAAACTGGAGGAACAGTACCTCATCTTCCAACTAGGCATTTTGCAGCCTTCTGGACTGAATATTGAGTTCAACAATTTCAGATAATGAACTCTCTCCTCCATCCCCATCCCCTTTCTGATCCCCTCCCCTTTTCCAGTAATTTATAGTTTTTTTTATTATAATTTTTGTTTTTCTTTACACCTTTTCCTTCATTTTTAAATTTATTTCGATCTATTGTTTCATCTCCACCTTTTAGCCCATTTCGATCCCTTCCCCCCACCCCACCCGCACTAGGGTCATCTGCCACTAGCTTGTCCTGTTTGCTACCCTCAATGCCCCCATTAGCACATCTTTTCGATAATGCCACCACCATCAACACTCCTTTGTCCTTTTGCCTATGACATCTTTAGCAGTCTCTTCTTGGCCTCCACCTATCACTGGTCCTCTATTGAGCCCTCCTGTCCCAGCCCCTTCTTCCAACTTATATTTCATCTAATTTCTAAGCGTCTTAGTTCTGATGAAGGATCATCCAGACTCAACGTCAACTGTGTCCCTCTCTACAGATGCTGTTGGACCTGCTGAGTTTTTCCAGGTATTTTTGTTTTTGTTCTAATACTTGGAGTGGGTGGGTTGTCTTATGAGGAAATTTTGGACAGGCTAGTCTTGTATCCGCTGGAGGTTAGAAGACTAAGAGGTGACTTGATTGAAGCATGCAAGGTCCTGAGGGACCTTTGTATGGCTTGGTTTTCATGTCAGTTGAAGCAGAGGCAGGCAGAGAGGAAACTGGTTGATAAGTCAAATCTGGAGGTGAAAGCATGGTTGAATAAATTGGAGTTTGTGGAGGGCTTAAATGGGGGAGGAGAGCCCTTGGGAAGTTGAGATAAAGGTGATAGAGCACACTTCTGCAATTGTTTTTCCTTTACTGTGGAAAGTTAATTAACATCCAACTACATGTCAACCCTCAGGTGTCCAGAATCATGCCAAGTTGGAGCTTGTGCATTGCCCTCAATTTGAGCAATCCCTATCAAGGTATTACTGAGAGATATCTGAATGCTGTCTTTAAGAAATTATTGACTGGCACAGGTCTGTCCAGTTTTGGTCCTGTGCCCTAATTTTATGATGAAACACTTGTGCACTCATACAATACAGGCCAATATACTTTGTTTCTTTACTTAACAAATCACTCAGTAAACAAGGAATTAAAATAATCTAATCAATCAAAAAACACTTTCACACCATGCATCTGTGATGGAAAGCAGAGGTAAGAGTGTGCATGCATTCAGCATGTGGATGAGTATTTAGATCAGGTAACAGTTTCTATTTATTATTTTATGTACTGATCAGAAATACAATTAGTGACTAGTGGTCAACAATGGTGTACATAGAGAAAGCTGCTTAAGAGGCAGTATTTCATCACCTTAGAAAATCATAACGCAGAATGACCCTCAGAAGACCTGGGTGCCAGTGCTGTGAATGAATTATGGTGGTTTTGGGCTGCCATGGAGTTGCAACAAGGTCATGAAGAACTCTGGAATCATTTGGGTTGAAGGGTATGATAACTTGACAGGCAATGGGGTGGACAGATCTTCATGTGACTCAAAGTGCTGAAGCCTGGCAGCAATCCTATTTCATTATAGTTGCTATTTTTGAGCAATTGACAATGACTTGAGCCACTTTGTCTGAAGGGCATTGAATATCTATGGCAGCTCAGCTGAGGGGTCAGTGAATCTTATGTGAGGTTTGTTAAAACCTCCATGAACCAAAACAATGGAAACTAAATCTCCAGGTATCACTGGTAAAAGATGTATGCAAGCACAATCATGGTCATTGTTTGACAGTGGGAATCTCAGAGGAAAGAACAAGTGTTTCAAGAGCAGTTTCAGCGATATGACATCTACAATGAATAGCCAAGAAATGCTCAGCTGCTCCTGCATTTTACTAGCAACAGGCATCTGAATGATAAGCACTAATGGTGCTTGTTACAATTCTGCTGATTGGATTACAGTTGCCAGCTGTCAATGGCTGGTTTGCTGACCAACCTGCACTCCGGCTTGGATGGTTACTTTTGGCTATACATGTGAAGTGGCTGCACACAGCTCTTTGCCCACTGTTTCATATCATAATGCTGAATGTTTAATTTCACTGCTGCAAGTGGGCATTTGCTATTTTGTTAAAGTTCTTCAATTCGTAAATGAAATAGATATTCTGTCATTGCTTAAGTTCATCTAATTGCATGGCATGGACCAGTGACTTTAGTAGGTGAATTTGGAACTGATAGCCCTTTTTACGCCTGGGTGAATAGTCAAACAACCTTTCTTGTTTGGCACTGTTTATTAAGCTCTGGTGTTCATTAACACCCAAAATTGTACATGCTTCTGTCATGTACATTTTGGTTAGTCAGAAACTAACCTGGCAAATCATGCATATTCATATCAATTGACATTATCAGATGCAATGTCAGATTGCAATTGGTTTCATGTCCTGTTCATTTGTAACATGTTCTCTGATAGTGTGAGAATTGGTATGTAAGCTTGTTCACTCTGCCATTTGTGGATTTCTTGAAGCCCAAACCAGACTAAATTTTCAGTAATTAAGCAAAATAGAATCACAGCAGTAAAGCCCACATTTATGCAGAGTACACAATTGATTATTTAAAGGCAACAAGTGTTTTGTCAAGTCATAGCAAATAGCTAACGAGCACAAAGTTGCTGGCAGACAGATGCTATGATCTTATACAGAAATATCGTATTTCATTGCGCCAACAAAGAAATAAAAGGTAGTTTGTAACATTCCAAAAGTGGTACCCTGTTTTTTGATTCTGAAGTGTTTGATGGGCTCAGGATTATAGTTTGCGTTTAGACAGAAACACTTGTACAATCCTTCAGAGAATAATTTGCATATCATTTGCAAATATAGCATTCAGGATTTTGAAAACAAACCCAAATTCCTCTCCTTAATGGCCATTCTTTGAATAGAACATGCCCTAAGTTACTTGATAGAACACAAATATAACCTTTTGAAGTAAGTGAGTCCTGCAATTTGACCACTGAAAACTGATTAGTTATGCTTATGCTTTGAATTGTTATGAATTTATTGATCAACCAGCGGTTCATAACTGGTATTTGGACTACATGTTTCAGTTTTTGTGTCCCAAGACTTTGATTTATTTGAATTTGTATTAATGTGAGTACTTTTTTCTGTCTCAAACTTATTGTGAAATTCTTAGCTGTAACAATAGACCTTTTTAAGTAACTTGCTTGCATGGCAAGCTCACACCCAAGCAACACTTCCCTCCCACTGACATCCTGAAAAAAACCTGGTCTCTGTATTCTGTAGGATGAAACATCCGTTTGAAGTGGAGTGTTGTCTGTCTGGCCTGACACTGGTGGAAAGAACTTGCTTTGGAGTTTTGTTTGTTTCTGTAGCTATGTTTTGAGAACCAAGCATTTTTAGAAACTTGAAAAGACCATTAAACTGAAAAATCATGTCTTCCCCTCTCTTTCCGATCAGTGGCATCAATCAGATGTCTTAACTTAATCTCTTTAGGCAAAAGGATTTTGCCCAAATTCTTTGCCCATAATCTGTCCTTCCTGAAAGTGTCCCTTGGATTTGACCCTTCTCCATTATACGCAATTTACTTGCAACAGCTTGGTTAATTTTCTTCATAATCTTGAAATCTTGAAAATTTAAAACACGATGCATTTTCGTCTAGTCTTTTCCAACACAAACAACTTAGCTTTTCATCATGCCTTAAACTTTACATCTAGTTTTAAATTCTCTGTTTAATATTTCAGACACTGCGATAATTTCACCACAAACAGGAAAGAAGCAGAAAAATTTAATCTCTAGTGGTTAGTTATGCAGCTCCAATGTGTTCTGTGTCTTGGTGAGTCAGGTATTTCTATCTGGACAGTGAATTTCAATCTCGGTGCGAAATGAAAGTGAGGTGCTTTCACAAGAGAGACAAACTGGAATGTGCTGTTTAAACATTTTGTATTTGAAATTACATCTTGCAACTGATTGCAGATCCAGGCCTTTGTCATTGTCATTCTACAATGAACTCCAGTGTTTTGTTTTGACCATACTGCATTTTCAGTGGAAGCACAAGAATTTTCTCCACATAGCTAATGTGAATGTAGAGCCCTTTTGCAGGATGCATGTTGAATAACCAGATACATGGTTTGGTAACTAGTGGACTACATTTAATATAATTGGCAAAATAAATAATGGAGAGATGATAAATATTTTTATGCAGCAATTTATGACCTGGAATGAACAGCCTGAAAAGGTGGTGGAAACGGATTCATAAGTTTCAAAAGGGAATTGGTTATGTCCTTGGCTACCTGGGAATAATGACGGAGAGGGAAAGACCCTCTTGGTCTATCTGAACTACCTCTCAAAATTGTCATACGTTTCCACACACTACATATTTTCATGATACATAATGTTTGACCGTAAAATGCTGCCTATGTGCAGTCAAATTAGCGTATTGGACAAAGAGCCGGGATAACTGAAAATCCAATCAATAATATCTTTATTGGTTAGTAATTTCAAATGCCCAAGTAATTAATAATGTATACAGGTGCAATTCAACTGTTAGGTATTAACTAAACTACAGTACTCTGAGTAACCAGAGTGCTTACAGAATATCTGTCTATCACGCGTTTAAATTTGGTATTACCCCCCACAAGCCGAGTTGATCAGGCTCGGCTGGTGACGAACGCTCTTGATAGTAGCTCATGGTGGGTCTTCCTTCAGTTGGTCCTCGGTTGTCGCTGCAGAGGTTCCGAACCTCTCCACTTCTTTAAGGTTCTGTCCAGTTTTCCGAATGTTCTAAGATGTGCTTGGTCACTGTGACTCACGACCCTCATGACCTGAGGTTTGATATCGTTAATTCAAAATTGTTAATTCAGTGACCATTGTAAGCAGGACACCTCTGCTCCCTTGTTCTTTTTACCAGGTCTTTGTTTAATCATCTTGCTGATCACATCTGTTTCATGTTAAGTAACTGGTCATAAGATGTTTTGCTCATCTCGGATGATCTTGTTAAACTGCAGCCACAGCCCTCCTTACAGGTCTTAGGTCAACTGCAGGATTGCTCATTCTCCCAGCATATTGTGGGGCTGAGGCCTTAGCCATAGAGCGTACGGCTACAATACTCACGATATATGCATTCTCCATTCCACCCAAAAACTATGTGATCCAAGAGAGGCAAAAAAACAGTTAAAATTCAGACTATTTGTCAGGGAAAAATCTGGAAAGTTCCTCACTAACCCACCTAGATTATCAAAACTAATCCAGAAGATGATTCTGGCCCTGAATTAGCGACCGTTTGTAAAGAGTGATGTCTGCTCCGGTCGGAAGCAGGTGCAACTGCCGCTTGAAGGAATATGGTACAGCAAATTAGCATTCTCTAAAAAAGATAGCAACCTGTGCCAGAGGTCTACATTTCTATTTTTTCCCTCAAGGGCTGATGAGCAAATTTAGTTAAGATTAGGTTTGGCACAGTTTTAAACAGAAAATAAAAAAGCCTGCTGAGCAAAAATATAACAAAGTCAGAGCAATAATTTGATCTTTTTTAAAATGAGTTATTGATGAAGATGACCATTTGAGTGAGGGGGGGTGGGTCAGAGTATGTTTGTCCAGCTCAAAACTAACCCAGAAAATGATTCTGATCGAAATGTTAACTCTGTCTTCCTTACTACAGATGCTGTCAGATTTGTTTTTGCTCCATTTAGAAGCCTCTTTTATTTTGATTTTCACTCTGGGTTCTAACAACAGATGTTTTCAGCCAGAAGCTGGATTTTAAATTAGTGAATGTACTTCAAGTGTGGAAGATTTTGTTTGCACCCAGAGCTGCAAGCAAGCAAGAAAGCACAATCTTTCAATGATAAGTTTGAACGTGCCACAGTTCAACTTGTCTGTTACCTTGCCGAATGCTGATTGATGGTTTACTGATGGGCACTGTCCCGACTACCTCTTCAACCCTTGTGGTTGGCAGTCACCGCTGTCAATCTTCTGTCGTCAAACAGCAGATGATTCCATCCTGTCTCCCAGGTGGTCATGATAATTTAAACGAAATCATGGGTGTAAATTACCCCCATGACCTCAAATTACCCCCATTAACTGCTAGAAATTTCGCACAGTAACAACTAAGGATGTAGAGAGAGTACTTAAATGGGGGACTTGAATTGTCCAGTATAGACTAAGTTAGGAGTAGTGTAAAGGGCAGAGAGGGGCAGGAGTTTGAGTGGGTGTTCAGGAAATTTTTTTTCTCTGTTTTCAGCCTAACATGGAAAGAGGCATTGCTAGACCTGATTTTTGGGAATGAGGTGAGCCAAGTAAGATCGAGTGTCAGGAGGAGAACATTTAGGAGACAGTGATCATTATGACATACGTTTCAACTATCTCCAACAAGAGAGATCTCACCGTCTCCCAATGACATTGAAACAGCATTACCATAGCTGACTTCCCCCACCATCAACATCCTGGAGGGTTGCCTTTGACCAGAAACTGAACTGGGCCAGCCATTTAAATACTGTTATTACCAAAGCAGCCAGAGGCTGGGAATTCTGTGACAAATAACTCACTTCCTGACTGATATATTTCCAAGTCAGGATGGTGAGCAACTTGAAGAGGAACTTCCAGGTGGTGATGTTCCCATGTATCTGCTGCCCTTGTCCTTCTAGGTGGTAGTGGTCATGGGATTGGAAGGTGCTGTCGGAGGATCCTTGGCGAGTCCCTGCAATGTATCTTGTAGATGGTACACTTCATTGCTACTGTGCATCAGTGGCGGAGGGAGTGAATGTTTGTGGATGTGGTGCCAATCAAGCGGACTGCTTTGTTGTGGACAGTATCCCGCTTCAGTGTTGTGGGAGCTCCACTCATCCAGGCAAATGGGGACTATTCCATCACACTCGTGACTTGTGCCTTGTAGATGGTGGACAGGCTTTGGGGAGTCAGGGATCGAGTACTCATCACATGATTCCTAGCCTCTGACCTGCTCTTGTAGCCACAGTATTTATATGGCTAGTCCAGTTCAGTTTCTGGTCAATGGTAATCCCCAGGATGTTGATACTGGGGGATTCAGTGATGGTAATGCCATTGAACACCACATAATCACAGTGCAGAAGAGGCCCTTCGGCCTATCGAGTCTGCACCGACGCATGAGAAACACCTGACCTACCTAATCCCATTTACCAGCACTTGGCCTATAGCCTTGAATGTTATGATGTGCCAAGTGCTCATCCAGGTGCTACTTAAAGGATATGAGGCAACCCACCTCCATCGCCCTCCCAGGCAGTGCATTCCAGACCGTCAGCACCCTCTGGGTAAAAAGGTTTTTCCTCAGATCCCCCCCAAACCTCCTGCCTCTCACCTTGAACTTATGTCCTCTCGTGACTGACCCTTCAACTAAGGGGAACAGCTGCTCCCTATCCACCCTGTCCATGCCCCTCATAATCTTCTACACCTCAATCAGGTTGCCCCTCAGTCTTCTCTGCTCCAACGAAAACAACCCAAGTCTATCCAACCTCTTCATAACTTAAATGTTTCATCCCAGGCAACATCCTGGTGAATCTCCTCTGCACCCCCTCCAGTACAATCACATCCTTCCTATAATGTGGTAACCAGAACTACACACACTACTCCAGCTGTGGCCTCACTAAGATTCTATACAACTCCAACATTACCTCACTACTTTTAGAATCTATGCCTCAATTGATAAAGGCAAGTGTCCCATCTGACACCTTCACCGCCTCACTAACATGCCCCTCCACCTTCAGAGATCTATGGACACACATGCCAAGGTTCCTTTGTTCCTCAGAACTTCCTAGAGTCATGCCGTTCATTGAATACTTCTTTGTCAAATCACCTCACACTTTTCAGGGTTAAGTTCCATCTGCCACTTATCTGCCCATTTGACCATCTCGTCTACATCTTCCTGTAGCCCAAGACACTCAACCTCACTGTTAACCTCATGGTCAATCTTTGTGTCATCCGCAAACTTACTAACCCCACCCCCCACATAGTCATCTATGTCGTTTATATAAATTACGAATAATAGGGGACCCAGCACAGATCCCTGTGGTATGACACTGGGCACTTGCTTCCAGTCACTAAAGCATCCTTCTGTCATCACCCTCTGCCTCCTACAACTAAGCCAAGTTTGAATCTACCTTATTAAATTACCCTGTATCTCATGTGCATTTGCCTTCTTTGAGTCTCCCATGTGGAACCTTGTCAAAGGCTTTGCTGAAATCCATATAAACTACATCAACTGCACTACCCTCATTTACACACCTGGTCACCTCCTCAAAAAATCAATCAAATTTGTTAGGCATGACCTCCCTCTGACAAAGCCATGCTGACTTTCCCTGATCAAACCTTGCCTCTCCAAGTGGGGATAGATCCTCTCCTTCAGAATTTTCTCCAATAGTTTCCCTACCACTGACATGAGACTCACTGGCCTGTAGTTCCCTGGCTTATCTCTACAACTGTTTTTAAATCGCAGAACCACATTATCTGTTCTCCAGTCCTCTGGCCCCTCCCCCGTGGCCAGAGGGGAATTAAAAATTCGGGTCAGAGCCCCTGCGCTCTCCTCCCTTGCCTCTCTCAGCAGTCTGGGACACAAATCATCTGGAGCTGGAGATTTGTCCACTTTTAAGCCTGTCAACACCTCCAATATCTTGTCACTCCGTTTATCAATTTGCTTGAGAAGCTCACAGCCTCTCTCCCTGAGTTCGATACCTTCATCCTCATTCTCTTGGATGAAGACAGATGTGAAGTATTTGTTCAACACTCCACCGATGTCCTCTGGCTCCACCCATAGATTGCCCCCTTGGTCACTTATGGGCCCTACTCATTCCCTGGTTATGCTTTTCCTATTGATATAGTTACAGAATATCTTGGGATTTTTCCCTACTTTTAGCAGCCAGAGCTTTCTCATATCCCCTCTTTGCTCTCCTAATTGCTTTCTTAAGCTCCACCCTGCACTTTCTGTACTGCACTAATGCCTCTGCTGATTTGCTTCCCTTGTATCTGCTAAAAGCCTCTCTTTTCCTTCTCATTGTATCCTGAATATCTCTGGCCATCATTCTCTGGGCTTGTTACTCCTTCCTGTTACTCTAGAGGGAACATGTTGAGCCTGTACCCTACCCATTTCCCTTTTGAACACCACCCCCCCCCCCCCCCCCCCCCCAACCCCAACTGCTCCTCACAAGTAGATTTCCACACTAGTAGCTGTTCCAGTCTATCTTGGCCAGATCCTGCATTATTTGACTAAAATCTGCTTTTCCCCAGTCCAAAATATTCTTTTGCAACTTGTTTATTTCTTTGTCCATAACAAGCTTAACTTGTACAATGTTGTGGTCGCTATCATTAAAATGCTCTCCCCATCAGCACCTCAGCCACTTGTCCAGCTTCATTCCCCTGAATTAGTTCCAGCACTATGCCATCCCTTGTTGGACCCTCTACATATTGACCTAAAAAGTTCTCCTGTACACTTTTCAAGAAATCCACTCCATCCAAGCCCTTAACACTCTGTCTATCCCGATTAATGTTGGGAAAGTTGAAATCACCCTATTGTTTTTGTTTTTACACACCTCCACAAATTGTGCACATATTTGCCCCTCAATTTCCCGCTGACTATCTGGGGGCCTATAATAAACACCTAACCGTAGGCTGCCCCTTTTTTATTCCTAAGCTCTACCCACAAAGCTTCATTCGATGCCCCCTCCAAGGTATCATCTCTCCTTACTGCAGTAACTGACTCCTTAACTAATAATGCAATGCCTCCTCCTCTTTTACCCCCTCCCCTGTCTCACCTGAAGATTCTATATCCCGGAATGTTGAGCTGCCAATCCTGCCCCTCCCTCAACCATGTCTCAGTGATGGCTACTATATCACAATTCCACGTGTCAATCCTTGCCCTTAACTCATCTGTTTTACCTGTAATACTCCTAGCATTAAGTAGAGGCCATCCAACCTTGCCTTGCTCCCTTGAAACTTAATGCAGCTGTACTTCCTCTGACTTGATTGTTTTACTGTATTATGATGTATCCCTATTCTGCTAACATTGTGCCCCCTCCCCTGCCAAATTAGTTTAAACTCCTCCAAACAGCACCAGCAAACCCACCCGCAAGGATGTTAGTCGTGCTCTGGTTCAGATGTAGACCGTCCTGATTGTACTGGCCCCACCTTCCCTAGAAACAGCCCCGGTGATCCAAGAATCTAAAACCCTCCCTCCTGCACCAACTCTTAAGCCACGTATTCATCTGCGCTATTCTCCTATTTCTGAGCTTGCTAGCACGTGGCACTGAGAGTAATCCAGAGATTACAACCCGAGAGGTCCTGCTTTTTAGTCTACTGCCTAACTCCCTGAATTCTTGATGCAAGACTTCATCTCTCTTTCTACCTATGTCATTGGTACCAAAATGTACCATGACCTCTGCCTTTTCACCCTTCCCCTTCAGGATGCCCTGCAGCTATTCAGTGACATCCTGGACCCTGGCATCAGGGAGGCAACACACCATCCTGGAGTTACATTGACGGCCACAGTACCGCCTGTCTGTTCCCCTGACTATGGAATCCCCTATTACTATTGCTCATCCTCTCTTCCTTCCTTCCTGAACACAGGCTGCTTGTGGTGCCAGAAGCTTGGCCCTGTCTGCACTCCCTGCAGGAACCAGCGCCCTCACCAGCCTCCAAAATGGAATACCGATTTGCTAGCTGGACCCCAAGGAACTCCTTAACTACCTGCCTGTTTCTCTTGGACTGCCTGGTGGTCACCCATTCCCTTCCTCCCTCAAGTCCCTTCAGTTGTGGTGTGACTCTCTAAGTCTGCTATCCACAATGCTTTCAGACACGCTGATGCTCCACAGTGTCCCCAGCCGTGTTCCAGCTCTGAAACCTGAGTTTCCAGGAACTGCAGCTGGACAAACTTCCTGCACACGTGTCTGGAAATGTTCCTGGCTTCCCACATGGAGCATGAGGAGCACGCCACAGCTTTGAGCTCTCCTGCCATGACTATCCCTTTAAATTAAACCTTTTAAATCAAATGCTCTCGGGCCCTTCTTTCCTGATCCTCGTTACTACCGAATACCTTAAACTATAAGCGATAAAAGTAGTAAATATTTATTCGACCCTATCCACTACTTACCAGTGTTTCCTTTCCCTTGTAGCCTCTACTGCTGCAGCAGGGCAAAACCACCCTCTGAAGATTTAAGAAGTGGGATAGCAAAGAAAAAAATTGCAAAGAGCACCTCTTCCCCTCTGTACCGAATTCCCACTGTGCAACAAATTGCCAATACCCACATTCACTCTGGCTGTGTCTCACTCAGGATGAGGTCTCTCCCCTGATTATGTACAAGCACATCAAGGGGCGATGGTTGGATTCTCTCTTGTTGGAGATGGCCATTGCCTGACATTTATGTGGCGCGAATGTTACTTGCCACTTGTCAGTCCAAGCCTGGATATTGTCCACGCCTTGCTGCATTTGGAGATGGACTGCTTCAGTATCTGAGGAGTTGCGAATGGTGCTGAACATTTGTGCAATCATCAGCCAACACCCCCACTTCTGACCTTATGATAGAAGGAAGGTCATTGATGAAGCAGCTGAAGATGGTTCAGCCTAGGACACTACCCTGAGGAGCTCCAGTGGTGATGTCCTGGAGCTGAGATGACTGACCTCCAACAACCACAACCATCTTCCTTTGTGCTAGGTATGACTCCAACCAGTGGAGAGATTTTCTCCTGACTCCCATTGACTCCAGTTTTGCTGGGACTCCATGGTGCCACACTCAGTCAAATGCTGACATGATTTCAAGGGCAGTCACTCTCGCCTCACCTCAGGAGTTCAGCTATTTTGTCCATGTTTGATCCAAGGTTGTAATGAGCTCGGGAGCTGAGTGGCCCTGGTGGAACCCAAACTGGGCATCAGTGAGCAGGTTATTGCTAAGCAAATGCCTCTTGATGGCACTGTTGATGATCCCTTCCATTACTTTACTGATGGAGAGTAGACTGATGGGGCAATCATTGTCCGGGTTGGATTTGTCCTGCTTTGTACAGGACATGCCTGGCAATTTTCCACGTAGCTGGGTAGATGCCAGTGTTGTAGCTGTACTGGAACAGCTTGGCTAGGGGCGCAGCGAGTTCAGAACACAAGTCTTCAGTACTATTGCCAGAATGTTGTCTGGGCCCATAGCTTATGCAGTATCCGGTGCCTTCAGCTGTTTCTTGATATCACATGGAGTGAGTCGAATTGGCTGAAGACTGGCATCTGCGATGCTGGGGACCTCCAGAAGAGGCCGAGATGGATCATCCACTCGGCACTTCTGGCTGAAGATTGTTGCGAATGCTTCAGTCTTACCTTTTTCACTGCTGTACTGGGCTTCCCCATTATTGAGGATAGGGATATTTGTGGAGCCTCCTCCAATGAGTTGTTCCAACTGTCCAACACCATTCATGACTGGATGTGGCGGGATTACAGAGCATAGATCTGATCTGTTGGTTGTGGGATCACTCAGCTTTGTCTATCACTTGCTGCTTATGCTGTTTGGCACACAAGTAGTCCTGTTTTATAGCTTCACCAGGTTGACACCTCATTTTTTGGTATGCCCGGTGCTGCTCCTGTCATTCCCTCCTGCGCTCTTCATTGAACCAGGGTTGATCCCCTGGCTTGATGGTAATGGTAGAGTGGGGGACATGCCGGGCCATGAGGTTACAGATTGTGTTCGAGTGCAATTCTGCTGCTGCTGATGGCCCACAGCACCTCATGATGTCCAGTCTTGAGCTGCTAGATCTGTTTGAAATCTATCCCATTTAGTATGGTGGTAATGCCACACAATACGATGCAGGATATCCTCAATGTGAAGGCGAGACTTCGTCTCCACAATCACTGTGCGGTGGCCATTCCTACCAATACTGTCATGGACAGATGCATCTGCGGCAGGCAGGTTGGTGAGGATGAGGTCAAGTATGCGTTCTCTCTTGTTGGTTCCCTCACTACCTGCCACAGACCCAGTCTAGCAGCTATGTCATTTAGGACTCAGCCAGCTTGGTCAGTAGTGGTGCTACTGAGCCACTGCTGGTGTGGACATTGAAGTCCCTCACCCAGAGAGAATTCTGCATCCTTGCCACATGATGTTCAGCATGGAGGAGCACTGATACATCAGCTGAGAAAGAGTGGTACATGGTAATCAGCAGGAGGCTTACTTGCCCATGTTTAACCTGATACCATGAGACTTCATGGCGCCTGGAGTCAATGTTAAGGACTCCCAGGGCAACTCCTTCCTGACTGTATACCACTGTGCCACGCCTCTGCTGGGTCTGCCCTGCCAGTGGGACATGACATAACCAGGGATGGTAATGGTGATGTCTGGGACGTTAGCTTGAAGGTATGATTCTGTGAGGAATGACTGTCAGGCTATTACTTGACTAGCCTGTGAGACAGCTCTCCCAATTTTGGCACTAGCCCACAGAAGTTTGCAAGGAGGACTTTGCAGGGTCAACAGGGATTGCCGTTGTCGTTTCCGATGCTGGGTGGTCCGTCCGGTTTCATTCCTTTTTTGTGTCTTTATAGCAGTTTGTTACTATTTCAGAGGGCATTTAAGGGTCAACCACTTTGCTATGGGCCTAGAGCCAGACCAGGTAAGGACAACAGATTTCCCTAAAGGACATTAGTGATGAGCCTTTACAACAATCGACTTTTACATCATTGGACTATTAATTCCAGATTTTTATTGACTTTGAACCCGGGTCCCCAGAGCATTACCCTGGGTCTCTGGATTACTAGTCCAGTGACAATACCACTATGCCAGCACCTCCCCATAGTTTCCACAGCATCTTACAAATCCGTGACCTTTATCACCTAGAAAGACAAGGGGAAGACAAGAGAACACCATGGCCTTAATAGCCCTGATCTATTCAGTGCAGTTCTCCTAATATTATCAAAACTGGTGCAAAATATTCTGGAATTACGAGTGCAAATTATGAGTGTGAACCTTGAGTTTCTGTGATCTTGTGTGCAGTTTTATAAACATTGAGCTAGAAGAAGGCTCCACCCACAAACCTGGCCACTGTCCATGGGTGAATATTTCAATTCTTTCATGGGATATGGGCGTCGCTGGCCAGGCCAGCATTTGTTGCCCATCCCGAATTTCGCTTGAGGTGATGGTGATGAGCTTGAACTCCTGCAGTTCTTGTGATGTAGCTACACCAACTGTGCTGTTAGGAACTGTATTCCACAATTTTGACCCAGTGACAGTTTAGGGACCGCAATATAGTTTCAAGTCTGGATGATGTATGGCTTGAAGGGCAACTTGCAGGTGGTGGTGTTCCCATGCATCTGCTGCCCTTGTCCTGCTTGATGGTAGAGGTTGTGGGTTTGGAAGATGCTTTTAAAGGTGCCTCGGTGAGTGCTGCAGAGCATTTTGTGTATGGCGCACACTGCTGCCACTGTGTTGGTGGTGGAGGGAGTGAATGTCTTAAGGTGGAGGATAGGGTGCTAATCAAGAGGGCTGCTTTGTCCTGGATGATATAGAGCTGCTTGACTGTTGTTGGAGTGCACTCATCCATGTAAGTGGAGAGATTCCATCACATTCCTGACTTGTGCCTTTTAGATGGTGGACAGGATTTGGGGAGACGGGTGGTGAGGTACTCATCACCCAGCCAGGATGTTGATAGTGGTGGATTAATTGATGGTAATGCCATTGAATGTCAAGGGGAGATGTTTAGCTTCTCTCTTGTTGGAGATAGCTATTACCTGGCACTTAAGGTGTGAATATTATGGGCCGCTTAGCAGCTCAAGCATGAATGTTGTTCACACCTTGCTGCATGTGGACACGATGACTCAGGTACTGAAACAGTCCGTGAATGTTAGTGAACAATGCGTGAACATACTCACCTGACCTTATGTTGGAGGGAAAGGTCATTGATGAAGCTATTGAAGATGGTTGAACCTAGGACACTACCCTGAGGAATTCCTGCAGTGATGTCCTGGGACTGAGATGGTTGATCTAAACCAACCACAGCCACCTTCCTTTGTGCTAGGTATAACTCCAGCCAGTGGAGAGTTTTCCCCCTAATTCCCATTAACTCGTTTTGCTAGCGCTCCTTGATGCCACTTTTGGTCAAATGCTGCCTTGATGTCAAGGGCAGTCAATGTCATCTCATTGCTTGAGTTCAATTCTTGTCCATTTTGGTCAGGAGCTGAGAGGTCCTGGTGGAAGCCAAATTGAGTGAACAGGTGGTTATAGTTTAAGTGCTATTTGATATTACTGCTGACAGCACCTTCTACCACCTTACTGATGATCATGAGTAGACTGATGAAGCGATAATTGGCCAGTTTGAATTTGTCCTGGTTTTTGTGGACATGACATACCTGGACAATTTTCCATATTGTTGAATAGATGCCAGTATGTAGCTGTAGTGGAGCAGTTTGGCTAGGAGTATGATTAGTTCTGGAGCACAAATCTTCAGTGCTATTGTTGAAATGTTGTCAGGGCCTTGATATCACATGGAATGAATCACATTGGCTGGAGACTGGCATCTATAACACTGAGGACCTCAGGAGCAGGCTGAGATGGACCATCCATTTAGCAAATCTGGCTGAAGATTGTTGCAAATGCTTCAGCCTTATCTTTTGTACTGATGTGCTGGGCTCCCCCATCATTGAGGATGGGGATATTTGTGGAACCTCCTCCTCCTGTTAGTTGTCCACTGTCATTCAAAACTGGACATGGCAGGGCTACTGAACTTAGATATGATCCATTGATTGTGGGATCGCTTGGTTCTGTCTATCGCATGCTGCTTCTGCTGTTTGGTTTGCAAGTAGCCCTGTGTTGTAGTTTCACAGGTTGACGCATCATTTTTAGGAATTTTAGTTGGTGCTGCTGCTGGCATGCTCTTCTTGTACCCTTCATTGAACTAGGGTTGATCTCGCAGCTTGATGGTAATCATAGAGTGAAGGATATGTGTGGCTATGAAAAGTTAGATTGTGGTTGAATACAATTCTGCTACTGATGGCTCTCAGCACCTCATGGATACCCAGTTTTGAGTTGCTAAATATTGTCTAAATCCATCCCATTTAGCATGATGGTACTGCCACACAACACAATGGAGAGTATCCTTAATGTGAAGACCTAGAATTGGACAGAATCCTGTACCTAAGGCCTAATCTCTGATTCATGAAAGCTTTCCATAACTTCCTTAGTTTTGTACTGCATGCAAGTTTTTGTAAAGCTAAGGATCTCATATGCTTTTTTAACAGCTTGATCACCTTGCGCTGACACCTTCAAAGTTCTTTGTGTTTGTAAATCCACAGGTTTCTCCATGCTTGGACCCAATTAAAATATACGCCACTTAAATTTATATTGCTTCTCTTCATTCTTCCTTCCTAAATTTATTGAATCACATTTCACTGCATTAAATTTACTCTCCCATTTACTGCCCTTTTAGCAGCCTATCCATGTCCTCTTAAAGTCTGCTACTATTCTCTTTACTGTTCACAACGTTCCCAATTTCTGTGTCATCTGCCACTTCGAAGTGATGCCCTTTATACAAAAGCCAGGGACCATAAATATAAGCTAGTCATTAATAATCCAGTCAGGAACCTCATGAATCCAAACATGGATTGTTCTCACTAGAGCGACGGAGATTGAGGGGCGGCTTGATAGAAGTTTACAAAATTGAATGGCATGGACAGAGTAGATAGTCAGAAGCTTTTTTCCAGGGTGGAAGAGTCAATTACTAGGGGACATAGATTTAAGGTGAGAGGAGAAAACTATAAAGGAGATGTGCGGGGCAAGTTTTTTACGCAGAGGGTAGTGAGTGTCTGGAATTTGCCGCCAGAGGAGGTGGTGGAAGCAGGTACGATAGTGGTATTTAAGAGGCAGTTTGACAAATACATGAATAGGATGGGAATAGAGGGATACGGACCCCGGAAGTGCAAAATGTTTTAGTTCACCGGCAACATGATCGGCACAGGCTTGGAGGGCCGAAGGGCCTGTTCCTGTGCTGTACTTTTCTTTGTTCTTTGAATTTAGGAGAGCCTCTTAGTGGTGAGAATCCAGAAATCACTACCATATTGGAGTGATTAACCTGATCAACTTAAGGAAAGCAAGTTAAATACATAGGAAATAAATTACTACAAGGTAATCTTGGCAGTGGGAGATGAAGTCAGTCAAGCGGGAGGAGGCTTTTGGAGCATGCCCTGTTTCTGTGCTGTGGGCTATCCCCTTTCCTGTATCAGCTACTTAACCCTTGTGGTTCAGAGGTCTGCTCTGAATATCAGTGACCCAATGTACACTTTACTTGTGCTACAGGCAACATTTTTATGAAACTAAACCCTTAGCATATAAATCAATATCAACATAAAAACACTGATACAAATATGTGCAAATGTGTACTCAGAATCCGGTTGCTTGGTTTCTTGAGAGACAGACAAGATCGGGTGGTCGAACCGTCCAGTTCTGTAAGTCACATTGATAGCAGACCAGGCTATCCTCTTCTGACTGCAGCCACAAGTCTCTTGCACATCCAGTTCTTATATCCTTCTATCGGACCTGCATACCACATTTGCAGTGATGTAGCTTTCTCATTGGCACAGTGCTTTCAGCCTCAAGTAACCCCCCCTCTCCAATGAGCTGATACGTCCTTGGGGTCACCACACTGCCTACATCCTGATTGCAGCTTTCAAGCCATTGCCGGGCTGGTCCTTTGTTCCAGGCTTGTGTGTGTAGGTGCAGTTTGACTTGTTTCTGCCTACATGTCTGGGTTTGTTTTCTCTCTTCTATCTGTCATTATTTGGTCATTACCTAGACATGTTCACTCCCTTCTGGTTGGTGTCTTTTATTGAAACATTCTTTATTTCATTTGAGAAGTTTGCTAAACAGATGAACTGGCCAAAGGAAAACTGGACATCGCCGATGCAAAGCAAATTGACAGGTAGTGCACAGGGAATTTATGCTTCACTGTCAGAGGAGGTATTTTAGGGATTATGATGTGGTAAAACAGGCCATTTTGAGTGCTTATGAATTGGTCCCTGAAGCATATAGACAAAAGTTTTGAAATTTAAGGAAACAGCCTGGGCAGACTTACATTGAATTTGAAAGGCTTAAACAAAGTAGTTTTGACAGGTGGATACCAGCATTAGAAGTTGAAACCACCTATAAAGTTATCAGAGATAATTCTCTTGGAAGAGTTTAAAAACTCCCTACCTTGTGGAAAACCAAAGGGTTGCAACTGCTGGACAGGCAACAGTAATGGCTGACGATTGAGTTGACCCATAAAACCAAACCTTTTTTCCATCACACCCATAAATTTGAAAAGGATAGAAAGTGGTTGAGTGAAAAGAAGGAAAGGAGCCAGGGTAAAGAATGGATATCTGGGATTGCTTTGATATCCTCCCCAGACCAGAAAGGAAGTTATTGAGGCTGGAGGTGAAACTTGGAGGCTGAAGTGTAATAAACTGAGCATTCGTTCAGAATGCTGGAAATTGCGAGAAAAGTCAATGGGACTTATTGGGGGTTCGTAAGAGTGAGTCGGAAAAGGGAACTCAAAAATAAAATGCCCGGATCAATTTGTAGCTTTAACTACAAATAAGGGTCTGGAAGTAAACATTGTTGTGAATGCAGGTGATGTAAATAAGGTAGATGAGAGATATGAAGGGTTTTTCCTCAAATGATGTAGCTAAATCCGTACCTATATTAAGGGACACGGGAACTCCTCAAACTCTTTTGCTGGAGAAGGGCCTAGTTTTCCTTCGAGTGTTCAATGAAAGCTAAAGTATTGGTAAATAGGATAAGTGGAGTGTATATCCCGGTTCCATTCTGCAAGGTGCAATTGGAATGTGATCGGTAGTTGCAGGAGTGGCTAAGAAATTACCCGTGAATGGAGTGGATCTACTCCTGGGGAATGATTTGGCAGGCGTGAAGGTTATAGCTCATGGGGAAGAGGAGGGTAGCTTGGACAAAATTTCAGAAAACTGAGTCATGGCAAATGGATGTTTTCCAGACTGGAGGATGGTAGAATGCTGTGTTTCGTAAGGGTCAGTGCTAGGTCCTCTACTAAATATATAAATAATTTGGATGTTGGAGTATAGAGTAAAATTTCAAAATTTGCAGATAACACCAAACTTTCATGAGGATAATCCTAATAAAGTAGAGAAATGAGAATTGTGTTTGGTGGAAGGGATAGCAAGATGCAATATTAACCTAGTGGCGCAGTCCTAAAGAGTTTGCAGGGAGAGAGGGTCCCTCGGGGCTTATGTGAATGGATCTTTGAAGGTGGCAGGACATATTGAGAGAGAGATTAGCAAAGCATATGGAATTTTGGGCTTTTAAATAGAGGCATTGAACACAAAAGCAGGGAATAAAAACAAAAAACTCCGGATGCTGGAAATCCAAAACAAAAACAGAATTACCTGGAAAAACTCAGCAGGTCTGGCAGCATCGGCGGAGAAGAAAAGAGTTGACGTTTTGAGTCCTCATGACCCTTCGACAGAACTAGGAGAACTAGCAGGGAAGTTGTGCTGAACTTTGATTAGGCCAGAATGAGAATATTGGATATTTTGGACCAGTTTTTGTTGAATACCCACAGGCCTTGAGGAAAGTAAAACAGTCCACAATATTGGCTTTGGTATTAATCCAGTTCTGGTCACCACACTTCAGGAAAGAAGAAGGGTCTTTGACCGGTTGCAGAGGAGATTTATAAGACTGCTTCCAGAGATGGGGGACTTTAGCTGCAAGGTTAAGTTGGAGAAGCTGGAGTTGTCCTTGGATTGAAGGATTTTGAGGGGAGACCTGAAGGAGGTGTACAAGATGACAACAGATTTCGATCTCAGATAGACAAAGCAAAGCTGTTTCCTTTAGCTGATGCTACAAGCACTTTGGGTTTAATGTTTAGGGCAAGTGATCCAGGGAATGGGAGCAAAAACTTAATGCACCGACTGGTAATGACCTGGAACTCGCTGCCTTACAACAGGATGGCGGAAGCAGAGATGAATAGTGATTTTAAAGGGAGATTGGGTGGGCATTTGAGGGAAATAAACTTACAGGGCTGCAGAGATAGTGTGGAGTAATGGGATGGACTGTATCTCCAGAGAACTGGTATGGACTTCATGTGCCGAATAGTGGCCTCCTGTGCCATCCTGACTCTGATTCGTTGTGGCACAGTGTCAAACTGTGCTTTATAATGCTCCTGTCAAGTACCTTGGAATATTTTATTATGCTAAAAGTGCCATATAAATGCAAGTTCTTGTTGATAAAACTCAACTAATTGTGGGAAGAATCTTAGAGAATGGAGTAGAAAAACAAGAAGAGGGAACACAAATCCTCAAAATATTGCCTCATAAATGTAAATGGATTATTGAACTTTTCCTGTAATTGCAGAACCAGGATTTCTTTATACAGAATAAGCAGTAACCAAGTGAGGATAGGCATTGGAAGAAATCTCCCTCTGTTCAGTCACTGGGGCTGTTTTATTGTACTGGAGTCTGTTGGAAAGATGGTTTGTGTCTGTTTATCTTCCATACTGAAATTCTGATTTGTTGGGTGTTCTGAATGATGTGCTGCAGTGTTATGGAAGGATTGACTCACTATTGAGCTGGGAGGTCGCATTGCTGCCCTTGAGTTGACTGCTTTCCAGCTAATTATCAAATATTTTGAAGTAGTTCTTGTTAAATTTTCATAGGACTTCAGAAAAGTATAACAGATGGATTGCAATGCTGGCTTTGGATATTAATTGCCTCCTTTACAATTAGTGGACAGCAGGGTTTTGTTTATTAGAAGTGGGAGAGGAGGTGGTTCAGTTGTGACCCCAGTGGAGCGTTGAAGGCACCTCTGTTCATCAGATGGAAGCTTTGGAGCTTAAGTTGATTCTTTTTCATTTCCAGACATCAGGGGCATATATTAAGAATGGTACAGAGGATGAATTCTGAACCTGTTGAATCATTTGAAGTGCAATTTCCATTCTAGTGGAAACTTTGGCTTTTACTGTTTATATTGAATTCCCCATGGACAGTTCCACTCCATGGATCCATTAAATGTTTCAGATTGAAGACTCCTGAATATAGTAATCAAGTGATGTGATTCCTGTGGTTGATTTTATCTAAGTTCCCAAACAACATCAAAAGGAGAAGCAAGAACAGAAACTGATGTAACTGTCTCATTTTATCCTGCATGGTGCCATACTTGAAGCAAATTGAATGATCTTCAAAGTAGGCAGAAGGTGTTTTTTTCTCTAATGAAAGGGAAGCAGAAGGATTTGCATTGGCAGTAACATTTCATTTGTATGAATGTAATTGCTTGGCAACTGGTAGCATAGAAACCTTAAAAGCAGGATTTAAATAAAATAATTGCTTGTTTACAGTTTAATTAAGGTCAAAGCAAAAATAAAAGCAAAAAACTGCTGATGATGGAAATGCAAAACAAAAACAAAAATACCTGGAAAAACTCAGCAGGTCTGACAGCATCTGTGGAGAGGAGCACAGTTAACGTTTCGAGTCCGCATGACTCTTCAACAGAACTAAGGAAAAATAAAAAAGCGGTGAAAGAAAAGCTGGTTTAAGGGTGGTGGTGGGGGGGGGGTGAAGGAGGGGTTGGGACAAGAAGAGTTGGATAGAGGGCCAGTGATAGGTGGAGATAACCAAAAGATGTCACAGACAAAAGGACAAAGAGGTGTTGATGGTGGTGATATTGTCGAAAGGAATGTGCTAATTAAGGGTGGAAAGCAGGACAAGCAAAGTACAGATAAAACAAAGGATGGAAATACATTTAAAAATAATGGAAATAGGTGGGAAAAGAAAAATCTATATAAATTATTGGAAAAAACAAAAAGGAGGGGGAAAATCGGAAAGAGGGTGAGGATGGAGGAGAGAGAGTTCATGATCTAAAACTGTTGAACTCAATATTCAGTCCGGAAGGCTGTAAAGTGCCTAGTCGGAAGATGAGGTGCTGTTCCTCCAGTTTGCGTTGAGCTTCACTGGAACAATGCAGCAAGCCTAAGACAGATATGTGGGCATGAGAGCAGGGTGGAGTGTTGAAATGGCAAGCGACAGGGAGGTTTGGGTAATGCTTGCGGGCAGACCGAAGGTGTTCTGCAAAGCGGTTACCCAGTCTGCGTTTGGTCTCTCCAATATGGTGGAAACTGCATTGGGAGCAACGAATGCAATAGACTAAGTTGAGGGAAGTGCAAGTGAAATGCTGCTTCACTTGAAAGGAGTGTTTGGGCCCTTGGATGGTGAAGAGACGGGAAGTAAAGGGGCAGGTGTTGCATCTTCTGTGGTTGCATGGGAAGGTGCAGTGGGAGGGGGTTGAGATGTAGGGGGTGATGGAAGAGTGGACCAGAGTGTCACGGGGGGAACGATCCCTATGGAATGCTGCCGGGGGAGTTAAAGGAAGATGTGTTTGGTGATGGCATCATGCTGGAGTTGGCGGAAATGGCAGAGGATGATCCTTTGAATGTGGAGGCTGGTGGGGTGATAAGTGAGGACAAGGGGGGCCCTATCATGTTTCTGGGAGAGAGGAGAAGGTGTCAGGGCGGATGCGCGGGAGATGGACCGGACACAGTTGAGGGCCCTGTCAACCACCGTGGGTAGAAAAGCTCGGTTAAGGAAGAAGGAAGACATGTCAGAGGAACTGTTACTTTGCACCAATAATGATCACTTAAATACGCTGACTTGTGGGTGATTGCCAGTTGGAGCTCTGTAAAGCATACGTGCCTATCTGCAAAACTTGGACAAGAGTCATAGAGTCATTTACGGCAGCTTTGGAAAAGTTGACAGAAACAATGTACAGTTGGATAAACCGTTTTGAATGAAAGCCAATGGCCAAGGCTACTGTTTCAAGGCAATTGGATAAGTTAAATTCCTTTTATAACATTGTATTTCAGTTTTTATTGGTGTTTTGAAATCATTCAAATTGGCATACTGTGATGACTGAATCCCAGTGGCATTACACGGCATCCAACAGTATACAACAAACAGTAGTTCCAGTGGGAGTACTGTGTGATATGAACTTGCCATGATTTCAACTTAAAGAATGCATAATATTTTGTTCGTTGCAACTTGGAGGATGGGAATACGATTTGGGCTTACACTAGTTGAAGAGGATGGGATATGAGACAGCATTGGCATTCAAAATTTATTTGTGTGCAAGAGTGAGCAGAGTCCATAAAACTTGAGTTTTGGCATTGCTTTGGTGTATTTCTTAGCATTTTGAACTATGATTTAGCATTTGAAGTCAGAAGTAATGTATTACCAGCTCTGTACACGGTCGTCAAAAACTCTTAAGGAAACAAGAGTCCTTAGTCCAGTCCGCAATTGGCAGTATGGGCCATGGGACAGTATGAAGAGGGAGGAATGGAATTTGTCCTGTGAATAAGCCATTGAATTCAGGAGAGACTGTTGGGTGGGATGTTGGGGAGGAAATCTGGTTCCATGGATTGTGTACAATGTCTGAAGAATTACCCATTAAGCAGATATGTGTAACTTTCTTCAACAAAGAAACCTTATCCAGGCTCCCTTTCAACCTGTTCTATCTCCCTCTGCTGGAAGATCCTTGCAAGAGCTGAATAGCCGAGGATTAATTACCCAGAATTTGGTGAAAATGTACAGGAACTCCTTGCTTAACATTGTTCTTTTGTGTTAACATCACTTTCCAGTTAGAGCCCTACATTCACATTGCATCATTGCTGTTCATGTTAATATTGCTGTCAGTCAGATGTTCCTGTGTAATTCCTATGTTGAGCCTGCGCGGAGTGCGTCTCTGGTAAGGTGGGGAGCAGGTAATCTTGGGAGGAGATTATGAACCTCAGACTATTTTGCATAATGTTCTGCTCTCCAGGAACCAAGTAATTACATTCCTATAATAACATGTGAACAACATAAACTGTTATAATTATGCAGTTTAGCCAGCAACTTGTGTAGAAAGAGATTCTTCATGAATTGTTTTGTATTACCTTAACAAAAGTTTCGTATCACTCTTAACCTGAAGTTGTACATTTGTATATTAATGGTCCATTAAGCTCGCCACCTAGCTAAGTGTAGTAATTAATAGCATAAGTACCTTCTTAATGATGTGTTAATAGTTAATGCCAGCCAGTCAACCTGTGGCCCAGAAAGTGAATAATTAAAAGTGCGAAGTCTAACTGCTTCAAGGAGTGAATTGTTGAAGATTCAAAAATTGTACAATTTTAAAATTAAAAACAGTTCATTTGTCTTTTCTCTCTCTCCCTCTCTCTCAATCCAATCTTTCCCTATTGCTTAATTTCTTTTTTCGTATCTGATTTGACTCTAATTCACCCTCCTTTCTCAGTTTTTTTGTTTACTCCTCAACCCTTAGCTCTCATTGATTAAGATACACTATTGGTTGCATTGTTCACTAAAGTCCCAGATATCCTGCTGCTCCAATTATCAGCATGCAGTTCTGCGAACTTTGGGCAAAAATAGTGCAGGAGGATCTCTGTCTAATTGGGCATGCTGTGAGAGATGCCCATTAGAGCAAATTCTGCGTTAGTGTGTTCAGTTTAGCACCCAAATATCAGCTAGACCATTGCTTCTTTGCTTCCTTACTCCTTTTAGATAAAACTACTACTTGCTTTTCTTTTATCTATTTTGATAGCATCACATTGCTATATTGTCTCCATCTCACCTCCTGGATCCACCAGAACATAGCCCTTGGGAGGGTAGGGGAGGTGGAGGTTTCAGACATTGTTAGCTGCCAGTAAGTGCAGAGGAGCATCCCACAGATAATATTGCTTCAGATTTTACCCTTCTCTTGATCTCCCCTTGATGTCAATTGAGAGTATTACTGAAGAGGGTATCAGTTCAGTGCTCTCTACACACTCTATCAGTTGATAACTGGGGCAGTTCTCTGTGCCATGCTACTACGCTGTGAATTAAATTGGACACTTGCTGCTTGTCAGCTGAATATTTCCTCCTCAATAGAACAAATCATTCTGGTTACCCCCTTTCATTGATGAGCAGTGTTGTCTGTCGTGGAGTCGCACTGCCAAAGTTAATCATTTCATTTTCGGAGAACATGACGTACCAGGTTCAGCTGATTAAGACCTGTAGCAGACTTTGATTATTGTAAGTCAAGGGTGTAATTTGGAATTATCTGTATAATCTGCTGTGGGTAAGGATATAAGAGGTAAAAGCGAGAGGAGACCATATGGCTCGTTGAGCCTGCTCCACTATTCAATACAATCATGGTTGGTCATAGAACAGTTACAGCACAGAAGGAGGCCATTCGGCCCATCTTGTCCATGCCAGCCCGAGGACACCCAGGCGCCCTTTCTAATCCCACCTTCCTGCACCCGGCCCGTAGCCCTGCAGCTTACAGTGCTTTAGGTGCAGATCCAGGTACTTTTTAAAAGAGTTGAGTTTCTGCCTCTATCACCAATTTGGGCAGTGAATTCCAGACACCCACTACCCTCTGCGTAAAATAGTTTTTCCTCATGTACCCCCTACACCTTCTGCCACTTATCTTGAATCTATGTCCCCTGGTTCTAGAATTCTCCATCAAGGGAAACAATTTTATCCTGTCCACTCTACCTATTTCCCTCATAATTTTATACACCTTAATCACTTCATCTCTCAGCCTTCTTTGTTCTAAGGAAATAATCCCAACCTATCCAATCTCTCCTCGTAGCAACTCTTTTCTAACCCTGGCAACATTCTTGTAAACCTCCTCTGCACTCTCCAGAGCTATTACGTCTTTCCTGTAATGTGCTGACCAGAACTGCACACAATGCTCCAGTTGTGGCCTCACTAGTGTTTTATATAATTCCAACATTATATCCTTACTTTTATATTCTATATCTCTGCCAGTGAAGGGGAGCATTCCATTTGCATTCTTTACAACCTTGTCTACTTGAACTGCTGCCTTTAGGGACCTGTGTACTTGTACGCCAAGATATCTCACTTCATCTACCCCTCTTAGTGTATTCCCATTTATTGTGTAATCCCTGTAACTGTTTGACCTCCCTAAATGTATGACCTCACGCTTCTCTGTTAAAATTCATCTGCCACTTTACCGCCAACTCCACCAACCCATCTATATCGTTTCGGAGATTATGGCTATCCTCTTTCCTATCCACCACTTGGCCAATCTTTATGTCATCTGCAAACTTCCCAATCGTGCTCTCCATGTTCACGTCCGAATCATTATTGTATAACACAAACAGCAAGTGTCCCAACACCGAGCCCTGTGGAACACCACTTGAGACAACTTTCCATTCGCAAGGGCATCCATCGAACATTACCCTTTGTTTCCTGTTACAAAGCCAATCTTTTATCCAGTTTGCCACATTACCCTGAATCCCATGGGCTTTTACTTTCCTGACCAATCTGCCATGTGGGACCTTGTCAAATGCCTTGCTAAAATCCATGTACACAACATCCAATGCACTATCTTCATCAACCCTTCTTGTCACTTTCTCAAAGAATTCAATCAAATTTGAGAGGCAAGACCTTCCTTTAACAAATCCATGCTGACTACTTTCTTTCCAACTCTCCATTTCCCTTGATTCCCTGAAAGGTGGGCTAGGTGGAACAAAGGTCCTTTCTGCCTGAAACTCTTAATGTGTTCCTATGAATGTTATCTTGACAACACCTGTCAAAACTTACACAATTCCATGCCAATCTGCAAACTTGTTTCCTTTCAAAGGGGAAATCAACAGAAAGCTCTTCCCTTCAGTAATTCAAGTCCCAGAAAGTTCTGTCTGCCTGCTCAGCTGACCATAAACTGTTTGAAGAGCAGTGAAATTGTCTTGGAATTCTGGCTAATATTTATCCCTCAACCAACACCTTTAATCAGATCTTCGGCATTCATTCTCATCGTTTGTGGGATCGTGCGGTGCACAATTGGCCCTTGCAATCTCTGTTACAACAGCGATTTCCTTTCATAAGCATTTTACTGATTCATGGGATGGAGGTGTCTCTATGTGGACTGGCATTTATTGTCCTTCCCTAATTTCCCTCAAGAAGGTGGTGATGAGCTGTCTTCTTGGAACACTGTAGTCCATGTGGTGTAGGTGCACCCACAGTACTGTTAGGAAGGGAGTTCCAGGATTTTGACCCAGCGACAGTGAAGGAACACGATATATTTCCAAGTCAGGATGGTGAGTGACTTGGAGGGGAACTTGCAGGTGGATGGTGTTCCCATGCGTCTCCTGCCCTTCTCCTTCTAGGTGGTAGAGGTCGCAGATTTGGAAGGTGCTGTTGAAGGAGCTTTGATGAGTTGCTGGACTGCATCTTGTAGATGGTGTAAGCTGCTGCCACTCCTTCAGTGGTGGAGGCAATGAGCGTTTAAGGTGGTGGATGTAGTGCCAATCAAGCGGGCTGCTTTGTCCTGGGTGGTGTCAAGCTTCTTGAGTGTTGTTGAAGTTGCAATCATCCAGGCAAATGGAGAGTATTCCATCACACTCCTGATTCATGCCTTGTAGATGGTGGATGGCTTTGGAACTGAGATGATTAACCTCCCACAACCTTTGTGTTAGGCATGTGGAGAGTTTTCCCCCTGGTTCCCACTGATTTTCATTTTGCTATGGCATCGGATGCCAGACTAGGTCAAATGCTGCCTTGATATCAAGGGCAGTCACTCTCACCTCACCTCTTGAGTTCAACTCGTGTCCGCGTTTCAACCAAGGCTGTAATGAGGTCAGGAGCTGAGTGCCCGTGACAGAAACCAAACTGTCAGTGAGCAGGCTATTGCTGAGTAAGTGCTGCTTGATAGCACGTCGATGACACTGTCCATCACTTTTTATTGATGATCAAGTGTAAATTGATGAAGTGATAATTAGCTGGGTTGGATTTGTCTGGTTTTTGTGTACAAGGTATACCTGGGCAATTTTCCACATTGCTGGGTAGATGCCAGTGCTATAGCTGTTCTAGAAGCTTGGCAAGGGGCGAGTGTTGCTCTGGAGCACAAAACTTCAGTACTATTGCTGGAATTGCTGTCAGGTCCCATAGCCATTGCAGTATCCAGTGCCTTCAGCCATTTCTTGATATCACGTGGGATGAATTGAATCGGTTGAAGATGCTGTGATCTGTGATACTGGGAACCTCTGGACGAGGCGGGGATGGATCATCCACTGGGGACTTCTGGCTGAAGGTGTTGTGAGTGCTTCAGACTTATCTTTTGTACTGATGTGCTTGGCCCCCACCATCGTTGAGGATAGGGATATTTGTGGAACAGCTTCCTCCAGTGAGTTGTTTAATTGTCCACCACCATTCATGACTGGATGTTGCAGAGCTTGTAACTGACCCATTGGTTGTGGGATCGCTTATCTGTTTATCGCATGCTGCTTCTGCTGTTTGTCATGCAAGTAGTTCTGTGTTGTAGCTTCATCAGGTTGACGGCTTGTTTAAGTATGCCTGGTGCTGCTCCTGGCCTGCCCTTCATGTTTCATTGAACCAGGATTGATCCCCCAGCTTGATGGTCATTCTTGAGTGAGGGATATGATAGGCCCTGAGATTACAGATTGTTGCTGTACACAAATTTGCTGCTGATGGCCCACAGCATCTCATGGATACCGAGTTGTGAATTGCGAGATCTGTTTGAAATCTATCCCATTTAACATGATGGTAGAGCCACACAAACCCGATGGAGGGTGTTTTCAATGTGAAGGGCGGGATTTTGTCTCCACAAGGTTGGTGCCATGGTCACTCCTACCACTACTGTCATGATCAGATGCATCTGCAGATGGTAGATTGATGAGGATGAGGTCAAGTAGGTTTTGCCCTCTTGGTTCCCTCACCACCTGTTGCACACCCAGTGTAGCAGCTAAGTCCTTTAGGACTTGGCCAGCTCAGTCAGTAGTTGTACTACCGAGCCGGTCTTGGTAATGGACAGTGAAGTCTCCCATCCAGGGTACATTCTGTACCCTTGCCACCCTCAGTGCTTCCTCCAAGTGGTGTTGGACATGGAGAAGTACTGATTCATTAGCTGACGGGGGGCAGGGAGTATGGTAGCTTTTAATCAGTGGAATGTTTCCTGTTTGACCTGCTGCCAAAATATTTCATGGGGTCTGGAGTCAATGTTGACTCCCAGGGCAACTCCTTGCCAATTGTATACCACTGTGCTGCCACCTCTGGTGGATCTGTGCTGCTGGTGGGACAGGACTTTACCAGGGACGGTGGTGTCTGGGACATTATCTGTAAGGTGTTATTTTATGAGTATGACGATCAGGCTATTGCTTGACTGGTTTGTGAGACATCTCTCAATTTTGGCACAAGCCCTCAGATGTTGTACTTAATTGTAAAACTGGGGAAAATCCCAAGATATTCTATAAGTATATCAATGGGAAGAGGATAACCAGGGAAAGAGTAGGGCCCATTAGGGACCAAGGGGGCAATCTATGGGTGGAGCCAAAGGACATCGCTAGAGTGTTGAATGAATACTTCACATCCGTCTTCACCAAAGAGAATGAGGATGAAGTTATCGAACTCTGAGAAAGACTGCGAGGTTCTTGAGCAAATTGATATAAGGAGTGACAAGGTATTGGAGGTGTTGGCAGGCTTAAAGGTGGACAAATGTCCAGGCCTGGATGATTTGTGTCCCAGACTGCTGAGGGAGGCAAGGGAGGAGAGCGCAGGGGCTCTGACCCGAATTTTTAATTCCCCTCTGGCCACGGGGAGGTGCCAGAGGACTGGAGAACAGCTAATGTGGTTCTGCTATTTAAGAAGGGGTGTAGTGATAAGCCAAGGAACTACAGGCCAGTGAGTCTCACGTCAGTGGTAGGGAAACTATCTCCACATAGAGAGGCAAGGTTTGATCAGGGATAGTCAGCATGGCTTTGTCAGAGGGAGGTCATGCCTAACAAATGTGATTGAATTTTTTGAGGAGGTGACCAGGTGTGTAAATGAGGGTAGTGTAGTTGATGTAGTTTATATGGTTTTCAGCAAAGCCTTTGACAAAGTCCCACATGGGAGACTCATAAAGAAGGCAAATGCACATGGGATATAGGGTAATTTGATAAGGTGGATTCAAAATTGGCTTAGTAGTGAGGAGACAGAGGGTGATGACAGAAGGATGCTTTCATGACTGGAAGCCAGTGTCCAGTGGCATAGCACAGGGATCTGTGCTGGGTCCCCTATTATTTGTCATTTATATAAACAACATAGATGACAATGTGGGGGGTAGGATTAGTAAGTTTGTGGATGACACACAGATTGGCTGGGTGGTTAACAGTGAGTTTTGAGTGTCTTGGGCTACAGGAAGATATAGGGCTTGGCCTAAATAGCCAAGTGGTTATGGTACTGGGTTTGTAACCCCAAGATCAAGAGCTCAAATCTCACAATGGCAAACTATGAAACAATGTAACTTCATCTGAAACAGATGGAAATGGGTTTGTACTCGAAAGAGTTACAGGAAGATATAGACGGGATGGTCAAATGGGCAGATAAGTAGCAGATGGAATTTAACCCTGAAAAGTGTGAGGTGATACACTTTGGAAGGAGTAATTTGACAAGGAAGTATTCAGTGAACGGCATGACTCTAGGAAGTTCTAAGGTCAAAGGGACCTTGGCGTGTGTGTCCATAGATCTCCAAAGGCGGAGGGGCATGTTAGTGGGACGGTGAAAAAAGCATATGGGACACTTGCTTTTATCAATCGAGGCATAGATTCCAAAAGTAGGGAGGTCATGTTGGAGTTGTATAGAACCTTGGTGAGGCCACAGCTGGAGTAGTGTGTGCAGTTCTGGTTACCACATTATAGGAAGCATGTGATTGTACTGGAGGGGGTGCAGAGGAGATTCACCAGGATGTTGCCTGGGATGAAACATTTAAGTTATGAAGAGAGGTTGGATAGACTTGCGTTTTTTTCGTTGGAGCAGAGAAGACTGAGGGGCGACCTGGTCGAGGTGTACAAGATTGAGGGGCAGGGGCATGGGCAGGGTGGATAGGGAGCAGCTGTTACCCTTAGTTGAAGTGTCAGTCACAAGGGGACACAAGTTCAAGGTGAGGGGCAGGAGGTTTAGGGGGATGTAAGGAAAAACGTTTTTTTAACCAGAGGGTGGTGACGGTCTGGAATGTGTTTCCTGGGAGGGTGGTGGAGGCGGGTTAGCCTCACACCCTTTAAAAAGTACCTGGATGAGCACTTGGCACGTCATAACATTCAAGGCTATGGGCCAAGCGCTGGTAAATGGGGTTAGGTAGGTGAGATGTAGGTGCGGACTCGATGAGCCGAAGTGCCTCTTCTGCACTCTTGTGATTCTGTGAATTGGCTGAAAAGTGCTTTGTGATATTCCAAACTCATGTATATAAGTCATATAAGTGCTGCATTGTGGGGTTGAATATCCCTTTTTCTTGGTATTCAAGCAGGTGAGCTCTCATTACTGAAGGCTGTTAATACTGAAGCTGCCATTGCAGGCTGAGAAACATGGAGCTGTCATATTTGAGGAATAGCCACAATTGTGGGGAAGATAAAGCTGTGACACCCAGTGGCCAGCAGCTCCTAATGTTTTCCTGTTCTCCTTGAACTGACCCGGCGAAGAATATTACTTCTCCAGATGTGGTATGTCAACGCACACATGGCAGTTGAGAAGTATTTAATCAGTACATCTGAGTCGATTACTAATGAATCCTAGGATTATAGATATATTTTAAGTACTCAACTCAATGCCACAGCTCTGGGCAAAAATATCAAGCTCAAACCCGGCTTTTTGTGGTATGAACCTTCAACTTATATAGCGACGCAAAGAGAGAGACAACACAACTCGGTGAATAGATGTAAACCGGTTATGAATGATGCAGTTTTTTGAAATGTTGAGTTCTATTCAAACTCTTGTATAACTACTTTAGGGATTAGAAATCTCTGAGGAAAAAAACAGTCCTGACTTTTTTTCAGAAAACACTTTGCATTTAATGACAAAACTCAGTCTTTATCTAGGCATATACCATTATAAACATGACAGAAATTTATAATGGGGAGAGTTTGTCTGAAGAAGTATGAAAAAAAATGGGAAAACCAGCTGTCAAGTTGTACAGACAAGAGGTGCACACAGACATACGATTGTTGTAGCTAAAATTAATTATAGTATATTTAAATAAGACAAAGTATAACTAAAATGAATTATGCTTAGTGCCCTGGTTCACTTCTGGAATCCCAGAACAGTGCAGCATAAAAGGAGGCAAGTCTGCCCATTGTGTGTGCAGCTCAGCTATTTAAACTTGCTTCACCTGAAGACTGTAGATTGGCCTCAATTAATCCTTTAAAAGGATGTGAAATACAATGGGATATTGGCTTGGCCTAAATAGCCAAGTGGTTATGGTACTGGGCTTGTAATCCCAAGATCAAGAGTTCAAATCTCACAATGGCAAACTATGAAACAATGTAACTTCATCTGAATAGGAACAGATGGAAATGTGTCTGTACTCAAAAGAGTTACACCCAGTAGTATAATGACACCTCTATTTTGCTTGGCTTAAATAGCCAAGTGGTTATGGTACTGGGTTTGTAACCCCAAGATCAAGAGTTCAAATCTCACAATGGCAAACTATGAAACAATGTAACTTCATCTGAAACAGATGGAAACAGGTTTACTCAAAAAAAGAGTATCAAGAGTTCAAATCTCACAATGGCAAACTATGAAACAATGTAAAACAAAAACAGAATTTGCAAGTTCTGTCGAAGGGTCATGAGGACTTGCTTGGCCTAAATAGCTAAGTGGTTATGGTACTGGGTTTGTAACCCCAAGATCAAGAGTTCAAATCTTACAATGGCAAACTATAAAACAATGTAACTTCATCTGAATAGGAACAGATGGCAGTCACCCAAGCCAAGCTTCATTAGGGCTTGGCCTAAATAGCCAAGTGGTTATGGTACTGGGTTTGTAACCCTAAGATCAAGTGCTCAAATCTCACAATGGCAAACTATGAAACAATGTAACTTCATCTGAAACAGATGGAAACAGGTTTACTCAAAAAGAGTATCAAGAGTTCAAATCTCACAATGGCAAACTATGAAACAATGTAACTTCCACAGCCTTTGGAGGTGAGAGTATCAGATTAAGCTTGGCCTAAATAGCCAAGTGGTTATGGTACTGGGTTTGTAACCCCCAGATCAAGAGTTCAAATCTCACAATGGCAAACTATGAAACAATGTAACTTCATCTGAAACAGATGGAAACAGGTTTACTCAAAAGAGTATCAACAGTTCAAATCTCACAATGGCAAACTATGAAACAATGTAACTTCATCTGAATAGAAACAGATGGAAACGTGTTTGTACTCGAAAGAGTTACATCTTAAGCTTGGCCTAAATAGCCAAGTGTTTATGGTACTGGGCTTGTAAGATCAAGAGTTCAAATCTCCCAATGACAAAAACTATCAAGAGTTCAAATCTCACAATGGCAAACTATGAAACAATGTAACTTCATCTGAAAACAGATGAAAACGTGTTTGTACTCGAAAGAGTTACATCTCTCATTGGGGAGTCCCGCTCGATTGTTTGTCCCTCTTCTGCGGCTACGTTCGCTGCCGGATGTCCCTGGAGAGGAAGCACGCGGTGTCTGCTGACACGCTCGAGGCCTTCCGTGCTCGGTGGGCACCGCGGGGACTGGGGTATTTTGTTGACCCCTTTAATCACATTTTGATTTAAAGTTTGTAAGGTTC
This sequence comes from Carcharodon carcharias, assembly GCF_017639515.1. NCBI lineage: Eukaryota > Metazoa > Chordata > Chondrichthyes > Lamniformes > Lamnidae > Carcharodon > Carcharodon carcharias. The sequence continues at coordinate 47,511,516 of NC_054491.1, read as the reverse complement.
CGTTAAATTTTGTCCTTGGTTTTACAGCTGACCTGAATTAGGGGCTGTGCCTGATTTATCCCAATTTTGTTGATTTGGTTTAATTGGTTTTAATTTTAAAAGATTATCAAGAGTTCAAATCTCACAATGGCAAATTATGAAACAATGTAACTTCATCTGAAACAGTTGGAAACAGATGGTATGTGGAACATTCCTTGGTCCAGTCCTACTCTGGCCCCCCTCCATAACTCTTTCTCCGGTACATCGATGATTACTTCGGTGCCGCTTCATGCTCTCGTCGGGACTTGGAAAAATTTATTAATTTTGCTTCCAATCTCCACCCCTCCATCATTTTCACGTGGTCCATCTCTGACACTTCCCTTCCCTTCCTTGACCTCTCTGTCTCAATCTCTGGTGATAGACTGTCCACCAATATCCATTACAAACCCACCGACTCCCACAGCTATCTCGACTACAGCTCCTCACACCCCGCTTCTGTAAGGACTCCATCCCATTCTCTCAATTCCTTCGCCTCCGTCGCATCTGTTCCGATGATGCTACCTTCAAAAACAGTTCCTCTGACATGTCCTCCTTCTTCCTTAACTGAGGTTTTCCACCCACGGTCGTTGACAGGGCCCTCAACCGTGTACGGCCCATCTCCCGCGCATCCGCCCTCACGCCTTCTCCGCCCTCATGCCTTCTCCTCCCTCCCAGAAACATGATAGGGTCCCCCTTGTCCTCACTTATCACCCCACCAGCCTCCGCATTCAAAGGATCATCCTCCGCCATTTCCGCCAACTCCAGCACGATGCCACCACCAAACACATCTTCCCTTCACCCCCCCCTATCGGCATTCCGTAGGGATCGCTCCCCTGGTCCACTCCTCCATCACCCCCTACTCCTCAACCCCCTCCTATGGCACCAACCCATGCCCACGCAAAAGATGCAACACCTGCCCCTTCACTTCCTCTCTCCTCACCGTCCAAGGACCCAAACACTCCTTTCAAGTGAAGCAGCATTTCACTTGCATTTCCCCCAACTTAGTCTACTGCATTCGTTGCTCCCAATGCGGTCTCCTCTACATTGGAGAGACCAAACGTAAACTGGGCGATCGCTTTGCAGAACACCTGCGGTCTGTCCGCAAGAATGACCCAACCTCCCTGTCGCTTGCCATTTTAACACTCCACCCTGCTCCCTTGCCCACATGTCTGTCCTTGGCTTGCTGCATTGTTCCAGTGAAGCCCAACGCAAACTGGAGGAACAACACCTCATCTTCCGACTAGGCACTTTACAGCCTTCCGGACTGAATATTGAATTCAACAACTTTAGGTCGTGAGCTCCCTCCCCCATCCCCACCCCCTTTCTGTTTCCCCCTTCCTTTTTTTCCCCAATAAATTATATAGATTTTCCTTTTCCCACCTATTTCCATTATTTTTAAAAATTTTTTTAAATCTTTTATGCTCTCCCCACCCCCACTAGAGCTATACCTTGAGTGCCCTACCATCCATTCTTAATTAGCACATTCGTTTAGATAATATCACCAACTTTAACACCTATGTGTTCTTTTGTTCTATTGTTGTTGACATCTTTTGATGCTCTGCTTCTATCACTGCTTGTTTGTCCCTACAACCACACCCCCACTCCACTTCTCTCTCTCTCTCTCCGCCCCCCCCCACACACACACCTTAAACCAGTTTATATTTCAACTCTTTCTTGGACTCGAACTCAAGTTCTGTCGAAGGGTCATGAGGACTCGAAACGTCAACTCTTTTCTTCTCTGCCGATGCTGCCAGACCTGCTGAGTTTTTCCAGGTAATTCTGTTTTTGTTTTTGTTGTAACTCTTTCGAGTACAAACACGTTTCCATCTGTTTCAGATGAAGTTACATTGTTTCATTGTTTGCCATTGTGAGACTTGAACTCTTGATCTTGGGGTTACAAGCCCAGTACCATAACCACTTGGCTATTTAGGCCAAGCCAAAAAATTCACAGGAGCGTGCAAGCTCCTTGTACTTGATGTAACTCTTTCGAGTACAAACACGTTTCTATCTGTTCCTATTCAGATGAAGTTACATTGTTTCATAGTTTGCCATTGTGAGGTTTGAACTCTTGATCTTGGGGTTACAAACCCAGTACCATAACCACTTGGCAAACGTGTTTGTACTCGAAAGAGTTACAATGGGATATCGGCTTGTAACCCCAAGATCAAGAGTTCAAATCTCACAATGGCAACTATGAAACAATGTAACTTCATCTGAATAGGAACAGATGGAAACGTGTTTGTACTTGAAAGAGTTACAATGGGATATCAAATAATCTAATACAAGTCTTTCACCTAGAATACATTTCATGTTTGTTGTAAATCTTGTTGCCCTAGTATTGCTATGGCACACTCCGTTGACAACTCCATAGCCAGAATTGAAGAGGAAGGCAATGTTTGAACCAATACCAAAGAAAGTACTGCCCATAAGAAACAACAATGAACTCCTGAAAAGAGCCAACCATGAACGATCAGTTGGGAGAACCCTTACCAGTAGATGAAAAGAAAGCAAAAATGAATTAATCAAATCAGTCAAAACTTTTTGAAAACATTATTGCTCATTTTTTGTCCAACTGCAATTGCTATTCTCTAAAAAAAAGTTTATAAACAAAATAAAAATATAAAACAAAATGGTAACATTTGCTCATTTAATTGTCTCTTGTCTTTTTAATATTGTCCTTCAAGTTTTGCTTGTAAGCCTTTGCCCCAAGTATGATTCTAAGCTGAAGGCACATCCTGCAACCTGAACATGAGCAGTATGTATGACTTCCAAGGATGCTTTAGTGGCATTTCATCAAGGTAGAATACTTCTCTTGAGGCCCAAACAAAGAACTGATTAATTTTCAGAATTATTTGACAAGTCAAGGACAAATTTTAAAACTTTATTCTGTTGACGTTTATATTGATGTATGTTTTTTTAAGTGTCTGTCAGAGAGAGGAAAATGGCTCATTTCAGTGTAATGCATAATGAACCAAATCTTCCAGTCTCCGGATCATCGATCTGGGGTACACCTTGGGGGACCTGTCAAAGTCCAACATGCAGACCTCCATGGGAATTGCCTGGGGAGTTTGAACTTGGAACGGGTAATTCTGAGTTGGAGACTTTGGACAGTTATGCGGTACTTACCTAGGTAGTTGCGAGGAAAAGATAGACAGATTCAAACCAAGTTTAACTCCTCAGTAATCACACAACTGCTGCCACCACCGCCCCAAACAACCCCAGCCCGCACTCTACCACCGCCACCGCCCCCACCAACACCAACCATGAACTGACGACACTCCTGACCCAACCAACTCTCTGCCTGACTGCCCACTCACCTCCAACCCCACTCCCTTATCCATTTAGCTATTCACTCACTCAGTCACCCATTCACTCGTCCCAGACTGGACATTTAAACTTGCCCATACGGCAACTAGTGCATATAGAGGAAGCGTGTCTTGTCTTCCACGACTCTACTAAGATCTAATGGAGTTCTCTGAGTGTCGCTGTGCTTTGTATTTCTGGGGCACCGAGGTTTGGAAGATCACGGTAGAAATGTGGAGCACTGTCGGGTCAGAGAAATTTCCGGACAGAGTGGCAATCTGACAGTGATTGCAGCTCATTGGAACTTCTAGGCCAATACTTCTGCAGCATTTTTAAATATTCATTTATGGGATGTTGGCGTCGCTGGCTAGACAACACGTGTTGCCCATCCCTAATTGCCTTTGAGAAGGTGGTGATGAGCTGTCTTCTTGAGCTGCTTCAGTCTCTGTGGTGTAGTTACACCCATAGGGTGGGAGGGTTAGGGTGGAAGTTCCAGGATTTTGACCCAGCCACAGTGAAGGAACGGTGATATATTTCCATGTCAGGGTGGTAAATGAATTGTAAACATTCAAGTTAGCATATTCTCAATGAAGTATTAACTATTTGTAGTTATATAGCACCTTTACTAGTAAAATGCCCAAACTTATCCACAGAAGCATTACTGGGCAAAATTTGACACTCGGGCACAAAGGAGATTGGCGCAGTTGACTAAAATGGGACTTGGCCAGGTATGGCCAGCAGAGTTTTGGATGATCTCAAGTTTACTGTGAGTAGAATGTAGGAGACTGACAGGAAATGCATCAGAAGAGTCTCGTCTAGAGGAAGCAAAGCATAAGAGCAGATTTTGGCAGCAGTTGAACGAAGGCAAGGGCTAATTAGACATTGTTACAATGTTACATCAAAATAGATGGTGCCTGTGACGGTGTGAATATGTGATCGGAAGCTAATGTTGGGGTGAAATGGCATCAAGGTTTTGAAAAAATCTGGTTCACCCTCAGTTGCTGGGAGATGGGATGGCATCAATGATGAAGGAGCAGAGTTTGTGGCAGGGACTAAAGACCATATTACAGAATGACAATCGATTCAATCTTCACAATATTTAGTTGGGGGAATTTCTGCTCATCCAGTACTGGAAATTTTGACTCACTGTCAGCATGTGTGTGACAGTTTCAATTCGAATATATCAAAATGACTGGAACAATTAGATTGACTTGATTTTCAACTATCTTCTAAAAATTATCCTCCTTGATTTCTCTGCCCATAAGCAGATCCGATCCATAGAACCATAGAAAAGTTACAGCAGAGGAGGAGGCCATTCGGCCCATCTTGTCCATGCCAGCCCGAGGACACCCAGGTGCCCTTTCTAATCCCACTTTCTGGCTCTCGGCCCATGGCCCTGCAGCTTACAGCACTTTAGGTGCAGATCCAGGTACTCATTAAAAGAGTTTAGAGTTTCTGCCTCTACCACCAACTTGGGCAGCAAATTCCAGACATACACTACCCTCTGCATAAAAAAAGTTCTTCCTCATGTCTCCCTTACACCGTCTGCCACTTATCTTGAATGTGTCCCCTGGTTCTAGAATTTTCCACCATGGGAAACAATTTTATCCTGTCCACTCTATCTATTTCCCTCATAATTTTGTACACCTCAATCAAGTCACCTCTCAGCCTTCTTTCTTCTAAGGAGAATAACCTCAACCTATCCAATCTCTCCTTATAGCTGCACTTTTCTAACCCTGGCCACATTCTTGTAAACCTCCTCTGCACTCTCCAGAGCTATTACATCCTTCCTGTAATGCGGTATCCAGAACTTCACACAATACTCCAGTTGTGGCCTCACCAGTGTTTTATACAATTCCAACATTATATCCTTACTTTTATATTCTATACCCCTGCCAGTGAAGGAGAGTGTTCCATTTGCCTTCTTTACAACCTTGTCTACTTGAACTGCTGCCTTCAGGGACCTGTGTACTTGTACGCCAAGATCTCTGACTTCATCTACCCCTTTTAGTATATTCTCATTTATTTTGTAATCCCTGTAACTGACCTCCCTAAATGTATGATCTCACACTTTTCTCTGTTAAAATCCATCTGCCACTTTACTGCCCACTCCATCAACCCATCTATATCATTTTGGAGATTATGGCTTTCCTCTATACTATCCACTGCTCGGCCAATCTTTATGTCATCTGCAAATTTCCCAATCGTGCCCCCTATGTTCACGTCCAAATCGTTAATATATAACACAAACAGCAAGGGTCCCAACACCGAGCCCTGTGGAACACCGCTTGAGACAATTTTCCACTCGCAAGGGCATCCATCGAACATTACCCTTTGTTTCCTGTTACAAAGCCAACCTTTTATCCAGTTTGCCACATTACCCTGAATCCCATGAGCTTTTACTTTCCTGACCAATCTGCCATGTGGGACCTTGTCAAATGCCTTGCTAAAATCCATGTACACAACATCCACTGCACTATCTTCATCAACCCTTCTTGTCACTTTCTCAAAGAATTCAATCAAATTTGAGAGGCAAGACCTTCCTTTAACAAATCCATGCTGACCATTCCTGCCTTTCCACATGACAGTTAATCCTATCTCTCAGGATTGATTCTACTAAATTGCTCAACACCGATGTAAGACTAACTGGCCGATAATTGTTTGGCATTTCCTTTGATCCCTTTTCAAACAATGGAACTACGTTTGCATTTCTCCAGTTCTCCGGTACCTCCCCTGTATCTAGTGAAGATTGGAAAATCATCCTCAGCATCTGCTAACTCCTCCCTGGCTTCCTTCAGCAGCCTCGGAAACAATCCATCTGGCCCTGGTGACTTTCAACGATTTCAACCCTTTGAGTACTTCCTCTCTCTTTATGACTATCCCGTCTATTACCTCGCAATGTTCCTCCTGGACTACTATACCTACATCCTCCCTTTCCTTTGTAAACACGGTGACAAAATATTCATTCAAAACCTTTCCCAAAGCCTCTGCATCTACCTACAATTTTCCATCTTCACCTCTGATAGGTCCCACTTTTTCCTTAACTAACCTATCCATGGTATAGTAACCTCCATGGGTGGGGCAAAGAGGCAGGTCACGAATCCAAAGCCGAGATTGACCTTGACGTGCTTGAGCATGTTAAGAACTTCCCACCCCTTCATGGCTTGTGCCTCCCTTGCCCCTGCCCCCTCCCCCAGCCCACGCCCCGCCCCGTCTTTCCCACAATCACTACTCATCAAATCAGAGCTGTCCATTTTTGCACTCCCAATGATGCTTACGATTTCAAGTGTGTAGTCTTGTTTGGACTGTGGAAGAGTCGTAATGCTAAGATAATTTATATGGGAACAGCTTTCTCTCATTTTTCAGTACTTCAGTCTCTCTCGAGAACAGCTAATCAAAACTGTGCGCACAGTAGCTCGGCAAAATTACCGTGACACCGACATTTAAGCACATCGGGATGGCAGGCGCATTTGCCCTCAAAGCTCAAAGCAGACTGCTAAAAACCAAAGACTTCTCTTAGTGGTGAGGAACCTCGAACAAGGTTAGATATTAGAAAAATCAAAAAGGAGTGAAGACATGATACAGATGCCTAGACATGGCTACAGTCAGTTGACGCCCTTGAAGGAAAACTGTTGAGCAGAAGTTTGAAATTCACTTTCCACGAGTTTACACATTTACATGGTTACTGACACTGATGAATGTGTGTTTTTATTGAGGATTTATCCACCAATGAGGTGACAGCACTGAGCTTATTTGAAGCCCATAAAATTAAAACAGAGCAACCGCTGAGAAAGAGAAGTCTTTTTGGTCCTGACTTGTCGAATAGGTTTGTCAGTATTGAGTAAAAACTTAGCTTGAGGATTCCAGTACCTTCCAAAGACAACATGACTTTAGTGAAAGATTGGAGATTAACACAATGAAAACATTCAACGTTTGGAGATGTGGAAAGAACAGATCTTTCAGAAAAGGCGGATGTTGTGAAAATGGGAAATAAAATAATCAAGGAGATGAAATAAGTAGATTTATTAACTTGATGGAGGACCTGAGATTGATAAGAGCAGCTGGCGTGAGAAAGATTCTATGCCAGTTCCATTTGTGCCTGCATCTGTACAACTGCTTCAAAAGTAGTTGCAATTTCTTTATAATCCCTCTGCACTTAGTGAAGCATAGCACAAGCTGGACATTACAGAGGCAGTAAAACAGTTGGCATAAATTTCTTATCTGTCTGGAGTTCAGTTGTAATAAGGACACTTCCGATTATATTCAGACAGGAGTGCCCCACCTAGTTGGATACAGCTTGGGTGGTGCTTGTTTATGAACACGTACTGCGCACTGTTTCCTGCCAAAGCTCCATTTTAAACAACTGCTGAGACATTTTGCTACGCTCAAATTAAAATGAAATGTGTTTACTGTAGCATTGGATTGATATATAGTAGCTGAAATAACTGGAGAGGATAACCAGTTAGATATTGATTAAAATATGATTATAGATCTGCAGATTCAGCTGTCCTTCATTATGACCTTGTCGTTGCCCAGTGTAAACTGGTACTCTGCATCTCTGTTTAGGTGATTTTCAAAGGAAAGACTGGTGATGCTGATTGTGCAGGGATCTGTAGGACATAGATGAAAAGTTATAAACTATGAATGCCATCTTATGATTTTATGATCGTCAACATCTTTTGTTCTCCGGTTGTTGCTTTGACCAAGTGAAAGCTCCACAAATATTCCCACCCTCAATGATGGGGGAAGCCCAGCCCATCAGTGCAGAAGATAAGGCTGAGGCATTCGCAACAACCTTCAGCTGGAAGTGCCAAGTGGATGACCCATCTCGGCCTCTTCCAGAGGCCCCCAGCACCAGAAGTGCCAGTCTTCAGCCAATTTGATTCACTCCATGTAATATCAAGAAACAGCTGAGGGCACAGGATACTGCAAAGGCTATGGGCCCTGACGATATCTGGGCAATAGTACAGAACTGTTGTGCTCCAGAACATGCCTTGGCGCAAGCCAAGCTGTCCCAGTATAGCTACAACACTGGCATTTGCCCAACAATGTGGAGAATTTCCCAGCTATATCCTGTACACACAAAGCAGGACAAATCAAACCTAGCCAATTGCCGCCCCATCAGTCTACTCTCTATCATCAGTAAAGTAATAGAAGGAGTCATCAACAGTGCTATCAAGCGGCACATGCTTAGCAATAACCTGTTCACTGATGCTCAGTTTGGGTTCCGCCAGGGACGGTTAGCTCCTGACCTCTTTACAGCCTTGGTCCAAACATGGATAAAATAGCTGAGCTCCAGAGGTGAGAGTGACTGTCCTTGACATCAAGGCAGCATTTGACTTAATGTGGTATCAAGGAGCCCTGGCAAAACTGGAGTCAAAGGGAATCGGGGAAAACTTTCCACTGGTTGAAGTTGTACCTAGCACAAAGGAAGATGGTTGTGGATTTTGGAAGTCAATCACCTCAGTTCCAGACCATCACTGCAGGAGTTCATCTGGGTAGTGTCCTTGGCCCACCCATCTTCAGTTGCTTCATAAATGATCTTCCTTCCAACATAAGGTCAGAAGTGAGGATGTTCGCTGATGATTGCACAATGTTCAGCACCATTTGTGACTCTTCACATACTGCAGCAGTCCATGTCCAAATGCAGCAAGACCTGGACAATATCCAGGCTTGGGCTGACAAGTGGCAAGTAATATTCGTGCCACACAAGTGCCAGGCACTGACCATCTGCAGCAAGAGAGAATCTAGCCATCTTCCCATGATAAACTGCATTACCATTGCTGAATTTCCCACTATCTACTTCCTGGGAGTTACCAATGACCAGAAACTGAACTGGACTTGCCATATAAATACTGTGGCTACAAAAGCAGGTTAGAGGCTGGGAATCCTCTGGCAAGTAATTCACCCACTGACTTCCCAAAGCCTGTCTACCATCTACAAGGCGCAAGTCAGGTGTGATGGAATACTCCCCACTTGCCTGGATGAGTACAACACTGAAGAAGCTGGACACAGTCTAGAACAAAGCAGCCTGCTTGATTAGCACCCCATCAGCAAATATTCAATCTCCCCACAACTGATGCCAAGTGGTCACAGTGTGTACCATCTACAAGATGCAATGCAGGAGCTCACCAAACTGCCTTAACCAGCACCTTCCAAACCCATGACCACTATCATTTAGAAGGACAAAGGCAGCAAATACATGGGAACACCACCACCAGGAAGTTCTTCTCCAAACCACTTATCATCCTGACTTGGAAATATATCGCCGTTCCTTCACTGTCTCTGGGTTAAAATACGGAACTCCGTCCCTGACAGCACTGTGGGTGTACCTACAACTCATGGACTGCAGCGGTTCAAGAAGGCAGCTCACCACTACCTTCTCAAAGGCAGTTACGAGTGGGCAATAAATTCTGGCCTAGCCAGCAAGGCCCACATTCCATCAATGAATTAAAAAGAATGTGCATTTAGTTTGTGTTTTATGTTCTCTGTATGATCTAAAATGTTTAATAGTCAATGAAGGATTTGGTAAGAGTTTTGATAGTGAGAGAGACCTTTAATGAACACTGTCCATATCATTGAATCACATTGTATGTTGTTGTTGGTTCCAAGCACAAGTTCTGGTCACATGTTGTAGAACCTCAAGTAGCCATTACAGTGAAGCCCTCAACACCCATGTGGAAGTAGGTAATGAATAAAATTGGTTTGTGCCACACGGGTAGAGCTGAGAAACACTAAGGGGCAAAAAACATTAGTGGGGGCTGTATATAGACCCCCAAACTGCAGTGGTGATGTTAGGAATGGCATTCAACAGGAAATTAGAGATGCATGCAATAAAGGAACATTTGTAATTCTGGGTGACTTTAATCTGCATATAGATTAGGCTAATCAAATTGGTTACAATACCGTAGAGGGGGAACTCCTGGAGCATATATGGGATGTTTTCTGGACCAATATGTTGAGGAACCAAATATAGAGAACAGGCCATCCTAGACTGGGTATATTGTGTAATGAGAGAGGAATAATTGGCAATCTGGTTGTGTGAGGCCCCTTGGTGAGCAATCATAATATGATAGAATTCTTCTTCAAGATGGAGAGTAACCTCATTGATTCTGAGACTAGGGTCCTGAATCTTAATAAAGGAAACTACGATGGTATGAGGTACAAGTTGGCTATGATGGATTGGGAAACATTACTTAAAGGGATGACGGTGGATAGGCAACGGCAAACATTCAAACAGCGCATGGGTGAACTGCAACAATTTTTCATTCCTGTCTGGCGCAAAAGTAAAACAGGAAAGGTGGCCAAACCATGACTTACAAGGGAAATTAGAGATAGTATTAAATCCAAAGAAGAGGCATACAAATTGGCCAGAAAAAACAACAGACCTGAGGATTGGGAACAGTTTAGAATTCAGCAAAGGAGCACCAAGTAGTTGATTAAGAAGGGGAAAATAGAGTATGGGAGTAAGCTTGCAGGGAACATAAAAACTGATTGTAAAAGTTTCTATAGGTATGTGAAGAGAAAAAGATTGGTGAAGACAAATGTAGGTCCCTTACAGTCAGAAACGGGCGAATTTATAATGGGGAACAAAAAAGTGGCTGACCAACTAAATTTTGGTTCTGTCTTCATAAAGGAGGACACAAATAACATACCAGAAATACTGGGAAACACACGGTTTAGTGAGAGGGAGGAACTAAAAGAAATCAGTATTAGTTGGGAAATGGTGCTGGAGAAATTGATGGCGTTGAAGGCCAATAAATCCCCAGAACCTGATAATCTACATCCCAGAGTACTTATGGAAGTGGCCCTAGTAATAGTGGATGCATTTGGTGGTCATCTTCCGAGATTCTATAGACTCTGGAACAGTTCCTCCAGATTGGAGGGTAGCTAATATAATCCCACTATTTAAAAAATGGGAGGTAGAGAGAAAGCAGGGAATTATAGGCCACTCAGCCTGATGTCAGTAGTGGGGAAAATTCTAGAATCCATTATAAAAGATTTAATAGCTGAGCACTTGGAAAACAGTGGTAGAATTGGACAGAGTCAGCATGGATTTACAAAAGGGAAATCGTGCTTGACAAATCTACTGAAATTTTCCGAGGAGGTAACTAGTGAAGTTGATTAGGGGGAGCCAGTGGATGTGGTTATTTGGACTTCCTGAAGACTTTTCACAAAGTCCCACAGAAGAGATTAGCGTCTAAAATTAAAGGGCATGGGATTGGGGGTAGTGTATTGCAATGGATAGAAAGCTGGTTGGCAGACAGGTAACAAAGAGTAGGAATAAATAGGTCTTTTTCCAAATGGTAGGCAGTGACCAGTGGGGTACCGCAGGGATTGGTGCTGGGACCCCAGCTATTCACAATATATATTAATGATTTAGATGAGGGAACTAAATGTAATATATCCAAGTTTGCAGATGACACAAAGCTGGGTGGGAGGATGAGCTGGGAGGAGGATGCAGAGATGCTTCAGGGTGATTTGGACAAGCAGACTGAGTGGGCAAATGCATGGCAGATGTAGTGTAATGTGGATAAATGTGAGGTTATCCACTTAGGTAGCAAAAACATGAAGGCAGATTATTATCTGAATGGCTATAAATTGAGAGAGGGGAATGTACAACGAGACCTGGGTGTCCTTGTGCACCAGTCGCTGAAGGTAAGCATGCAGGTGCAGCAGGAGGTAAAGAAGGCAAATAGTTTGTTGGCTTTCATAGTGAGAGAATTCGAGTACAGGAGCAGGGATGTCTTGCTGCAATTATACAGGGCCTTGGTGAGACCACACCTGGAATATTGTATGCAGTTTTGGCCTTCTTATCTGAGGAAGGATGTTCTTGCTATGGAGGGAGTGCAGCAAAGGCCTACCAGACTGATTCCTGGAATGGTGGGACTGACATAAGAGAGATTGAGTTAGTTAGGATTATATTCACTGGAGTTCAGAAGAATAAGGGGGGGATCTCATGGAAACCTATAAAATTCTAACAGGACTCGACAGGGTAGATGAAGGAAGGATGTTTCCAATGGTGGTGGAGTCCAGAACCAGGGGACACAGTCTGAGGATATGGGTAGACCATTTAAGACTGAGATGAGGAGAAATATCTTCACCCAGAGAGTGGTGAGCATGTGGAATTTGCTACCACAGAAAGCAATTGAGGCCAAAACGTTGTGTGTTTTCAAGAAGGAGTTAGATATAGCTCTTGGAGCGAAAGGGATCAAATGATATGGGGAGAAACCGGGAGTGGGCTATTGAGTTGGATGATCAGCCATGATCATAATGAATGGTGGAGCAGGCTCGAAGGGCTGAATGACCTACTCCTATTTTCTATGCTCTATGAGAAATTTGACAACAGATAGGAAGAAGGCAGAATGGAGTTAGGGTGTTGACATTTCCATTGTATGAAGTACCATGGGATAAGTGTGAGTGGAATGATATTTCATGGTAATCCTGGGTTCTAAAGCTTTAGTGCAGAGTGTGTGTGTGGTCATGGTGATAACACAAAGCCTGGTTTATATTTCACTGTTGTGGTTCATCTTCTGTTTGAGTAGCAACTTCAAATACTCCATTAAGTTGGAAAATGGAAGAGAGTTGCAAAGTGAAGAATCACTGGCCAGGAAATTTATTGTTTTGGTTTCTTTTTCAGGCATTAGCAGCCAATACTGGAGCTGGATTTGCAGTGGCGGAACCACAGATCGCTATGTTTTGTGGGAAGCTAAATATGCATGTCAATATTCAGACTGGAAAATGGGAGCCTGATCCTTCAGGGACCAAAAGCTGCTTAGAAACCAAGGAAGAGATTCTGCAGTATTGTCGAGAGGTGAGTCTGGGAATGACATGTCGCCAGTACTTATGTTAACTATGCTGAGGTGCTCCCTGGCCTTTAAAAGCTGGAACCATCTCCTAAGACAGGAACCACAATTTCTGCATTGGAGTACTGCCTCCCTTTTCTTAGTTGACGTTCTGCTTCTGATTAAACTGCATTTGCCATGTTCTGTTCCAAGAGTCTCAGATATAAATATCTTGATAAATTTCACAATTATTTTTTGTTAGGTTTATTCAGAGCTTCAAATTACTAATGTGGTGGAAGCGAATCAACCAATCAGCATTGAGAACTGGTGTAAAAAGGGAAAGAAACGATGTCGAGGTCATACTCATCTGGTGATTCCTGTTAAATGCCTGGGTAAGTACCAACCCACCTTGAGTCAAACTACAGCATAATAGACAGCTGCCTTTAAAATTGTGCTTTCCCTAGCCACACATTATTCAACGTGAAACAACAAAAGTGTGTTGCAGTGAAAATGAAAGTGAAAATACTTTTTATACTGGTTTACCCTGTGTCCCATTTGGAGAGATTGAGTTGTGCTGTGCTATAGTCCTAGAGTGTTGAATCATTCCTCCCCCCCCACACCCCCTCCAACCAACCCAGGGGACGTACAAGACAAAATCTTCCTTTGTTGATAAAGTTTGGAGGCCCCAAGAGCTGGGGAGCTCAGTTGTTTGGCTGTTTGCAGGTAGTAGTTTGCTCTGTTATCTGCTCAATATTCTGCTATTTTTAGTACTGAAACGAGGTGTCAGTTTTAATTAACCAATTGTACAGTGACACGGTTTTAATTGACTGTTGAAATTCAGGCCTTTGTGGATCCATCACCTTTTCTCCCCTGTCCCGAACTCGAGCGAATGTATTTGAATAAAAGGTTTCAGCCTTTCCTGAATACAAAATTACTAAACTGGAAAAGAAGCCCAGCAATGATAGCATTCCAGGGCCCCGAGCCATGTGCTAGCCCGACATGAATTACTCTATGCTGGCTGTTGACTGAAGGAGGCACAACCTGCTCCCATCACTCTGCAGTTGCTGATACTTCAGTTGGGTTCATATTGTGTTCCTTATAGTGAGGTAACTGGACAGTCAACATCCCGGCCAGATCAGGTGACTAAGATTTAGAGTTCAAAACTTAGCCTAACTGCATTTATTTCATGGTACTTTTACAATTCCTTGTGTGTCAGATGTTCAAAGGTTTGTTGGTCCAGAGATCACAGTTTACAGTAGTTAATAGTGAACAAGTCAAGTAATTAAATCACTGGTGACTGCAGTAGTCACTAAATGGTTGCTGCTAGTATTTAGAGGAGACCATCCAGATACCCTTGTGCAGAACATAGTCAGACACGAATATTTGGAGGATTTTACTGATTTCTCTTTTGACCTGAAGCTTTTTGTAAAATACTTTATTCTATGCATTGATGTGTTGAAAAACTGAGGTCACTTTGATTTGATGCAAATGTATTGGTTCACAGTCTTGACGGTAACAGAAGGTAAATAATGTTTCTACCCACTTGAAGTCTTAGAATTTTTCCCATTTTAAATGGTCTAGAAGCACTTGCATTCATGACAGACCATAAAGTGCTATAATGGGTTCAAGGTACTGTTGAACATTTTCGCTGTTTAAGGATAGTGTTGTGTTGGGAGCTGAGACCAGACAGTAGTGAGCTCAGAGGAGACAGGTTGTGCAAAGGTTTAAGTTGGGTGGGATAAGGGGAGGGATGGAGGTAGAGAAACTGAGATGGCAAATATCATGCCGATAGTTCAAGAAGGAAAGAGTCCATATCAAGGTTATGAAGAAGACTGGAGTCAAGAAAAGGAATTACTTCGAGTGTGAAGGGAACCTTTTGGGCAAAGGTGCACAGATGTTGGAAGAAAAGCTTGCTATCAAATCAAGCTCAGAATTTGTTGCGATGGGGGCATTGGGCGATAAAAGCCCACTGACTGAAGAGGTGCCATCATTAAATGGCGTAAAAGCCATATCACATTTTGGGATTTAATAATTGACAACATATAAAACCCCACAGTTCTCTTCGGATGGAGGATTCCAAAAATTCAGAACCCTTAAGTTTTATTCATTTGTTCACGGGCTGAGGGCATCGCTGGCTAGGCCAGCATTTATTGACCATAAAGTGATGGTGAGCTGCCTCCCTGAACTGCTGCAGTCCCACTGGTATAGGTACACTCAGTGCTGTTAAGAATGGAGTTCCAGGATTTTGACCCAGAAACAATGAATGGTGTATAGTTCCAAGTTAGGATTGTTATGACCTTTATTTTTAGAAACATGATTTTTCAATTTTCAACTGACTGGAAATTTTGTAATTTGAACTGAGAGCAAACTGCTTGAAAATGCAAGGCCATGTTCCAAGGTGAAGTTGAGAAACCAACAAATCATCCTCGTGTGACTGTGAAGAGAGTGGCATTTCCTATAATCCAGACACCCATCGAAACTCGTAACTACCTAAGGAAGAGACATTAAAAATGCAAAATACTGGATATTGAAACAATGGGTGCTACAGACAGACCCACTCTTGGAAATACACAATGGGTGAAGTATTTCAAGGCAAGGCTGCCTGCCACTAGTGGAGAGATTGCAAATGACAGGGGCATTGTCAAGAAAACCTTCAGGGGAAACAAGCTGTAGGCTGCTTGCTCTCTCCCCCCCTCCCTTTTGGAAAAAGCATGTTGCCTGGTTCGAGAAGCCAGCTCCACCAGAAACATTCCAGCAAACCAAGATTGCGCAATAACTGCAACATCTTCTAAATCTGACCAAATCGAAGAAGCCAGCTAACCTAAATCGACCATGGTGATTAAAATCTGTGCTTCAAGGACAATCAAAGGACTCTTAACCGTATATTCTTCTACATTTTTTGATGGACTCTAATTCCCCTTATTTCTGGTGGCTGTGTGTGTGTGTTTGTGTTTGTGTGTGTGTGTGGGGGTGGGGGGGTGGGGGCTGGTGCTATCTGTGTGTGCGTGTGGGCCCCAATAACTGCATGATGGCTGAATGCTTGACCTTGTGTTTTCATTTCTCTGGGATTTGTTGGTTAATGAATTTGCTCTTTATTTGACTCAAGAAAACCTGTTTTGATTGGCTCCTTATTGCTCAGAGCTTAAATAGTTAATTAATTCTGATTTTGAAAAGACATATCCTTGTAAAAAGAAACTTAAGTCTTTGCAGTGACCAACCGAGGAGGTTAAATAGAGGGAAGCCAGTTCTTCCCTTCTCATCTGGTCATAACAGGATGGTGTGTGGCTTGGAAGGGAACTTGCAGGTGGTGGTGTTCCCATTTATTTGCTGAACTTGTCCTAGCTCATAGAGATTGCAGATTTGTAAGGTGCTGTTGAAGGAGCCTTGAAGGCATTTTTTTCTCATCTCAGTATGAAATGGCTGATCTCATATTCTGAGAATATGACTTGTCGTTCTAGACTCCCCAGCCAGGAGTAATGTCCTCCCAGCATCTATCCTGTCAAACTCCTTAAGAATTTTCTATGTTTCGACGAGAGTACCTCTCAGTCGTATAAACCCTTGGCAATATAAGCCTGTTCTACTCAACCTCACCTTTAGGACAGTCCCCTTATCCCAGGCAGTGGTCCAATGAAGTTTAGTTGCACTTCTCCAAGGCAAGTATATCCTTACATGAAAAAGGAGACCAAAACAATACACAAATTAGACAAGCATGCAATGAAGGCAGAATGATTTTAATGGGGCAGTTTTAGCTTGAATATTGATTGGAATAAGCAGAGTAGCACATGTCAGAAAGATGGTATGTGCCCTGGATAGTTTTCTGCAACAATATGTCCTAGAACCAACAAGGGAGCATTCCATATTAAATTTAGAAATTAACGAGCCAGGTTTAGTTAACAGCCTAGTTGTGTCTGAACATCTATCTAATAGCGATCATAATATGATCACATTCAGAATAGTATTTAAAAGGGAGAAGTGTATAACAACTGCTAAGGTTCTAGATTTACCGAAGACTGACTTCAGTGGGATGAGGTAGTGATTACCCACAGTAAACTGGGCAAATTTAATGGTAAAATGACTGAAGGTCAATGGAAAGTGTTCAAAAAATAATTTTTTGTTATCAGTTTATGTCCAAACCTCAGCAGGGATGGGGAGTCGGTGGCATAATGGTATTGTCTCTGAACTGGTAATCCAGAGACCCAGAGTAATGCTCTGGGGACCTGGATTCGAATCTCACCACTGGCAGATGTTGGAATTTGAATTCAATAAATATCTGGAATTAAAAGTCTAATGGTGACCATGAAACCATTGTTCGCTAATGTCCTTCCTTTAGGGAAGAAAATCTGCTGTCCTTAGCTGATCTGGCCTACTTGCGACTCCAGACCCACACAGTGCACTTAGCCGCTACAGAAAATTGGACAAGGAAGGAAATCGTATGGATCTAGATACTGGAAATGACAATGGCAAAAAACCCATCGCTTTTGACCCTGCAAAGTCCTCCTTACTCACATCTGGGGACTTGTGCTAAAATTGGGAGAGCTGTCTTGCATATGAGTCAAGCAACAACCTGACATAGTCACCCTCAGAATCATACCTTAAAATGTCCCAGGCATTGCCATCACCATCCCAGCAGAGGTAGGGGCACAGTGGTATACAGCCGGGAGGGAGTTGCCCTGGGAATCCTCAACATCGACTCCAGACCCCATGAAGTCTCATGGCATCAGGTCAAACATGGGCAAGGAAACCTCCTTCTGATTCCCACGTGCCACCCTCCCTCAGCTGATGAATCAGTACTCCTCCATGTTGAACACCACTTGGAGTAAGCACTGAGGGTGGCAAGAGTACAGAATGTACTCTGGGTGGGGGACTTCAATCTCCATCACCAAGAGTGGCCCAGTAGCACCACTACCGACCGAGCTGGCAGAGTCCTTATGGACATATCTGCTGGACTGGGTTTGCAGCAGGAGGTGAGGGAACCAACAAATGGGAATAAGATACTTGACCTCATCCTCACCAACCTGCCTGCTGCAGATGCATCTATCCATGACGCTTGACAGTATCAGTAGGAGTGATCACCTTTGTGGATATGAAGTCCCGTCTTCACCTTCCATCATGTCGTGTGGCACCACCACCATGCTAAATGGAATAGATTTCAAACAGGTCTCGCAGCTCAATACTGGGCAAGCATGAGGCACTGAGAGCCATCAACAGCACAAGAATTGTACTGAACCACAATCAGTAACTTCATGGCCCAACATATCCCCCACTCTACCCTTACCACTAAGCCAGGGGATCAACTCTGGTTCAATGAAGACTGCAGGAGGACATGCCAGGAACAGCACCAGGCATACCTTAAAATGAGGTGTCAACCTGGTGAAGCTACAAAACGTGACTACTTGCGTGTCAAACAGTGTAAACAGCAAGCAGTTGTGGGAGCTAAGTGGTTCCATGATCAACAGACCAGATCTAACCTCTGCAGTCCTGCCACATCCAGTCATGAATGGTGGTGGACAATTAAACAACTCACTGGAGCAGGAGGCTCCACAAACATCCCCATCCTCAATGATGGGGGTGCCCGGCACAGCAGTGCAAAAGATAAGGCTGAGGCATTTGCAACAATCTTCAGCCAGAAGTGTCGAGCGGATGATCCATCTTGGCCTCCTCCGGAGGTCCCCAGAATCACAGATGTCAGTCTTCAGCCAATTCAGTACTTTCCACGTGATATCAAGAAATGGCTGAAGGCACTAGATACTGCAAAGGCTAAAGGTTCTGACAATATTCCAGCAGTAGTACTGAAGACTTGTGCTCCAGAACTTGCTGTGCCCCTAGCGGAGCTGTCCCAGTACAACTATAAGACTGGCATCTACCCAGCTATATGGAAATTGCCCAGGTATGTCCTGTACACAAAAGCAGGACAAATCCACCCCAGCCAATTGCTGCCCCATCAGCCTACTCTCGATCATCAGTAAAGTAATGGAAGGGGTCATCAACAGGGCTATAAAGCAGCACTTGTTTAGCAATAATCTGCTCGTTGACACTCAGTTTGAGTTCCACCAGGGTCACTCAGCTCCTGACCGTATTACAGACTTGGTCCAAACATGGGCAAATGAGATAAACTCGAGGTGAGGTGAGAGTGACTGCCCTTGACATCAAGGCAACATTTGACCGAGTATGACATCAAGCAGCCCTAGCAAAAACGGAGCCAATGTGAATCAGGGGGAAAGCTCTTCACTGGTTGGAGTCACACCTAGCACAAAGGAAGATGGCTGTGGTTGTTGGGAGGTCAGTCATCTCAGTTCCAGGACATCACTGCAGGAGTTCCTCAAGGTAGTATCCTTGGCCCAACCATCTTCAGTAAAATGATGGTCATTCACCAATGACCTTCCTTCCATCATAAGGTCAGAAGTGGGGATGTTCGCTGATGATTGAACAATGTTCAGCACCATTCGCAAATCCTCAGATACTGAAGCAGTCCATGTCCAAATGCAGCAAGACCTGGACAATATCCAGGCTTGGGCTGACAAGTGGCAAGTAACATTCATGCCACACATGTGCCAGGCAATGGCCATCTCCAACAAGAGAAATCTAACCATTGCCCCATCACATTCAATGGCATTACCGTCACTAATCCTCCACTGTCAACATCCTTGGGGGTTACCATTGACCAGAATTGAACTGGACTAGCCATATAAATGCTGTGGCACAAGAGCAGGTCAGAGACCAGGAATCCTGCAATGAGTAACTCACCTCCTGACTCCCCAAAGCCTGTCCACCATCTACAAAGCACATGTCAGGAATGTGATGGAATACATAGAAACTAGGAGCAGGAGTAGGCCATTCGGCCCTTCGTGCCTGCTTAGCTATTCAATATGATCATGGCTGATCCTCTATCTCAACGCTATGTTGCTGCTTTCTCTCCCTACCCCTTGATGCCCCTAATATCCAAAAATGTATCAGTTTCTTCCTTGAATATACTCAGTGACCTGGCCTCCACAGTCTTCTGTGGCAGAGAATTCAACAGGTTGACCACCTTCTGAGAGAAGAAATTTTTCCTATCTCAGTCCTCAATGGCCTGCCCTGTATCCTGAGACTGTGGCCTCTGGTTCTAGACTCCCCAACCAGGGGAAACATCCTCCCTGCATCCAGTCAGCCTAGCCCTATTAGAATTTTACACATTTCAATCAGATTCCCTCTCATTCCTCTAAAGCCTAGTGAATACAGGCCCTGTCGAACCAATCTCTCTTCATGCAACAGTCCTGCCATCCCGGTATCAGCCTGGTGAACCCTCGCTGCACTCCCTCTACGGCAAGCCTATCCTTTCTTAGGCAGGGAGACCAAAACTGCATGTAATACTCCAGGTGTGATGTCACCGAGGCCCTGTATAACTGCCGTAAGACATCCCTACTTCTGAACTCAAATCCTCTTGCAATGAAGGCCAACATACCATTTACCTTCCTAATTGCTGGCTGCACTTGCCTGTTTACTTTCATTGACTGGTGTACAAGGACACCCAGATCCCTTTGTACATACACATTTCCCAATATATCACCATTTAAGTAATACTCTGCCTTTCTGTATTTTTACACCGAAGCATATAACTTTACATTTATCCACGTTATACTGCATATTCTAAGCGTTTGCCCACTAAGTTTAAATCGCCCTGAAGCCTCCTTGCATCCTCCTCACAACTTTCAACCCCGCCCAGTTTGTGTCGTCAGCAAACCTGGAAATATTGCATTTGGTTCCCTCGTCCAAGTTGCTTATTTAGATATCATGAATAGCTGGGGTCCAAGCACTGATCCCTGTGGTACACCACTAGTCACTGCCTGCCACCCAGAAAAGGACCCATTTATTCCCACTCTCTGTTTCTGGTCTGTCAACTAGTTCTCAATCCATGCCAGTATATTACCCCCAATCCCATATGCTTTCATTTTGACCACTAGCCTCTTATGGGACCTTAGCAAAAGCCTTCTTGAAATCCAAATACACTACATCCATTAGTTCTCCCTTATCTATTCTGCTGGTTATATTTTTACTAATACTGATTGTCTTCAATTCCTCCCTCTCACTAGACCCTTGGTTCCCTAACGTTTCTGGAAAATTATTTGTGTCCTCTTTTGTGAAGACAGAACCAAAATATGAGTTCAATTCTTCTTCCATTTCTTTGTTCCCCATTATAATTTCCCATGTTTCTGATTGTAAGGGACCTACATTTGTCGTTGCTAATCTTTTTCTCTTCACATACTTATAGAAGCTTTTACAGTCAGCTTTTATGTTCCTTGCAAGTTTACTGGCATACTCCATTTTCTCCTTAATGATCAATCTTTTTGTTGTCTTCCGAATTCTAAACTGCACCCAATCCTCAGGCTTGCTGCTTTTTCTGGCAATTTTATATGTCTCCTCTTTGGATCTAATACTATCCCTAATTTCTTTTGGAAGTCATGGTTAAGCCACCTTTCCTGTTTCATTTTTGCGCCAGACAGGGATGAATAATTGTTGTAATTCATGTATAAGTTCCTTAAATAGTAGCCATTGCCTATCCACTGTCAACCCTTTTAGTAAGGTTACATAATCCACCATTGCCAATTTGCGCCTCCTAGTTCCCTTTATTTAGATTCAGGACCCTAGTTTCGGATTCAACTTCTTCACTCTCCTTCCTAATGAACAATTCCAACTTTTTATGATCGCTCTTCCCCAAAGAACCCCACACAATAAGATTGTTAATTAATCCTTTCTCATTGCCCAATGCCCAGTCTAGGATAGCCTGCTTTCCAGCTGGTTCCTTAAGGTATTAGTCTAAAAAACCATAACTTATGCTCCAGGAAATCCCTCTCCATAATATTATTGCTAGTTTGGCTTGCCCAATCTTTATGTAGATTAAAGTCATCCATAATTACAGTTGTACCATTTTTGCATGCATCTTTAATTTCCTGCTTAATGCCTTCCCTTATATCTCCATTACTGTTTGGGGGCTTATGGACAAACCCCACCAACGTTTTCTGCCTCTTGGTGTTTCTTGTCTCCACCCAAACAGATTCCACATCATGATTTTCCTTTTCCAGGTCTTTTTAATCTTGTTAGTCACCTTAGCTTTATTTTGTACTATGACTCCATATGCTTTTCGCCCTTGTTTTTTCTGACTTCCTCTTTTTTGCTTCTTTTCTGTCTTTTGTTTCTATCCTTGTCTCCCCCTCCTCTGTCTCCCTCCTCTGTCACCATTCTAGTTTAAACCCTCCCCGACTGCACTAGCAAGCAACACCCCCCCCGCCCACCCCTCCAAGGACATTGGTCCCGGTCCTGCCCAGATGCAACCTGTCCTCTTTGTATTGGTCCCACCTTCCCCAGAGTCGGCCCCAATGTCCCAAGAATCTGAATCCCTCCTCCCTACACCATTCCTTCAGCCACGTGTTCATCTGATATATCCTGTTATGTCTGTTCCCCTTACTATTGAATCTCCTATCACTATAGCCCTGCCACTCTTCTTCCTTCCCTCTTATGTAGCAGAGCCACCCTTGGTGCCATGGACTTGGCTCCTGCTGCTTTCCCCTGAGAAGTCGTCTTCCACAACAGTATCCAAAACGATATATCTGTTAGAGAGGGGGACGGTCACAGGGGACTCCTGTACTCCCTGCCTTCCTCTCCTCTGCCGGCTCGTCATCCATCCCCTTTCTGCCTGTTCAGTCTTTACCTGCGGTGTGACCACCTCACTGAAGGTGCTGTCCACGATAATCCCCAGAACAAAGCAGGCCAAGTGATTGGCACCCCATCTACAAACATTCACTCCCCCCACCACTGACACACAATGGCAGCAGTGTGTAGCATCTATAAGATGCACTGCAGGAACTTATCAAGAACCTTCAAAACCTGTGATCACTACCATTCGGAAGGATGAGGGCAGCAGCCAGATGGGAACATGAAAGCTCCCCTCGAAGCCACTCAGCACCCTGACTTGGAAATATATCGCCATTCCTTCACTGTCGCTGTGTCAAAGCCCCGGAACTCCCCCCCGCCACAATAGCACTGTGGGTGTACCTACAGCACATGGACTGCAGTTGAAGAAGGAAGCTCACCACCACCTTCTCGAGGGAATTATGGATGGGCAGTGAATGCTGGCCTAGCCAGTGATGCCCTCAACCCATGGACGAATTTTAAAAAAAAGTCTCCTGAGCAGTTCACAGCAAAGTCAGTGTCAGAATAGCTAAGTCCAGCGTTGCCTTCAGAACACTACCAAAAATAAAAATACCTGGAAAAACTCAGCAGGTCTGACAGCATCTGTGGCGAGGAACACGGTTAACGTTTCGAGTCTGTATGATTTTTGTTTTTGTTTTGGATTTCCAGCATCCGCAGTTTTTTGCTTTTATGCTACTACCAAAAACTGTCTTGGAGTGAAGAGGAATTACACTCTCAATAGAAGTGAAAGTATTGATTGTTTGTCCTTTGCACTCTCTCTTGGATAGTTGAGAGACACGGATAGTTTACTCAAGGCACACAAATGAACGGCACTACTTTCACCTAACCTGTTTGTAAAGACTACTCAAAATCAAATTAAAGCGCAAAAGTTATAACTCACCCCATTGCTCCTAATCTCGCCATGCACTTGGAGCTCTACACCTGCTCCTTTTTATATCCTCCACTCTCGTTTGCTAGTCTCACCCTTGCTAGAGTGTAGTGCCAGAATTATTCACAACACTTGAGATAAGGCCTAGCCAGAGATTTTTAAAGATTTAGCATTACATTTTATTTTTTTATGAAATATAAAGCCAAGTATCCAATACACACACTCAACCACCTTTTCAGCTTGCACTGCCAACCTTCATAGATTTGTGTTATGCAACCCCCCAGTCCCTCTGCTATTGACAAACTTTACTACAACCCTTCTCAAGTGATAAATATTCATGTTCATTGTGATTCTATTCGCTTGTGTTCTGAGGATATCCTCCTGAGAAAGGGCATAGTAAGTCTGATTATAGGAAGGCTTGCTGACACAGAAAATGCCAGAGATGCTCGTACTTTCGGAGGTCAGAATTAAGAGAGGAAAAAGGACATGGATTGATAGTTTTAAGCAAGGAATGGAAACACAACCTTGAACCTGCAGTTGGGAGATTAGAAAAATGAAGGAATGATTTTTGCAATTAGAAGTAACATGAAAGAAAGATGATCCTTAAAGGAAGCCTGCATCAGTGATGCAGTGTGGCATGTGAGATCTAGATTCTCAGGCTGCTTAGCCAAGAGGCCACCCATCCTGATCATTTAGCTAGCATTGTGTTTCCTCCTTCAGGTCACTTATGCTATGTGTCCCACTGGTCCACCTCTAGTTTACTGTCATAACTTCCCCCCAGGTGGGCATCTGAACTGTTATGAGGGAAGGATGGAGTGAGTGATGCTGTATGCTGGGAAATGCTGGCAGCAGCAGATGCAATGTGACCTGTGTCTTCCTCTGGCAGTTCTCAAGGAGGACAAGCAGGAAGGATGGTTAGTTACCTAAGGTGTACAGCTCAGGCATTGATTATAGTGGAAGAAGTAACAGGAGAGTTCCAGGAAATGCTTCGCTAGCAGTTAATATGGGGTCTCTTCGAAGTTTGGGGGTGACAAATGATCCCCTCCCTCTACAGTGTAGAGTTCAGATGCGGGGTATATATGGTAGTAACGGTTGAACCTGTGTCGATTAGCATAATTTGTTGTTGACCCCATTCTAGAACAACAAAGAACACAAGTCGCCTCTGATTATCACCTTGGAACCATCTTGCTGATTGTTTGGAGGGGGCCAACTTCCCTCATTGTGGGAGAAGGCTCTTTAGGTTCGGTGGGACATTGGGTAGAGGCAGTTTGTAAACTTGTAAAGCGACACTGCTTTCTATTGAAATTTGCTCACCATTTCTCGAGTTCCCTGTGCGTCTGCCAAGTCTCTGTCAAAACACTCATTCTCCTCCTCCTGTTTCAAATGTCTTTTAGTTTCTTGAGCGCCAATCATGGCTGCACCAGCATTCAAGTTAGAGACATGCTGCTACAACACAGCGGTCGTATGTTGGTTGCGCAGAATCTGAGGGTTCCCACCATTGATTATTGGAAGAAATAGGTGAGGACATTGCAGAAATGTTAGTTATAAGAGGAACCTTTCTTTCTGCGCAACTGTTAGCTTGTGCATTAAGCAGGTGCCTGTGTTGTGGCTGCCAGTGTTGTCAGGTTTCAATCATTTTGAATTCTTCCCTCAAAAATAGAATGGAGTAGATGACTCTCAATTTTAAGTTGGAAAGTTTTGAAGTTTTGTGTATTGAATTATCTTTGCATATTGTATAGGATGATTTTTGAGCTGCAGTTTCTAAACTGCACAGATCATTTTTGTATTTGCTGATAAGCTGTATTAAATGCTGTCTGATTTGCTTTAATAGTGGAAATGATTTGGCTAGTTTGTACTTTAAACAGTTGAAGGATATTCTCTCTCATGGTTGTCCATTGAACACTCAGCACCAGGGTTGGATTAAGAGTTTAACCTTTATTATTGATGGAATAGATTGATTTGTGAAATGGAAAAACTATTACCCTCTCCAGTGACCTGATCAAACTAAA
This sequence comes from Carcharodon carcharias, assembly GCF_017639515.1. Taxonomy (NCBI): domain Eukaryota; kingdom Metazoa; phylum Chordata; class Chondrichthyes; order Lamniformes; family Lamnidae; genus Carcharodon; species Carcharodon carcharias. The sequence continues at coordinate 47,485,846 of NC_054491.1, read as the reverse complement.
TGACAATGTTTCAGCCTTACGTACAAAGCTGGAAGCATTACCAAAAAGCTGCTGATGTAGCTAGTATTCAGCTACACCCAAAATGTAAAGTGCTGTTCCCGTCTCATCTGATTAAAGGAGTTAAATGTAGTGTTATATAAGAGGCTTCCGATGAATCAAACTTATTCACTCATTAAACTATTTTGATACAAATCGCACACAAGACAACTTAGAAAATGAGCAGAATGGTGCTAATATAAGTAGACAGTCCCCAAAAAAGGGAAATAAACTTGGGATTTGAAAATAATTAAATATTCCTGCTTTGTACCTTAAACGGCCAGTGTACACAGCATTCTTTAACCTCTAATGGAGGAATCTAGTAGAGAGCCCAAAAGCTGCAGGTATGATCTGATTTGCCTGTTGAAAATTCGAATGTCACTTTGTTTCTTCTTGAGAGACAGTGATCGGGGTTAGTGGGGTGTTGGTTGGTTTTGTAGGGTTGAGATCTCCTGGAATATTTTGCACTTGTACCTAAAATATGATTAATTTTGCTTTCATTAAGCAACACTGTTAGGGATGGGCAAAATGCTGACCCAGCCAGCAAAGCCCATATCCTGTGAATGAATTTAAAAAAAACTTGAGATTTCACAAAGTTGATTTTTACCTTAAAAGAAACCAGGTGAAATTATAGTTATTTGAAGGACCAACCAGACCATCAATTAATGAAAGGTTCCCTCAACAGCCACTCTTTTCCAACTAGTTTTTGCCCTAATTTGCAGAGACAGTGAACGTAACTCCCTATCCTTTGACAGAGGGACTATCTCATCAATCCCCCCCGTTTTAAGATATGCTACATACTCCAACCATTCCAGTCCTCCCTTAACCTCTTCAATTTAAAATGCCATCAATTCTTTCTATCCAATTTAGTGAGCATATGCCTTTCTTCCAATCTCCTCTGTTCAAGTTGGTACTCTTGCTCCCCTAGAGCATCCTGGATAACTTTATTTTGGCTGGCATGGACATGTTGGGTTGAATGACCTTCTTCCGTGCTGTAAGTCTTTTTATATTTCTATGTTATTTTCTACACTCCGGTTTTTAATGGCACTTGCCATCCACACTCCCTCTCAGTTTATGGTAGCATTCTTTTTATTTTCCTGCCCTTTCCCAAAGCATCATTCCCCATTTTTAAAATTCTTTCATGGTATGTGGGCTTGCTGGCAGGGCCAGCATTTATTGCCCATTCCTAGTTGCCCTTGAGAATGTGATAGCGAGCTACTGCCTTGAACCACTGCAGACCATGTGGTGTAGGTACACCCACAGTGCTGTCAGGAAGGGAGTTCCAGGATTTTGACCTGGCAACAATGAAGGAACGGCAATATGTTTCCCAGTCAGGATGGTGAGTGACTTGGAGGGGAACTTCCAGGTGATGGTGTTCCCATCTACCTGCTGCCCTTGTCCTTCTGGATGGTAGTGGTCATGGGTTTGGAATGTGTTGTCTAAGAAGCCTTGGTGAATTCCTGCAGTGCATTTTGTAGGTGGTACACACTGCTGCTACTGTGCATCGGTAGTGGAGGGAGTGAATGTTTGTGGATGTGGTGCCAGTCAAGTGGGCTGCTTTGTCCTGGACAGTATCAAGCTGCTTTGAGTGTTGTGCGAGCTTCACTCATCCAAGCAAGTGGGTAGTATTCTATCTCCCCTTAACTTCCTTATGTTTCTGTACTTTTAAGGGACAGAAAAGACAATTTGGCCTACCGTAAGTACCGTCTAGCTTAATTCCACTTTGCGATACTTGTGTTAGCCCTGTAGACTACAGCACTTCAAGTGCACACCCAGTGCACATGCTCCCTCAATGACTAACTGAATTACTGTTCAAATGAGCTGTTGCAGAGTCAGTGGGTCAAATGGCCGCCTCCTGTGTTGTACCCTGATTCTACAAAAATTATTTGGCCATTTGAAAAAAACATGGGTTAATAAATGAATAGCAGCTAGGCTTGAAGGATGTTGAGTAATTCCTTGCTTAACGTTGCAGTTGCATTCCTGAAAAGTGCAACTTTAAATGAAACATATTAAGTGAGTCAAATTTTCCCATTACAATCAATGTAAAAACTTTAATTAGGTGCTGTAGGACCTTTCCCAGCAGAATGAGACATTATACTCTAAGGTTAAATACTGTACATTGATAAATTACTATGTTTGGAAACAAAATAGCTTATAAATAAAGTAAATTTAAAAATAAAAAAGAAATATGCTATTTCGCAGCCTCTCACGCTTGTGAACAAGGGCCCGGGAGATGAACAGTGAGAGGCAAGAAACAACCTACCAATTGAAGCTGTAAGCTGGAAAATTGGAAATGGGAGGGTCATAAGAAATAGAAACAGGAGTAGATCATTCGATCCCTCGAGCATGCTCCACAATTCCATAAGATCATGGCTGATCATCTTGTGTTTCGATTTCCACATTGCCATCTAACCCTGATAACCTTTGATTCCCTTGCCTAACAAGAATCTATCTACCTCTGCCTTAAAAATATTCAATGACCCTGCTTCCACCACCTTCTCAGGCAGAGTTCCAAAGCTGCACAACCCTCTGTGAGAAAAAATTTCTCCTCTATCCTAAAAGAGTGACCTCTAATTTTAAAACCGTGCCCCCTAGTACTGGAATCGCCCAGAAGTGGAAATATCCTTTCAATGTCCACCCAAACCATTCAGGATCTTATATAACTTCAATCAAGTCATCCCTTACTCTTCTAAGCTCCAGTGGAAACAAGCCCAGTCTGTCCAACCTTTCCTCATAAGACAACCCACTCATTCCAGGTCTCAATCTAATAAACCTCCTTTGAACCGCAGTGCATTCACATCCTTCCTCAAATAAGGAGACCAAAACTGCGCGCACTATTTGAGGTGCAGTCTCACTAATGTCCTGTAGAACTGAAGAACAACATCCTTAATTTTATGTTTAATTCTTTTCGTAATAAAGGATAGCATTCCATTAGCCGCCTTAGTTACTTGCTGTACCTGCATACTAACTTTTTGAGTCATGTACTAGAACACCTAGATCCCTCTGCGCCTCAGAATTACTCAACCGTTCTCCATTTAAATAATACTCTGCTTTTTTGTTCTTCCTGCCAAGGTGAACAAGTTACTGTTTTCCCACATTAAACTCCATTTGCCAGATCTTTATCCACTCACTGAACCTATCTATACCCACCTGCAACTTCATGTCCTTTTCACAACATAATTTCCTACCTACCTTTGTGTCGCTCAAATTTAGCTGCCATGTCTTCACTCCCCTCATCTAAGTTATTGACGTAAATCGCAACAAGTTGATGCCCTAGCACAGACCCCTGTGGGACTCCATTCGACACATCCTGTCAATCTGAAAAAGACCCATTTATGCATACTCTCTGCCTTCTGCCAGCCAGCCAATCTTCTATCCATACTAATATATTACCCCCTACACCATTTGCTTTTGTTTTCCATAATAACCTTTGATGTAGCACCTTATGTGGTTGGCCAGGACAGCCGGCAACAACTGGGAGGGTGGCCAGCAGAAGAGATCATTTCAAAATGAACATGACCCATGTTACACCCAGCGCAAAACAACACCTAATGTGAACCTAGAACACTAAACATGAATACAGACCCTCATTAAAAACACAACGTTAAATCAAAATCACTTAAAACGAGGCAACTTAAAGCAAAGACTTAGTGTATTACGTTTGACTTGACTGAGTTTGATGAAGTAATGAACAGGCTCGATGAAGTAATGAACAGGCTCGATGAAGTAATGTACAGGCTCGATGAAGTAATGTACAGGCTCGATGAAATAATGTACAGGCTCGATGAAGTAATGTACAGGCTCGATGAAGTAATGTACAGGCTCGATGAAGTAATGTACAGGCTCGATGAAGTAATGAACAGGCTCGATGAAGTAATGAACAGGCTCGATGAAGGTAGTTTATTTTGTGCACATGGACGTTCAAAAGACGTTTAATGAAGCGTCAGATGTGTTCGCAAAATTGAACTCATGGAATTTACTGTGTGGCTATGAAATTGACTGAAGGACACAAAGCAGAGGGTATTTATGAATGGTTGTTTCTCAGGTTGGATGGAAGTACTCTGTGGTGTTTCCTGTGGGGCCTATAGTAGAGCTGCTGCTCTTTTTGATATTGATTACTGACTTGAAAATGTGTTTTCAAGGTATGATATTAGAGTTTGTAGATAGGCTAAAAATAGAAAGGTAGAATTAAAACTAGAAAAGTTCTGCTATGCTTGTATCGAGCCTTGTTTAGACCGCACTTGGAGTGTAGTTTGCATATAAATAGGGTATGGAAGCGCTTGAGAGCACATGAAAAAGGTTACAAGATACCCCGGAACTACAAGGCTGCACCAAAGAAGAAGTTGTGAACAGATTGGGGTCTCCTGATAAGGGTGACCTAACAGAGCTCTTGAAAATTATTGAAGGCTTTGGTATTTTAAAGTGTTCCAACTGATAGTTCCTTGAAAGAACAGCACATGCACAATCTAATTAAACCCATTTCCTGAAAAATTCCCCCTTCAAGTATTATCCAATTCCCTGTTGAAATGGGATATTATTGGATTTGCTTTAATCATCCTTTCGGACAGCACGTTCCAGATCGTCATAACTCAGCGTGACATCTTTTTCTCTCATGTCGCCTCTGGTTCTTTCATTGAATACCTTAAATCTGAGTCATTTGATAGCTGACGCTTGTGCCACTGAAACGTTGGCTTAGTTTCAGAGATAGGAGGGACATCAAAGGTGTGCTGAGGTGGATTTCATATAAGATAGATCCAAAAGCAGAACTGGTAGATAAAAGTAACAAGCTAGAAAAGGCCAAATTATTTATGCATATGGGCATAGCAACGGAGAGTGGACCTGTGTGAGGAGGGCAGTGATAGCAGGAGATAAAAACCAGTGGCAGAGGGCCCCTTCAACCTGTTTCTACCTGTCAGAGCCAATGTGTGACGTCAAAAGGTGATTGGTGGGTATCTCTTCCGTGTCTCTTTTGATTGGCCAAGTGGTTTAAATCAAGAGTCGTTATTACAGCTGAAGAGTACAGTTAAGAAATCGCTTGTAAACTATTTAAGATCCAAATTAATTAACTAGATAGAATAGAGATGGCTGGGCAGGCGATGTTGCAGCTGTAGTACGTGGGAGCTGGTGGATGCTGGTGTGATCCACGGTGACTACATGTACAGCAAGTGTTGGCTGCTCGAGGAACTTCGGCTCAGAGCTGATGAGCTGGAATCCAAGCTGCAGACACTGCAACACATCAGGCAGGGGAAGAGTTACCTGGACACTGTTTCAGGAAACAGTCACACCCCTTAGATTAATTACTTCAAATTTGAACCATGGTCAGGGACAGGAGGGTGTGACTGCAAGTGGGGCAGGTATAGGGATCCAGAATTTAACTTTTAGCTGGAGCCTCAGCCAATGCCCTTGTCCAATAGGTTCGAGGTTCTTGCTCCTGTTGTGGATGAGGGCATGGACTTAGAGGGAGGATGAGCGAACTGACCATGGCACTGTGGTACAGAGAGCCATTCAAGTGGCGGGAGAAAAGAGAAAGGTAGTAATAATAGGGGATAGCATAGTTAAGGAAATAGATACTGTTCTCTGCAGCAAAGACAGAGTCCCAAAGGCTGTGTTGCCTACTTGGTGCCAAGGTTAAGGACATCTCTTCTGGGTTGGAGAGGAGCTTGGAATGGGAAGGGAAGGATCCAGTTGTTGTGGTCCACATAGGTACCAACAACATAGGTAGGACTATGAAAGAGGTTCTGCTGAGGGACTACAAGCAGTTCGGACTAAATTAAAAAGCAGATCCACAAAGGTAATAATCTCCGGGTTAGTACCTGAGCCATGTGCAAATTGGTGTAGGGTAAATAAGATTAGAGAGATAAATGCATGGCTCAAAGATTGATGTGGGAGAAATGGGTTCCAATTCATGGGGTACTGGGGAAGGAGAGAACTGTTCTGCTGGGACCAGTGTCCTGGCGAATCATATTAGTTGTAGATAGGACTTGGGCGAATGATAATCAAAGTGTGACAGAAGGAGCAGAAAATTTAAGCAGGAGAGTGCATCAGAAATTAGAACCAGAATAAGTAATAATGGTAAAAAGTTAAAACTTTAAGGCTCTTTATCTGTATGCACGCAGCATTTGTAACAAGATAGATGAGTTGACAGTACAAATAGAAATATATGAATATGACTTGAGACTATTACAGAGACGTGGTGCAGGGTGACCAAGACTGGGAACTCAATATTCAAGGGTTTTCAACATTCCGGAAAAATGGGCGAAAAGATAAAGGAGGTGGGGTAGCTTTGTTAATAAAAGGAGGTCTCAGTGCGGTGGTGAGTAGTGATATAGGTGCAATAGATCATGGAAATAAGGAATAGCAGGGGGAAGAAGTCACTAGTGGGAGTCGTCTATAGGCCCCCAAAGAATTGCCTCACTGTGGAACAAAGTATAAATTGGGAAATAATGGCGGCATGTAAGAAGGGCATTATAATTGTCATGGGTGATTTTAATCTGTAAATTGACTGGAAAAATCGAATTTGTACAGTGCATCAGGGATTGTTTCTTAGAGCAATATGGTGCGGAACTTACCTGGGAACAGGCTATTTTAGATCTAGTGATGGGATTCATAAGAGATATGGTAGTTAAGGATCCTCTAGGGGGTTGCAATCACAACATGTTGGCATTTAAAATTCAGTTTGAGGGCGAGCAACTCAGGCCTCAAACCAGTGTCCTCAATTTAAATAAGGGAATTACAGAGGCATGAAGAAAGAGTTGTCTAAAGAGGGCTGGGAAAATAGACTAAGGGGAAGGTCAGTGGATAAGCAGCAGCAGACATTTAAGCAGATATTTCATAATGTTCAGCAAAAATTTATCCCAGTCTAAAAGAAGGACTTGATGAGAAGGATGAATCGCCAGTGATTAACAAAGTGGTCAAGGAGAGTATCCAATCAAAAATTAAGGCATACAAAATGGTGAAAACTTGTGGTAGGCCAGAGTATTGGGGAATCTCTAGAAACCAGCAGTGGATGACTAAAAAGCTAATAAAGAGGGAGAAAATTGATTGAAAGTAAATTGACAAGAAATATACAAACAAACATCAAGAGCTTCTATAGGTATATAAAAAGAGCGTGGCTAAAGTGAGCATGGGACCCTTGGAGGATGCAACTGGAGAATTGATAACGGGCAACAGGGAAATAGCAGATAATTTAAACCAATATTTTGCATCGGTTGTCACAGAGGAAGACTATAAATATCTCAAAGATATCAGATAAGCAAGGAGTTCATGGGAGGAAAGACCTAGTAACAGTCTCTATCACAAGGGACAAAGTACTTGACAAAGTAATGGGACTAGAGTTAGACAAGTCGCCAGGACCTGATGGTCTGCATTCAAGGATTTTAGAGGAAGTGGTTGCAGAGATAGTGGAGGCGTTGGTCCAAATATTCCAGAACTCAATGGATTCAGGGAGGGTCCCAGTGGATTGGAAAACCATTAATGAGAGGCCCCTGTTCCAGAAGGGAGGGAGACAAAAAGCAGGAAACTATAGGCCAGTCAGCCTAACACCTGTTGTTGGGAAAATGCTAAAGTCATTATTAAGGAAGAAATAGGACATTTAGAAAAGTTTCACACAATCAATCATGGTCAACATGGTTTTGTGAAAGGGAAATCATGTTTGACAAATTTGCTAGAGTTCTTTGAGGATATAACAAGCAGAGCTGATAAAGGGGAACCAGTAAATGTAGTGTATTTGGATTTTCCAGAAGGCATTCAATAAGGGGGCACAAGATAGGAGCTCGTGGTATTGGGAGTAATGTATTAGCATGGATTGAGGATTGGTTAACACACAACAGAGAGTCGGGATTACTGGGTCTTTTTAGGTTGGAAAGACGTAACTAGTGGAGTGCCATAAGGATCAGCCCTGGGGCCTCAATTATTTACTAACTATTTTAATTACCTGGAGGAGGGGACAGAGTGTACTATATCCAAATTTGCTGACGATACAAAAATAGGTGGGAGGGCATGTTATGATGAGGACATAAGGAATCTGCAAGGGGATATAGATAGTTTGAGTGAATGGGCAAAAACTTGGCAGATGGAGTTTAATGTAGGAAAGTGTGAGGTCATGCACTTGGGTGGGAAGAATCAAAAGGCAAACTATTATTTAAATGGAGAGAGACTGCAAAAAAGTGCAACACTGAGGGATCTGGGTGTTCTTGTGCATGAAACACAAAAGTTAGCATGCAGGTGCAAGGCAAAAGGAATTTTGGCCTGTATTGCTGGGGGTTAGAGTTTAAAAATAGGGAAGTCTCGTTACAACTGTACAGGGTGTTGGTGAGGCCGCACCTGGAGTACTGTGTACAGTTTTGGTCCCTGTATTTAAGAAAGGATGTACTGGCATTAGAGGCAGTTCAAAAGAGATTCAGTAAGCTGATTTCTGGGATGAAGGGGTTGACTTATTAAGAACAGCTTAAACAGGTTAGGCCTTTGTTCACTAGAGTTTAGAAGAATGAGGGGTGATCTTATTGAAACGTACAAGATTCTGAGGGGCTTAACAGGGTCGACGTTGAGAAGATGTTTCCACTAGTGGAGGAATCTAGAACTAGCGAACATAGTTACAGAATAAGAGGACAATCATTTAAAACTGAGATGCAAAGGAGCCAACATTTAAAATAAGAATTTGGGAAAATTTGCAGCAATTTCTGATATTTGACCAGGTAATGAAGCTTTGAGTTTGATGAATCAGGCAATACAGGAGGAAGCCATTTGGCCCATCATGCCTGTACTAGCTCTGTGAAAGAGCCTTATGCTTAGCCCCCCAAAAAATGTAGGCCATTTTGCATAGAGCTGTGGGAGGTTAAAATCTCTGACAAAATCCACTCTTTATAAGTGTTCCTTTCAAGGGTTTGGAATCTTGTCATTATAGTCCTTTCTGGGAATAACATCAGGGTTTCACTCTTGTTTTTCTGGCAGTGGGCGAGTTTGTGAGCGACGTGCTACTGGTCCCAGAAAAATGCAGGTTCTTCCACAAAAAACGAATGGATGAATGTCGGAGTCATCAACACTGGCAGACTGTTGCCAAAGCGGTAAGAGATAATGGGTGGGGTTTCTGGAGTCCTGCCAAGCATCTTTGCCTCTCATACATACAAGACTGGTAAATATACAGATACTGTAATTGACAACACATGATTTTATTTCTTGTGCTGCTTTTGGATTGTTTACACCGATCAATAGCTAAGTCATAATTTCTGTAAGGAATTAATGTTCCCCACAAGCTGAAATCTGGGTCCTGTTGCTTTCAGCCAGAAAATCTTGGGGGCCAGCAATTGCCTGGCTAATAGTTTTGTGCTATGGTTCCATTAGACAGATAGAAATATTACACAGATTATGCTAAAACAACTAATTCATGTTCATTACACAGTCAGACAGAGGATTAGGCTGGTTTTGTACTAAACCTCAGACTGTACTAAAGACTGAAATTCTTTAGAAGATTGTCTTTTGGATTAAGGCAAAGCCCCGATTGTCACCACGTTGAATGCAAACTGACGTGGAGCATCACCTCCAGTTCTAACCTTTCAGTTTTGCGTGAAATATACCAGAAGTGTTCAGCTAAACTTGGCTCAGAATTGAGAAAGGAGGACAACAGACAGTCCCTGGCTTTTAGCCATTATGATTTCTTTTGAAATTTGAAAACAAATGAACTTTTCTGATGTTAACAGTCTCTGATAAAAAGAAAGGCTTCATTTATATAGCACCTTCAGACATTCCAAAGCACTTTACAACCGATGAAGTACTGTTAGTACTGTTTTGAAGTAATTAATCTCTGTTGTAATGTGGGAAACAAGACAGCCAATTTGCACAGAGCAAAGTCCCACAAACAGCTGTGTGATAATGACCAGATAATCTGTTTTTGTGGTATCGATTGAGGGATAAACATTCACCAGGATATCAGGGAGAAGTACCCTGCTTTTCTTAGTTTTATGGGATCGCTTATGCTCATCTGAGATGGTAGATGGAGTCTTGGTCCAATGTTGCAGCATTCCTTAGTGCTGCAATTGAGTGTCATTAAGTGCTCAAATTCCTGCAGTGAGACTGAAAGTCAAAAGTTTCTGACTCAAGGCAATAGCATTCTCTGGCACCGTGACAGCCAGATGGATCTGATACAAATCTTAACAAATGTTCAAAGGTACCAACCTGCACAATTTCAATAAGTGGCATGGCATTTTGTCAAGTACAAAAAAAAGCAACTGATAGCTCCATTGAAAGGTGTCATTGTCACTTGAACTGCTGAATCTAGTTTCACCAGATCAAGGCAAACTAATAGTCCCTTTTTGAATTAGAGAACAGTCACTTATTAAACTTTGTTGGAAAGAATATCACAGGTGTTTTTTAAACCCATTAAATGAATAAAATAGCACTAATTTTGTGGTTTGTGACACCTGGTAGTTAATAAAGGATGTACAAGTAAGACTTTGTGTTTGGCTTAGTATGATTTATTACATTTAGGCAGTGGTGCCCTGGTGCCCAGGCTGAAGATCTGTCCGTGAATGGTTTTCAAATGCTACTATTTCAACTTCTTTTCATTCTGCTTTTGCAGAATGAGTCATTTGTTTAATGTGGACTTCTCCTTTTTACCAACTGGTGAGCATGTTGCTTGTTTGCTGCTGTCAGTGCAGAACTGGTATTTTATGAAACAGAGGAAAAGTTGATATCTCTTGAAGGAGCTGGTGGATTCTGACACCACTCTGCAAACATCTGTTCACATTCTGCTTATCCCAGGATGATATTTGATGTTTACATTGAAACTAATTCCTGTACCAATGGCCGCAGAATTGATTTATTTTTTCAGAATTTCTTAGAAGCTGTTAGTGTCCTTACTTAGCTCGCCTTCGTGGGTTCATATCAGCAACTGAATTGAAACCTTGCAAAAATGTCTGCAATCATTTCTGCCCTTCTGATAAGCTAATGTTGTTACCCAGCATCTCTCAGTCTGCAGTGCAAATTCTTCGTGAGTTCTCCATTAAAGTTTAAATAGCAAGATTATACAACAGATAAGAGAAAATGCTGGTAGTACTCCACAGGTCAGGTAGTAACTGTGGAGAGAGCAACAGTTAATGTTTCAAGTAGTTGATCTGTCATCGAAGTTGGAAAAAATTGAGATGCAGCAGTTTTTAAGCAATTGTAGAGACAGGAGAGGAAATAAGAGGATAGGTCTGCAATTGGGTGGACAACGGGAGTGATCAATTGAGAAAAGTTATAGTTTAAGCCTAAAAGGGGTTACTGTGGGACAATTGAAAAAACAAAACAGGAGTCTAGAGGAACTATAAATGGCAACAGAAGAACCGTTGCAAACAACAATATAATGGAAGCAATTGCCACAGTCTGAAATTGTTGAACTCAATGTTAAGTCCAGGAAGTTGTCAGGTATCTAATCAAAAGATAAGATGCTGTCCCCCAAACTTCTTTTGAACGTCAGGGAGAGCAAGTGTTGAGCCCCTTCAGGTGGAGTTTCAGGGGTTGGAAAAAGAATAAAAAACAGGACCTCTAAAATACTAATCTCGAGATTGCTCCCAGTGCTCTGTTTTGATGAGTACACAAACAGGAAAATAGTGCAGGTAAATAATGTGGCTGGAAAAGTGATGCAGGAGGGAGGGTTGCAGTTTATTCAGGCATTGGGGCCAATTCTGGGCAAGGGTCACCTGTACAAGGTAGATGGGTTGTACCCGATCAAAGCTAATGTTCTTGCTGAGAGATTTACTAGTACTGGGGTTGCGGGGGAGGGGTGTTTAAACTAAATTGCCTGGAGACAGGGACCATAAAACAGCAGGAAGGAGCAGAAATGATATCAGAAGAGAGATATAAATAACAATGAAATTAGAAATATCCTAAAAAATTGCAAGGACTAGGCTGAGGAAAATAGGTAAAGTGACAAACGAGGTATGAAAATGTACATCAATATCTGTAACCTAACTAATATGGTTGGTGAAACACAGGCACAGATGGCTGCATGGGATTACGACGTGACTACATTAATGGAGACATGGCTTAAATAAGGCCAGGAAATGGTTCTTAATATTCCTGGCTATGAAGTATTCAGGAAATAAAAACAGAAAAAGCTGGAAAAACTCAGCAGGCCTGTCAGCGTCTGTGGAGAGAGAAATAGAATTAATGTTTTGAGCCTGCATGACACTTCTTCAGAGCTAAAGAGAAGTAGAAATGTGATGGAATTTATACTGTTTAAAGAGTGGGTGGAGCAGGTAAAGCAGGTTGGAAGGTCAGCAATAGGTGGGGTCTAAAGAGAGATTGACAAAGATGTCATGGACACAAGGCAAAGGAAGTGTTAACGGTAGTGGTGAAGACTAAAGTTGCTGATAGTGGCAGTATTCAGGAATGATAGAGAAAGCGAAATAGGAGGAAGGCATGGCAGTACTGACTAAGATTGTTACATTTCGATAGGATATACTTGATAGATTTAAGACTAAATCTAATTTGGCTTGAATTGAGGAGAAGAGGGGGAAACTGTTGTTAAATTGTTCTTATAGATTGAACTCCAAATAGTGAGAAGCAGAATAATTAAGAAATTAATCAGCAAATTTCAAAGATGTATAACATAAATTGAGTCATACCATTGGCCTTAAATTACTCTTGTAAGCCTAGGAAAAAAAATGTTAAGGGTATGGAAGGAAATGATTCTTTTCTGTGTGCAGACGAACTTCTTTGATCACTAGATCTCCAGTCCATAAGGAAGGAAACGGTGTTGGCTCTCGGAAATGACTAAGTGAAAGTGTAGTGTGTTACACTGAAAGGTCATTTAGCTATCAGTGACCACAGTATTATTTGCTATAAAATACTTATAAAAAGAGACCATAAAGTGGCAACATAATTAAAAAATGCTCAAAGGAAAAGAGCTAATTTCTGATTAAGAAGGTTCTGAGCATATATAGATTCGAAATGGTGATTGCAAGGTAAAGCAGTAATAGAGCAGTGAAGAACATTAAGTCAAGGTGTAGTTTAGGTACAAAATCGGCATGTTCCTTTGAAGGGAAAAGGTGGGCCATCTGAAGCTCATGAGCCTTGGATGATGTAAAGGTAGTAAAAGTAGAGTAAAGTAGAGGTGGGGTCGTTAAGTATATTCAAGGCTGAGAAAGACAGATTTTTAATCAGTAAGGGAATCAAGGGTTATGGGGATAAGGCAGGAAAGTGGAATTGAGGATTATCAGATCAGCCATGATCTGATTGAATGGCGGAGCAGACTTGATGGTCGAATGGCCTACTTCTATGCCTTATGGCATTATGGTCTAAGTTAAAATTAAACAGGACGAGAATTTTTTTTTTATTCATTCATGGCTGGATAGGCCAGCATTTATTGCCTACCCCTAATTGCCCTTTTGAAGGTGGTGGTGAGCTGCCTTCTTGAACTGCTGTAGTCCTTGTGGTGTAGGTACACCCACAGTGCTGTTTGGAAGGGAGTTCCAGAATTTTGACCAAGCAACAATGAAGGTACGGCAATATATTTCCAAGTCAGGATGATGAGTGGCTTGGAGGGGAATTTGCAGGTGGTGGTGTTCCCATGTGTCTGCTGCCCTTGTCCTTCTGGGTAATGGTGGTTGTGGGTTTGGAAGGTGCTGTCTACGGAGCCTTGGTGAGTTCCCGCAGTGCACCTTGCAGATGGTACACATTGTTGCCGATGTGCGTTGGGTGTGGAGGGAGTGAATGTTTGTGGATGGGGTGCCAATCAAGTGGGCTGCTTTGTTTTTGATGGTGTCGAGCTTCTTGACTGTTGGCGGAGTTGCACTCATCCAGGCAAGTGGAGAGTATTCTATCAAACTCCTAACTTGTGCCTTGTAGATGCTGGACAGGATTTGGGAAGTCAGGAGGTAAGTTACTTGTCGGAGGATTCCTAGCCTCTGACCTGCTTGTGTAGCCACAGTATTTATATGGCTAGTCCAGTTCAGTTTCTGGTCCATGGTAAATCCCAGGACGTTGATAGTGAAGGATTCAATGATGGTAATGCCATGAATGTCAAGGGGCGATGGTTAGATTCTCTGTTGTTGGAGATTGTCATTGACTGATACTTGTGTGGTGTGAATGTTACTTGCCACTTGTCAGTCCTGAGCCTGGATATTGTCCAAGTCTTGCTGCATTTGCTCATAGGCTGGTTCAGCAATAAATGAGTCGCGAATGGTGCAGAACATTGTGCAATGATCAGCGAACATCCCCACTTCTCACCTTGTGTTGGAAGGAAAGTCATTGATGAATTAGCTGAAGATGGATGGGCCAAGGACACTACTCTGAGGAACTCCTCCATTGATGTCTTGGAACTGAGATGATTGACCTCCAACAACCATAACCTTCTTCCTTTGTGCTAGGTATGACCAGTGGAGAGGTTTCCCCAAGATTCCCATTGATTCCAGTTTTGCTGGGACTCCTTGATGCCACACTCGGTCAAATGCTGCCTTGATGTCAAGGGCTGTCACTCTCACCCCCCTCCCCCCTCCTCAGGAGTTCAGCTCTTTCGTCCATGTTTGAACCAGGGTTGTAATGAGGCCAGGAGCTAAGTGACCCTGGTGGAACCCAAACTGATTGTTATTGCTAAACAAAAACAGAATTACCTGGAAAAACTCAGCAGGTCTGGCAGCATCGGCAGAGAAGAAAAGAGTTGACGTTTCGAGTCCTCATGACCCTTCAGCAGAACTGAGTGAATCTGCTGAAGGGTCATGAGGACTCGAAACGTCAACTCTTTTCTTCTCCGCCGATGCTGCCAGACCTGCTGAGTTTTTCCAGGTAATTCTGTTTTTGTTTTGGATTTCCAGCATCAGCAGTTTTTTGTTTTTATCAGGTTATTGCTAAGCAAGTGCTACTTGATAGCACTGTTGATGACTCCTTCCAGTACTTTACTGAAGATCGAGAGTAGACTGAATGGGTGGTAATTGGCCGGGTTGGATTTGTCCTGCTTTTCTGTACAGAACGTACTGTGGCAATTTTCCACATTGCCAGGTAGTTGCCAGTGTTGTAGCCAGTGGAACAGCTTGGCTAGGGACAGTTCAAGAGAACAGGTCTTCAGTGCTATTGCTGGAATATTGTCAGGGCCCATAGCCTTTGCAGTATCCAGTGCATATAGCCGTTTCTTGAGATCACGTGGAGTGAATCAAATTGCCTGAAGGCTGGCATCTGTGATGCTGGTTACCTCTGGAGGAGGCCGAGATGGATCACCCACTCGGCACTCCTAGCTGAAGCTTGTTGCAAATGCTGTGCCGTATCTTTCCTACTGATATGCTAGGTTCCCCCATCATTGAGGATGGGGATATTTGTGGAGTCGCCGCCTCCAATGAGTTGTTTAATTGCCCATCACCATTCACAACTGGATGTGGCAGGCCTGCAGAGCTTAGATGTGATCCATTGACAGTGAAATCACTTAACCCTGTCTATCACTTGCTGGTTATGCTGTTTGGCACGCAAGCAGTCCTGAGTTGTAGCCTCACCAGGTTGACACCTTATTTTTAGGTATGCCTGGTGCTGCTTCTGGCATGCTTCCCTGCACTCTTCATTGAACCAGGGTTGATCCCTGGCTTGGTGGTAACGGTAGAGTGGAGGGTATGCCGAGCCATGATGTTAGATTGTGGCTCTATACAATTATGATGGTGCTGATGCCCCAAAATGCCTCATGGTTTCCCAGTCCCTCCTGACTGTATACCACAGTGCCGCCACCTCTGCTAGGTCTGTCCTCTGGTGGTACAGGGCATACCCAGGGATGTTGATGGTGGTGTCAGCGACATTATCTGTAAGGTATGATTTTGTGAGTATGACTATATTAGGCTGTTGCTTGACTAGTCTCGTAGACAGCTCTCCCAGTTTTGGCACTAGCCCCCAGATGTTAGTGAGGTAGATTTTGCAGGGTCGACAGGGCTGAATTTGGTATTGTTGTTCCGGTGCCTAGGTGGTCATTCAGGTATCATTCATTTCAGACTTTTTAGGTGTTTGATAAAACTGCCTTGCTCAGCCATTTCGGAGGGCATTTAGAGTTCAGAGTCAATCATATTGCTGTGGTTCTGAGTCAGAGGGTCATAGAGGTCAACAGCACAGAAAAAGGCCCTTTGGCCCATCGAGTCTGCGCCGATCAAGCAAGTACCTAACTATTCTAGTCCTCTTTTCCAGCACTAGGCCCATAACCTTGTATGCCATGGCATCGCAAGTGCACATCCAAATACTTCTTAAATGTTATGAGGGTTTCTGCATCTACCACCCTTTCAGGCAGTGAGTTCCAAATTCCCACTGCCCTGTGGGTGAAAAAATTCTTCCTCACATCCCCTCTAAGCCTCCTGCCCCTTACCTTAAATCTTTGCCCCCTGGTTATTGGTACCACCACCAAGGGGAGAAGTTCCTTCCTGTCTACCCTATCAATGCACCTCATAATTTTATACACCTCAATCAAGACCCTCCTCAATCTCCTCTGCTCCAACGAAAATCACCCCAGTCTATCCAATCTCTCTTCATAACTAAAACTCTTCAGCCCAGGCAACATCCTGGTAAATCTCCTCTGCATTTTCTTTAGTGCAATCACATCCTTCCTATAATGCGGATTCCAGAACCATACGCAATACTCTAGCCGTGGCCTAACCAGCGTTTTATACAGTTCCAGAGTAACCTCCCTGCTCTTATATTCTATGCCTCGGCTAATAAAGGCAAGTATCCCATATGCCTTCTTAACCACCTTATCTACCTGTCCCGCTACCTTACGGGACTGGTAGACATGCACACCAAGGTCCTTCTGATCTTCGGTACTTCCCAGGGTCCTACCATTCATCGTGTATTCCCGTGCCTTGTTTGTTCTTTCCCAAGTGCATCATCTCACACTTATCCGGATTAAATTCCATTTGCCACTGATCAGCCCATCTGACCAGCCTGTCTATATCGTCCTATAATCTAAGGCTATCCTCCTCACCATTTACCACCCCACCAATTTTCGTGTCACCCATGAACTTACTGATCAACCCTCCTATATTCAAGTCTAAATCGTTTATATATACCACAAAGCAGCAAGGGACCCAACACCGGTCCCTGTGGAACCCTACTAGACACAGGCATCCAGTCACAAAAACACCCCTCGACTATCACCTTCTGCTTCCTGCTACTCAGCTAATTCTGGATCCAATTTGCCAAATTGCCTTGGATCCCATGGGCTCTTAGCTTCATTATCAGTCTCCCATGTGGGGCCTCATCGTGTCGAGGATTAACAGACCTATGTCAGGAGGACTGGCATGGGAAAACATCCACCATAAATCAATTTCTCATCGTAGACCCTACTGCTTGTCCACCTGGCTCTGATCTTCCATGGTGACAGTGGGCCCTTTTTAGACCATTTCTGGATGGGCCAAGGCCTCTGTGCAGCCACCCAGCATCAGTGGTGTCATCAAAACTATCCAGGCTGCAGTTGTAGTGCAGTCCAAACAGTGACTCTCATTGTCGACAAATGTCCACTGAATAAATTTTAAGTTGGGATTAAAGCCACTGACAAGGCTATTGCTTGGCTCTATAACTATGCATATGCTAAATATCACCAAGTGATTACTGATCAACTCTCATCTAGCTGGACAAATGATGGGTATTTTCTGGTGGCACTTGAGCCTGAAGTATCAATGTGTTCCTGCTGTTGTGTTTCAGGCTTGTGCTGCTGAGTCTATGATTCTCCATACCTATGGAATGTTGCTTCCTTGTGGCATCGACAAGTTTCATGGTACCGAGTACGTTTGCTGCCCTCAAAACAAAATAGATGATGTGAACTTTGAAAATTCTGACCTTCAGAATCCGGATGAAGATGAGGAGGACGAAATTGCTGATGCAAGGTACTGCTGACACTTGTGAAAAATAATTACATTTTTAGAGGAGACCAGGTAGATTTGGAGACCCTGCGCAATGTGTTACATTGGCTATTGTTGCTTTGCACCCCATGTTGTCATCTGCATGAGTGAGGTGCTCATTTTTGCTTTTCAGTGTCTGATGGTATTTGCATTCTGATAAAATGTCAAGTGAAATCCTCCCTTTCTGAAACCATGTTGACTCTTTTCTATTATTTTCATACAGATAATTCTCGCAGGTGCTTCCTTATCTATTATACCAGTTACTAATGTTAAGGCTATTAAGCCTTTGGACTCGCCAGTTCTGCTGTTTTCAGGTTATATGCCTTAATGTAGGTGCAGTCCATACATTCACTTTTACAGAACTGTAAATAATGGATCCTGTGTATGACAGATGTCATCTTGCCAGGAAATTCCCAACTTGCTTCATGGCTGTTAACTTTATTACGTGCATGTTTTAAAACATAAAATAAATTAAACGTGATTTTACATTTTCACAGGGTGGTGCTACATTACAAATTACGCAGCACCTGTTCGTATATGTAATGAAAATCTTGCATAGTTTTATATTTCTATATGATATTCATAGGAGCACCAGCATTCTAGTTTAATAGGAGGCTTGGGATAGGCAGGAAGCACACTATTTATTTTGGTTTTGGACCAAATAGAAATGAGTTGGAGTCACCCTTGTTAGATGCTCTTGGACTCTGTGGTTGAAGAGATCATGGAAGGTCTGCAGCACAGGAGTAGACTACTGCTGTGCAGAAAGGCTCATATTACGTAGTAACTTCCTACCTTCAAACACGACTTGCTCAGACTGACAAATATGCAAAGGGTGCTATGTCTGTCTGATCCCTGTGAATGATACTGGCAGATACAATTAGGAATAACAGCTTTTTGCTTGTGATGTTCGTAGCCAGTCATGCTTGAAGAATGAGCTTGCAGAATGGGGATCAGCAGATTACAAAACTATTCTGCGTCATCCCATCTGTTTTGTAATGCGTCCAGCATCTGCTATCCCTTCATTTTGTTAAGTGGTGCCTGGCAGTTGCCAAATCTCATCATCTGCTTACAGGACCCCAAAACAAGCAGGTACTAAGTCTGGATAGAGAAAGATTTTGTCAGATATGGTGTGCACACTAACTTTTTATAGGGGCACATCCCACTTATCTAAGCCAAGAGAACTTTGGTGCAAGTTCAAAACAATACAATAAGAGGAAAAGGCCAACTGATCTATCTGGCCTTTCACATACTGTTAATTGTTATGGTGCAACTTGAGCAAACCATAATCCATAAGGTCCTTCCCTCCTTTCCTCCAGCCAACACCCTCCTACCTGCCCACCAGGGAGAGGGAAAAATGATGGAAAACCCAAGACCAATTTCAGGACAACAAAAAACATTTGAACCCGTTGGTGATCAAACATGTTTCAGGTGACCATAATGATTGAGACGTTTCCCCAACATCTATCTGCTTTCTGTGTGCAGCAATGGCAGTCATACTTGGGAGCTCAGTTCAGCAAATCCATATTTTCTGAATGAGCCAGCAATTTGTTGCATTGATCAATGATTCTTGGAAAAGAAGCATCTTCTGCCATGTAACCCATTTCTATCTTTATGTAACTGATGCTCACGTCCCCAGTTCACCTTAACCCCTGCAACTCAAGTAGCCTATCCACATGGATCAAATGTAATCTGTTCATTTTTTGAAGACCTCATTTAAATCTTATATGCCTTTCTGGAATAAAAAGCCACAGTTCTTCAAGCCTATTGAGGGCCTTTAAACTAGATATCAATCTCTGGCTTATTAGTCACCCAGATACTGATGACCAAAACTGGTGACAGTTCCAAATGTGACCCAACTAAGACCTTGTATAAGAACAATATAGTATTTTTGTTTTGCAATTAATTATCCTGGCAATATATTCTAGCATACTCTTTTGCAAGATTATGAATACTGGTTATGGATTTGCACAGGTTCTTTTATTACAAAGCCCATATCTTTCTCCGACCAAATAGGCTAAAGCTTGCAACCCCGTACAAATGCTTAGCATTGGTTCTCGATATGTGGGTTCATGCAAACATAGAAAATAGGAGCCGAAGTAGGTCACTCGGCCCTTCGAGCCTGCTCCGCCATTCAGAATGATCATGGCTGATCAATGCCATACTCTCGTACTTTCCTCATACCCCTTGATGCCTTTAGAGTCCAGAAATCTATCTATTTCCTTCTTAACTATATTCAGTGACTTGGCCTCCACAGCCTCCGTGGTAGAGAATTCCATAGGCTCACTCTCTGAGTGAAGAAGTTTCTCCTCATCTCGGCTCTGAATGGTTTATCCCGTATCCTGAATCTGTGACCTGCATCCAGACTGTCCAACCCTGTCAGGATTTTATACATTTCGATGAGATTCCTTCTCATTCTTCTAAACTCCAGTGAATACAGGCCTAGTCGGCCCAATCTCTCCTCATATGACAATCCTACCATCCCAGGAATTAACCTGGTGAACCTTCGCCGTGCTCCCTCTATTGCAAGTATAACCTTTTCTTAGTTAAAGAGACCAAAACTGCCCACAAAACTCCAGTTGTGGTCTCACAAAGACCCTGTACAGCTGTAGTAAAACATCCTTGCTCCTGTACTCAAGTCCTCTCGCAATGAAGACCAACATACCATTTGCCTTCCTATCTGCTTGCTGCACCTGTATGCTTACTTTCTGTGGTTGGTGAACAAGGACACCCAGGTCCCTTTGTACATCAACATTTCCTAGTCTATCACCATTTAAAAAATACTCTGCCATTCTGTTTTTCTGACTGAAATGGATAACTTTACACTTAGCCACATTATACTGCATCTGCCGTGTATTTGCCCGCTTAATCAACCTGTCTAAATCGCCTTAAAGCCTCTTAACACCCTCCTGATGGCTCACATTCTCACCAGATTTCATGTCGTTAGAAAACTTGGAAATATTACATTTGGTTTCTTCATCAAAATCATTGATAGATATATATATATATATATATATATATTGTGAGTAGCTAGGGCCCAATCATTGATCCCTGCAGTACCCCACTCGTCACTGCCTGCACTCCAAAAAAGACCCTTTTATTCCTACTCTCTGTTTCCAGTCTACTAACCAATTCTCAGTCCATGCCAATATTATACCCCCGATCCCAATGCAATTCAATACTTCAATTTTGCACACTAACCTCTTATGTGGGACTTCCTCAAAAGCTTTCTGAAAATCCAAATACACTACATTCACTGGTTCTCCGTTATCTATTCTGATAGTTACGCCCTCAAAAAACTCTGGTAGATTTGTCGAACACAATTTCCCTTTCATGAATCCATGTTGACTTTGTCTAATCCCATTGATATTTTTTTTAAGTGTCCAGCTTTCACATCCTTTATAATAGACTCTAGAATTTTCCCTACTACTGATATTAGGCTAACTGGTCTATAATTCTCTCTTTTCTCCCTCCCTCTTTTTTTTAATAGTGGGGTTACATTTGCCACCCTTCTGCTGGGAATGTTCCAGAATCTACAGAATTTTGGAAGATGACAATCAACGCATCCACTATTTCCATGACCACCTCCTTTTGTACCCTGGGATGTAGATTATCAGGCCCTGGGGATTTATTGGCTTTCGGTCCCATTAATTTCACCAGCACTATTGTTTAGCAATACTAATTTCCTTCAATTCCTCCATCTCACTCAACCCTTGGTTCCTTAGTATCTCTGGGAAGTTATTTGTATCTTCCTCCGTGAAGTGAGAACTAAAGTAGTTGTTTGATTTCTCTGCCATTTCCCTGTTCTCTATAAATTCTCCCATTTCGGCTGTAAGAGGCTACATTTGTCTTCACTAATCATTTTCTTTTTACATACCTGTTGGAGCTTTTGCAGTCTGCTTTTATGTTCTTTGCCTGCCCTCATCACACCTAAGTCTGCCTATAATCTGTCTTGTCATTTCCTATCCTAAGACCCATATAATTCTTAACATCATCACGAATTCGCAGTCAGCTTCTTAAATAATTCTACCCAGATCATTGATGCTGATGAAACACTGCAGCCTCAGCAGCAATCCCCACTTGTAATCGGTCCCCTTGAGAACCATTGCTATTAATAACAACCTTCTGTCTCTGGGCGTGCAGTCAATTTCTTATCCCAGCCAATCTTATTAATTATCTTAAGTGATGCCTGCCTTTTTGGAAATCAACATATGCAGTGTCAACCAGGTGACTAGAATCCATCAACTAATAACATGCTCAAACAGTTCAACCAGGTTGGTGAGACGTGACCTCTTCAAAAAGCCTTTTTGAGGCTTGTTAATAAGCCTTTCTCTGGCAAGGTAGCTATTCTACATTACTATTCACAGTGATCACTTACAACTTATCTCCAACCAAAGTGAAGACCTGTAATTTGCCAGTTCTGACTTTTTGCCCTTTTAAATATTGGTGTCACTTGGACTTGCCTCCAGTCCATAGGAACAATCCCAGATTCCAGTGAGCTATTTACTTGGTGAGCACAAGGCTCAAACTGCACAACTCCCATTTCCTGTGGCACACTTTGCTGTCAGATCCATCAGTCCATTCAGTTTTGAGATCTTATCTTTTCAGGATCGTATGCACATTCACTTGGACACATAACTTGACCATCAATCCTACAATGTATTGTTAACTAAAGACCTTCAGTACTGAATACTGATGTAAAGTAGCCATTTAAAGCATTTTCCTTATACTGGGAGTTTAACTGAATCTGCTCTGAAGAATCCTATACAGTCCTTAAAGGCCATCTGCTTGCTAACATGATTAAACAAGACCTTTGAATATCCCCACCATCTACTGAAGTAATTTTTTGATTGCTCTGATGGCAACTTTTGTTGCCTTCAGCTGATTTCCCCTGGGATCTTTTTTAATAAGTCTGTTGAAGAAATTTTGCTTGAGTCTGATTTTGTTCTTCTCTGTGATCCATTAGCAAATTTGGCTTTATTTTACCATGCGCTGAGTGACATATATGGCTTCTGTTTAAATTAGGATGGTTTGGAAATTATTCTTTCCTCCTTTTAGTTGTGTTGGTAATGTCCGTACCTAGCAGGGTGACACAATTAACCTGATTTAAGTCCTCCACCATCTTTCCAAAGTTAATCTTCATGAAATTTGGTATTAGCACAAAATCAAGTTGAATCTAATAGTGTTCCCCATGAAAATCTGGTGCTACATCAGGGTCACTGCTTAAAAACTAAATCCAGTACCTGATTACCCCACGTTTCTTCACAAGATAGATAAGGTGAGGAAGACAATTAGCATCTTTGTTCCTGTTTCCAGATTTTTCCCTTTCAACAGAACTGTGTTGAACATTTGGAATTCTATGTTCATTAGATTCATTTTGGGTGGTGTTACTTACCCAAAGAAAAGTCAAGCATATCAGCAGTCAGAGCTCAGAGACCAGCTACTCGTGATGGCTTGCAGAAGTTTGAAGATGAACGGAAAGAATTCTCAGCCCAGCTCCTATGACTGGTCTATCAATCAAAGCCATCCAATTAATCATGAAAATTGCTGTGGAATGCATATATGTATTGAATTACTGAGTCTGTCCTGAAGCATGAACTCAGTTCTGATCTACCATCAATCATATCATCGCAGAGCCAGCTCCACTCCCAAAGGCGTCACTCCTCTCTTCCTAAAGGAAGACAGTTACCAACTGGTCATGAGGCACTTGTAAGCATGGATTTGAGTACTCATTAGGTGGACAGGTGCCTAACTTCCTGTGCAGCATGACAAACAGCACCACATGCCAGAAGAATTGAGTAAATTCTTCCAACCTGGTGCCTCATACATTAACTGGGTAGCTCTGCTAGTTAGGGGTGTCAGGCTTTAGTAGCATGGAAATGGAACAAAGATATGCAGTGAACCATTGCGCTTGTATGTTTCCATACCCAGCTTTGCACCGAATCTCTCCTTTAATCTTAGACACTTACCTTCAGCATGATAAAATTCAAGAATCCAAGCCCAATGCCATGTATCAAATCTGCTTGTCACCAGATATATAATCCAGCTATTTGTACAAGGGCTTTGGCGGAAATGTGACCACTGAGGCTGTGGCACCAGACTGGATGACCAATGCTTGTGGGCAGACACCTCCAAGACAGTTCATTCCCCTCTTTTATCACAAATCCATTTCACAAATTGGTCTTGGATTTTATACTTCTGACGATATTGTGCACATGTCCAAACCATGTGTGCCAGGGCATTCTGGAGAGAAGGAAGAAACAAATATGCACTGTTAAACTGAGTTAATAGAATGAGAATTAATCAAATGTAATCATAAAATAGGTATGCTCATACCATGCAGGGCAGCAGAGGGTGACTATGAGACCTCATTGTGAAGCAAGTGTGCCCCAGTGATTTGTACTGCACTCGCTCTCTTTCACCTGCTCCCTCTCAATGTTTTCTCCCCCCCGCTGCTCTGCTCCCCTTCCTTTGAGAATCTCTGGATTGCTATGGTGTCCATTTATCAAGTACCTTAACATTAAAATATCCCAATATTTCACACAATACTTCACTTTGAAGTACAATGATCGTTATTACATAGGAAAATAGGTTGAAGTTTCCCCGAGTATTTGAATTAATGCATAGGAATGATAAACCAAATGGTATTGAAAGACAATAATAGAATTAACATAACACTGTCCTAGTTGGGTCCGGTCCTTAGAAGAGACCAGCTTTTCATATAGAAGTAGGATAATAGCCTGCATGACTGGAACCAATTATACTACGTGCTTGATGTGTTGAGATTTTATGGGTAGGGAACAGGGAAATGGGAGAGGGGTTGAGCAATTCATCTCTGATCAGAGACTTAAACCTAGTCCTGTACCTTTGGGTGGATTCCATAATTGCATTTTACTGGTATTTGACAAATTGGAATCCAATAAGCAGTATCCTGTGGGAAGCAAGATTGAGTCAGTAGTCGCTCCCTGAGTCTGTAGAGACTCTCAGTTCTGAAATGTGCAAATGGGAAGTGGGCTGTGGGTAAACAATCTCACAATATGAACATTTTCTAATGCCAAAAACACCCTTCTAACCATAACGCACTAAATTCTTTAGCAAAGAGGAGTCCACTGAAGTAGAGAAAATGGCTATTGAAGAGGAGGAGCCGGTGGATGAACTGGATTATGACTATTCTGAAGAAGATGAAGATGAATACACTGATGACTGGGAGGAGGAAAGCAGTGAGGAAGATTTGTACAAAAAGAATCTTGTCAATGATGTGAAAGGTAATTGATGCATTAATTATCGTATGATGAAGCTATTAAGAAGTTTCTAATTTTACGTTTTATAGCGAGGCTGAGAAACAAACAGCTTTCTCATTGAAGAAAAAAACGGATTATTCATTCTTTGTTTTGTGTAGCAAGCTACAACAAGGGACCTTCCACTTATCTCCAATTTGCCCTTCTGGCAGGAATTGAACATTCTAGTAATTTTTTTTCTGGAATTCTGACCCTTTGCCAGCAGTTTATTTCAAGAAGTGCAGTGAAATACATCATCTGAAGTATTTCTTGAGTATGTTAGCCAAGTGCAAGTCCTTTAAGTCTTTGTTATGCAAGAGCTATCCCCTCAAGAAAAGTTAGCATTGGTAGATAATATGGCTTGGCGTGGCAATGTAGCTGAATCAAAATGCCAAAGCAGGACTTCATATGCAGTGCAATATGCTATGCAGCTGTTTAAAAATGTAGATGAGCAGGAAGCCAGACTCTGCAAATTCTACTCTCCTCTCAAGTGAATACATTATGCATGTGTGCGAGCGAAAGGTAGAGAGAAGCTCTGTTTCTATTGTACATTTCATTGCATGACTTTGATATTGGTATCATCTGCAAATTTCAACATCACTCTAGGTTCATATCCAAATAATTGATGTATACAGTGAGCAGAAGTGAACTCAGAACTGTGGGGCACTGCTACCAACTTGCGATCACTCTGGAAAAACTGCTCTTGTTTCTTTTTCAAACAAATTTTAATCCAAGATAAAAGCAAAATACTGTGGATGCTGGAAATAGTCATGCAGACTCGAAACATTAACTCTGTTTCTCTCTCCACAAATGCTGTCAGCCCTGCTGAGTTTTTCCAGCATTTTCTGTTCAAATATTAATCCAATTTGTTTTTGTCCCCTAATTCTAAAACCTTTATTTTTCCCCTTATAACCTCCCAAAAAGCACATGTCAAAGGCTTTCCAAAAGTCCTCATATACAACATCTATTTCATTTCCTCTTCAACCGTGTCTGTTATCTCCTTTAAGAATTGAGGTTTGTCAAGCACAAATGTCTCTTTTGAAATCCATGCTGCCTAAAGCATTCGAGGAATAGATTAAAAAGTAGGGAGGTCATGTTGGAGTTGTATAGAACCTTGGTGAGGCTACAGCTGGAGTACTGTGTGCAGTTCTGGCTGCCGCATTATAGGAAGGATGTGATTGCACTGGAGGGGTTGCAGAGGAGATTCACCAGAAAAACTCAGGTCTGACAGCATCTGCGGAGAGGAATACAGTTAATGTTTCGAGTTCGTATGACTCTTCATCAGAACTAAAAAATAAAGAAATGAGGTAGAATATAAGCTGGTTGAAGGGGGGGGGCAGTGGGACAGGTAGAGCTGGATAGAGGGCCAGTGATAGGTGGAGGCAAAGAAGAGATTGCCAAAGATGCCATAGGCAAAAGGACAAAGGGGTGCTGATGGTGGTGATATTAACTGAGGAATGCGCTAATGGGGGCATTAAGGGTAGAAAGCAGGACGAAAGTGACAGCCCTCGTGGGGGTGGGGTGGGGGGGAAGGGATCGAAATAGGCTAAAAGATAGCAGTAAAACAATGGATGGAAATACATTTAAAAATAATGAAAACAGGTGGGAAAAAATATATATATAAAAAAATATATATTGTATAAAAAATTATAAATTATTTGAAAAAGGGGGATCAGAAAGGGGGTGGCGATGGGGGAGAGAGTTCATGATCTAAAGCTATTGAACTCACTATTAAGTCCGGAAGGCTGTAAAGTGTCTAGTCGGAAGATGAGGTGCTGTTCCTCCAGTTTGCGTTGAGCTTCACTGGAACAATGCAGCGGGCCAAGGACAGACATGTGGGCATGAGAGCAGGGTGGACTGTTGAAATGGCAAGCGACAGGGAGGTCTAGGTCATGCTTGCGGACAGACCGAAGGTGTTCCATAAAGCGGTCACCCAGTCTGCGTTTGGTCTCTCCAATGTAGAGGAGACCGGATTGAGAGCAGCGAATGCAGTAGACTAAATTGAGGGAAGTGCAAGTGAAATGCTGCTTCACTTGAAAGGAGCGTTTGGGCCCTTGGACAGTGAGGAGGGAGGAAGTAAAGGGGACAGGTGTTGCACCTTCTGCGGTTGCATGGGAAGGTGCCGTGGCAGGGGGTTGAGGTGTAGGGGGTGATGGAGGAGTGGACCAGGGTGTCCCGGAGGGAACGATCCCTGGGGAATGCCACCGGGGGGTGAAGGGAAGATGTGTTTGGTGGAGACATCATGCTGGCGTTGGCGGAGGATGATCCTTTGAATGCGGAGGCTGGTGGGGTGATAAGTGAGGACAAGGGGGAGGGACCCTATCATGTTTCTGGGAGGGAGAGGAAGGTGTGAGGGCGGATGTGTGGTAGATGGACCGGACACAGTTGAGGGCCCTGTTAACCACCATGCGTGTTGCCTGGGATGTTATGAAGTTATGAAGAGAGGTTGGATAGACTTGAGTTGTTTTCATTAGAGCAGAGAAGACTGGGCGACCTGATCAAGCTGTACAAGATTATGAGGGGCATGGACAGGGTGGATAGGGAGCAGCTGTTCCCCTTAGTTGAAGGGTCAGTCACGAGGGGACATAAGTTCAAAGTGAGGGGCAGGAGGTTTAGGGGGGATGTGAGGAAAAACGTTTTTACCCAGAGGGTGGTGACAGTCTGGAATGCGCTGCCTGGGAGGGTATTGGAGGCGGGTTGCCTCACATCCTTTAAAAAGTACCTGGATGGGCGCTTGGTACGTCATAACATTCAAGTCTATGGGCCAAGTGCTGGTAAATGGGATTAGGTAGATAGGTCAGACTCGATGAGCCGAAAGGCCTCTTCTGCACTGAGGTTCTGTGATTTCTAAATATTTTCTCTTGGTAATCTCACCCTTAATTAGAGACTTCTAAAATTTACCCACTTGATGGCTTCCTTTTTAAAAATGGCCGCTCTGCAAACTTCCAGCACATGCCCACTCTGAGTAGAACTCTGAAACATAGTTGCTCGAACCATTACAATTTCTTTCTGCTCTCCCATCAGGACCTTAGGATGTGTCCCATTGTGCCCTAATTGTTTATCTACTGTTAATCTAACTATTCTACCTCAAATTTCCATTTATACATCCTAATACTGCTTATCTCACTCTCAGCCACTTCATTATTTATTTTGTCCTTGATCGTCTGCTCTCTGGTAAAAATTGACAAAATATTTATTCAATTTCTCTGCTTTATTCTATAACCATCTATAAATTGATCCTCTTTTTGATCCCCTTTTTTCAAATACTTTTTAATTTTTATATATATTTTTTTCCAACCTATTTCTGTTATTTTTAAAATTTATTTCCATTCATTGTTTTATTCCCACCTTTTAGCCTATTTCATTATTTTCTCCCACACTGTCCCCCATCCCACCCCCACTAGGGCCATCTGCCACTCAATCATCCTGCTTTGTACTCTTAATGTCATCATTAGCACCTCCTTTAGCCAGTATCACCACCATCAACAACCCTTTGACCTCTTTATGACATCTTTTGCAATCTCTCCTTTTTGCTTCCACCTATCATTGGCCTTCTAGCCAGCTTCATCTGTCCCTCCCCCCTTAAACAGTATATATTTCACCACATTTATACTTCCTTTAGCTCTGAAGAAGAGTTACACGGACTTGAAATGTTAACTCTGCCTTTCTCTCCACAGATGCTGTCAGACCTGCTGAGTTTTTCCAGCAATTTTTGTTTTTGTTATAAATTGACAGTTTCCCTTCCCACTCTTCATCTCTTCATCCTTGGGTCCTGTCATGTCTCACTCCATTTTTTTTCCTCCCTCACTACCTCTCTCCAATCCCCCTCTTTTGATCCTTGCTCTTTTCCTCCTTTCTGCTTCCACTTTTTCTGCTGTCTTTGTTTCTTCCCTTCCATCTTTCCTTTTTTTCTCCTTCCCCCTCTTTCTCACTTGCCTTTCCCCTCTCTCGCTATCCCCTTTCCCCTCTCAAGTGATAACTTTGATTTTCTTAACCTTGAATGAATATGTTGCCTGGAATCCTTTTTTAGAAACAAACCTTTGAAAACCATCCTGAAGTTTTGACATCTTTCAGCTAAATTGACTTGAATTGCATTGTTCACTGAGCAGTTTCAGAAGTTGTCTCGTTATTCTTTTGGATTTTTTGCTTAGTCCTGATTGTCTCCCTGCAATTTATTTCATTCCATGCCTGATCTAGCACACTAAAAGGTTGATATCAAAGTTCTCTGCAGCCAGCCACTGGGAGTTGCCAACATGAATTTTCTCCTTGTTTTTTATTTCCATCCATCGCCTCTCCCTCCAGCCCATTCAAAGCTGGGAGAGCTATGCCACAGATGGGAACCAGTTGGAACATCACATGAAGATGTGTCCATTCAGGAATAAAAAATAATCTTTAGATTTTAAAATAATAAAGAATCAACATGTAAAAACGAAGAATCGCAAGAAGATTCACCTGGAATTTCCTACGTTTCGATATTACTATGGTGTAAGAGAGGTGCAACATCTTTTTTTGAGGAAATTCATGCCTAACTGATTTATGTCAGTTTTGCAGTGAAACATTATTACACATGATCTGCATCATAATAGAAACAGAAGAGGAGTAGTAGGGACGGAAAGTTCTGACAGTAAGGTGTTAGGGCAGAAGACAGCAGCCCACTCACTGTTACCCCTTTTCATAGAATCATTGACTGACGCAACACAAAGTGAGGTTTTTTGG
Organism: Carcharodon carcharias; assembly: GCF_017639515.1. NCBI lineage: Eukaryota > Metazoa > Chordata > Chondrichthyes > Lamniformes > Lamnidae > Carcharodon > Carcharodon carcharias. The sequence goes on along the minus strand of NC_054491.1, from coordinate 47,455,986 downwards.
CCTGTCATGCCCTTGCTAACTCTCTGCAAGAACATCTATCCTGCTCTTTCCCCGCAACCTTGTAATTTTTTCTTTTCATATAAGCACACGCACACGTATATTATCCAATTCCCTTCTATAAATAATTATTATTGAATCTGCTTCCTACACACTTTCAGGCAGAACATTCCAGATCATCATTGCTTGCTGCATAAAATTTTTCTCCTCGTTTGCTGACACTGCTTTTGTGCTGGTTCTCACATTCCAGTGTAGACAAATTAGCTGGCAGGAAATTTCAGCTAAATTCCTGTCAGCAAGATTGACACAGACACTGCAGTAAATTTTAGTGTAATTTTTGTAGAAGGTTGATCTTGAAAATTTCGGGTCATTGAGTTTATCATTTGGAGGTGTACACTGCAAACTGTGTGCATGTAGCCAAAGGTGCTCTATCAGTGTAAAAGCATCTGAGGCTAGAACTGTGAACAGACTCTGTCTGTGTGCCAGGCTCAGTATTCTCTTTCCTGGGCTCCAGCAGGTGACCTGTCCTTTTTGAATTTACCTAATATCTTTGTACTTTCTGAAAGAGAATTTGTAGTCACAAGACACGTCTAACTGAATAATAGGCACAGGGTCATTTTATATTTGTAGAGGTGATCTCCAGATAGTTAACATAGGATTTTTGTTACTGAAGATGATTAAATACATTCAAGGTTATTCCCCTTGGGGAAGGTCATCTGGAGTGACCTTCAAAGTTAGTTACTCAAAACAAGTGTTGTGCAGTAGAAGCTGTAGGACTGGTCCTGATCTATGTGCAGTGAGATTGGTTGGTGAAATATTTAGTTTGTACCAAGTAAATATAATAGAAGACTAAATCTAAAAAAAACGTTAAACAGAAAGCTTTCCTAAGGCAAAAACATGTCAGCTAAATGTCCGTTTCCTTACTTGGGTAAATCTAGAATATTTTTTACAGCTGAATTTAGAAGCATTGGATTATTTTGTGGAAAATAAATGTTTTAAGATATTTTTCAGATTTGAGAGGTTTTAGGATAAGCATGTAAATGTGGGGAATTGCAAAAATACTTGGGTCATCATTTGAGAACGCACACAATGTAAACCATCAAGACTTAAGTAGACTAGGCACACTAGGCAGAACTGCCTATTCGTACCAGGGCAGTATCTGCACTTTGCAGAATTAACCTAATCCTGTGTGGGCACTCTGTGAGGTTATCTTGCCCTCTGTTGGTACTCTGGGATTATCCAGTGGATCTATAACAGAATTGGGTGCAAGGTTATGCAAATGATTTTTTTTTTGCATCATTGGGGACTGTGTAGGGCCCAGAGGAAATAGGAACAGAAGTAGGCCATTCTGCCCCTCGAGCTTGCTCCAGCATTCAATAAGATCATGGCTCATCTGTTTGTGTTTTGAATTCCACATTCCTGTCTACCCCAGATAACCTTTGATTCCCTTGCCTAACAAGAATCTATGTGTCTCTGCCCTAAAACTATTCAATGACCCCACCTCCAGTACCTTCGAAGGCAGTGTTCCAAAGTTGCACAACCCTCAGAAAAAGATTTCTCCTCATCTCTGTCCTAAAAAGGCAACCCCTCAATTTAGAACAGTGCCCTTTAGTTCTGGACTCACTCACAAGAGTGAACATCCTTTCCAAGTCCACCTTGTCAGTACTGTTCAGGATCTTATATACATCAATCAAGTCATTCCTCACTTTTCTAAACAATGGAAACAAGCCCAGTCTGTCTAACCTTTCCTCATAAGACAACCCGCTCACTCCAGGTATCAGTCTAATAAACCTCCTCTGAACCACCTCCAACACATGTACAAATGGGTAGAGGGCAGGGAAAGATGGGGCGGGGGCACACACCCAGGGCCCAGAGGGATGGAGGCAAGAGCAGGCTGGATGTTGTGTATGTTTGTCAACCAAGTTTTAAAAAAAAAATTATAATTAATAATGCTACACTTAATCTTTTGCATCTTTTAATGATCCCATAGTTACCTGACTTGATTTAATGCCAGCTTTACTATTAATATTTCTGGCCTGTGTGCTAATCTGTCTGCCTAGTTATTTGTAGGTGATTTGTCTTGCCTGAAAACTAAACCGAAGGAATGGGAAGTTATTTTTCATGTAATTTCTTAACTTTTGATAAAGATAATAGGTTTCTGAGCAGAATGTCTGGTGCAATTGATTGGATGGGTTCCTGCTTGACCCTGACCGTTGCATCCAAATGTTAGACTTTGCCAGTCCTCTCTTCTCTTTCAGGCTTCCCTGTTCTCCCCTCACCTACTCTCTTCTCTTTGTTTTCATTCCATGGTCCCACAATGAATTGCCAGAAGTATGAATGCATTAAACATGGAAGCTAACTGCACTAATTGTCAACTGTGGTCATAACACAAGACCAATTTGTCATAGTTTCAATGAGGTGTTGCAAGTGACTACCCTGCCCCTAACCTCCCTTGTCCCAAAGTCCTTGAAATTATTGTTACCTTCCAAATCCCTGCTTATCTTTCCTGCAGCTCCATATTTGAATCCTTCTCACTGGCTTTCTGTCCCTGCAATAGGATTGAAATGGCCCTCATCAAAGTCACCAGTGGCATCTTGCACGACTGTGACTATGCTAAATGTCCAATGCCCAGGAAATGATTAACTAAAATTTCCTCCAACTAAATAGTGGGAATACTGAAGCTATTGGTCTGGATTCCCAGTAGCGGTGAACGTTGAAAGGTTTGCCACTATTGAGGGCTGCAACAGCACTGCCCCAGCACCACAAATTATGGGGACCCCACTTACGCTCAAATCCGAAGTTTCAGTAAGCCCAAATAGCCCAACCTGACGGCTCTGCTGGAATCTGTCAGAACGTATACCACTTTTTAGATAGACTTAATTAGACCAACAGGAGCGTGAATGCACTCCTGCTCCTCTGGTACCCCTGGCTTACACCCTGTCTAGTATTCCCAGCTTGATCCACCTCTCCTGGCTTTGCTCCCCCGGCTCTGTTCTGCCACCTCCACCATCCAACAACATAGCTCCATTGCGCCCTTGCCCCAGCTCCTTAATCCCACCAAGGTCAGAAACAACACTTGGAGAGGAAAATTCTCCACTTCGCTGTTGACCACAAGATTTGTGCCATTGTCTTCCGTCTCCAACCCAAACTCTAGTCACTGACTTTGTGCCTCTCCTCGGCTACTGTCTGAAGCTGAACCAATTTGTTCGCAACCTTGATGTCATATTTGATTGGTGATGAGCTTTCGACCACAGAGCAGCACTGTCACTAAGACTGCCTACTTCCACTTGTATTAATATAGCCCACACCCATCCCTCGCTCAGTTCATCGGCAACTGAAACCCTGATCCATACTTCTGTTATCTCTAAACCTGCCTATTCTAGTGCTCCACAGGTTTGCCTTCCACTTTCCACCCCCACCCCACATAAACATGAACTCATCTAAACTCTCCTGCCCAGGCCATGACTTGCACCAAATTACTGTTCACATATCACCCCAGTTCTCGCTGACCTACATTGGCTCCTGATCTGATAGCCCTTCAATGTTAAAAATTTGAACACAGAGGTAAAAACAAAAAACTGCGGATGCTGGAAATCCAAAACAAAAACAGAATTACCTAGAAAAACTCAGCAGGTCTGGCAGCATCGGCGGAGAAGAAAAGAGTTGACGTTTCGAGTTCTCATGACCCTTTGACAGAACAAGGTCATGAGGACTCGAAATGTCAACCCTTTTCTTCTCCGCCGATGCTGCCAGACCTGCTGAGTTTTTCCAGGTAATTCTGTTTTTGTGTTAAAAATTTGAACGTTGTTTTCAAATCCCTCCAAGACCTCACCCCTCTCTATCTTTGTAATCACTTACAACGTTTGGAGCTCTACATTCCTCCAATTCAGGCCCCTTGTGCCTCCATGATTTTAATCCTAACATCATTGGTGGGTGTGCCTTCACCTGTTCAGGTTTTAAACTCTAGAATTCTCCCTTTAAATTCTGTGCCTCTCCATCTCTTGCTCCTCCTTAGAATGCTCTTTAAACCTGTCCTGATATCTCTTTTGTCAAATGTTGTTTTAAAGCTCTCTTGTGAAGTGCCTTGGGCTATTTTAGTATGTCTAAAGATACTTTATAAATAAATGTTGTTGATGAGTAGGAGACCTGTGAAAAATTTGTGGAGAATGCATCAAGTTCATATCTGCTAGTGTCACCTGTGCAGGGCCAGAAGCCGAGTGGAGAGATTAGATAAAATGCTCAATGGAACACTTGCATTTCCCACATCAGCTATCACTGGTTTCAGTTTGAGCTTCTGCTCAATTAAGGATGCAAGTTATTTTCAAATAACCATCAAAGATACAACATTTGGTGCAATCCAGGTGGATAGAGTCCAAGTACAGCTCCTATGGTTGGAAGAGCAGTGTGCTGACCCATACTGGCTACACCTCACAGTGGAGTGTTGGTTGGGAGCGAATATCACACTACTTTTTAAAATTCACACCTGAGTCATGGTCTTTGGTAACCTGCCTTTCCAAGCTTATTACCATACTTTCTATTGTGCCCAATCCTGTGTTAATGAACTTTATTTACACAGTGTACTCTGTTGCTGTACCTATAGAATCTGTCCAGGATTAGTTTGCCTTTGGCCATCTCTGACGCTTTGTCCTGTCTCCACACAGTTGTCTGCTCACAGGAGGCTATGACTGGCCCCTGTCGGGCCATGATGCCTCGCTGGTATTTCAACATCAACAAGAAGAAATGTGTTTGGTTCGTCTACGGAGGTTGTGGAGGCAACAGAAACAATTTTGAGTCCGAGGAGTACTGTATGGCTGTGTGTAAACAAATGAGTAAGTCAGCCATTTGCTGCAGCAGCCTACCTGCTTAGTACCAATCTCTCCTGACCAATCAACCAGTTTGCCTAATAACCCACTAGTCCTTGTGATTTATAGACTCGTTTCATCTGTCTTGGGCCTTGCTGTCACCTCTTTGTTCGAAATTTACTCTCTTCTAGATCAGAAAACCCTGTTGATGACACTAATTTCTTTAGACAATTTTCATACTTCCTCTGTAGTGCCTTTTTGTCATCTTTGTCTGAATGGGCAATGGATTTTGCTATGTGTATATCCTAATCAACAACCTTCTTAAATCTAAGGTAAGTGTGTAGAAGTATGAATTGTTTTGAGCCAGTTTAAAGCCTGTACCTGTACTGCTTGCTTTGGCATGAAGCACTTGAGGTATGTGCAGCTTGAACTCTTGTTTAAGTTCCAGGTTATTGACATGTTTTAAGCTGTAATTATTTGTCAATACAGAACACATCTCAGGTTCACATCTCTCAGCTGCCAATCACTCCAGCCTGCCATATTTCTTCCACTTTTGTCAGTACTCGCGCATATGATACACCACTAACAAACAATCGGGCGTCTCCAGAGCAGAGGGGTATTTTGTTTGATATTCTGAGTGTTATTGATTGGTTTAGCTGCCTGCAAACTGTTCTGTGTTCTTTTATCCTCTTCTCCATTGATTTTTCTTCTTTCCTGAAGTGTTGCATATTTCTTAGATCTCCCCTCATTATCCAGCCCTGATGTCAGGTCTTAGACTGAGTGCTGTCAGGTCTTAAAACTGAGTGCTGGGCTCAATCCGCAGACCACAACAGGGGTTAGCAGCTAACAATCAGAAATTCCAGTCTATGTTTTCAATTGTGGCAGATCCACAAATTGAGCTAACAGTGGCGATGGAATATGGGAGACTCCTAATTTGTGTGACCAACCTGCATAAATTTACTGAGCTGTTAACTGGATAGCTCCTTTTATTAGAATAGAATAACTAGATACTCATTTCTGCTGGTAGTCATCGAAAAGACAAGCTCTCAACAGAGTGAACTAGTGCTGGAATATGGCTTGAGTGAATATTTGTGTATCTGGTATAGCCTCATGTGTAGAATTTATCTTAAGTTTCAGCTGAAATTGAGAAAAGATTTAATATCTCTATAGAGCCATCACACATGGCTGTGCACAAGCACTGGCCCCTATGTGGACTTTGTCCAACTCTCTGACACAGCTTTCATATCCAATCATGTTTGAAATATTGTCATATTAGTGTTGTTTACAGCACAGAAGGAGGCCATTCAGCCCATCAAGTCTGTGCCAGCTCTCTCTGGAGGAATCCAGTCAGTTTAATTCCCCTGCTCTTTTCCTGTAGCTCTGCAAGTTTATTTCCTTCAAGTGCCCATCCAATTCCCTTGTTCATTGCCTCTGCTTCTGCCACCCTGATGGCAACAAATTCCAAGTTATTACTACTCGCAGGGTAAAAATAGTTCTTCCTCACATTCCCCCGTATCTCTTCACAAAATGCTTCGACCTGTGTCCCCTAGTCCTTGTACCATCAGCTGATACTAACAATTTTTGTTTGCCTACCTTCTCTAAACCTGCTGTAATCTTGTGCACCTTAATCAAATCTCACCTCATTCTCCTTTGTTCCAAAGAGAAGGAAAATGTGGTGACCAGAACTGGAAGCAGTGCTCTAGTTGTGGCCTAAACCAGAGTTTTATAAAGATTCAGCATAACTTCCCTACTTTTATACTCAATGCCCCTAGTTATGAAGCCCAGGATTCCACATGCTTTGCTCAATACTCTGTCAATATTTCCTGCCATTAAGTCCAAATTGCTTCTCCCTAACACTTAAGCCAAAATGTATCACATTGTAGTCAGAACCTCTCCTGTTTTCTCAGTCTGCTTTTCCGTAGTATTCTAGGATGAATGCCATTGGATAATATTGCCTTTTCCATTTTTAGTGCTATAATCTTTTTTTCATCACTGTTGCTTTGTACTGAGCTTCTTACAAGTAGTATTAGCTTCCTTGTAGGGACAAACACACCGTATGCTATTATTTGGTCAAATTCTGAGGGGATAAGGTCCTGAAATAAAATATTTGGTTTTTTGCACATGTGCGATACAAATCTCTTCTCTGTCTCAGCAATTCAGCATTGAAAAATCCTTTGGGGAAAAAAACATAGAGAAAATTCTCATGACAAGTAGAACCAACAAAAAAATGCAAATCATTACATGGTTTAGTTTGAAAGTTAGAGGCTCCAATAACAGTGAAGAACTTGGATTAAAGTTCATTTTGTAGCTCCACGAAGGTTTTCCCCTCTCTCAATTCCACAACCACAAGTGACTGACCTTGGTGTAACCTGCAAGCTGGTAACAAAAACAACTCCATCATTTGGTCAACAGCCTAGAACCATTGCTAAGTGCTGGATGTACAGGACCTTTGCTATTGTGCCTCCCTGGTACACAGTGGTCTGATACTTTCCATCCAGTGAATTTTCACCTCGCTGTCTTTTCTCAACAAACCAAATTTCTAAGTGGAGCCTTCTCAGTATTTTGCCTGGTTGAAATCTTCTGTGTTTGCTGATAAATCATTCTTTCATATCCAGGGATGTCCCTGTCAAAGTCTGGCTAATGATACTGGTCAGTTTTCTAGTCTCAGGTAGAAAATTCTTCCAGTCCCGTTGGAGCTGGAGAAATGAGTGGATGGAGCTCCAATTTCTGCCAGGCTTATTACTACCATCACTGGCTTATGTTGATCCTTCCCTTGTTGGGAAGCTCACTGAAAGAAATATCAATAAATAGTTAATAACCAACCTAGCTGAATCACTGGAGTTTTGCCCATAGTGAATGTTTCTCAGCAGGTGGCGCTTTAGTTAAGTCTGCATCATTGTTTCAGACCTAACCCAGAAATTACACAGGAAGGTAGCTATTGGAATTTGATATTCAATAAAGGCTTAAGTTTATTAAATAATACCAAAATGCAGATTGTTACAAAACTACACCATTAAGATGAATAAAACCATGAATTTTAAGTGGTTGAAAGCAAAGTCCTTGTTTAAATTCTGTGTAAATTCAGCTTTTGTTGTTGACTGTCTATTCTAGGAAAAGCCCAGTAGATATTCCAAAACGTGTGAAAAATTTCACGTTCCGTGCTGGCGTAGCTACTCATAATCCTGAGGCCTGGGCTCTCAACCCCAAGACTCCAAGTTGGAATCCCATCATAACAGAGAATTTGAATTCCGGCTTTGGAGAAATCTATTAATAAAAAGCTTGTATCAGTAAAAGATGCCATGAAACTGTTGAATTGTTGTAAAAACCCATTTCATTAATGTCATTCAGAAAGGGAAACCTACTGCCCTTACCTGGTCTGACCTGAATGTTACTTCAGTCCTGTACCGTCCTGGTTGATTCTTCACTCCTCTGAAGTGGCCAAGCAAGACACGCAGTTGTGTCAAACTGCTTCAAAACAAAGTCTCACAACCATTACGTAAACATTTTTTGGTGAGCAATAAATGCTGGCTCTGGCTGCACCACCAACATGCCAAGAATGCTTTTTTTTACAAAAGAAAGCTCGGTGTATGGTCACTGTTAACAATTTTGACACTGCGCTCGATATTCAAGTATAACATCACTGCTAACCCTTACCTGTGAATGACACCTCCCCTACAAGCAAAGACTTTCTTTACTGCCCAGTATAAGTTACACAAGAGTGTGGCCCAGGATCTTATCAATAAGATCTCTTGTGCTGGGCATTATAATCTCTGGGATTCTCGGGCATCTATCCTATGTTCCAGAGGTAGACTGATGACAAATGGTAAATTGGTTTGTTTTACACGAAATACTTGAATGAATGGGACACCATTTTCTCTACAAGTATTCTTATTGCTCCTTGTAACTTCAAAAATAATGAAGTATGCAGACTTTGCCCTTGTTACATTGTTACACTTATGATGTATAAGATTCTGTTTTGGAACTGAGCTGGTAATTTAGGATAAAATAAATGGGGTCATGTGATTTGAGGTCTGCCTAACATCAGGCCTGTATGCCATGGCTGTTATCAATTAAAGGGAGCCCAAATGTTTTACTGGGAAGAAGGTGAAAGGTGTTCAGCCTTGGAGACAATGGCAGCAGCACCTGTGTTAACAATGGTTAGACTACTGATCTCCAAAGTCCCAGGAAAGTGATAACAATGTTGGGTTGTAAACAGTTATGAGTTAAAATGTCCATTTACTTCCAAGATAAAAAGAGCTGCAGTCTCAAGGATAGCTAATCAGCATTTCTACCTGGATACAAGGACCATGTGATTCTTGCCATGGAGATGGGAGAGTTTCTAAGATATCTCTGAAAGTCTGAGACACATTGTCTGCCAGGATCTGAGAGCAAGAGAGGAGCTAGAGACTGAAAGCCTCTGATTCACCGCACAGGAATGCGGGTGGGAGCTCATGCTTGGATTGAAAAGACCAAATTTGTGACGATTTGAAACAAGGCTGGAAGATTCATTTAGCTTGAGCCAGAGGAGAATCGCCAAGAGAATCCCTCACCATGAAAGAAAGTTCTGGAACTAAAAGTTACCAGGCTGGGCAAAGAAAGGAATGGAAGTAAACCCTTGCGAACTAAGAATCACTTTGGACTGGAGCTGGGAAAATCGAATGACTACTTAAAAACAATGTAAAATATACCCATGAAGTTGGTTTTTTGGTGGTTAAAAATAAAAGGGAAAAATTTTGTTCTGTAGTTTAAAGTATAAGTCGTGTACAAAGATTAGTGTTTAGTCAAGAATGCTTTGTCTGTTATAGTAAGAGTTGTAAAGTATGAAATCTTCTTGTTTCATCCTTTTATATATCAACTGGAAGTTTAAGTAAGTTATTGATCGTTACAAGGATCGTAACAACATGCCTGCCTCATTTTATGTGCCAGTGCCCCTACCTGATTGGCACAAAACTAATTTTTCTAAGCCACCTGCAAAATTATAGGATTTAGTGAATTGATGTAACAGATAACTTGGAAGTGTTTTACAGGTTATGATTTGTAGCTAATGCTGATAGCTACGTCTTGACCAAAAGGAAACCAAGAAAATTGATTTTTTAAAATGAAAATTAACATTGCAATTATGAGAACTAATTTGTTGAGTTTGTTGTAAAATCCAAGGCATCCATGGTCTAAGTCTGAACTAGCAGAAGGTGAGAAATCTGACTCATACTCTGTTTTGCAGTTCTGTCAACCCCTCAACCAACAGATGAGGTGGATGTTTATTTTGAGACACCTGCAGATGAAAATGAACATGCTCGTTTCGCGAAGGCTAAACAGCAACTGGAGGTCCGACATCGTGACCGTATGGATAAGGTAATAGGAGTACTTGTCTTGTCTTGCTTGTTAAAGCGAAATTTAGTCAGTAACCTGTGCGGAATGTCCTAATTACCTCTTCCCGTTGTTTCAAATGACAATAGTGTTCTTATACTCTGATAGCCAGTTAGTGAGAGAAGAAACCAGAGCCTGTCTTTACTTGGAATAGATTTATTCACAGAGTGAAACATTACAGGTATATATTTCATGACTCCACTCGGTCTCTTTGTATGTGCTCATGTAACCCTAATCGCCTGCTTGTGTTTAACCTCAATTGATACAATTAATAAGCATCATGAGAATTAAGATCCTGCATATTCCAGCTAATTGGCCCTAAATAATATCGCAGAAAGCTAATGTGTTTCTGAAAGTGAACCCCTCGTAAATCAAATTTACCTCAACAGTCATGTCATAGAACTATACAGTATAGAAGGAATCCATTCAACCTATGCTTGTGTGTAAAAAAAAACTGCCCAATTTGTTTCAGTCCCCTGCCTTTTCCCCTTAGCTTTGCAAATCTTTTCATTTCCAGTATTTATTCAATTCCCATTTGAAAGTTATCATTGAATCTGTTTCCACCACGCTTCTACCGCTGTATTCCAGAACATAACTTGCTGCATCAAAAAAAATGACCTGGATTTTGTGGTCAGCAGCAAAGCAAGGACACTCAGGAAATGAAAAGTACTAGTGGAATCGATTTTTAAAAATTTTACACAGGGCGAAATAAAGATTAAGAAATACACGTGGGGTTAAAAAAAATTGAAGTACTTAATCATAATGGAGACATTTAATAAGATCATAATCATAAATAGCAACAGAATTAGGCCATGCGGCTCCTCGAATCTACTCCACCATTCAATAAGATCATGGCTGATCTAGTAATGATCTTAACTCCACTTTCCTGAGAAACCAGCACTGATTGTGTTGAAAATGACCCAACCCTTTTGTTACCCAATCCTCTGCAGATGCTTATATATCACCCCCAACACCATGAGCTTTTATCTTGGGCAACTTTTTAGGTGGCACCTTATTGAATGTCTTTTGGAAATCAAAATATACTACATACTGGCTCCCTAATATCCACATTACTTATTACATTCTCAAAGAATTCTACTAGATTTGTTAAAAATTGCTGAAAAAAGAGACAAGTTGCTGAAGCTTTCCACCTTGCATTCATCAGGACAAATGAAAGAATGCCAAATTTCCAATGATCATAACTTATACTACAGGAGAAAAGGGCGCTGATGGTTTGCAAGTTGTCTCTGGTCGAGGCATTTCCATAGAAAAATAACGGGGCTTCTCAATCTCCTGGCTAATTCAAAAAAGATGCAAGGCTTGAATGCATTCCTTTTGTTGCAGACATCAGGTCCTTAACATATGAATGTATGAGAGATTTGTCCCAACACTTTTTGCAAAACTACATTGACTGCCTGACCATGTTCTAATTTTCTACCTCCTTAATAATGGATTCTAGCATTTCCAATGACAGATGCTAGGCTAACTAATTCCTGCTTTCTGGCTCCCTCCTTTCTTGAATAGGGGAGTTACTTCGGCAGTTTCCTAATCTTCTTGGACCTTTCCAGAATCTAGGGAATTTTGGAAGGTTGCAACCAGTGCACTGACTATTTCTGCAGCCATTTATTTTAGGATGCAGGCCATCAGGTCCAAAGTACTTGCCAGCCTTTTGTTCCATTAGTTTTCCCAGTACATTTTCCCTAGTGATAGTAATTGTTTTAAGCTCCTCCCTCCCTTTTACCTCTTGATTTTCAACTATTCTTTGGATATTTTTGTGCCTTCTGTTGTCAAGACAGATACAAAATACTTGTTCAAAGTCTCTGCCATTTCCTTGCTTCCCATTATTAATTCTGTAGTCTGATCCTCCAAAGACCAATGCTTAATTTAGCTACTATTTTCCTTTTTAATTCTTGTAAAAGCTTTCATTGTTCTTATATTTCTTGCCGCTTTTTACTCGTTCTCTAATTGCTTCCTTTTTTGTTATTCTGGTTTCTAAAGTTTTCCTAAGCATCTGGCTTGCCACTAATCTTTGTAGCATTATACACCTATTCTTTCAATTTGGTACCATCCTGAACTTCCTTAGTTAGCCACGGCTGGTGCACCCCTCCAATAGAATCTTTCTTTCTCGATGGAATAGATCTTTGTTGAGAGTTATGAAATATTTTCTTAAATGCCTGTCACTGTTTCTGTACCATCTTACCTTTAATTTCTTCCCTTTCCACTTTAGCAAATGCTGTCTTCATACCCTTGTAATTTCCTTTATTTAAGTTTAAGATTCTAGTTTTAGACCCACATTTCACTCTCATTTCACACCCTTGACCTGATATTTAAACTGTTCAGTAAAATTCTTTCATGTTATGATCACTGTTGCCTTCAGGAACTTTCACTATGAAGCCATTAATTGATCCCATCTCACTACACATTAATACGTCTAAGATAGCCTGCCCTCTGGTTGGCTCCTGAACATATTGTTCTAAGAAACTGCCATGAATATGCTCTATGAACTCATCCTCCAAGCTATCAATCTGCATGAAGATTAAAATGGCCCATGATTATCGCAGCACATTTTTTACAAGCCCCCATTATTTCTTGAGCTATATTGTCTCCTACGGTGTAGCTACTGTCACTCCTATCAGTGACTTTTTTCCTTTGTTATTTTTTATTTAATCCAAACTGTACGTTTTGGTCTTCCGACCCAAGATCATTTCTCACTACTGTACTGATCTCATTCTTTATTAACAGAGCTACCCCACCTCCTTTTCCTTTCCTCCTGTCCTTTGCAATTGTTAAATATCCTTGAATATTCAGATCCTAGTGATGATTTCCTAGTGAAGGCACCCCAAGGTAGCAGTGAGCATAATATGATTGAATTTTACATTAATTTTGAGGGAGAAACGAGTGCTTCAAGACTAGTATTTTAAACTTAAATAAGGGCAATTATGAGGGCATGAAAGCAGAGCTAGTGAACTTGAGGTTAAGGGACACACAGACAAAAATAGCTGGAAAAACTCAGCAGGTCTGACAGCATCTGCGGAGAGGAATACAGTTGATGTTTCGAGTCCGAATGACTCTTCATCAGTCATACGGACTTGAAACATTAACTATATTCCTCTCTGCAGATGCTGTCAGACCTGCTGAGTTTCTCCAGCTATTTTTGTTTTTGTTTCAGATTTCCAGCATCCACAGTATTTTGCTTTTATCTTGAGGTTAAGGGATATGTCATTAGAAGTTCAGTGGCAAACATTTAAAATGATATTTCAGAATACACAGAATAGATACACTTCAATGAGGGAAAAAAAAATTCCAAGGGTAAGATCACCATCTGTGGTTAACTAAAGGACAGTATCAAGCATAAAGAAAAAGCATATAATTGTGCAAAGACGGGTGGCAGGTCAGAGGATTGGACAGAATATAAAGAAAAGCAAAGAATGACAAAAAGATTAATAAGGAGGGAAAAATTTGAGTACGAGAGAAAGCTAGCTAGAAATATAAAGATGGATAGTAAGAGTTTCTGTGGGTACTTAAATAAGAAAAGAGCTAACAAAGTGAGTGTTGGTCCTGTAGAAAGTGAGCTTGGGGAATTAATAATGGTAAATAAGGAGATGACGGATGAATTGAAAGAGTATTTTGCATCAGACTTCACTATGGAGAATACAAGTATCATCCCAGAAGTAGCTGTAAATCAGGAAATAGAAGGGAGGGAAGAACTCGGGAAAAGTGCAGTCACCAGGGAAGTGGCACTTAGCAAATTGTTGGAGCTGCGGGTTGTCAAACCCCTGAGTCCTGATGGATTAAACCTTGGGGGTCTTAAAATAAGTGGCTTGTGAGATAGTTGATGCGTTTTTTAATTTTTCACAATTCACTAGATTCGGGGAAGGAAAATAGATTGGAAAATAGCAAATGCAACTTCTTTATTCAAAAAGGGAGAGACACAGAAAGCAGGAAATGAAACGACAGGCCAGTTAGCATAACGTCTGTCATAGGGAAAATGTTAGAAGCTATTATTAAAGATGTTATGGCAGCAGGGCATTTTGAAAAATTCAAGGCAATCAGGCAAAATCAACATGGCTTTGTGAAAGGGAAATCATGTTTAACCCATTTATTGGAGTTCTTTGAAAGAATCACAAGTGCTGTCGATAAAGGGGAATTGTTTGATGTGCTGTCCTTAGATTTCCAGAAAATAAAAGCTCATGGTGTAGAGGGTAACATATTGGCATGGATCGAGGGTTGGCTATCTAACAGGAAACAGAGTAGGCATAAATGGGTCTTTTTCTGGTTGGCAAGATGTAACGAGTGGTGTGCCACAGGGATCAGTGCTAGGGCCTGAGCTTTTTGCAATTTATTTAAATGACTTGTATGAAGGGACCGAAGGTATCGGTGCTAAATTTGCTGATGATGCAAAGATAGGTAGGAAAGGAAGTTGTGAAGAGGAAATAAGGAGGCTACAAAGGGACGTCGGCTAAGTGAGTGGGCAAAGATCTGACAAATGGGTTATAATGTGGGAAAATGTGTGAAATTGTTCATTTTGGCAGGAAGGATAAAAAAGAAGCAATGGTAAGAATGGTAAGAGATTGTACAGCTCTGAGATTCACAGGGGCCTGGGTGTCCTCGTGCATGAATCACAAAAGGCTAGTATACAGGTGCAGCAAGGAAAGCTAATAGAATATTATCATTTATTATGAGGGGAATTGAACACAAAAGTAGCGAGATTATGCTTCAGTTATACAGGCCATTTTTGAGCACTGTGCACAGTATTGGCCTCCTTATTTAGGGAAGGATGTAAATGTTTTAGACTAATACCAGGAATGGGCAGGTTGTCTTATGAGGAAAGGTTGAAC
Source organism: Carcharodon carcharias (assembly GCF_017639515.1). Lineage (NCBI taxonomy): Eukaryota > Metazoa > Chordata > Chondrichthyes > Lamniformes > Lamnidae > Carcharodon > Carcharodon carcharias. Next base: position 47,440,982 of record NC_054491.1, on the reverse strand, counting down.
AGGCTAAACTTGTATCCACTGGAGGTTAGACAAGTAAGAGGCTACTTGACTGAAACCTTTAAGATCCTTAGGGTGGATGCAGAGAGTATGTTCTTCTTGTGGGAGAATCTAGAACTAGGGGTCACTGTTTAAAAATAAGGGGTCACTCATTTCAGACAGAGATGAAGTGAAATATTTCCTGAAGGTTGAGAGTCTTTGGAACATTCTTCCTCAAAAGGCAGTGTAGGCAGAGTCTTTGGATATTTTTAAGGCAGAAGGAGGTAGATTCTTGATAAGCAAGGGGGTGAAAGATTATTTGCGGTAGGTGGGAGGATACAATCAAATCAGCCATGACCTTTTTGAATGATGAAGTAGGCTCCAGGGGCCTACTCCTCCAATCATGTCTGTATGTATATTCATATGTTACCAAGTCTCTGTAATGGCTATCATATCCTATTCATTTATCTCTGATTGTGCTATCAATTCACCCGTCTTGTTGTGAATGCTGCTTATATTCAGATAAGGAGACTTTGATTCTGTCGTTTTACAATATTCCCCGTCTCTGACCTTATTTGTTTTTGCACTCTGTCCCTTTGTGTCACACTCTGGTTATCATTACCCACATCACCATCCTGCACTGTTGCTTTGTCCTTTCTCTTTAACTTCCCAAATCTCCCCTCATGTGAGCCTCACCCCCCCCCCCCCCCCCCCAATTTAGTTTAAAACTCTCTCGACAGCCATAGCTATACAATTCGTCAGGACACTTCACAAAATCTCTCAGTGCAGAAGAGGCCCTTCAGCCCATCGAGTCTGCACCGACACGTCAGAAAAACCTGACCTACCTACCTAATCCCATTTACCAGCACTTGGCCAATAGTCTTGAATGTTATGATGTGCCAAGTGCTCATCCAGGTACTTTTTAAAGGATGTGAGGCAACCCGCCTCCACCACCCTCCCAGGCAGCGCATTCCAGACCGTCACCACCCTCTGGATAAAAAAGTTTTTCCTCACATCCCCCCTAAACCTCCTGCCCCTCACCTTGAACTTATGTCCCCTCGTGACTTGACCCTTCAACTAAGGGGAACAGCTGCTCCCTATCCACCCTGCCCATGCCCCTCATAATCTTGTACACCTCGATCAGGTCACCCCTCAGTCTTCTCTGCTCCAACGAAAACAACTCAAGTCCATCCAACCTCTCTTCATAACTTAAATGTTTCATCCCAGGCACCATCCTGGTGAATCTCCTCTGCACCCCCTCCAGTGCAATCACATCCTTCCTATAATGTGGCGACCAGAACTGCACACAGTACTCCAGCTGTAGCCTCACCAAGGTTCTATACAACTCCAACATGACCTCCCTACTTTTGTAATCTATGCCTCAATTGATAAAGACAAATGTCCCATATGCCTTTTTCACCACCCCACTAACATGCCCCTCCACCTTCAGAGATCTATGGATAAACACGCCAAGGTCCCTTTGTTCCTCCGAACTTCCTAGTGTCATGCCGTTCATTGAATACTTCCTTGTCAAATTACTCCTTCCAAAGTGTATCACCTCACACGTTTCCAGGTTAAATTCCATCTGCCACTTATCTGCCCATTTGACCATCCCGTCTACATCTTCCTGTAGCCCAAGACACTCAACCGCACTGTTAACCATCTAGCCAAAATTTGTGTCATCCGCAAACTTACTAATCCTACCCCCCACATAGTCATCTATGTCACTTGTGCCAATACAGCTCAGTTGAAGGCCGTCTCAGTGATACTGCTCCCTTATTCCCCAGTACTGGTGCCAGTGCCCCATGTTCAAACCCATTTCTCCCATACCAATCATTGCGCCATGCATTCAACTTTCTGATCTTATTTACCCTATGCCAGTTTGCTTGTGGCTCAGGTAGTAATCCAGAGCATTAATACCATTCCACAAATATAAGATTATTTTTTCAGAACCAGTTTGGTTCACCAGTAGTTGATACATAATTGCAGTTAAAAACACAGTAACACCTCACTAAGGCTTAAGTTTTTATGGAGTTTTGTATAGCGACATGAGAGCAGAAAAGGGGTGGTCACCCAAACAGTTTATTTAAGTGAAGTTACTCCAAAACCTAACCTTTTCTATTTCTAATGAATGTCAGCGACCTAAAAAAGTGTTAAATCTGTTCTCCCCCCACCGCAACCCCCTCCACAGACACTGCCTGACCTGCTGAGCATTTCCAGCATTTTCTGTTCTTAATTCTGATTTCCAACATCTGCAGTATTTTGCTTTTAAATTGATTTCACTGATTGCTGGGCCTGAAGGATAATCCATAGTGCTTACTTTGGCAGAGCAGTGGATGATGGCCCCAACTTTACGATTTCCACTTTAAACTGTGCTTGCACTAAATCCTGAAGTTGCAGTCAGATTCAGAGGTTTAATAATGACTAATGCTGACAGATTGATTTCAAAAACCTGGCAGCTTCTAGCTATGGTCTCCATCTGTCCTATGGTTCTTCCAATTATCTTAAAGTTCTGTTCTCTAGTTTTGAACCCTCCTGCCAGAGGCAGCAATTTTTCTCAATGTGTACTGTTTCAAACCTCTTCATAATTTTGAACACCTCTATCAACCTTCTCTCCTTGAAAGACAGGATAGCAAGGATAAACTCCCCTTTCTTCCATCTGTCCCAGAGCAGGTGGACCTGAAAGTTCTCATGATACTGCTCAGAAGAGCAAGGGAGTTCTCCATGATGTCCTTGTTAACATATATCCTCAACCAGTAACCCTAAAACAAATTATCTGGTCACTTATCTCATTGCTGTTAGTTGGATCTTGCCATGTGCAAATTGGCTGCCAAATTTCCTACATGACAAGAGTGACTGCACTTCAGAAGTATTTAATTGTATGTGGAGTGTTTCTGGATGTCCAGTGATAATGAAAAGTGCTGAGTAAATGAAAGACTATTCGTTACAGAGCACCTAATTAACCAGCATGTGCCTGTATACTATCTGATTGTTAAGCAGAACAGTGAGTCCAATGCCTGCTGATTGCCAGATAATACTTTCATGACCAATAAGGATAGTCCATTACAATATAAGTTTACAGAACAAATGGAAGCCAATGAACCCATCGTAACAGTGTCAAACCCTTGCTAGAATAATCTAAAAGTAACCCCATTGCCCTGCACTTAGCCCATAACTCTGTATGATGTTTGTTTCCTTTGACAATATCTCTTCAATATGGGGAGGTTTAAAATATGAGAAGGAAGCTCTTTTAATTTTGCTGATGAAAAACTACATTTGGAGCAAACATCTTATTTTTCCAAAACTGTGTGACTTCAATGTGTAAGTGAATAATGCATCATACCAAAAAAGGGGGTCTGAGTGGTAACCATTTCAACATGTCTCCTTTCTGCGTTTATCCCACATTTAAACAAGTCATTTATTCCACTATTGTTTCATGTTAGGCCATGTTCTGTTATCACACGTCAGTTCTTTGATAGCAAAAACTAGCAGATGAATAGGATCAATGCAATAAAGCAGACTGGTTGAGCAAGAGTTAGCAATGAGATTGTTTGATTTCTTGAAGTAACTGCACTGCAGCAACTTATGATCAGCTACAGAGCATCTTCACCTCCATAAGCACTTAACTGATTGCTAACACATGAGCACAGCTCTGTCTTGAAACATAAACAAGCCTTCATTTATTCAGTAAAACAGTGCTTTCTGCTGCTAATGAAGCATTTCATGTCCAAATGCAGCAAAGTCTGGACAAATTCAGGCTTGGGTTGATAAGTAACAAGTAACCTTGCTGCTGAACAAGTGCCAAACAATGATCTTCTCCCAACAAGAGAGAGCCTAACCAACTTCCCTTGACATTCAATGGTATTGCCATCGCTGAACCCCCACCTTTTTTGGATTTTTTTATCCTGGTGGTCACCAGTGGCCAGAAGTTGAACTGGACCAATCGCATATATACTGTGGCTATAATAGTTTTCAGGGGGAAAACTCTCCACTGGTTGGAGTTATGCCTAGCACAAAGAAAGATGGTTCAGGTCAATCACTTGAGTCCCAGAACATCGCTACAGGAGTTCCTCAGGGTAGTGTCCTAGGCCCATCATCATACGAATAAGGAGCAGGAGTTGGCCATTCGGCCCCTTGACCCTGCACAGCCATTAAATAAGATCATAGCTGATCTGATAGTAACCTGAAATCTACATTCCAACCCCGATAACTGATCACCCCTTGCTTACCAAGAATCTATCCACCTCTGCCTAAAAAAATGTCCAAAAGCTCTGCTTCCACCATTTTTTTCAGGAAGCGGGTTCCAAACATTCTCAACTGAGTGAAAAAATGTCACCTTATCTCCTTATTTTTAAACAGTCACCCCCTAGTTCCAGATTCTTCCACAAGAGGAAACATCATCTCCACATCCACCCTGTCAAGACCCCTCAGGATATTATATGTTTCAATCAAGTTGCCTCTTGCTCTTCTAAACGTCAGTGGATACAACCTTTCCTCCTAAAACAACCCACCTATTCCAGCTATTAGTTTAGTAAACCTTCCCTGAACTGCTTCTAATGCACTTAAACCCTTCCTTATAAAGGAGACCAATGCTGTACACAATCTCCAAATATGGTCTTACCAATACCCTGTATAACTGAAGCATAACCTCCCTACTTTTGTATTCAATCCCTCTAGCAGTAACTTATAACATTCTATTAGTTTTCCTAATTACTTACTGTACCTGCATACTAACTTTTTGCAATTCATGCATTGGGTTATCCAGATCCCTCTGCATCTCAGAGCTTTGTAATCTCTCACCATTTAGATAGTATGCTTTTTTATTCTTCCTGCCAAAATGGACAATTTCACATTTTCCCACATTATACTCCATTGTCAGATCTTTACTCACTCATTTAACCTAACTATATCCTTTTGTAGCCTCTTTATGCTCTCTTCACAATTTACTTTCCTTCTATCTTTGTATCATCAGCAAATTTAGCAACCATACTTTTGGTCCCTTCATCCAAGTCATTTATATAAATTGCAAAGTGTTGCGGCCCCAGCACTGATCCCTGTGGCACACAACTCGTTACATGTTGCCAACCTGAAATGATCCATTAAGGCCTACTCTCTGTTTCCATGCTAGACACAGAACAGACTTGTGAGCAAAATTCTAGCTCATGGAATAAAAGAGAGAGTAGATACTTGGATAAGAAATTGGCTGAGTGACAGGAGTGGTGGTTAATGACTGTTTTTCATATTGGAGGAAGGTTTGTAGTGGAGTTTCCCCAGGAGTCGGTGTTGTGGGACCCTTGCCTTCCTGATATACATTAATGGCCTAGACTGTGGTGTGCAGGGCATTATTTCAAAATTTGCAGATGATACAAAGACTGGAAATGTTGTCAGCTGTGATAGGGATAGCCTTGAACTTCAAAAGGATGTAGACATGTTGGTGGATTGGACAGACAAATGACAGATGAAGTTCAATGCAGAGAGTGAGAGGTGATCCATTTTGACAGGAAGAATATGGTGAGATAGTATAAAAATAAAGGGAGAAACTCTAAATGAGGTGCAGGAACAGAGGACCTCAGTGTATATGTACATAGGTCATTGAAGATGGCAGGGCATGTTGAGAGAGCAGCTAATAAAGCATATAGTATTTTAGGCTTTATTAATAGGGGCATTGAGCACAAGATTAAGGAGGTCATGTTGTACTTGTATAGGACACTAGTTAGACCTCATCTGGAGTACTGCTTTCGGTTCTGGACACCATACTTGAGGAAGGATGTGATGGCATTGGAGAGAATATAAAGGAGATTCACAAGGATGATTTCAGGCATGAAGATCTGTAACTATGAGGAGAGAGTGGGACTGTTTTCCTTGGGAGAAAAGAAGGTTGAGAGGACACTTGACAAAAGTATTCAAGATCCTAAGGGGCATTGGCAGGGTAAATAGTGAGAAATTGTTCCCACTCAAGAGAGCATCATGACTGAGAGGGCACAGAATTAAAATATTTGGCAAAAGGAGTAAAAGTGATGTGGGGAAAATTTTTTTCACAGAGGGTAGTTCGAGGGTGGTGGAGGCAGGTTCAATCGAGGTGTTCAAAAGAGAATTGAATTGCTATCTGAAAAGAGAGAATGTGGAAGGTTACAGGGGTAAGGCAGGGGAGTGTATATTTGATGGGCGGAATGGTTTCCTGCATTGTAAAGATGCTATGATTCAATCTTCTATCTATGCCAATATGTTACCTCTCCACCATGAACTTGTATTTTCTGCAGTTACCTTTGATGTGGCACCTTGTAAAATGCCTTCTGTAAATCTAAGGATAGTAGACCCACTGGTTCCACTTTATCCACAGCACATGTGACTTCTTCAAAGACCTCCAGTAAATTGGTTAAACATGATTTCCCTCTCTCAAAGCCATGTTGATACTGCCTGACTAACTTGAATTTATCTAAGTGCCCTTCTATAACACATTGAATAGCAGCTTGTAACATTTTCCCAATGATAGATATTAAGCTAACTGACCATAGTTTCCTGTTTTCTGTCTCTCTCCCTTTTTGCATAAAGGAGTTAAGTTTGCTATTTTCCAATCTAATGGGGGCCTTCCCCGAATCAAAGTAATTTTGAAAACTTAAAGTAACACATCAAGTATCTCACTAGCCACTTCTTTTAAGACCGTAGGATGGAATCCATCAGGACCCAGAGACTTATCAGCCTGCAACTCCAACAACTTGCTCAGTACCACTTCCCTGGTGGTTGTACTTTTTTTGACTTACTCTCTCCCTTCTGTTTCCTGATTTACAGCTATTTCTGGGTTGTTACTTGTATCCTGTATAGTGAAGACCGATGCAAAATACCTGTTCAATTCATCTGCCATCTCCTTATTTTCCATTATTTCACCATGTATCGCTCCAGGAAATTGCCAAGAAAACTTTCTACAAACTCATCTCAATGACCCTTGCCAAGTTGACTGATCCAGTCTGTGTGAAGTTTAAGGTTTCCCACAATTATTACATTGCCTTCATCCAAGTCATTTATATAAATTGCAAAGTGTTGCGGCCCCAGCACTGATCCCTGTGGCACACAACTCGTTACATGTTGCCAACCTGAAATGATTCATTTATGCCTACTCTCTTTTTCCATGCTAGACACACAACAGACTTGTGAGCAAAATTCTAGCTCATGGAATAAAAGATAGAGTAGATACTTAAAAACTCCAATAATTTCTTGTTGAGTGCTCTGCCCAGAGGGCCAAAAATTACTCCCACCAGTGTTTTCTGGCTCTTGCTATTCCAAATCTCCACCCATAGTGTTCTACTTCATCTTCAGTTCCAGGATCCTTTCTCACTAATGTCCTTATGTCATCCATTACTATCAGGACTATCTGATCTCCTTTGCCATTTTGTTTATCCAACAGAAATGTTGTGTACCCTGGTCCCCAACCTTGGTCACAAATCTCTGTGATGGCTTCTCCAACTTCATGTTGCAGCTACAATCCCTTATAACTGGAAACATTCTGGTTAATCTTTTCTGCACCCTGTCAAGGACACTCATCTTTTCTAAAGTGTGGTAACAAGAACTGGAAGCAATATCACAGATTGGTACAGCACAGAGGAGGCCACTCAGCCGGTTGTGTCTGCAGTGGCTCACTAAGCTATCCGCCTAGTCCCATTCCCTGGTCGTCTTCCCATAACCCTGCACATTCTTCCTTTTCAGATAATAGTCCAATTCCTTTTTGAATGCCTAAATTGACCCTGCCTCCTCCACACTGTCAGGAACGCACATTGCAGATCTTAAGCACTTGCTGCATGAATAAGTTTCTCTTTGTATCTCCATTGCTGCTTTTACCAATTACCATAAACCTGTGCTTGCTTGTTCTTGTTCCTTCCACCAGTGGGAGCAGTTTTTCCCTAACTACTATTCAGACCCTTCCTGATTTTGAATACCTCTATCAAATCTTCTCTCAACCTTCTCTTCAAGGAAAACAGTCACAACTTCTCCAATCTATCTATAGAACTCCCAGAAACCATTCTTGTGAATCTTTTCTGCACACTCTAATATAGAACCATAGAAAAATTACAGCACAGAAGTAGGCCATTCAGCCCATCTTGTCCATGCCAGCCCAAGGACATCCAAGTGCCCTTTCTAATCCCACCTTCCTGCACCTGGCCCATAGCCCTGCAGCTTACAGCATTTAAGGTGCAGATCCTTCACATCTTTCCTAAAATATTTCACCAGAACTGGATGCAATACTCCAGCTGAGGCAGAACCAGTGTTTCATACAATTTTAACATAACCACCTTTCAGTACTCTAATAGTGGTCTAAGCAAAGCTTTATAAAGGTTTATCGTAACATATCTGCTTTTGTACTAAATACCTCTATAATGAAGCCCAAGATTCCATATGCTTTGCTAGCTACTCTCTTAATATGTCCTGCCACCTTCCATGATCTGTGCGCATGAACACCCAGGTTCCTCTGTCCCTGCATACACTTTAGAACTATGCCATTTAGTCCATATTGCCTCCCCTATTCCATCTGCTACATGTCTACCCATTCTGCTAGTCTATTTATGACCTGTTGCAGTCAATTGTTGTCACCCTCACTTTGCCAGACCTCTAATTTTGGTATCATGGATGGATTTTGAAATTGTACTCTATTCCAATATCAAAGTCCTTTATGTATATCAAAAAAGGCTGTGTTCTAGTACTTACCCTTGGGAACACCACTGTATACCATACTCCTGTCAGAAAAACCATTTGCCACCACTCACTATTTCCTGTCCTTCAGCCACTTTTTATCCAAGGTAACACTGGACCTCAATTTTGTTAACCAGCTTTTTATGTGATACTTTGTCAAAGGCTTCCTTGAAACCCATATATACAATATCACTACATTCCCTTCATCAACCTTCTAATTGAATTTTTTGAAATAACAGAAATATCAAACACGATCTTTTAGAAATCCATGCTAGCACTCCTTAATTAACTCAAACCTCTCTGAGTGCTTGTTAATTTTTTTGCTTGATTATTGTTTCTAAAACCTTAATCACTACTAATGTTAAACTGACCAGCCTGTCCTTGCACTCTTTCTTGACTTCGTGTGTCAAGTTTGCCACTTCAGCAGCACCTTCCAAATTTGGGAGCTTTACTGCCTGGAAGAACAAGGACAACAGGCACATGGAACATTGCCATTGCAAATTCCTGTGCAAGCCACGTACCATCTGGACTTGGAATTATATTGCTGTTCCTTCACAGTTGCTGGGCCAAAACCCTGGAGTTTCCTACTTAACAGCACTGTGGAAGTGCCTGCACCATTTGGCCTGCAGTGGTTCAAGAAGGTGGTTCACCACTATCTTCTAAAGGGCAATTAGAAATAGACAATAAATGTTGGCCTTACCAGCGATGCCCACATCCCAAAAACAAATAAAAAAAAATAGAGTAGCACAAAGGATAGAGAGTTCAGAAATGGAGAAGTGAACATTCTGACACAGGAAAGGAATTGTGATTCTGAGAATCATAAATCATGTCTGGGAATTTCAAAGTCTTAGTGGTCAGTGTAGGAGATATTTTTGAGCAACAGTTTTGAGTGACCTAGAAGGTTGCATAGGTTACAGAATAGAAACAGCAGAGGTAATTTAGCCCAACTTGTCTGTGCTGCTGTTTACAGAACAAGTCTCCTCCTTGGAAGATAGATAAGCTCTTAAATTGCCCACCATATTTTTGTTATTGACAACATGCTCCTTGCTGAGCTGCACAAAAAATAAAGTGGACAAATGCAAAATGTTAAATATGTTGGAAATATGAATCTATGGGGAGAGAATTAATGTTTGCCTTTCACAGATGCTGTCTGACCTGCAGAGTATTTCTAGCATTTTCCATTTTTTTTTAATTTCAGAAAATAATAGGTGGCCCTGCTGATTGTTTAGTACTTGTGGCAACTGTTTCTGTTATGGTGGAGATGGCCACTGTAATGGTGGTTGTCAGTCCAGGGCCACTGGATGTCACTATTTACTATGGTCTTTGAAGCCTGCAAAGTTAATTCTTTTGGCAAGATTTCTGACTCTTGGGACTGTGCAGTAGTCGTACCATTGGTTGATGACTTAATATTCTTCCTGTTATCTTTAGAACTCTTGTGGACAAAAATCTCTGAAGTTAGCTGAATGACTTTTTAACTTCTGCTTTTAAATTAGGTAAGAGAAGAGTGGGAAGAAGCTGAACGACAAGCAAAGAACCTGCCAAAAGCAGAGAGACAGCTGTTGGTTCAGGTATGAACACATTCCCACATGATCATTGTGATTTTGAAAGCTTAGGTTTTTGGTCTGTTTTTGCTGTATGGAATTCTGGACAATTAACAGGAGTAGCAGTTTATTTAGAATAATTATTTAACAAGCTGTTTATGTTTTAATTACCTGAAAGTAACACCCTTTGAAGTGAAGTATATCCTGTGTCATTTTCACGTGGAAACTGTGCAGTACTTGCTCTCCAAATTTGGTTCTCAGATCAGAATTGAGGAAGTTTGCTGTTGGGTCACTTTTCGAGACTCCTCCAATCCTTAAGCAGTCCATATGCAACAAGACCTGGACAATATTCAGGCTTGACTGATAAGTAGCAAGGAGCATTCATACCAGGCAATGACTATCTCCAAATAAAAGAGAGCCTAACCATCTCCCCTTGACAGTCAATGGCATTACCATCACTGAGTCCCCCACTATCAACATCCTAGGGCTTATCATTCATCAGTTACTGAACTGGTCTACAAAGCAGGTCAGAGGCTGGGAATTCTGCGTTGAGTTACTAGCCTCCTGACTCCCCAAAATCTGTCCACTATCTACAGGGCACAAGTCAGGAGTGTGATGGAATACTCTCCACTTGCCTGAATGAGTGTGGCTTCAATAACACTTAAGAAGCTCAACACCATCCAGAACAAAACAGCCCGCTTGATTGGCACCCCATCCACTCTCGCCACTGATGCATAGTGGCAACAGTGTGTACTATCTACAAGATGCACTGCAACAACTCACCAAGGCTCCTTCGACAGCACCTCCCAAATTCTACCTAGAAGGACAAGGGCAGCAGATGCATAGGAACACCACCACCTGCAAGTTCTCATCCAAACTACACAACATCTTGACCTGGAACTATATCACTGTTCCTTCACTGTTGCTGGGTCAAAATCCTGGAGCTCCTTTTGTAACAGCACTCTGGGTGTTCTTGCATGGACTGCAGCGGTTCAAGAAGGCAGCTCACCACCATCCTCTCGAGGGCAATTAGGGATGGGCAATAAATGCTGAGCTATACAGTGATGCCCACGCCCCTTGAATGAAAAAATAAAAAACGTTACAAGATCCCATAATACCTATTTGAAGGAGATCAATGTATTAATGAGCAGCAAGATGTTCAATTTAAAAAAAAAATCCCTACTATCAGTGCTACCCTTGACAGCTTGGCTTTATTCTACCTAGGCCTGCTGCTTGCTGCATAAAATGGGCAGTTCTGAGTAGTATAATGTCCATGCAGTAAGAACCTGGACAGTAGTGGATCATCTCTTCCCCTTTAGACATCACATAATTTTGTTCGCACTGTGAGGTTAGTGTAACATTGGGTTCTGACTTGAGTGAAAGTAATATGTTTCAATTCAGAGCTTTCCCAAGGCTATTTCAATTTGAGAGTTGGGTCTCATTATCCCATTAATTACTGGGCAACTTCACATCATGGTCCAGAACTTGACGAACCTGTAAATTGCAGGGAATACTGGTTTCTCTAATCTCTTTAAAAGACAGTAAATTCCTCATTGTGGAAATGAGGAGACAGGGTGTTTTTTTTAATCAACTGTGTTGAAATGAATAAGAGCAATCTCCTGTCCTTTTAGAACCAGCCCTTAAGCTTTACGTTAAGGTGTTAATGGCAAAATTGGCCCAGAGCCTAAATTCCAGGACTGCCAAGGACCTTACTTCCTGTGGATAGCCATAATGGAGCTCTGTTTGTTGGCCCAAGTTACTGCATTTTTGCTGTCTGCTTGACAGCTTGTAACCCTTTTGTGCCTGCCTTGTAGCTGATTTTTTACAAAAATATAATTCTTGGGATGTGGGTGTCACTGGCAAGGCTGGCATTTATTGACCATCCCTAGTTACCTTTGAGAAGGTCGTGGTGGGCTACCATTTGAGTTGTTGTAGTCCATATGGTAAAGGGACTCCTACAGTGCCATTAGTTAGGGACTTCCAGAGCTTGGATCTAATAGTGATGAAGGAACAGTGCTATATGTCCAAGCCAAAACTGTATGCAGCTTGGAGGTGGTGGCGTTTCTATCCACCTGCTGTCCTTGTTCTTCCAGGCGGTGGAGGTCATGATTTTGGGAGGAACTGTCAGTGTTTATACTGACTTTTCTGGGTTTAACCAGATTGTTATGGTTCTGAGAGGGAAGGAGTGTCAACTGAAGTGCAGGAAATGGAACCGACGGACATAGTTGAGGGCCCTATCAACCATGATTTGGGGAAACCCTTGGAGAACAATAAAGATATATCGGAAGCACTAGCATGGATGCTGGCATCATCAGAAATGAGATGGAAAAATTGGGAGAATGGATTGGATTACTTGGAGGAAGCAAGGTGGGAGGAAGTGTCGCCAAGGTTGCTGTAGAAGTCGTTCTGCTTATGTGGAACACTTGTAACAGTGTCTCCAATTTACATCCTTCCTTTGCTTGTCCACCTCCAACTCTTCCATTCTTCTCTTCAACACCTTCTGTCTCCATTTCTGGGTGTAGGCTACTGACTAATATCCACTTTAAGCATGCTTGACCACAATAGAGCTCCCCTTGTACTTGCCTTCCACCCTGCAAGTTTCCACATTCAATGGACCTTCCTCTACCATTTCCTCCATGATGTCATCACTAAACAATCTTCCTTTCTCTCTCATCAGAACATAGGAAAAGCAGGAGTCCATTTTGCTCCTCAAGCCTTTTCTGCCATTTCCTCAAGCTTTTCCACCATTCATTGAGATCATTGCTGATCTGTGACCTAGCTCTATATACCTGTCTTTGCCCCGTATCCCTTAGTACTTTTGGTTAACAAATTTATCAATCTTAGATTCAAAATTAACAAATCATTGAACATTGGTTATCATTTGCAGAAGAGTTCCAAACTTCTGCCATTCTTTGTGTAAAAGTATTTCCTATTGTTGTTCCTGAAATGTCTAGCTCTAATTTTTCGATTATGCCTCCTTAGCCCGAGACTGTCAAACAAGAGGAAATAGTTTCTCTGTATCTACCCTATCTGTTCTCCTTAATATCTTGAAAACTTCACTCAAATCACCCATTGACCTTGTAAATTCCAGGGACAATCCTATTTTGTTTAATCTCTCCTTGTAATTTAACCTTGGAGTCCAGGTATCATTCTCGTAAATCTACGCTGCACTCCCTCCAATGCCAGTATGTCCTTCCTAAGATGTGACCAGAACTGCCCACAGTACTCCAGGTGTAATCTAACCAGGACTTTGTATAGCTGAAGTATACCACCTTGTAATTTAGCCCTCTAGATATAAAGGTCTGCATTACATTACCCTTTTTGATTATTTTCTGTATCTCATCATGACATTTTAATGATCTATGTGCCTGCACATCCAAGTCATTTTTGACCTCCACTGTTTTGATTTTTTCCCATTTAAAAAGTACCCTTTCAATCAGTCTGAAGTGAATGACCTCACGTTTGCCTGCATTGACATGTATTTAGCACAGTTTTGCCTGTTCACTTAATCAGAGGAATAGGATTTAGGAGCAGGAGTTGGCCATTTGGCTCTTCGTGCTTGTCCTGCCATTTGACAAAATTATGGCTGATCTGGTTGTGGTCTCAACTTCACTTTGCTATCTGCCCCTCTTAACCCTTGAATCCCTTGTCAAAAATCTATCAGTAACTCAGCCTGAATAAATTAAATGCCCAGCCTCCACTGCCTTCTAGGGAAGAGAATTCCACAGACTAATGACCCTCTGAGAGAAAATGTTTCTCACCTCCATCTTAAAAGGGAGACCACTTATTTTTAAACTGTCTCCCCTTGTTCTAGTCTCTCCCCAATGGGGAAATGTCCAATCAGCATCTGCCCTGTCAAGCATCCTCAGAATCTTACATGTTTCAACAAGATCAACCCTCATTCTTCTGAACTCCATTGGGTGTAGGCCCAACCTTTATTCATAAAATAAGCCCTTCATTCTAGGAATGGGTTGAGTGAACCTTCTCTGAACTGCTTCTAAAGCAATTATATCCTTTTTCAAATAAGGAGACCAAAGTGTACATACTACTCCAGATGTGGTCTCACCAAGGCTTTGTTAAGCAATGGTAAAACTTCCCCACTTTTATAAGCCATTCTTCTTGCAATAAATGTCAGCAGTCTATTTGCTTTCCTAATCATTTGCTGTGCCCGCATACTAACTTTGTGATTTATGTACCAGGACATGCTCTGCACCACTGAGTTCTGCAATCCTTCTCCTCTTAAATGATATACTGCTTTCCTATTCTTCCTGCCAAAGTGGACAAGTTCACATTTCCTCACATTATACTCCATCTGTCAAATTTTTGCCCGCTTGCTTAACCTTTTATAGACTTTTTACCTCCTTAATTCATCAAAATTTCTTTGCACTTTCATGCTTCCACCAGCACTGCTTACAATGCTTCCTATCTTTGTGACATCAGCAAATTTTGCTTTCTATTCCATTATCTAAGTCGTTAATAAATATGGTGAATTGCAGAGACCCCAACACACACCCTTGGGGTCACCACCTGCCAGTTAGAATACCTGCTTACTGCCCCTACTTAATGTCTCCAGCCACTTGGACAGTTCCATACCAGTTCAGGAACCTGGCCTATTTAGTCCTCATTGCTTTGCAGCTATGTCTCAGCAATGACACATCCACCAAGTTGAACTGACACCTACATTTCAATGTTTTCTTAAATACACCATATGTTTGTATAAAAAATGCTTATTTAGGCCTCACACCCTAACCTCAGCTCTAATATTTTACTCGCTCATTTCTTCCTTCTCTCTCCTGGTTTAATTATTTACCATTTTTAGTTTTTTCTTCACCACTTGTACTATGACACAGTTTGTGACTGTTACTCTACTTTTTTTAATTTGTTTTTGAACTACCTTTTCCATCTGAATCCTCCAACACACCTCCCACCCCAACCCACTAGTTCAAAGCCCTTCTGACTGCTCTTTCTCTTCTTTCCGTTCGGATCCTAGTCCCAACTTAGTTCATGCTCCTTCAGCCACATATTCACCTCCTTAATCTGCTTATCGCTATGGTCAATTTGCATGCGGCTTTGGCCAAAATCCAGTGATTATATAATCCCTGAGATGCTTTGATTTGATCCTCACTCTCCAAACAGGACCTCTTGCCTACTCTTTCCAAAGCTTTTGGTCTCAATATGGACGTCAATGACTGGATCCTTTCTCCTCCCTCGCCAATATTCTCACAAGCCATTTTGAGATGACCCTCTTCCTGGCACCAGGCAGGCATTGTACTAGTGGGATTCTCAATCCCCCTTAAAATGGATGTTGTCTGTTCCCCTAATTACTGAATCCCTTCCAAGTACCATATTATGCTTCCCCCCCCACCCCCCCTTGATGGCTTCCTGCTTCAAGGTGCCATGGACACATTCTGATTGACTGTCTTTTTATCCTTATTCTCAAAGATAGCAAGTACGTTGTGCCTCTTGGAGACAATCAGTTTCTGCTGATCTTCATTCTCTCAGCTCACCTGGGTTCCTTACTCTCTACACCATCAGCCACACCAACCCTGTTCTGAACCTGAATCTCTCTACAAGGTGTAACCAAATTCTGGAGCAAACTGTTCAAATTCTGCTCCCACTCCCTTATGTGCGGAGCATGTCTAACTCGCATTTCAACTCAATGCTATGTGCTGGAAAGATTTGAGGATGAGTCATCTACTCGTGTGTGTTCACTTGGGACAGTCTCATTGTCCTCAAACTCCAACATACTGCAGGCCAGACACATACCCTGTTTTGCCATACACTGGTCTAGAATATTTGTATCTACCTTTTAGTTTGTAAGTTTTCTTTTTCTACGTGCTAACTTGCACTAAGTGCTAAAACACTGGAAATATGTTAGATGTGTCCTTTTTTTAAGATTACCTTCTAAACTTACCAGAAAAGACTTGTTCTTGATTTGATCTGGTGGGGGGTGGGGAGGTAGAAGAACATTCAGCAGCTACTCTCTAACCATAGCTTCCTGTGTGCTAACGTCACTTTAGGTGTTTCTGCGCTCTCCCTGACACTCTCATTCACTATATTGTGGGTTCCCTGATTCTTGAGCTAATTGATCATACACTAAAATGACCAAACACGCAATTATATATAAGTATATTGATTCTTAACCTATATCTTTTCCTTCAAACCCTTGAGTTCTGCTGCTCCTACCTCTATGTTGATTTAGATGTGATGTCACTTTTTGAATTTTTTTCCCCACTCCTCTTTTGGTCTCTGCTTTGCTGGACTGCTGCTGATGCCTGGTTCTTGCACCGCTTTCAAATGGTCTGCTCTCCCAATGTACTTTACTGAAGCATTCCAAAGGTCGATGACACTTTGGTCCACTCCTCACCCATCCCCTTGCTTTCTCATGTTAATGCAGGAGATGCAACACCTACCCTTTACCTCCTCCCTTCCCAAGGTCCAGGGCCCAAAATACCCCTTCCAGGTGAAACAGCATGCTTGTACTACTTTCAACTTGGCATTCTGTGAGAATTAACGGTAAAGTATTTTTATGTAGTCTGATATTGGTAATACTGCAGCCTAGGTTTATCAGAATGATACTAGATTCCAAGAGTTAAATCATAATGAGAGATTACACAAACTAGGGTGTATTCCTGGAGTTCAGAAGGTTAAACAATGATTTGATTTAAGCTTTTAAAATATTAAGGGCAACAGTTTAGGCAGATAGACAAAAACTATTTCTACTGGCTGGGAATCTAGGACTAGGGGTCTAAAATTTTCATGTTTCAGTCAGACCGTTCAGGAGTGAAATTAGGAAACACCTCCACACACAAAGGGTGGTGGAAATTTTGAACTCTTCTCTGCAAATGGCAATTAATGTTTGATCAATTGTAAATTTTAAATCCAAGATTGATAGAGTTTGGTTAACTAATGGTATTAAGGGGCAAAGCTGGGTGTATTGAGTCAGGTATGATCTCATTGAATGGCAGAACAGGCTCAAGGTGTTAAATGGTCTGCTCCTGTTCCTATATTCCCATCACAAGAGGACACAAGTAACTGCAAGACAGTATTGTGTTTATGGTCTGATGCCAGTAATATCATTGTGATATTGAATATAGGGCATTCCCATTCACAGCTAGAATTATAGGATTTTTTTGTGTATTAGGTCTTTTTGCTCAATACACATATCTGATTCTGAAGAGGCTATTAGTCCCATCCTCATTCAGCACATCTTGGAAGAAGCAGCTACTCACTGCTGAGAGGGCGGATGGAACCTCAGTACAACATCTCATCTGAAAGACACCACCTTCCCACAGTGCAGCACTCCATCAGCACTGGAGTGTCAGCTTGGATTATGTGCTGAACTCTCTGGAGTGGGAATTAGTGTTACTCATTGAACCACAGCTGACACAAACATTTAACTGTTAAGTATCTGTCATTCCCTGCATACTTCAAGTTCTTTATTGTGTTTGGATTTTACATTGAATAGTTGTCCCTGGATGCTACTTTGTATAGAAGTGAATAGATCTTTGATGTAAATGGAAAGTGATGTGCAGTATGTTGGTGACCCTTTTTTTACTGCTAAGCATTTCCAGAACATGGTTGAGGCTCTGGAGGAAGAGGCAGCCACTGAGAAGCTGCAGTTGGTTGAGACTCATCTTGCTCGAGTTGAGGCCTTGCTAAACGACCGTCGTCGTGTTGCTTTGGAGAACTACCTATCTGCATTACAGGCAGATCCACCACGTGTGAGTACTCATTGCTTTTAATTGCTAATGGAATTTGGAACAGAGACTTAGGACAACAAACCCCTCTCTTCCCTGTACACAATTCTGATCGATTGAGCATGGAATAAAACAAACCCCTCTCTTCCCTGTACACAATTCTGATCGATTGAGCATGGAATAAAATAAACCCCTCTCTTCCCTGTACACAATTCTGATCGATTGAGCATGGAATAAAATAAACCCCTCTCTTCCCTGTACACAATTCTGATCGATTGAGCATGGAATAAAATAAACCCCTCTCTTCCCTGTACACAATTCTGATCGATTGAGCATGGAATAAAATAAACCCCTCTCTTCCCTGTACACAATTCTGATCGATTGAGCATGGAATAAAATAAACCCCTCTCTTCCCTGTACACAATTCTGATCGATTGAGCATGGAATAAAACAAACCCCTCTCTTCCCTGTACACAATTCTGATCGATTGAGCATGGAATAAAATAAACCCCTCTCTTCCCTGTACACAATTCTGATCGATTGAGCATGGAATAAAATAAACCCCTCTCTTCCCTGTACACAATTCTGATCGATTGAGCATGGAATAAAATAAACCCCTCTCTTCCCTGTACACAATTCTGATCGATTGAGCATGGAATAAAATAAACCCCTCTCTTCCCTGTACACAATTCTGATCGATTGAGCATGGAATAAAATAAACCCCTCTCTTCCCTGTACACAATTCTGATCGATTGAGCATGGAATAAAACAAACCCCTCTCTTCCCTGTACACAATTCTGATCGATTGAGCATGGAATAAAATAAACCCCTCTCTTCCCTGTACACAATTCTGATCGATTGAGCATGGAATAAAATAAACCCCTCTCTTCCCTGTACACAATTCTGATCGATTGAGCATGGAATAAAATAAACCCCTCTCTTCCCTGTACACAATTCTGATCGATTGAGCATGGAATAAAATAAACCCCTCTCTTCCCTGTACACAATTCTGATCGATTGAGCATGGAATAAAATAAACCCCTCTCTTCCCTGTACACAATTCTGATCGATTGAGCATGGAATAAAATAAACCCCTCTCTTCCCTGTACACAATTCTGATCGATTGAGCATGGAATAAAATAAACCCCTCTCTTCCCTGTACACAATTCTGATCGATTGAGCATGGAATAAAATAAACCCCTCTCTTCCCTGTACACAATTCTGATCGATTGAGCATGGAATAAAATAAACCCCTCTCTTCCCTGTACACAATTCTGATCGATTGAGCATGGAATAAAATAAACCCCTCTCTTCCCTGTACACAATTCTGATCGATTGAGCATGGAATAAAATAAACCCCTCTCTTCCCTGTACACAATTCTGATCGATTGAGCATGGAATAAAATAAACCCCTCTCTTCCCTGTACACAATTCTGATCGATTGAGCATGGAATAAAATAAACCCCTCTCTTCCCTGTACACAATTCTGATCGATTGAGCATGGAATAAAACAAACCCCTCTCTTCCCTGTACACAATTCTGATCGATTGAGCATGGAATAAAATAAACCCCTCTCTTCCCTGTACACAATTCTGATCGATTGAGCATGGAATAAAACAAACCCCTCTCTTCCCTGTACACAATTCTGATCGATTGAGCATGGAATAAAATAAACCCCTCTCTTCCCTGTACACAATTCTGATCGATTGAGCATGGAATAAAACAAACCCCTCTCTTCCCTGTACACAATTCTGATCGATTGAGCATGGAATAAAATAAACCCCTCTCTTCCCTGTACACAATTCTGATCGATTGAGCATGGAATAAAATAAACCCCTCTCTTCCCTGTACACAATTCTGATCGATTGAGCATGGAATAAAACAAACCCCTCTCTTCCCTGTACACAATTCTGATCGATTGAGCATGGAATAAAATAAACCCCTCTCTTCCCTGTACACAATTCTGATCGATTGAGCATGGAATAAAATAAACCCCTCTCTTCCCTGTACACAATTCTGATCGATTGAGCATGGAATAAAATAAACCCCTCTCTTCCCTGTACACAATTCTGATCGATTGAGCATGGAATAAAATAAACCCCTCTCTTCCCTGTACACAATTCTGATCGATTGAGCATGGAATAAAATAAACCCCTCTCTTCCCTGTACACAATTCTGATCGATTGAGCATGGAATAAAATAAACCCCTCTCTTCCCTGTACACAATTCTGATCGATTGAGCATGGAATAAAATAAACCCCTCTCTTCCCTGTACACAATTCTGATCGATTGAGCATGGAATAAAATAAACCCCTCTCTTCCCTGTACACAATTCTGATCGATTGAGCATGGAATAAAATAAACCCCTCTCTTCCCTGTACACAATTCTGATCGATTGAGCATGGAATAAAATAAACCCCTCTCTTCCCTGTACACAATTCTGATCGATTGAGCATGGAATAAAATAAACCCCTCTCTTCCCTGTACACAATTCTGATCGATTGAGCATGGAATAAAATAAACCCCTCTCTTCCCTGTACACAATTCTGATCGATTGAGCATGGAATAAAATAAACCCCTCTCTTCCCTGTACACAATTCTGATCGATTGAGCATGGAATAAAATAAACCCCTCTCTTCCCTGTACACAATTCTGATCGATTGAGCATGGAATAAAATAAACCCCTCTCTTCCCTGTACACAATTCTGATCGATTGAGCATGGAATAAAATAAACCCCTCTCTTCCCTGTACACAATTCTGATCGATTGAGCATGGAATAAAATAAACCCCTCTCTTCCCTGTACACAATTCTGATCGATTGAGCATGGAATAAAATAAACCCCTCTCTTCCCTGTACACAATTCTGATCGATTGAGCATGGAATAAAATAAACCCCTCTCTTCCCTGTACACAATTCTGATCGATTGAGCATGGAATAAAATAAACCCCTCTCTTCCCTGTACACAATTCTGATCGATTGAGCATGGAATAAAATAAACCCCTCTCTTCCCTGTACACAATTCTGATCGATTGAGCATGGAATAAAATAAACCCCTCTCTTCCCTGTACACAATTCTGATCGATTGAGCATGGAATAAAATAAACCCCTCTCTTCCCTGTACACAATTCTGATCGATTGAGCATGGAATAAAATAAACCCCTCTCTTCCCTGTACACAATTCTGATCGATTGAGCATGGAATAAAATAAACCCCTCTCTTCCCTGTACACAATTCTGATCGATTGAGCATGGAATAAAATAAACCCCTCTCTTCCCTGTACACAATTCTGATCGATTGAGCATGGAATAAAATAAACCCCTCTCTTCCCTGTACACAATTCTGATCGATTGAGCATGGAATAAAATAAACCCCTCTCTTCCCTGTACACAATTCTGATCGATTGAGCATGGAATAAAATAAACCCCTCTCTTCCCTGTACACAATTCTGATCGATTGAGCATGGAATAAAATAAACCCCTCTCTTCCCTGTACACAATTCTGATCGATTGAGCATGGAATAAAATAAACCCCTCTCTTCCCTGTACACAATTCTGATCGATTGAGCATGGAATAAAATAAACCCCTCTCTTCCCTGTACACAATTCTGATCGATTGAGCATGGAATAAAATAAACCCCTCTCTTCCCTGTACACAATTCTGATCGATTGAGCATGGAATAAAATAAACCCCTCTCTTCCCTGTACACAATTCTGATCGATTGAGCATGGAATAAAATAAACCCCTCTCTTCCCTGTACACAATTCTGATCGATTGAGCATGGAATAAAATAAACCCCTCTCTTCCCTGTACACAATTCTGATCGATTGAGCATGGAATAAAATAAACCCCTCTCTTCCCTGTACACAATTCTGATCGATTGAGCATGGAATAAAATAAACCCCTCTCTTCCCTGTACACAATTCTGATCGATTGAGCATGGAATAAAATAAACCCCTCTCTTCCCTGTACACAATTCTGATCGATTGAGCATGGAATAAAATAAACCCCTCTCTTCCCTGTACACAATTCTGATCGATTGAGCATGGAATAAAATAAACCCCTCTCTTCCCTGTACACAATTCTGATCGATTGAGCATGGAATAAAATAAACCCCTCTCTTCCCTGTACACAATTCTGATCGATTGAGCATGGAATAAAATAAACCCCTCTCTTCCCTGTACACAATTCTGATCGATTGAGCATGGAATAAAATAAACCCCTCTCTTCCCTGTACACAATTCTGATCGATTGAGCATGGAATAAAATAAACCCCTCTCTTCCCTGTACACAATTCTGATCGATTGAGCATGGAATAAAATAAACCCCTCTCTTCCCTGTACACAATTCTGATCGATTGAGCATGGAATAAAATAAACCCCTCTCTTCCCTGTACACAATTCTGATCGATTGAGCATGGAATAAAATAAACCCCTCTCTTCCCTGTACACAATTCTGATCGATTGAGCATGGAATAAAATAAACCCCTCTCTTCCCTGTACACAATTCTGATCGATTGAGCATGGAATAAAATAAACCCCTCTCTTCCCTGTACACAATTCTGATCGATTGAGCATGGAATAAAATAAACCCCTCTCTTCCCTGTACACAATTCTGATCGATTGAGCATGGAATAAAATAAACCCCTCTCTTCCCTGTACACAATTCTGATCGATTGAGCATGGAATAAAATAAACCCCTCTCTTCCCTGTACACAATTCTGATCGATTGAGCATGGAATAAAATAAACCCCTCTCTTCCCTGTACACAATTCTGATCGATTGAGCATGGAATAAAATAAACCCCTCTCTTCCCTGTACACAATTCTGATCGATTGAGCATGGAATAAATAAACCCCTCTCTTCCCTGTACACAATTCTGATCGATTGAGCATGGAATAAAATAAACCCCTCTCTTCCCTGTACACAATTCTGATCGATTGAGCATGGAATAAAATAAACCCCTCTCTTCCCTGTACACAATTCTGATCGATTGAGCATGGAATAAAATAAACCCCTCTCTTCCCTGTACACAATTCTGATCGATTGAGCATGGAATAAAATAAACCCCTCTCTTCCCTGTACACAATTCTGATCGATTGAGCATGGAATAAAATAAACCAGTGAGGCTGGGTAGCCAGAATAAATTACTGGATTGTTCCATGTACTTATTATGAATTCATGTCCGTGACTTCTGAGGAATAACAAAAGTTTTAAAAGTGAGAAAAACATCTTACCTGAGTTCCTGCTCCCAGATGAAGCACAAAGTTTTCAATTCAGGTTTCATCGGGGAAGCAATAGTAACATTTTCAGTTTCTAAATTATATTACAGTTAACGCATGGTTCTTCTGGTAAAATGCTTTGGATTTTTAGCTTTTCCGCCTTTCAAAAGGGCCTATGATGGCCAGAATTGATTGCCATAATTTTGGTATTACTCAGGGCAGCGGTCACAAATATCAAGCAATTTCAACAGTGACATCCAGTTTCTAGATATCTGGTGTTGGTGGTCACAGGTGAAAATGTAAAGCTTTGTGTTGGAATGTTTAATCTGTTCCCTGTAAGGTAGCCACAGTGTATCTTCATAGTCTTTGCTGTGATAAAGATCTTGAGCCTTTTCTTCTGACTAACATGTTTTGAGGCATGTACAGCTGTATACTACGAATATCAGTCTAAGCAGTGCCAGGCCTTGGCACTGCAGGCTGACCAGGGGGGTGGGGGGATGCCATGTGCCATTGCTTGCTCACTCAATTAGTTGGTTTAATCTAGGAGGGGCTGCCATCATGATGAACACTGCTTGCTGCAGCTGCCAGATTCACAACTTCTCTTGTATAAATTATGCCTATCTGCTGACACTCACTTCCACCTTATCCAGGACTCGGGACTTGCAAAGCACTTTTGTGAAATATTTAGTCTTCCCTTTTTCAGATGGCATCTCTTTTTTTCCTCTTCCCTTTCTCCCTTCCCTCATTGCTTCTGTCTTTTCCTTCCTTTTCTATTTTATCTTTGCCATTAATCGTGTGCCGGTTCTTGTTTCCATGACTGCTTTGCCTTATTTTATTTTTGAAAATATTTTTATTTTCTAATTTTATTATCTGTTTGTCTCCTTTTTGAACACAAACTGATTTCATTCTCCTTTTCCTGTTCCCATTATTTCCACACTCCTGTTTTAAGCACTGAATTTTATTTTGACCCCACTTGTCTCAGTCCCTGATATTTGCTTAAAAACAAGAGTTGCAAAATAAAATGAAAAGTGATGCAGGACTCAGGCACATGAGCAATCTGAAAGCATCTGGAGTGCAAGTTGAGTGGCTAAGCAAGAGGCCAGGATGTGAAACTGAGCAAGTTCTCTGACAGTAGATTGGAGATGGGACTCTTTGCTGTGCAGTGTGAGAGCTGACATTTGATTCGTTGCAAATGGATTCACCAGATCCCAAGTGGGACTGTGCTAGATGGACATGCTGGGTTTACAAAAGGTGAACAAGGTAAAGGAGAAATGGGAATCCAGTTGGAGAGAAGTAGAATTTGTAAGTACGGTAATTCCTTAAAGAAAAGTATCAGTGAATTAAAATAAAAGTTAAATCCTGGGTTTCAGTCTGCTGTTCTGATGGACACTGATGTCTTTGTTGAATAATTTCCTCTGTAGCCTCACCGTATCCTGCAGGCCCTGAAGCGTTATATCCGTGCAGAGCAGAAGGATCGGCAGCATACTCTTGGACATTACCAGCATGTCATGGCTGTAGATCCAGAGAAAGCAGCACAGATGAAATCTCAAGTGAGTGAAATGTTATGAAACAAGTTACGGTGCCCTTATTATCCAAGGGACTAGGGAACCTCCTGCTCAGTGTCTGGTTCATCTTCAGAATGCTCCTGAGACATCGGTCTCGGATGCAAATGGTTGTTGACCCTAATCAGTTTGCAGTTTTCCAGCAAGATACAGTAAAATAATAACTCCACGGTTGAACAAGTAATTAAAAAAAATCCCTGGAAATATACAATCGGGGTTCGTTAAGTGCATAAATGAGGACTTCAGAGCACTATATTACACCTATCAGGATATCTCTAAGCACTTTACATCAACAAGTTACTTTGAGATACAGTAACTGTCCTGTAGGCAAATGAGGTAGTCATTAGGCAAGAAAAGACAAATAACATGTGTCCTTCGTAGTGTTTGTTAAGAGGGGGATATTAGCCAGAGCACTGTAAGAGCCCCCCATTGTTCTTCAATTAGTCTGACCAACCAGAATTAGCAGACGGGGCTTTGGTTTGACATCTCATCCAAAGGATGGCACCTCCAGTGCAGCAGATACTACAGTAGCACTTTGTCCTGGATTATGTATTCATGCCCTGGAGTGGGACTTGAATCCACACTTCTGACTCACACAAAAACGAAAATACTGGAAAAACTCAGCAGGTCTAACAGCATCTGTAGAGAGAACGACAAAGTTCACGTTTCGAGTCCGTATGACTTCTTCAGAGCTAAAGAGAAGTAAAAATGTGATGAAGTTTATAATATATAAGGGGGATGGAGCATATGAAGCTCAATAGAAGATCAGCGATAGATGGGGGAAAAGGAGAGATTGACAAAGATGTCGTGAACAAAAGGACAAAGGGGGTGTTAATAAAAATGGTAAGGGTTAAAGGAGGTGCTAGTAGTGTCATTGAAGTAAGAAAGCAGAATGTGATACTAGCAGGACAAGCAACGGCAAGTACTGTGAAAAGAACAACATGAACAAGTGACAGATGGACCCATGGGGCTGGATTTGGGGGGAGGGGATGGTGGTGGGGGAATAAGATTAAAAATAGGATGAAATGGGGGGATAAAACAATGGATAAATTAATAAAAGTTAAAAGAAATAAAAATAAGTGGATTAAAAAACAAAAATGAATATTGGAAAAGGGATAAAAATGGGTGAGGAGAGAGCTCAAGGCCTGAAGTTGTTGAACTCAATTTAACTCAATAATATTTATTTTCTATTTTTATTCATTTATTCTTGTTTTATCCCCAACTTTTATCCTATTTTCAATTTTTTCCCTGCCACTGTCTCCTTCCCCCACCCCCACAGGGTGTCACTTGTTCATGTTTTTTTCAGAGTACTTAGCTTTGTCCTGCTATTATCACATTCTGCTTTCTTAACCTTAATGCCACTATGAGCACCTCCTTACGCCCTTACCACTACCATTAACACTCCCTTTGTCCTTTTGTTCATGACATCTTTGTCAATCCCTCCTGTGCCCCCACCTATTGCTGGCCTTCTATCCAGCTTCACTTGCTCCATCCCCACGAAACAGTATAAATTGCATCTCATTTTTTAACTTCTCTTTAGCTCTGAAGAAGAATCACACGGACTTGAAACATTTACTTTCTTTCTCTCCACAGATACTGTTAGACCTGAGTTTTTCTTGCATTTTCTGTTTTTGTTTCAGATTTCCAGCATCCTCAGTATTTTGCTTTTATCTGTCTGACTCAAAGATGAATGTGCTACCGCTGAGCCAAGCACTGTGGAAGAAAAGCTGAAAGTGCCTTGTTGCTGAGGTTGATTTCAGTTAACATAAGATTTCACATTTCAGTTTCATTATTGCTAACTTAAGCAAACAAGCCTTAAAATACTTTTACTATGATTGTTTCCGGTGCCTAGGTGGTGACCCACCTCCATGTTATTGAGGAGCGGATGAACCAGAGCCTCTCCCTGCTTTACCAGGTGCCGTTTGTTGCTGAGGAAATCCAAGATGAGATTGGTGCGTACAAGTACTGCAGCACTTGTTTGTGTTTGATTACTTGAGGATAGTTACAGTTTTGCAATTATTCTTGCAGTGCAGAATGCACACTGAGGTGCTTGGTGAATTAGACTTGGCAGTCCTATTTGTTTCTTATGGCTATTGCAGCAATCTTTGGCATTTTGGAAATCCAAGGAGGTGCTTCACTGAGCCAGGAATTAATCCACCACTTTCATGTGGGCAGCCTCGTGACCTGTCCCATGTCACCGCCCATAAACTACCCCCAATGGCGAATGGAACATTCTGTCCTGTCCAAGAAAGGAAATCTGTCTGTTTCAGGCCAGAGGTTTCAACTTCTGGCCTCTGAGCTTGAAATATGGGACAAAGATCCGGAAACCAAATTGAGGAGCTGAGGCACAACTTGGGAGATGAGCACCAATATGACCCTATTCTACTTGGGATAAAGAAATAAGCATTGTGTTCAGTGGTGAGGCAAGTTGGATTCCTATTTGCTAGGTGTAACCCTGCAATCCCTCAGTTAACAGCCATATAATTAAGAAAGAAGTGATGTGTTAAGGTAGTTTTTTTTCCTTTATGGAGGGAAGTCTCGTGGCTTCACTGGTGTACCTACCACCTGGCAAAACCCTGAGAGTTAGGCAGAGCTCCCTTTGGTTCACAATAAAGCTGGATTGCAATTTTAATTGACAGATAATGAGGCTTACAAGGACCTTTTCAGGATGTTACTGAGACTTGTTGTCTATGGGCTATATTTGACGAACAGCAAAACTTGCATGCAGGAGTCTTTACGTATGACTATTTAATAGGATTTAATTTCACTTCAATTGAATATAACCCTGCTAACAGCCACCAAGAATGCTGTGTTTTTTTGTCTCCTAGTTCTTTACATCCTCCGCTCTGTGAAGATTTAACCTTCACAGCACACAAAAGCTGACTGTGATTGAACTACCCTTTTCAAACATGCTCGTTAAATCTGTTCACATTCTCAAGTTTACTTCCATTTTCCCATGCAACTTTAAAGCAACTACAGGCCAGTCAATTTGCCAACTGTTGTGTGGCATAGAATCATCGGCCTGCAAATTTTTCATTTTCAAGTATTTATCCAATTCCCTTCTGAAAATTAATATTGAATCTGCTTCCACAACCCTTTGAGGCAGCACGTTCCAATTGATCATAACTCGCTGCATTGAAAAAAAATTCATTTTCCTCTGGTTCTTTTGCTAATAATCTCAAATTTTTTCACTGCCGGTTAATGACTCTTATGCCACTGGGAACTGTTTCTCCTAATTTACTCTGTCAAAACGCTTCATAATTTTGGCATCTATAATAAATTTCCCCTAACCTCTGCTTGAAGGAGACCAATCCCAGCCTTTCCACATAACTGAAGTCTCTCATCACTGGTAGCATTCTAGTTAATCCTCTATACCCTCTCTGAGGCTTTGGCATCCTTTCTAAAGTGTTCTGACCAAAACTGGACACAGTACTGCAGCTGAGGCCTAGTGATTTATTGAAGTTCAGCATAACTTGCTTGCCTTTATACCCTAAAGCCTTTTTAACAGTCTTACCAATTTCAGTTATTTAGTTTAAAATCCCATGTTGATTTCAGTTCCATCACCTTGCATTTGTTCAAATGCAGTTTCCCACTCATCAGCCTAAGTTCCCAGCCTTACCAGATATTGTAGCTTCTTTATTACCATTTTACCCCATCCCTGCATTCGGTGTCGATTTCACGCTTAAGCAGCTGTGTTTCTGCCCTTGTTCATGTAATCATGTGAGAATTCCAGTAACTGAGATTGGTGCAATCAGATAGTTTACAATGTTTGATCACTTCAAGATTCTATGAATCGTTTTGTTTTTGTTAACTATGTTTAAATGCCATATGCTAAGTAACTGTCCCAAAGTTGTTTCTCATAAAAAGCCATAAGAATAGATTACAATTGGCCTCTTGTTTCATTACTACAATCCATAGGATTATTTGAAACATAGATTTACAGCATTGAAGAAGGCCATTTGGCCCATCAAATCCATGCTGGCCATGAATGTGTTATCCAGTCTAATCCCACTTTCCATCTCTTGGCCCTTGTGGTTTATGGCATCTGGAGTTTTTAAAAATATGATGCGTGTACCTACCTCCAGCACACTTTCAGGCAGGTAATTCCAGATCACCACCACTCTCTAGGTGCAAAAACTACTTCTCAACTCTTCCTCTCTCCTTTCATCAGTTACTTCAAATCTGTATCCACTTCAATGACCACTCTGCTAATGCAGATAAGTTCTTCTTAACTGTTATATCCAAGCCCTTCATGATTTTATGCACCTCAATTAAATTTCCCCTTACCCTCCTCTTGACCAAAGAAAGCAACCCCAGCTTTTCTAATCTTTTCTCATAGCTAAAATTCTCCATATTTCATAATATCCTCTTAAGTCTCTACTGCACCTCTCTGATGCAATCACATTCTTCCTGTAATTCGGTGACCAGAGCTGTACACAGCAGCCCAGCTACAGACATTTTTCATTCTTTCATTGGATATGAATGCTCCTAAGCCAGTATTTGTTGCCTATCCCCAATTGTCAATGGAAAGTTGGTGGAGAGCTGCCTAATTGAATTACTGTAGTCCATCTGGTGTAGGTATACCCACAGTACTGTCAGGAAGGGAATTATAGGTTTTTGAACCAGCGACAGTGAAGGAACAGCATTGTAATTCCAAGTCAGGATGGCGTGTGGCTTGGCGGGGAACTCGCAGATGGTTGTGTTCCCATGCATCTCTGCTGCCTTGTCCTATGTGATAGAACTCGCGTATTTGAAAGGTGCTATCAAAGGAGGCTTGGTGAGTTGCTACAGTGCATCTTGCAGATGGTACACAATGCTGCCACTGTGGTGGAGAAAGTTAATGTTTAAAATGGTGGATGGGATGCTGATCAAGTAGGCTGCTTTGTCCTGGATGGTGTTGAGCTCCTTGTTGTTGGAGCTGTGCTCATCCATGTAAGTGGAGAGTATTCCATCACACCCCTAACCCGTGCTCTGTAAGTGGTGTACAGACTTCAGGGAGTCAGGCAGTGAGTTACTTGCCGCAGAATTCCCAGCCTCTGATGTGTCTTGTAGCCACAGTATTTATACAGCTGGTGCAGTTCAGTTTCTGGTCAACGGTAGTGCCCAGAAAGTTTACAGTGGAGGATTCAGCAATGGTTATGCTGTTGTATGTTATGGGGAAGTGGTTAGATGCTCTCTTGTTGGAAATGGTCATTGCCTGGCACTTGTGTGGCACAGAATTAACAGTGCAAATAGTTGTGAATGGGTACGATAAGATTGCGATTATGCAGACATGACTGAAGGGTGACCAAAACTGGGAACTGAATATCGAAGGGTATTCAATATTTAGGAAGGGCAGACAAAAAGGAAAAGGAGGTGTGGTGGCATTGTTAGTTAAGGATGAAATCAGTGCAATAGTGAGAAAATATATTGACTCAGAAACTCTAGATGCAGAATCAGCCTGGGTGGAGCTAAGAAGCATCAAGGGATGGTAAACTTTGAGAGTTGTCTATAGGCCTGCAAACAGTAGGGTAAGTTGGGGGACAGCATTAAACAGGGAATTAGCAATGCATGTAACAAAGTTGCTACAGTAATCATGGGTGATTTTAATGTACATATAGACTGGGCAAACCAAATTAACAATAATACTGTGGCTGATGCATTCCTGGAGTGTGTACGAGATGGTTTTTTAGACCAGTACGTCGAGGAACCAACTAGGGAATAGGCTATCATAGATTTGGTATTGTGCAATGAGAAGGTAATAATCTTGTGTGGGGTCCTTGAGGGAAGAGTGATCATAGTATGATAGAATGCTTCATTAGGATGGAAAGTGAAGAAGTCCAATCTGAAACAAGGACTTTAAATCTAAACTAAGAGGGTATAGAGGGTGAGTTGGCTAAGATAGACTGGGGAACCTCTTTAAAAGGCATGATGGTGGATAGGCAATGGCTATTATTTAAGGAACAAATACATGCATTACAACAGTTGTGCATTCCTTTCTGGCGCTAAAACGCAGCAGGTAAAGTGACTCAACTATGGCTAACAAAAGAAATTAAGAATAATATTAGACCTAAAGAGGAGAAATATAAGGTTGCTAGAAAGCAGCAAGCCTGAGGATTGGGAGAGCAGTTTAGAATTCAGCAAAGGGGGACCAAGAGATTGATTAAGAGGGGAAACATAGAGTATGTGAGTAAGTTTGCAAGGAACATAAAAGCAGACTGTAAAAATTCCTATAAGCATGTTTAAAAAAAAATTAGTGAAGGCAAATGTAGGTCCCTTACAGACCGAAATAAGAGAATTTATAATAGAGAACAAGGAAATGGCAGAGCAATTAAACAACTACTTTAGTTCTGTTTTTATGGAAGAAGACACAGAGAACTTCCCAGAAATGCTAGGGAACCAAGCATCTAGTGAGAAGCAGGAATTGAAGGAAGTTAGCATTCGTAAAAAAATGGTGCTAGAGAAATTATTGGGACTGACAGCTGCTAAATCCCTAGGTCCTGATAACCTACATCCCAGGGTCCATGAAAATGATGGATGTGTTGGTTGGCATCATCCAAAATTCTGTAGATTCTGGAACAGCCCCAGCAGATTGGAGGGTGGCAAATGTAACCCCACTATTTAAAAGAGGAGAGAGGGGGAAAACAGTGAATTACAGACCGGTTAGCTTAACATCAGGAGTAAGGAAAATGCTGGAGTCTTATTATAAAGGACGTGATAATGGGACACTTAGAAAATATCAATGGGATTGGACAAAATCATCATGGATCTATGAAAGGGAAATCATGTTTGACAGCATGGAGTTTTTTTGAGGACATAACTAGTAGAATAGATAACAAAGAACCAGTGGATATGGTGTGTTTGGATTTTCAAAAAGCTTTTGATGAAGTCCCGCGTAAGAGGTTAGTGTGTAAAATTAAAGCACATGGCATTAGGGGTAACTGAGAATTGGTTGACAGGCTGGAAATAGATAGTTTTAAATGGGTCTTTTTCAGAGTGGCAGGTGATGACTAGTGGGGTACTGCAGGGATCAGTTGTTCTTGGGCCCCAGTTATTCAAAACATATATCAATGATTTAGATGAGGGAACCAAATGTAATATTTACAAGTTTGCTGATGACACAAAACCAGGTGGGAATGTGAGTGGTGAGGAGGATGTAAAGAGGCTTCACGAGAATTTGAAGAAGTTGAGTGAGTTGGCAAATGCAGTATAACGTGGATAAGCATGAAGTTTTCCACTTTGGTAGGAGAAACAGAATGGCAGAGTATTATTTAAATATTCATAGATTGGGAAATGTTATGTTCAAAGGGTCCTGGATGTCCTTGTACATCAGTCACTGAAAGCAAGCATGCAGACGCAGCAAGCATTTAAGAAGGCAAATGGTATGTTGGCCTTCCTTGTGAGAGGATTTGAGTATAGGAGTAAGGATGTCTTATTGCAGCTGTTCAGGGCCTTGGTGAGAACACACCTGGAGTATTTTGTGCAGTTTTGGTCTAGTTACCTCAGGGATATACTTGCCATAGAGGGAGTGCAGTGAAGGTTCACCAGACTGATTTGTGGAATGGCAGGTTTGTCATATGAGGAGAGATTAGGCTAGTCTGTATTCACTGGAGTTTAGATAAATGAGAGGGGATCTCATTAAAACTTTAAAAATTCTGACAAGGCTGGACAGACTGGATTCAGGTGTGATGTCCCCTTAGGCTGGGGGTTCTTGAACAATGGGTCACAGTCTCAGGATATGGGGTAGGCCATTCAGGCCTGAGATGAGAAATTTCCTCACTGAGATGATGGTGAACCTAAGGAATTCTCTACCACAGAAGGCTGTGGAGGCCAAGTTACTGAATATATTTAAAAGGCAATAGATTTCTGGACACTAAAGGCGTCAAGGGGTATGAGGAGTGAGCGGGAGTAAGGCATTGAGGTAGAGGATCAGCCATGATCACATGAATGGTGGAGCAGACTCGAAGGGCTGAATGACCTACTCCTCTTATTTTCTATGTCTGTGTAAGATGTTTGCAGTTCAGAAAGTTCTGGAGTACAAGTCTTTAATACTACTGTCGGGATGTTTTCAGGGCCCATAGCCTTTGCAAGTATCCAGTGCATTCAACTGTTTCTTGATATCAAACTGGTTGAAGAAGGGGAGCTCATGAGGAGGCCGAGATGGACCACCCACTTGGGTACTTCTGGCTGAAGGTGTTTGCAAATGTTTCAGCCTTGTCTTTTATGCTGATGTACTCGGCTCCTCCATTAATAATTCATTGGGGAACATAAGAACATATGAAGTAGGAGCAGAAGTAGGCCATTTGGCCCCTTGAGCCTTCTCCAGCATTCAATAAGATCTTGTTTGTGTTTCAAATTCCACATTCCCATCTACCTCGAATAACCTTAGATTCTTGTTAGGCAAGCTAATCAGTTTACCTCTGCCTTAAAAATATTCAATGATCCTGCCTTCACCACCTTCGGAGGCAAAGAGTTCCAAAGTTGCAAAGCCCTGAGAGAAGAAAATTCTCCTCATCTCTGTCCTAAAAGGGCAACCCCTGATTTTAAAACGGCGCCCCTTAGTTCTGGACTCACTCTTAAGAGGAAAGAACCTTTCCATGTCCACCTTGTCAATACTGTTCAGGATCTTATATACTTCAAGTCACCCCCGACTTTTCTAAATCCAGTGGAAACAAGCCCAGTCCGTCTAATCTTTCCTCATCAGACAACCCACTGATTCCAGGTATCACTCTAGTAAACTTCCTCTGAACGCCTTCAATGCATTTACATCCTCCCTTAAATAAGGAGACTAAAACTGCGCGCATTATTCGAGATGTGGTCTCACCAATGCCCTGTATAGCTGAAACATAACATCCTTATTTTTTATTTTCAATTCCTCTCGTAATAGAGTATAGCATTCGATGAGCCTTCTTAATTACTTGTTGTACCTGCATACTAACTCTTTGTGACTCATGCACTGGAACACCCCTCTGCACCTCAAAATTCTGCAGCTGTTCTCTTTAAATAATACTCTTTTTTATTCTTCCCACGAAAGTGAACAACTAGGCCTAGGCTAATGCTCTAATCCCACCATGGAAGCTGGTGGAATTTAAATTCAATAGAAGATGGTGTAAAGATGACCATAAAACCATTGTCGATTGTTGCAAAAAACCATCTGGTTCACTTAAGCCGTCCTTACCTGGCCTGGCCTACATGTGACTGCAGATCCTCAGCAACGTGGTTGACTCATAAATGTCCTCTGAAATGGTTGAGTAAGCCACTCAGTTGTATCAAAACGCTACCAAGCCTAAAAGGAATAAAACTGCAAGGGCCACCCAGCATCGATCTGGGCACCTGAAATGACAGTGGCATGGCCAGCCCTGTCAACCCTGCAAAATCCTCCTTACTAACATCTGGAGGATTATGCCAACATTGGGAGAGCTGTCCCACAGACTAATCAAGCAACAGTCTGACATAGTTATCCTCATGGAATCATAACTTACAAAGTGCCTGTTGCACCAACAGTGCTATCAGGAGGCACTTACTCAGCAATAACTTTCTCACTGACACTCAGTTTGTGTTCTGCCAGGTCCACTCAGCTCCTGAACTCATTACAACCTTCGTCCAAAAATGATCAAAAGAGCTGAACTCAAAAAGTGAGGTGAGAGTAACTTCCCTTGACATCAAGGTAGCATTTGACTGAGTGTGGCATCAAGGAGCCCTCGCAAAACTGGAGTCAATGGGAATCATGGGGAAAACTCTCCACTGGTTGGAGTCATACTTCACAGAAAGGAATATGGTTGTGCTTGTTGGAGATCAGTCATCTCAGTTCTGGGACATTGCTGCAGGAGTTCCTCAGGGTAATGTCCTCAGCCCAACCATCTTCAGCTGCTTCATCAATGACCTTCCTTCCATCATAAGGTCAGAAGTAGGGATGTTGGCAGATGATTGCACAAAGTTCACCATTTGCAACCCCTCACATACTGAAGCAGTCCATGTACAAATGTAGCAAAACCTGGACAATGCTCAGGCTTGGGCTGAGAAGTGGCAAGTAATGTTTGTGCCAGGCATCTCAGCAAGACCGAATCCAACATCTCCCCTTGATATTCAATGGCATTACCATCCTTAAACGCGCCCCCCCCCCCCACTACCAACATCCTAGGGCCAGAAGCTTAACTGGACTAGCCATATAAATTCTGTGGCTGCAAGGGCAGGTCAGAGGCTGGGAATTCTGTGGAGACTAACTCACCCGACACCGCAAAGCCTGTCCACCGTCCACAAGGCACAAGTCAGGAGCGTGATGGAATACTCTCAACTTGCCTGGATGAGTGGAGCTCCATCAACACTCAGGAAGCATGACACCATCCAGGGCAAAGCAACCCACTTGACTGGCATTCCATACACCACCTTAAACTTTAATTCACTCTACCAGTGACGCACAGTGACAGCAGCATGTACCATCTACAAGATGCACTGCAGCATCTCATCAAAGCTCCTTTAAAACAGCACCTTCGAAATCCACAATCTCCACCACCTAGAAAGGCAAGGGTAGCAGATGCATGGGAACGCCACCTGCAAGTTCCCCTCCAAGTCACGCACCATCCTGAGGAACTGTATTGCTGTTCCTGCACAGTTGCTAGGTTAAAATCCTGGAACTCCCTTCCTAACAGCACTGTGGGTGTTCCTACAACATATGGACTGCAGTGGTTCATGAAAGTGGCTTACCACCACCACCACCACCTGAAGGGCAATTAGGGATGGGCAACAAATGCTGGCCTGGCCAACAACACCTGCATACCATGAACGAATAAATTTAAAAATAGTGGTGATATTTGTTGAGCGTCTTCCTCCAGTTAGTTGTTTAATTGTCCACCACCATTCACAGCCAGATGTGGCAGGATTGCAGTGCTTTGGTTTTGGGATCACTTGGCTCTGCCTATCGAATGCAGCTTTTGCTGTTCGGTATGAAAGTAGTCCTGCGTTGTAACTTCAAGTTGACCTCATTTTTAGGTATGCCTGGTGCTTCTCCTGGCATTCTTTCTTGCACTCTTCATTGAACCAGGGTAGATTGCTTGGCTTGATGGTAAAGGTAGGGTGGGGGATGTACTAGGCCAGGAGGTTACAGTTTGTGGTTGAATGAAATTCTGCTGCTGATAGCCCATAGTGCCTCATGGATGGCCAGTTTTGAGTTGCTAGATCTATTCTGAACCTATCCCATGTAGCATGGTGAGCGTGCCACACAACATGATGGACCATATCCTCAATGTGAAGGCGGGACTTGGTTTCCACAAGCACAATGCAATGGTCACTCCTGCCAATACTGTCATGGTTAGTTGCATTTGAAGCAAGGAGATTGGTGAGGACAAGGTCTAGTAGGGTTTTTGCTCTTGTTGCTCCCTCACCACCTGCTGCAAGTCCAGTCTCAAGATATGTTCTTCAGAACTTAGCCAGCTCGGTCAGTAGTGGTGCTACCTAGCCACACTGGATGATGGGCATTGAAATGCCCCAACTAGAGTACATTGTGTGCCTTTTCCTCCCTCAGTGCTTCTTCCAAGTGGTGCTGCACATGGAGAGCACTGATTATTAGCTGAGGGAGGGTAGGTAATTACATTGCCCTTGTTTGGCTTGATCCCATGAGACTTTATGCAATCCAAAGTCAATATTGAGGACTCCCTGGGCAACTCTCTCCTGACTCTCTGCCACTGTGCAGCCACTTCTGGTGGCTCTGTCCTGCCAATAGGACAGGACATACCCAGGATGGTGATGGTTGTGCCTGGGGTATTGGCTGTAAGGTATGATTTAATGAGTATGAGTTTGTTGCTTGACTGGTCTGTGGGACAGCTCTTCAACTCACATTTTAGCATAACCGCCCTTATACTCTTAGCCAATAAAGGAAAGTATCCCAGAAACCTCCTTGACCACATCATCTTCCTGTCCTGTTAGTTTCAGGAATCTGTAGGCATGCACTCTAAGATCCATCTGTTTCTGTACACATCTCAGAATCCTACCATTTATTGTGTATTCCCTTGCCTTGTTTGTTCTTTTCAAATGCATTACCTCATACTTCTCTTGGTTAAATTCCATTTGCCACTTTTCTGCCCATCTGACTATCTATATCTTCCTGCAGTCTACAGCTTTATTTCCTTACCGTCAACTACATGACCAATTTTCATATCATCTGCAAGCTTCCTAATTTATATTTATACTCCTTTTTTATTTAAGCCTAAATTATTGATATATACCAGGAAAATCAAGGAACCTAGTTCTGAGCCCCTCTGGAAACAGCTTTCTAGTCACAAAAACACCTGTTGACCAATACCCTTTTCTTCCTGCTCTTTTGGATCCAAGTTGCTCATTCCCTTGGTTTCCATAAGCTTTTAATTTCCTGATCAGTGTGCCACCTGTGGACTTTGTCAAAGCAAGTAGTCCTGGTGTTTTGTCTTCACCTTGCTGCTAAACTCTACATAGACTGCATCAAATACACTAGCCTGATCAACCTTATTTGCTAGCCCTTCAAAATATTCAATCAAGTTAGTCAGACACGACCTTACCTTAACAAATTGATGCTGACTGTGCCTCTGGAAATTATGATTTATAATGTTTCTCAGAATTGTTTCAAATAATTTTTCCACCACTGAGCTTAGGCTGACCAGCCTGTAATTACTCAGACTATAAATTCTTCCCTATTTAAAGAACAGTACAGCATTAGTTGTTCTGCAGTCTTCTGGCACCACACCTGTATCCAGAGCAGCCTGGGATACATTTCACCTGGCCTAGGTGATTTATCCACTTTCAAAAATGATAAACACCTTAATATTTCCCTCCTCATTATGTTTATCCCATCCAGTGTTTCACACTCCTCCCCCTTAACTACAATGTCTGCTTCGCTTCTCTCTTGTGAAAACAGGTGCAGAGTATTCATTAAGAACCATGCCCACATCTTGCGCCTCCACACAAAAGCTATTTTTTGTCTCGAATTGCCTATTTTTTTTCCTTAGTTTTCCTTTTGCTCTTTATGGGTTTTTCTTGATTTTACTTGCCAGTATTTTTTTTTTCATGCCCTCTCCTTACTTTCCTATTCACCCCTATATTTCTATACTCCTGGCTTTCTGCAACATTGAGGTCTTAACTCCTTGATATCTCCTTCTTGAGTGTCTCTCACTGCTCAGACACTGGTTTACTTTCAAATAGCTGTTTCCAGTCTATTTTTGACAAATCACATTACAGCTTAGTAAAATTGGCCTTTCCCCAATTTAAAGCTGACCTGAGCTTGATCTATCTTATCCTTTTCTATAACTGCTCTAAATCTAGTGGAATTATGGTCACTGCCACTAAAATGCTCTCCCATTGATGTCCCTTCCATCTGCTCAGATTCATGAGATAAAACTCAGTCTAAACCTGCTCCTTCTCTTGGTAGGCTTGCTACATACTGGCTAAAAATGTAAATATTGTGACCCCCACACCCCACTTTATTATCCTCTTTCCATCCTAACCTGTAACCCGGGAATGTTGAGCTGCCGTTCCTTCTTTCTTTAAGCCAGTTCTAAGTAATAGTTATGATTTCATACTTTCAAGTGTCCATCTGTGCCCTCAGTTTATCCACCTTATTCACTTGATTCCTTGCCTTGAAATCTGTGCCACTAATCCTTTTGTTGTCTATTTTCTGATCTTTGTTTCCTCAGCCTTCTATATTGCTTATTAAATTTCTGCCACCTTTTGGAATATTGTGGGATGTCACAGAATAATTTAGTGTTTTCTAATGTGTAACATTTTCCCATGTATTGAGCTCCTAGTCTCAGATGAATTCAGAAGTGCTTGCTCACAATAAGCAAAGGG
This sequence comes from Carcharodon carcharias, assembly GCF_017639515.1. NCBI lineage: Eukaryota > Metazoa > Chordata > Chondrichthyes > Lamniformes > Lamnidae > Carcharodon > Carcharodon carcharias. The sequence continues at coordinate 47,402,507 of NC_054491.1, read as the reverse complement.
AATTGAACAGATGACTAACTGATCCAGCTCAGTCACCATACAACCACTGAATTCCAGGGCAGAGAGCTGCAAGTGAGCAGTTGCTGCTTAGGAAAGATGTAAGGATGGAAAAGACAACTTAGACAGTATAGGGGATATCAAAACAAGGGGACACAGTTTCAAAGTGAGGGGTGTCCCATTTAAGATGGAACTAAGGAGAATTTTTTTTCTGAGTGTTGTTAATCTGTGGAATTCCCTTCCACAGAGCATCAGAGGCAGGGTCATTGAATATTTTTATGGTTGAGTTAGATAGATTGATTAACAAGGGAGCCAAAAGGTTAAGGGGGTGAATAGGAAAATAGAGTTGAGGCCACAATCAGATCAGCATGATCTTATCAAATGGCGGAAAGACTCGAGGGGCAGAATGGTTTACTCCTGCTCCTAATTCATATGTTCATATAAATAAATAAATGGATAGCTAGAGAAAAGCATGCTGAAATTTGACAGCCATCCGATTGAATGATTACCCTGGCTGTTTGCCGCTTATGTGTAATTTATCAGTGGGTTTGTGTAGATCGATTTTGTTCTATGATTTGATTTTATCCCAGCAAAATGTGACAATATGAAATGCACTCTCCCTAGATGAGCTACTCCAGGAGCAACACTTTGGTATGGATCAACTTGCTTCCAGCTCTGAAAGCCAAACTGCTTTTGATTCTGTAGAGGCGCCATTCATTGATGGCAAACCATTCCGGCCTTTTCAGGTTAAGACCATGCCTGCTATCACTGATGTACAAGGTATGTGATGCTTGGAACAAAGGATGTAAAATTAGTTGGGTTATTCATTGAAATGATAACTAAAAGATTGATTGTTCAGGATAAATCATAAATAAAGAAATTTCTCCTTGCAAGATGGAAATTTTTCAAGGTAAGGTCAAGAACTCTCAAGGGTGAGGTAAGCCATCCCATCTGTGTAGATGTACATCCCTAACAACTCACTCCATAGTTAGATCAGGATTCCCATGATACTGTGGTGATAGTGAGAGAGAGGAGTAGAAGAATGGGCTATCCCAGAATCTGTGAACGGGAGCTATATGTACAGAAATAAATTTGGCTGGTCAGCATGTAACTCTTTTCACCCCCTTCTCCTGCAGTGGTTGTGCCAATATTGCAATCAATTTTCAAATTACCATGTATAGATTGAATTTAAAAAACAGACTAATCAGACTAATTCCTTCCTAAATTCTTATATTATACATAACATGGCAAAGAACTTAAAGGCAAATAAGAGGGTTTATGTCTGTATAATATATATAATTTTAGATGAAATTCCTGTTGTTTTCCTTGATGTATTTCTTAATCTTAGGGACTTACCCAGCCAATGCTATCACCCCAATCATTATTGTTTTGTGTCAGAATTACAGGAGCCCTTTCCAAACTGCAAATTGCAGAGTCTGACTATACTGTAGCCCTTAAAATCTGCCAGTAAAGAGTGATAGCACTGGGGCCATTCAGAAAAACAGTCTTCCAAGGATGGTTCAAATTGGGTTCAATTTTCAAATTGTCTTCGGGTCTATGGTTTCTGCTGGTGCAGCTTCTTAAGAAGAAAGCATATTTCATAAAAAGCAGGAAACCCCTAACTTGCAGGTGACTGGCTGGCTCTCTTTCTGGGATTCTGTGGCTGGTACTCTGGCTTGGTATGTCTGAACCTTGGCACAATTTGTCAGTTCCAACAGATTCACCTAAGACAGGTAGGTGTCATCACAGGCTGTCATCGATTCTCGATGCGGTTGTCCACATGTCAGTATAGGTATAAGTTAACAAATGGGCTGAAATTAATCTATAATTTTCCATACCCTTTGCAATAGGTAAGTTGTGAAGTTGCATTGTCTATGACATCATCTTATTGCTATTGTCAGCTGTCATTCTTTAGTTGTGCATATAAAGGAAGATTTTTTTAATTTTGAACAAGAAGGAATTGATAAATTTTATGAAATAATGTTGTGGCATACTAAATCCATGTCTGTTGATGGGACGAAATTCTCAGTGAGCCTCTAAGATCCAAATTGAAATGAGTTTGGCTAGTTTTAACCCAGCTTCTATTGGATGAGAGAATATCTTGCAGTAAAAATGGAAGTGCCACACTGTTCTTATAAAAAGCTTGGTCTTAAATCAAAGTGCTGGTCAGATTTTATATTTGGCCCATATACCCAAATGTTCCTTAGTGCTTCGCTTCTAGAGGACCAGTGGGGACACTAAGACATGAATACTTCTCACTCTTGACTGCTAAATTTTAAGAAAAATATATTTCTGTGAAAGGAACCTCTTCCATGTTTATGGAATTTTTTTTGTAATATTTTGTTCACTGAATGTTTGGGGTTTTTGGTGCTTGCAGCTGGAGCATATTTCCATTTCAGGCTCTGAATGCAAGTTTGAAACAATACTGCCAGGGTCAGATGTAATAACTAATTTCTTTCTAGTTTCTTTTCACAAACATGCTTCCCCCAAATTCAGAATATAGTGTGTTTCTCCATGACTTTGGCTTTTTCTTGTGATTTGTATAATTAAAGAACTTCTTAATAAGGACCAAAATTTTAAGGTTTGTGCTTCTTGAATTCAAGAAAAATATGGACCAATTCAGCCCATGATTGGGAGTAGCTATCCCAATTTATTTCCCCTTCCAGTTGTTGACCTTAAGCACAGCGTTGCTGTGATCAGCACTGACCAGAAGTTAAACCTGGCACCTTCTTGGTTTCTGTGATTCAGCTACTCATAACTCTGAATAGCTAAAAAGCCACAGTTCACACTAATAAAGCCAGGTATCACACCTGATACCAGCTGTGTTCAACGTAGGTGGGACTCAAATACATCACATATTTGGACTTGTTTCAGAGTGACACTTATTTACAAATGTAAATGGGGAACTCAAGTCTGTCCCATTTTTTATTTCTTGGTCTTTTCATTATTTGATTTCTCTTAACTTCTTCGCTGCCAGGCACAGTGCCGGACTCATGGCCAGCAACTAAGAAAGGTTGGTTTAATACTGTCCCAGGTGTCACTTCTCGCAACCATTCTTCCTCGTCAGCCTCTTCCTTCATTTACCCTGATTGCTATCCCTCCCAACCTCAATCAGTTGCATATGTGTTTGTTGTTGCTGAAATCAGTAATTTTGTTCCACTGCTAGACTTCACTGACCTGCATGCCATCCTAGTTTACGCTATTTAGTTGTTGCTACTTGTCTGAAGTATATTTGGAATGTTTGTGTTTTTCTGAAATGTGGAAAGTTGCTAGCTTCCCCAGTTAATGAGCTGTGATATGATGAAACTGGCCACTCTGCTTAGTTGATTTCTCAAGTCCAAAGGCTTGTAATATTCTTGCTTTCAGATTAAAAGCCTACATTCTTTCTAGGTGAACTCAGTTGCTGACTGTTTACAGGAGAAATGCAGTATTAGCCCAAACATTAGGCTCAGGCAGCTGACAGCTGTTCCAAAGCTGTAATGCACTCTGTCCTAATTCTCCTGTCCCTCATCCTGATCTCCAGATTTCACACTTCACTAATCCTCATGGAATGTCAATGCCAATATTGAATTGGTTAACACTCATTCATTTCTCATAGCTCCGTGACTTGAAGGCTAAGTCGGTGCTTGAGGAGGAGGCTGATAGTTCTGATCCATGCCCTGTGGGCCCCAGGCTTTAAAACTACAAGTATATGTGTGTGTTTTTGTCAAGTTGTAATGTTGCAACCAGTGCAATAGTTAATTAATTCTAAATTGTAGATGGTTCTCTTTCTTTTCAAGTAGGCATAAGATGACATTCCAAGTGCTGGAATTTTAGAACCAGGTGGGCTCACTGATAACAGAGCGGGAAGGATGCAGAACTCTAAACACTGCAGGAATAGTCAGCCAGGGTCAATAATGGCACCAAGAGGGCCGAGATTCTTCTCACTTAGCTCCAGGTGACCTTGTAATCTAGTGATCCCATGGGGAAGGTGTTCAAGTGCTAAGTGGCAGAAGCTTCATAAACTGCACCATTATAATTGATTAAGTTTCTGCACAGGTATGAGGCCTAAGCTTTGGCATTGACAACTTGTCTCTGGACATAGGTAACAATGGTTTGTTTCTTTCGGGGACAATGTGCTACCTGTGTAGATTTCTCAGTATCTTAAGAGACTTCAGCATGCACCACAAGATTAAAAATACATTTTTCACAATATGCCTGGACTTTTGGTAACTCCAAAGGTGACAGACAGCAACTGAGATGAGGGTTACATCAGTCTCCTTGTGTCTTGAGCTTTAATTTAGAAATATGCTGCAGTCAATTTTAATCTGTTTCACAGCTTTGTTTGCTATTTTTGTACTTCCAATGCTGCTTGATTTTTCACACAGTTAATGACGTTAGTCATCCTGCGTACATATCATAAGAGTAACTGTATTGTGAACAGGTTCTGGGATGATTGATCCTGAAGGACTGGTGCCTGACGAGAATGCAATCGGCAGCAATGAGAACAATGTTAATGGGAATGTGGTATGGAGCACCTTTATTAAAATATTCTCATCTGATCTGAGAGATCTTGGGTTTGCTCATAGTGAGGTAGAGTTATTTGTATGTTTCAATGGATATAGTTCAGGTGCAAATATTGATCTTCCTTGCGCTATGACCTTCTGTGTGTTGTGTGTCTGTGAGTATTAACCTGTTTATTTTAAATTGGTTTGATCCTGACAACTAGTAATGATTGGAATATACCTGCTGCAATTGATTGGATTTGGAGAAGGTCAGTGGATTGTTACTATCCCCGTAGAGACCGATAACTTCAAAGAAAAGAAATTCAGACTTCCAGGTGATAGCTGAAAGGATGACACAAGAATATTTCATGTTTTAAGGTTTTACTGTAACAGCCTAAAAGCACTATTGATTGACAAAAGACTATTTTTGTAGACACCTTCCTGCATAATGATCCACAGAGGTGAGCAGCCTCTGGCTACTGTCTCGCACTCTCTGGGACCTTGGCAGACTAACTTGTCTGAGAGTTTCAGGGCTATCTTTTAGGAAAGCCTGTAACCCGATCCTACACATGGCTTCCTATGGACAACCCTTCTCAAAGCCCATCTCCAAGGCAATGTGAATCACAGCCTTGTATCCAGGTAGAAATTCTGATGCTCTTTAGAATTGAAACAATTCTATCTTTTCTCCCGTCTCCGCCCCCCACCCTCCCTTTCTCCCCCCCCCCACCCTCCCTTTCTCCCCCCCTTTCTTCGCCCCCCCCCCAACTTTTTCTTCACCCCTTTCTCTCTCCCCTCTCTTTCCTCCCCCTCACCCACCAACCCCCCCCCCCCCCCCCCCCTCTTGCCCGCTCTGCCATCCTGAGCTCCGCCCACCCCCTCTCAGGAGCTGCAGAAATTAACCTGAGAGGACAGGCTGCATAGTCTAGATTTGTGTTTCCTTGTTCAAAAATTATAATCCATCAAAACAAGATCACAGCTAGGAAGATCCATCTATTTCTTGCGAAGGAAGTTGTGTAGCATTAGGTTATTAAAATTAAAAGAAGAAGCTTATAACGTAGCAATTATTAGTAAAGGTGGTGATTTGGATGTGTTTTAGAAACCAGCAAAGGGCCACCAACAGCTGATAAACGGGAAAAAATAGAATGAGAGGTAACTTGCCAGGAATATTAAAACAGATTGTAAGAGCTTTTGCAAGTATATAAATAGGATCGTATTGGCTAAAGTAAATGTTGGTCCCTCAGAAACAGAGGCAGGAAAATTATAATGGGGAATGAGGAAAAGGCAAAAATATTGATCAAGTATTTTGCAGACACTTTTTGTCTGCATTCATGGGGGAAGAGACAAATTATAAACCAGAAATAGAGTTAACCTAGATGATAATAAGAGTGAGGAACTGAAGATAATTAATTTCATCAGAGAAAAAAATAATAGAGAAACTTAAGGGACTGAAATCCAGCAAGCCCCTAGGACCTGATGGCCTACATCCTAAGGTCCGAAAAGAGGTTGCTACAAAGATAGTGGATGTGCTGGTTATGTTTTTCCAAAATTCCATCAATTGACTTATTAGAAGTTACCAAATGCAACTGTCTAAGAAAGCAGTGAGAGAGAAAACAGGGAAATACAGGCTCATTAGCCTGACATCAGTCATCAGGAAAATGCTGGAATATATTATTTAAGTAGTCTTAACAATCTACTTAGAAAATCATAGTACGATCAGACAAAGTTAACATGGTTTTACAGAAGAGAAATCGTGTTTGAAAAATTTGTCGGGAGTTTTTGAGGATATAAGTAGTATGATGCACAAAAGGGAACCAGTACATGTAATGTACTTAAATTTCCAAACAGCATTCAATTAGGTGCCACACAAAAGGTTAATATACGAGGTAAGGACTCATGGGGTTAATATATTAACATGAATAGAGGATTGGTTAACAGACAGGAAGCAAAGGGATAAATGGGTCATTTTGAAATTGGCAAGCTATGACCGGTGGAGTATCGCAAATATCAGTGCTGGGGCCTCTGCTATTTACAATCTGCATTAACGTATCTAGATTTGTTGACGCTAGTTGGGAATGTAAGCTGTGAGGGGAATGCAAAGAGACTGCAAGGAGATATAGACATGTTAAGTGAGTGGATACCAAGGTGGCATATGGAGTATAATGTGGGGAAGTGTGAGGTCATTCACTTCAGTAATGGGAATAGAAAAGCAGAATATTTTTAAAAGGCATGTAACTTGTAAATGTTGATGTTCAGAAGAGACTTGGGTGAATTGTACAATGAACACAAAGTCAACATGCAGACCAAGCAAGCAATTAGGAAGGCAAATGGCTTGTTGACATTTATTGCAAGGAAGAATTGGAGTATAAGAATGTGAAAGTTTTGCTCTATTGTACAGAACTTTGACGCGACCACACCTGGAATACTGTGCAGTTCATTTCAGGAAGGAGAAACTTATTGGTGGTGGTTCACTGGATTGTTCCCTGATGAGAGTGTTGTTCTGTGATGAGAGGCTGAGTAAATTGGTTCTTACCAGCTGGAGGTGTTCTCATTGAAACATACAAAACTCTTTAAGTGACTTGATAGGGTAGACAATGAGAGGTTGTTTCTCCTAACTGGGGACTCTTGGGGGCACAGTCTCAGGATAAGGGGCCTATCAATTAGGACTGAGATGAGAAATTCCTTCACCTAAGGTTTGTGAATCTTTGGAAGTCTCTACTCAGGGATGTGGATGCTCCTTGGTTGAACATATTTAAGGCTGAGATAGACATTTTTTTGGTGTCTCAGGGAATTGAGGGAAATGGGGAGTGGGCAGAAAGTGGAGTTGAGGCTGAGGAGCAATCATGATCACATTGAATAGTGGAGCAGGCTTGAGGGGCTGTATGGTCAATTCTTGTTTCTATTTATTATGTTCTTATATCCTTGAGTAAAGAAGAGCTGGTGATCTAATTGAGTTGTTCAAGATGATCAGAGAAATGGACCCAGAACAATGGGTCAGAAAGAGGGTCAATGGAGTTCAGTTACAGATTAACAATGATTTAATTAAATGGCAGAACAGGCTCAAGTGGCTGAAGGGCCTTCTTCTACTTGCTGTTCTTTTTTCCCTTCTCAGGTGATTGACGAGAGCTTTGACGTGAAAGAAATGATTTTCAATGCAGAACGAGTCAGTGGTGGAGACGATGACATGGTATGTACGATGCTTCCTGGTGGGAAGGTTGAGTGTGAGATCTGATTCAGATTATGGCATCTAGTTTTCACTTTGATTCTTCAATTGCTCATATTTTTCTCATTGAGTCCTACTGATGTACATTTGGGAACATCTTTTGCTTTCAGAAGTAATGATATCACTAATAAAACAATGAATACTTCTGTTGCAAAGCCTATATGTGGTTCTGTTGAAAAGGAATTATAACATTGGATAAGATACTGGGGGCAAAGTATGATTCTGATCAATCCAGTTGGCCATTCTTGAGAATTTTAATCGGGTTTGCCTCCACTAGCACTTCTAATTATTTTTGAAAGTGTACATGAATTTATTTTTCCTCTGCATATGGCTAAAAGTGTTACTTCTATTTTAACAAACGTTCAGTAAAGTTCTGGGGACACTCCTCCCATGATAGACTGCTGTAGTAAATGTTCATGCTTCTCCAGGACACGGATGGGAATTTGCAAGATGGCTTCAGCTTAAGTAGCAGTGCTCTTATTGGAATGCTGGTGATTGCAGTTGCTGTAGCCACAGTAATTGTCATCAGCTTGGTGATGCTACGCAAGAGGCAATATGGTACCATCAGCCATGGAATTGTAGAGGTGAGCATGATGAATAAGCCTTCAGTGTTAGGCTGTCTCCTTACGGTACTGTTACAGATATGCTGTGGGGGGGGAAAAATTTTGATCTTGTGTGCCGCTATCAATTTGACCCTTCAGTTGGCTGCCATAATCAATGACAGATTTGTCACCCTAGTGTTACGTCGCTCATAATGCTCTTTGCAGATACTACACAAGCCTGGGAAATTACATGGATGGTAGCTGGATTTTGCACTGTGTTAGTGCAAAAAGTTCACATCCATTTGCTGGTACAGCTCTCTGCAAATTGGGGGAGATTCAGCCTTTCACCTTCACCTGCCAGCTGAAAGAAGCACAAGATAGAAATGGGGTTAGTGTTTTAGGGCTCCAAGCTCCATACTGCATGAAAGGAGTTTTGAGATTCACTGGATCTGTGCTTCCTCTTGACACTCGCACCGAAAATGCTAAGAATTAATATAACATGTTTGCATCTTTCGATGTTATATAAACTTTAATTTTGGAGTTTTGCATTCATTGAAATGAAGTATAGTGGAACATCCTCCACACTGGCACCCACTGGGGAATGGAACACCTGCCCACACTGGCACCCACTGGGGAATGGAATATCTGCCCACACTGGCATCCACTGGGGAATGGGACACCTGCCTACACTGTCACCCACTGGGGAATGGAACACCCGCCCCCTCTGGCACCCATTGGGGAATGAGGGACATCAGTTCATGGAGAAATTAGGGAATCTGGGTTTATTCGGCAGGGAAGTTACAGGAGAAAAATAGAGGTGTCCAAAATTGACTGGTTTTAATGAGTACATGGCGAGAAACTGTTCCCACTGGCCAGGGTATCCATAACCAGAGAACTCAAATTTAGAGTTATTAACAAAAGAAGCAGAGAATTTTTTGAAGTAGTGAATTGTTGTGAGTTGAACTTTTAAAGGCAATTGGATGTACGCTTGAAAAGACAAATTTGCAAGGCTATGGGAAAAAGAACATGGGAGTGGAAGGAATTGGATAATTTTTTCAGAGAGCTGGCATAGGAATAATGGGTTGAATGGCTTCCCCTCCGCAGTATAACTTCACTTGACCTCTGTTTTACATATTCTCTGATTCAGAACTTCCTGAGTTCCTTGAATTTGTCATTCATACCTTGATACTGCTTCCACCCTAAAGACTCATCCTGTGAAAATCTGCAATTTTTTCTGTAGGTTTTTCTAACATTCCATGAGGTTGTTTGCTTTTTAACAGAGTTCTTTGATCACCTTGCCACCCACACTCATACTGTTTTCTAACTTGCTTTCTACCTCAACGTTATTTCCCAGCATTATCCCCATATCTCTTGCTATCTTTAATATCTAGACACCTATCAATCTCTGTCTTGAACATATTCAATGACTGAGCTTCCACAGTCCTCTGCGGTAGAGAATTCTAAAGATTCACCACCCTCTGAGTGAAGAAATTCCTCCTCATGTCAGCTCTAAATGGCCTACCTCTTATTCTGAGGCTCTGGACTCTCCACTTCTTCTTGCATCTACCCTTTTGAGCCCAGTATTTTGCATGTTTCAATGAGATCACCCCTCATTCTTCAAAACTCTAGACAATACAGGCCAAGTCTCCTCAATCTTTCCAGGGATCGTAGGTGAACCTTCATTACACTCCCTGTATAATAAGTATATTCTTCCTTAGATAAGGAGACCAAAACTGTACACAGTACTCCAGATGCAGTCTTACCAAGGTTCTGTACAATTGCAGCAAGACTTCTTTATTCCTGTACTCCAATTCTCTTGCAATGAAGACCAACATTCCATTTATCTTCTTAATTGTTTGCTGTACCTGCATGCTAGCTTTCAGTGACTCATGAACAAGGACATCCAGGTCCCTTTGGCCATCAACACTTCCCAATCTCTCACCATTTAAGAAAAATTCTGCATTTCTGTTTTTCCTACCAAGCTTCACATTTTTTCACATTATATTCCATCTGCCATGATCTCGCCAAATCATTTAGCCTATCTAAATTCCCTCAAAGCCTCTTTGCATCCTCCTCACAACTCTCATTCCCACCTAGTTTTGTGTCATCAGAAAACCTATAAATATTCCTTTTAGTCCCAAAATCCAAATCATTGACATATTTTGTAAATAACTGGAGCTTAAGTGCTTTGTGGTACCCCCACTAGTCACTGTTTGTCAACCTGAGAACGACCCATTTATTCCTACTCTGTTTTCTGTCCGTTAACCAATTTTCAATCCATGTCAGTATATTACCCCCAAACCCATGTGCTCTAATTTTGCTTATTAACCTCTTGTGTCAGACCTTATAAAAAGTCTCTTGAAAATCCAAGTACACCACATCCATTGCAGCCCCCTTATCTATTTTGCTAGTTTCATCCTCAAAAAACACTAACAAGTTTGTCAAATATGACTTCCCTTTCATAAACCCATGTTGACTCTACCCAGTCCTATTATTTTTTATGTCCAGTTATCACATCTTTGTAACAGATTCTAGCATTTTCCTTACTGATGTCAAGCTAACAGGTCTGTAGCTCCCTGTGTTTTCTCTCCCTCCTTTCCTAAATAGTGGGAGTTACATTTGCTATCTTCCAATCTGCGGGTCCTATAGTATTTTAGATGATGACCACCAATGCATCCACTATCTCTATAGCCACCTCTTTCAACACTCTGGGAAGTAGATCATCATGTCCAGGGAATTTATTTGCTTTCAGTCCCATTAACCTCTCCAGTACCACTTTTTTACTAATACTAATTTTTTTTGGGTCCTCATTCTCGTTAGTCCCTTGGTTCTCTAGTGTTCCTGGGTAGCTTTTTGTATCTTCCTCCATGAAGACAGACACCAAGTGTTTGGTTAGTTTCTCTGCCATTTCTTTATTCCTTATTATAAATTCTCCTGTCTCTGTCTGTATTGGGCCCACATTTGTCTTTGCTAATCTTGGGCTACTTCTGTTCCTAATTTGTAGGTTTGTATGTTCTTTCCTTTTTATATACCTATCAATGCTTTTACGGTCTGTTTTTATGTTTCCTGCTAGTTTACTTTCATATTCTATTTTCCCTTTATCAGTTTCTTGATCCTCCTTTGCTGAATTCTAAACTGCTCCCAATCCTCAGGCTTACTACTTTGTTTGGCAACTTTGAGACTCTTCCTTTGATCTAATACAATATTTAACATCTCTTGTTAGCCATGGTTGGATCACCTTTCCTCCTGGTTTTTTGTGCCTCAAAGGAATGTAAATTTGTTGTAAACAATGTATTAATTCTTTAACTGCTAGCCATTGCCTGCCTAGCATTATATCTTTTAATATACTTTCCCAATCTACCACAGCCAACTTGCCCCTCATACCTTCATAGTTTGCTTTGTTTAGATTTAAGATTGAACTACATTACTTTTAAATTTGATATAAAATTATTTGTATTATAATCACTGTACTCCAGAGGCCCCTTTTCGAGATTATTCACTAACCCTTCCTCATTGCACAACACTAGAGCCCGTTCCCTGTTTGGTTCCTCAATATACTTTCAAGAAAACCATCTCATATACATTCCAGGAAGTCATCCTCCACTGAATTAGTACTAAATAGGTTTACTCAGTTTGTGGTATGTAGATTGACGTTCCCCATGATTTCTGTATTACCTTTGTTACATGTGCCTCTAATTTCTGATTTATACCATGCCCTTTGTTACCACTACTTTTTGGAGGCCTGTAAACAACATTTACAAATATTTTCTGTTTCTCAGCTCCACATAAATTGATTCTTCATCTTGATCTTCTGACCTAAGATCGTCTCTCACTAACATGCCGATATAATCCTACCCCACCTCCTTTTCCTTTTTGGCTATCCTTCCTAAACGTCAAAAACCCTTGAACATTCAGTTCCCAGCCTTGGTCACCCTGCAGGCATGTTTCCGTAATGGCAATCGGATCATATCTGTTTAGTTCTATTTGTGCCATCAGTTCATCTACCTTGTTGCGAATGTTGTGCATATTCAGATAGAGTGCCTTTAATTCTGAATTTTTAAAAATCTTTTCCGCAACCTTTAGCCTATTTGTATGCTTTGTCCCTTCCTGATGCACTCAGATTATTAATTCCCTTATTGCTACCTTTCTCTCTTGCCTTGCCTTCTCTCGCTAATTTATCACATCTTCCCTCACCTCCACAATTTAGTTTGAAGCTCTCTCTATCGGCTAGTTTTATGACTTACCAGAACATTGGTCCTAGCGCAGTTCAGCTGAAGACCGTTCCAATGGTACAATTCCCACTTTCCCCAAAACTGCTGCCGTTCCCCAATGAATCAAAACCATTTCTCCCAAACCCATCTTTGAGCCATGCATTTAACATTCTATCTTATTTACCCTACTCCAATTTGCTCGTGGCTCAAAGGTAGAGGTTGTGCTTTTTATTTTAGCCCCAGCTGTTCAAACTCTAAGCAGAACCTCTTTATTAGGTACCAGTGACATCGGTAGGACTATTTGGACCACAACAACTTTATCCTCTCTTGCAAGTTTTCCTGCAGCCCAGAACAGATGTCCCAGGCTCTGGCACTGGGCAGGCAACACAGTGTTCTGGACTCGTGCTCTCAGCTGCAAAGATCTGTCTCCCCCCACCAACCGACTATACTGTCCCCTACAACCATGACGCTGCTATTATCTCCCTGCCTGCCCCCACCCCCCCAGGCCACCCTCAGTTCAAATAGCTTCCTGTACCAAGGTCAGTTCACTCATCCACCCTGCAGCCTCCACTTTCACCCATATAGGGTGCAAGAACTTCGCCTGTTGGACAAGATTTTTTGAAACTCTCTTTTTTTGTCTCCAAATTTCTGGCTGCCCAATTCTGTTACCAATTACCCCATTCTTCCTTCTGGTTTTCATCTTATAATTGTTCAAAATTCAAAAGGTAGGAGGCAGTCCATCTTGTTTTGCATTACTTTACTTTGGATCTGCACTAATTGCCTTTCAGTTGCTTGAAATAGGATGTTAGCCATGGCTTAGTGGGTAACACTGTCTCCTTTAAGTAAAAACGTTGAGTTCCACCTCGTCCAGAATCTTGAGCAGGTATAATCTTGGCTCACATAGAAACTAGGAGCAGGAGTAGGCCTTTTGGCCTACGAGCCTGCTCTGCCATTCATTATGATCATGGCTGATCATCCAACTCAATATCCTACTCCCGCTTTCTCCCCATATCCTTTGATCCCTTTCACTCCAAGAGCTATATCTAACTCCTTACCATGTTTTGGCCTCAACTACTCTCTGTGGTAGCGAATTCCACATGCTCCCCACTCTTTGGGTGAAGAAATTTCTCCTCATCTCAGTCCTGAATGGTCTACCCCGTATCCTCAGACTGTGACCCCTGGTTCTGGACTCCCCCACCATTGGGAACATCCTTCGTGTATCTACCCTGTCTAGACCTGTTAGAATTTTATAGACATCTATGAGATCCCCCCTCATTCTTCTGAACTTCAGCAAATATAATCCTAACCGACTCACTCTCTCCTCATATGTCAGTCCTGCCATCCCAGGAATCAGTCTGGTAAACCTTTCCTGCACTCCCTCTAAACCAAGAACACCCTTCCTCAGATAAGGAGACCAAAACTGCACACAATATTCCAGGTGTGGTCTCACCAAGGCCCTGTATAATTGCAGCAAGACACCCCTGCTCCTGGACTTGAATCCTCTCGCTATGAAGGCCAACATACCATTTGCCTTCTTTACTGTCTGCTGCACCTGCATGCTTACCTTCAGTGACTGGTGTACGAGGACACCCAGATCTCATTGCTCATTCCCCTCTCAATTTATAGCCATTCAGATAATAATCTGCCTCCCTGTTTTTGCTACCAAAGTGGATAACCTCACATTTATCCACATTATACTGCATCTGCCATGCATTTGCCCACTCACTCAGCTTGTCCAAATCACCCTGAAGCATCTCTGCATCCTCCTCACAGCTTACCCTCCCACCCAGCTTTGTGTCATCTGCAAATTTGGGAATGTTACATTTAGTTCCCTCATCTAAATCATTAATATATATTTTGTGAACAGCTGGAGTCACAACATTGATCCCTGCGGTACCCCACTAGTCACTGCTTGCCATTCGAAAAAATACCTGTTTATTCTTACTCTTTGTTTCCTGTCAGCCAACCAGTTTTCTATCCATCTCAATACACTGTCCCCAATCCCATGTGCTTTAATTTTACACAATCTCTTACGTGGGACTCTGTCGAGAGCCTTCTGAAAGTCCAAATAAACCACATCCACTGGCTCCCCGTCATCAACTCTACTAGTTACAGTCTCAAAAAATTCCAGTAAATTTGTTAAGCATGATTTCCCGTTCGTAAATCCATTCTGACTCTGTCCGATTTTGCCACTGTTTTCCAAGTGGGCTCAGCTATGAAATCTTTTATAATGGACTCTAGAATTTTCCCCACTACCGACGTCAGGCTGACTGATCTATAATTCCCTGTTTTCTCTCTACTTTTTAAATAGTGGGGTTACATTAGCTACCCTCCAATCTGTAGGAACTGTTCCAGAGTCTATAGAATCTCGGAAGATGACCACCAATGCATCTACTATTTCTAGGGCCACTTAAGTACTCTGGGATGTAGATTATCAGGCCCTGGGGATTTATCGGCCTTCAATCCCATCAATTTCTCCACCACTCTCCACACTCCATCCTCACACTCCAGTGCTGCACTTTCGAAGGTACTATTTTCAGATGAGGCATTAAGCTGAGACTCCTTTGCCCTCTTAGTATTTTAAGGTCTCTGCAGTTTAAGTTAATCTTCCAATTCTCCCAAAATCACCTCAAATTGTTCTTAAAATATTTTCACACCTTATGCGTATCCATAGTATAACATTATTTGCCTCTAATTTCAGACAGCAAATACAGTTTAGATTGTATTGTTATGTGTGACCATCTAAGGTGATAAATTCAGTCACAGATTTATTTTATGGTATCATTCAATTGGACAGGTAAATGTGAGGAGCTATATGGTCAAACTAATTAATTCGATAACTTCAAGCTTCTCACTGGGTGTAAAAGTCCCTTGATTCCCCAGGAACAAAGTAAAAATAAAGAATCACTTTGATCTTGTATCAAAAGGTTTCAATGTCCTTTCTGTGTTTCTCTTTGATCTACCATAACTCATTCATTGGGTGGGTTGGCTTGTAATCTTGACAGTCTATGTTCATCTGGCACCAGTCCTTTAATTAGGATCCCAACTTCACAAAGGCACTTAAATTGGTGGTGCCAGTATGTGAGAGTCTTTCAGAATTGCAGTGTTAACTCTTTTTTTGTTTTTTTTCCCCCAGAATTGAGTGTGAGATTTGGATTCTGTAAAAAGAAATTTGTTGGTTTTACAGGTTGATCCCATGTTGACCCCAGAGGAGCGCCACCTGAACAAGATGCAAAACCATGGGTATGAAAACCCAACCTACAAGTATCTGGAGCAGATGCAGATCTAACACCAGATGATAAATTGGGCCAAACACAGCACATTCAGCCAATCTTCCAACTACTGATCTATAACATTAGAGGTCTCCATTTCACATACACAATTCAGAGTGTAAAACACTTATTACTGTAGATTGTAAGATTCCCATTCTTTTAAATGGGCTTGAAATGTAATACACAATATATATGATGTATAATCGTAAGAAAATCTATTACCTGATGAGAACTATGATATAGTTGTTTCCTTTTTAAAATTATTTTAAATCAGTTTTATTTGTGTGTCACAAAGATCTATATATAGAGGCTGTAGATTTCTACCTAATGGAGCACCGTATATGAAGGGGATTTGTACTGATTTATCTCATGGAACCTGCAGGATTTTTTGCTGTAAACTACATTTAAATGGTTAACACTGTGATAGGCAGCTGAAACCAGGAGGTGATGATTCCATTTTTCATTGTGCGTCTGTGTGATTGTAAATTCACGTCGCATTTCCTGAGGTTCTGGAAACCTGTGGCTCGTTTCCCCTGCACATTCCTTATTTGTTCTGTCAAACTATGCACATTTTTCAGTTGTATTACTGCGGTAGCTTTAAATTGCAGGGCTACTGAGCGCAAACTCATCAATAAACACTACTTCCAGAAATGTGTGTCACCCCTTTAACGTTGTATCTTCTCACATCAGATTGCAGCAGTTATTGGGGACAGACCTGTACAGTTGCTTTGTTGGATGGACTGGGGGCCTGAACTGGACTGGACAAGATTTGCACACTACATAAGATGTTCTGATATGTTGCCAAAGTGTGTTTAATTATAAATTTGACATGAGCATTGATCGACACAGAATAACATTTTTTAAAATTTATTCTTTCCTGGGATGTGGACATTGCTCTTGAACTATCTCATGGAACCTGCAGGATTTTTTGCTGTAAACACTGTTTATTAATATTGAATATTAGGCTGTTTCAGAGGACAGTCAAGAGTCAACCACATTGCTGTGGATCTGGAGTCATATGTAGGCCAGACCAGGTAAGGATGGCAGATTTCCTTCCCTGAAGGACATTGGTGCGCCAGATGAGTTTTTATGCCAATGGATGATAGTTTTATGGTTACCATTATTGAGACTAGCTTTATAATGCAGATTTCAGTGGGTTTTGGTGCCACCAGAATTAGGTCTCTGGAGATTACCATTATTCAGTGACATTACCACTACGCCACCATCTCCCCATAAAGAGCTGTAAAGTAAGAAAAGTCATGTGGTCCAGTTGCAGAGCCCACTGTGTGACATAACAGCATGTTTCTTGTGCCAGTGGAGTGGAGTCAGTTTCTGCTTCAGCTGCAGTTTGGATTTACTGAGAGTTCTTCGAAGTTGTTTAGCAAGGAGTACAGATAAACAAGTTAGCAAATACATTAAGGGATATTTTCCCAGCGTGAGCTATGGCAAGGTCTTTGAGTGTAGACCAATCACTTGTAAACAGTGCGCATAGAGTCTAGACAGATCACTGTGGGAAATGCTGTATGTGTTCAATGCTGAAGGACATTAACCTATTGCTTGTATTGTTGTTCTCTTGTTGCTTGGATGCCATTTGTTGCCATTGAAGCTAATTTATCCACAGGAGCAGTGTTGCACAGTGAAAGCTGCTTTGTAAAATACAGAAAAGATGTGATCATACTAGAAAGCTTACAGAGTAGATTTATAAGAATGCTATCACAAGTAGAGAAGATTGGATAAGCTGGGGCTGTTTTCTTTGGTATAGATGAGGCAAAGGGAGATTTAATTGAGGGGCCTCGATAAAAGGACCTATTTCCTTGATCAGAGAGATTAATCGATAACCAGGGAGCATAGATTTAAAATAATTGGCAGAAGGATTAGAGGGAAGTTGAGAAATATTTTTACCTATATGATGGAGGTCTGGAACTTGCTACCTCAAAAGGTGGTAGAGGCAGAAATGATCATGGCAATTAAGTACTTGGATATGCACTTCTTTATCTTCTTTCTTGGGATGGTACAGCCAGCATTTACTGCCCATGCTTAATTATCCATGAGAAGGTGGTGGTAAGCCTCAAGCTTGAATCACTGCAGTCCATGAGGTGAGGGTACACTCATGGTGCTGTTAAAGAGGAAATTCCACGATTTTGACCCAATGACAGTGAAGGAATGACGATTTGTTCCATATCAGGATGGTGAGTGATTTGGAGAGAAACTTGGTGGTGTTCCCATTCCTCTGCTGCCCTTTCCCTCTGTGACAGAGGTTCGGGTGTTGCACGGATGTCACTTGCCATTTCAGTCCAAGCCTGACTGGTTCCAGGTCTTGCTGCATGTGAACAATGGCTGCTTCAGTATGTAAGGAGTCGGGAATGGTGCTGAATACTGCACAATCATCAGTGAACATCCCCACTTCTGACCTTAGGTTGGAGAGAAGTCATTGATGAAGCAGCTGACACTACCCTGAGGAACAACTGCAGTGATGTCCTGGGGCTGAGATGATTGGCCGACAACAACCAAAACCTTCACAAAAACAGAATTACCTGGAAAAACTCAGCAGGTCTGGCAGCATCGGCGGAGCAGAAAAGAGTTGACGTTTTGAGTCCTCATGACCCTTCAACAGAACTGGGTGAATCCAAGGAAAGGGGTGAAATATAAACTGGTTTAAGGTTGGGGGGGGGGGGGGAGAGACGGGGGGGGGGCGGTGGTGGGTGGGGGGTGTTGGGTGGGGGGAGAGAAGTGGACGGGGGTGGTGTGGTTGTAGGGACAAGCAAGCAGTGATAGGAGCAGATAATCAAAAGATGTCACAGACAAAAGAACACAGAGGTGTTGAAGTTGGTGATATTATCTAAATGAATATGCTAATTAAGAATGGATGGTAGGGCACTCAAGGTATAGCTCTAGTGGGGGTGGGAGGGGTGCATAAAAGATTTAAAAATAATGGAAATAGGTGGGAAATGAAAAATCTATATAAATTATTGGAAAAAACAAAAGGAAGGGGGAAACAGAAAGGGGGTGGGGATGGAGGAGGGCGCTCAATATCTAAAGTTGTTGAATTCAATATTCAGTCTGGAAGGCTGTAAAGTGCCTAGTTGGAAGATGAGGTGCTGTTCCTCCAGTTTGTGTCGGGCTTCACTGGAACAATGCAGCAAGCCAAGGACAGACGTGTGGGCAAGAGAGCAGGGTGGAGTGTTAAAATGGCAAGCAACAGGGAGGTTTGGGTCATTCTTGCTGACAGACTGCAGGTGTTCTGCAAAGCGGTCGCCCAGTTTACATTTGGTCTCTCCAATGTAGAGGAGACTGCATTGTGAGCAACGAATGCAGTAGACAAAGTTGGGGGAAATGCAAGTGAAACGCTGCTTCACTTGAAAGGAGTGTTTGGGCCCTTGGACGGTGAGGAGGGAGGAAGTGAAGGGGCAGGTGTTGCATCTTTTGCGTGGGCATGGGGAGGTGCCATAGGTGGGGGTTGAGGAGTAGGGGGTGATGGAGGAGTGGACCAGGGTGTCCCGGAGGGAACGATCCCTACGGAATGCCGCCGGGGGGGTTGAAGGGAAGATGTGTTTGGTGGTGGCTTCATGCTGGAGTTGGCGGAAATGGCGGAGGATGATCCTTTGAATGCAGAGGCTGGTGGGGTGATAAGTGAGGACAAGGGGGACCCTATCATGTTTCTGGGAGGGAGTAGAAGGCGTGAGGGCGGATGCGCGGGAGATGGGCTGGACACGGTTGAGGGCCCTGTCAATGACCGTGGGTGGAAAACTTCGGTTAAGAAGGAGGACATGTCAGAGGAACTGTTTTTGAAGGTAGCATCATCAGAACAGATGTGACGGAGGCGAAGGAACTGAGAGAATGGGATGGAGTCCTTACAGGAAGCGGGGTGTGAGGAGCTGTGGGGGTCAGTAGGCTTGTAATGGATATTGGTGGACAGTCTATCACCAGAGATTGAGACAGAGAGGTCAAGGAAGGGAAGGGACGTGTCAGAGATGGACCACGTGAAAGTGATGGAGGGGTGGAGATTGGAAGCAAAATTAATAAATTTTTCCAAGTCCCGATGAGAGCATGAAGCAGCACCAAAGTAATCATCGATGTACCGGAGAAAGAGTTGTGGAAGGGGGCCGGAGTAGGAGTGGAACAAGGAATGTTCCACATACCCCATAAAGAGACAGGCGTAGCTGGGGCCCATGTGGGTACCCATAGCCACACCCTTTATTTGGAGGAAGTGAGAGGAGTTGAAGGAAAAATTGTTCAGTGTGAGAACAAGTTCAGTCAGACGAAGGAGAGTAGTGGTGGATGGGGATTGTTCGGACCTCTGTTCGAGGAAGAAGCTAAGGGCCCTCAGACCATCCTGGTGGGGGATGGAGGTGAAGAGGAAGCAGTTGGGGACAGGAAACTGGAAATTGTTGATGTAAATGTGTCAGAGGAATCACCGGATGTAGGTGGGAAGGGACTGGACAAGGGGAGAGAGAAAGGAGTCCAGATAACGAGAAATGAGTTCCGTGGGGCAGGAGCAAGCTGACACGATCGGTCTACCGGGACTGTTCTGTTTGTGGATTTTGGTTAGGAGGTAGAAGCGGGCCGTCCGAGGTTGGGCGACTATCAGGTTGGAAACTGTGGGAGGAAGATCTCAAAACCTTCCTCTGTTTTAGGGTATTACTCTAACCAGTGGAGAGATTTCCCCCGTCCACCCATTGACTCCAGTTTTGCTAGGGCTCCTTGATGCTACACTTGGTCAGATGCTGCCTTGATACCAAGGACAGTCACTCTCACCTCACCTCTTGAGTTCAATTCTTTTGTCCTTGTTTGGACCAAGGCTGTAATAAGGCCAGGAGATGAGTGGCCTGGTGGAACCCAAAATAAATATTAGTGAATAGGTTGTTGCACCGATGCACAGTAGCAGCAGTGCGTACCATCCACAAGATGCACTGCAGGAATTCACCACAGTTGCTTAGACAGCACCTTCCAAACCCACTACCACCTAGAAGGACAAGGGGAGGAGATAGATGGGAAAACCACCACCTGGAAGTTCCCCTCCAAATCACTCACCATCCTGACTGGGAAATATATCATCGTTCCTTCACTGTCGCGGCATCAAAATCCTGGAACACACTTCCTAACAGCACTGTGGGTGTACCCACACCACTTGGACTGCAACGATTCAAGAAGGCAGCTCACCACCACCTTCTCAAGGGAAACTAGGAATGGGCAATAAATACTGGCCCAGCCATTGAAGCCCACATCCCATGAATGAATTTTTTAAAAGTGCCCTTGATGGTATTGTCGACAACACGTTTCCACCAGTTTGCTGATGATTGAAACGGGGCAGTAATTGGTCAAATTGGATTTGTCCTACTTTTTGTGGACAGGACATACCTGGGCTATTTTCAATTTGATCAGGTAGATACCAGTGTGGTAGCTGTACTGGAACAGCTTGACTCCAGGAGTGACTAGTTCTGAAGCACAAATCTTCAGTACCGCAGCTGGGCTGCTTTGCCTTCAGCTGTTTCTTGATATAATATGAAATGAATCGCATTGTCTGGCCTAGCATTTGTGATTCTGGGAACCTCGGGATGAGTCCAAGATGGGTCATCCACTCGGCACTTCTGGCTGAAAATGGTTGGAAACGCTTCAGTCTTGTCTTTTGCATTGATGTGCTGGGCTCCCCATTATTGAGGGTGGGGATATTTGTGGGGCCTCCTCCAAATTTTTGTCAAATTGTCACCCATCATTCACAACTGTATGTTGCAAGACTGTAGAGATTTGATCTTATCCTTTGGCTTCAGGATTGCTTAGATCACATGCTGCTTCCACTTTAGCATGCATGTCGCCCTGTGTTGCAGCTTCAACAATTTGGCACTTTTTTTAGTTATGTCTGGTGCTGCTCCTTTCATGCCCTCCTACACTCCTCATTTGAACCAGGGTTGATCCTCTGGCTTGATGATAATGTGAGCGATATGCCAGGGCATAAGGAAACAGTGTGATTAAATATAATTCTGCTGCTGATGGCTCAAAGTGTCTTATGGATGCCCAGATAAAGCTCTGAATCTAGCTCATTTAGCACAGTGCTAGTGCCACACAACATGTTGGAAGGTATCCTCAGTATGAAGACAGGACTTCATCTTTAAGACTGTGCAATGGTCTCCCCTACCATTGCTGTCATGGATATACAAATGCAACAGGTAGATTCGTGAGGATGAGGTCAAGTATGTTTTTCCTATTTGATGGTTCCCTCACCACCTTCTGCAGACTTAGTCTAGCAGCTATATGCTTCAGAACTTGACCAGCTCAGTCAGTAGTGGGGGCTACCATCAGTTGGTGATGGGTATTGAAGTCTCCCTATGGAGTATATTCCGAAATGCTGTAGCCTACAGGACTAATGACCAAGAGCCAGAAAGTTAGGCTGGATAGCTTTCTCCTGACCAATACAGACATGATGTACCAAATGACGATCTTTGTGTGCTGTAAATTTTTAAGTATTTGCTATTTATTTATAAATGCTGTGAATTTGACTTTTCTCCCCATCGTGTCACAAACCACTGCAGTGTTGATCCAATAACAGCCTAGTGACCTCGTGAATATCTTGTCTAATGATCTCGCTCCTTAACTAAAGAAAGAAAGGTATACAGAAAGATGGCAAAGATGTTAAGGTGAATCAGAGTCAAAAGAAAGATGAAGACAATAAGGAACAAAGACAGAAAGAGTGGATTGAGAGAGGTAGGGGAAACAGACCAAGGAAATGTAAGAAAAAAGATTGAGTTTAGTAGTATTTGGTTATCAGTGTACTGGTCCTTGAAAAGTTTGAGTGAGTGAAAGTGTAAATGTGTTAAATGCATAATTATTCTTGACCCATAAATTATAGAAACCCTGGCCTTGTCCATATGTTCGGGCAGGCAATCATTGTAATCAACTTCCAGTGATGATATCTTTGCGAATCATAGATCCAAAGCTACACTTACTATATCATATCTCAAATTACTCATTGTGTCCCAAACCATTTTCTGAAAATGAATCTGGTGATTTGAATGTTGAAGCAGCTTTATATCCTGAATATCATTGCCCTCTGACACTAGTGTAAACATGTATGAAAGGACCTTTAAAAGTTGATGCCATGACAGATCAAAGATTGAAACACCTCTAGGAATGATTCCCAACCTGGTAGAATGAGACTTCGCAGTTTCAAAAGGTCTTTTTTGGGCCTCCAGGTTTGGGTATAATGCGAGGACTATAAATCCTGGGGTCTCTCACAACATTAATTCCCAACTCTGGTTGCAGTGCAAATGATTTGTAATGGTGTTGTAAATCCAGAAATTTCATCATTGCCATTAAGTTCAATGTAGATCCTTAGCAAGAAACTTTTTTAGTCATTCCAGTTGCATGACTACCCAGCAATTACTGGCCTATTAAGAACCAAGCAGAAGGATGTATTGTGGGCGTCTCACAGTGCTAGTGATTTGGGATGTTATTTATTGTTATCCATTGTGCACTTGTGTGAAAATGTACAAATACCTCAGCTCCAAGATGCCTATTCCATCCTCTTCTGCATTCAGAGCCTGCCCCTCTTTCACCCAATGTTTTCAGCCAATTATTTTGTCCCGTTCCTGGTGTATGCTGACCCTGTTGAATGCTCTGGAGCCTGCTCACCACAGGGTCAGCCCCTTATTGTAAATGAAGTGCTGGAATCTTGAAATGGATTTCTTAAAGGACATGAATATTTCCAGTTTCTAAATTACATTACAGCATTTAATAAACATTAAACTTGCTCATTGTCTTCACTGCACAAAGCAAAAATGGTAGTACTTTTAATATAGTGAAATATTCCAAGCATGTTACAAAGAAGTAAAGGGCCAATCGTTCAACAATTGTAGGGTGTAAGGTTGAGTCGAAAGGTGGCAAATGTGTGCAGGGGTTTCTGCACCAGTGGAAATTAGATTGGAACAGAGGTAGGAAATACTGCAGAGATAAAAATAAGTGGTGTTAGTAATGGAGTACATGGAGTTTGAAGCTCGGCTGGTGGGCCACAGGAAACAGAGATGAGATGGACCATGTCGAGAACTGAAGACAGGTTGCAGTGACTTTAAATGGGGCAGTTTTGGAAATAACGCTGGACGCAGACAGGGCTTATTGAACATATTGTATAAACACGTTCAAAGGCCTTGGACAGGAAGCAGAGGTGGTTAGAAATATAAGTACGTCAGCTCTGATTTTTGGTAACAACAGAGATTAATATTTAAAGTGTGGACACTTCATCAAAATCAAAAAAGTCACAGACGAATAAAGAATAAATGAAAAAAGAATAACAGAAGAAATAAAATGCACAATAACCTTTATCACACCTTCAACTTAGACATCCAAAAGTGTTTTAGAAAAATGTAACAACAAAAATTGTCAGCAAGCCAAAGTTAGGGGATATTAGGACAGGTGACTTTCTGTAGGAGCAAAGTAAATATTAAGCAGGGCCTGAAGCTGCTGGGAAGCTCAGAGAGGGAATTCAGGAACTTGCAGAGTCTCGACCACTTCTGAAATGCTGAATAATGGTTCTCCATCCAGCATACTGAAACAGTCATGCATGACTGAATAAGAAAAAATTGAACCAAGCAAGGACAGTCCCACTCTGTTGGACAATGGAGGAGAAGCATTGGAGGAGGATGGTGTGGTTAACCGTGACTAAGGCTGCAGATAGGTTGAGAAGGACAAGGAGGGAAAGTTTATCACAGTCACAGAGGATGTCACTTGTGATTTTGAGAGCTATTTCAGTACCATAACAGGGACAGTAACCTGATTGGAGGGACTCAAACTTGAAGATGTGAGAATGATGGCCACAGATTGGAAGACGACAATACGCTCATGAACATTGGAGACTGAGGAGCGCATGTACTGCACACACATCCCTAAACACTTGGATAAATACAATGCTTAACTGGAAAACAGAAAACAAATGAGACAACAAGAAACATAGTGAGTGAAATTAAGTATACTCCCTGATAGTCGCCCAACCTCAGACGGCCCGCTTCTACCTCCTACCCAAAATTCACAAACAGAACTGTCCCGGTAGACCGATCGTGTCAGCTTGCTCCTGCCCCACGGAACTCATTTCTCGTTATCTGGACTCCTTTCTCTCTCCCCTTGTCCAGTCCCTTCCCACCTACATCCGGTGATTCCACTGACACATTCACATCAACAATTTCCAGTTCCCTGTCCCCAACTGCTTCCTCTTCACCTCCATCCCCCACCAGGATGGTCTGAGGGCCCTTAGCTTCTTCCTCGAACAGAGGCCCGAACAATCCCGATCCACCACTATTCTCCTCCGTCTGGCTGAACTTGTTCTCACACTGAACAATTTCTCCTTCAACTCCTCTCACTTCCTCCAAATAAAAGGTGTGGCTATGGGTACCCGCATGGGCCCCAGCTATGCCTGTCTCTTTATGGGGTATGTGGAACATTCCTTGTTCCAGTCCTACTCTGGCCCCCTTCCACAACTCTTTCTCCGGTACATCGAGATTGGTGCTGCTTCATGCTCTCATCGGGACTTGGAAAAATTTATTAATTTTGCTTCCAATCTCCACCCCTCCATCATTTTCACGTGGTCCATCTCTGACACTTCGCTTCCTTGACCTCTCTGTCTCAATCTCTGGTGATAGACTGTCCACCAATATCCATTACAAGCCTACCGACTCCCACAGCTACCTCAACTACAGCTCCTCACACCCCGCTTCCTGTAAGGACTCCATCCCATTCTCTCAGTTCCTTCGCCTCCGTCGCATCTGTTCTGATGATGCTACCTTCAAAAACAGTTCCTCTGACGTCCTCCTCCTTCCTTAACCGAGGTTTTCCACCCACGGTCGTTGACAGAGCCCTCAACCATGTCCGGCCCATCTCCCGTGCATCCGCCCTCACGCCTTCTCCTCCCTCCCAGAAACATGATAGGGTTCCCCTTGTCCTCACTTATCACCCCACCAGCCTCCGCATTCCAAGAATCATCCTCCGCCATTTCCGCCAACTCCAGCATGATGCCACCATCAAACACATCTCTTTACCCCCCTGGTGGCATTCCGTAGGGATCGTTCCCTCCGGGACACCATTGTCCACTCCTCCATCACCCCCTACTCCTCAACCCCCACCAATGGCACCTCCCCATGCCCAAGCAAAAGATGCAACACCTGCCCCTTCACTTCCTCTCTCCTCACCATCCAAGGGCCCAAACACTCCTTTCAAGTGAAGCAGCATTTCACTTGCATTTCCCCCAACTTAGTCCACTGCATTCGTTGCTCCCAATGCGGTCTCCTCTACATTGGAGAGACCAAATGTAAACTGGGTGACCACTTTGCAGAACACCTGCGGTCTGTCCGCAAGAATGACCCAAACCTCCCTGTCGCTTGCCATTTCAACACTCCACCCTGCTCTCTTGCCCACATGTCTGTCCTTGGCTTGCTGTATTGTTCCAGTGAAGCCCGACACAAACTGGAGGAACAGCACCTCATCTTCCAACTAGGCACTTTACAGCCTTCCGGACTGAATATTGAATTCAACAACTTTAGATCTTGACCTCCCAACTCTGTCCCCACCCCCTTTCTGTTTCTTCCCCCTTCCTTTTGTTTTTTCCAATAATTTAAATAGATTTTTCTTTTCCCACCTATTTCCATTATTTTTAAATCTTTTATGCCCCCCCCCCCCACTAGAGCTATACCTTGAGTGCCCTACCATCCATTTTTAATTAGCACATTCGTTTAGATAATATCACCAACTTCAACACCTCTGTGTTCTTTTGTCTATGACATCTTTTGATTATCTGCTCCTATCACTGCTTGCTTGTCCCTACAACCACACCACCCCCCTCCACTTCTCTCCCTCCCACCTTAAACCAGCTTATATTTCACCCCTCTCCTTGGATTCACCCAGTTCTGCTGAAGGGTCATGAGGACTCAAAACGTCAACTCTTCTCCGCCGATGCTGCCAGACCTGCTGAGTTTTTCCAGGTAATTCTGTTTTTGTTATGGATTTCCAGCATCCGCAGTTTTTTGTTTTTATACAAAGTATAGTTTTAAGAGTGGAAAATAATGCAGGTAGAAATGGATACATGGAGAGCTGGCAAAATAAAAGAAGCTGGCCGAAGGAATAAACAGATCAATGACAAAGGTGTTGGTTCTCTGCACTATTCTTAAGGTGAGCCTTCTCAACCTATCTCTCTTCTTCCTCTTCCCTTCCATCCCAAGCACCAACCCATTCCTCTCCCCTCTCCACCACAAGCAACCACTCATCCCTCTCCCACCTCCCCCACAAGCACCCTCCCGTTCGTCTCCCTCTCAACCCCAATTCATTTCCTCTCCTTCCACCCCAAATACTAACTCATCCCTGTCCTTACTGGTCCATGTCCCCAGGCACACTCAACCCAATTTCCCAGCATCTCCTGCTGAAGAGAAAGTAAAACTATTGAAGCCAATACTTAGACCAGAGTGCTGCAATGTACCTCATAAAAATTTCAAATACCACTCCTTGAGCTTCATTGGAACAAAGTAAAGAGATGCAGAGGACAGAGTGGGAGGATAATTGAAACAAGTGATAATGTGTGCAAGTCACGCAGATAGGAGTTCACATTTCTGGATGAAGTGAAGGTGTACAGGAATGTGGTCCCTAAGCTGCAATTGATCCTCCAGTGCATACTAAGTAGCAACTACAGTATACTAGGTTATAGGAAATTCACATAAATTACGCATCACCTGGAAATAGATGAACAGTGCGGGGACAGGAGTCTGGGCAGGAGAGTAGGTAATATGGCTGGCCATGGAAGAGTGTGCCATAATATCACAGTGTGTGTAATCCCGTCGAAAAGCTGGGAGGGAAGGGAAATGAAGATGAGTTTGGTGGGATATGTTTGATGTTGGCGAAAAGTGAAGCGGTGAAGATAAGGGCAAGAGGGACCCTATCGTGATTGTAGACAGGGAAGATGAGAGCAGGAGGAGAAGTACAGGGACGAACGTGGTTGAGGAGTCACCTCTACCAAGGTAGAGGAGAATCCCCAGCTGAGGAAAAAGGCTGCTTTAAAAGTTGAGATTGGACAATGGATGGAAAGGGAAAGACAGTTTAAGCATGGTTTTTCTGAGGAGAATAACAATGAGGCTTTTGATTCAAGGAAGGACAGTGCCTGAACATTGTCAGAAATTAATGCTTTGGGGGTAGAAAAGTAGATGAAAGAGCAGGAATTAAGTGAATCTCAAGAGCTGAGTTTGGAGAGGGAAGTAGGTGACTGCAAAGTTAAAGCAGGATTGGGATATATGAAGGGTAGGAATTGTGGTGGAAAGTTGCAACTCTGCTGATGGTCTTAATCTTTGAGAGAAAGTAACCCATAAAACTCCTGGTGTTAGAGGTGAGGGTGAAAGGCAGTTTTGATAAAGAGATGCCCCATCCACTTAAGCTTGACACTAGTGCAAAACTGATTATGTGCAGCAGATGTGCTTGACTGTATGGACGTTGGGTACAAAGCTGCAAAGTTTCCCATGAGGAACAATAGGTGGAAGAACAGGGCTTCGAATGGAGAGATTTGGGAATGGTTTAGCAGATGAATAATTGCAACAGTGTCATGACACAGGCTCAGAAGAAGGGTATTTGGGAATTCTTTCTAGAGACAAAGTTAAGCGCAGTGGGGTTGGAGGCAGACAGATTGGGTTGTAAGGGCAGCAAGGAGGTTGTCAGAGAAAGTTGCATCAATGATTGAGGCCTTGGAAAGGATGCCGTTGTTTGGAGTGGCTACTCGGTAGATGGGGGAGTTGATGTGAGACGTGAGGTTAAGACAAGTCAAAGGAGTTGGTGGAGGCTGAAGTCACCGAGAAAGACTGATCACTTAGCATATGAACTGAAGGCCCCAACAGAACCCACATCAGAGGATCACAGGAGCCATCCTAAGAGTTAAATAAAAGAGTGTGGACTGTGGAGTGGCTAAACTAACACAGAAAAGTGACACTATAATCAGGGCAGAGGGAGGAGCATGGGAGCCTGAGGAATTAGAGCTGTATTTCAGTTACTATTTTACATTTTTATTCACACCCTAGGTTAAATTAACAAGACTTTATAATGAGTATAACAAATAGACTAACTGGCCTGTGAGAAAGTGGAGCATTGCAGGAGAGACTTGGTGAATATTTGAAAGGATTGTTGGAATCTCTGGCAAGTGGCACCACAACCTAATGAATAAAAGCTCAGCTTTTCATTCACTTATGCTGTTAATATTTAGGCACATAGGAAATAAGGGGGTACTGAACTGAAACATATAAGTTAGTAGACAGTAACTTTGAGTAAAATGATTGGACAGCTGAGACCCATTGCATGACGATCTTGCGTCAGGTGGAAACTTGAATACTTTTCAAGTGTCCTGGACAACCACCTGTGCAGGGAGTACCTCTGGCTGTTTAAACTTGCTTTGGTTTACAGAACTTGAACAATGGCTGGAGTCACCATAAGGCATAGGAGAGGCTGAAAGTTTCCTGAATCTCGTTCCAGGATGTGGTCACCCATGTCACAAAGAGTTCAGCAGGACATCATTATTGGGGTGAAAAGGTATTTCAGGAATCCTCTGAGTGTGACACTTGTAGACCAATTTTCAATAGTGACAACATCATGGGCAACTGCAATCTATTGAAATGGAAAAATACAGTAGTCATACGGGATTTGTAATGGGGGTTAGACAGGTGTTTCCACAAACACCAACATGAATCTCACATGATGTGTTACATCCCTAGTGCCAGGATAAAGAATGTCAGTGAAAGGGTGCAGAACATTCTGTGCAGGAGGGGGAACAGCCAGAAATTGTGGTCCATATTGGAACCAGTTAAAGTAAAATACTGCAAATCTGAAATAAAAAACAAAGTCCTGGAAAAACTCAGCAGGCCTGACAGCAACTGTGGAGAGGGAAACAGAGTTACTAATTTGAGCCCAATATGACTCTTCCGGATCTGAAGAGAGGTAGAAATGTGAGGGCTTTATGCTGTTGAAAAGGGGGGAAGGGCAAGTAGAACAAAAAAGGAAGGTCAGGGATCTGTTTGAGGGCAGGAGAGATTAAATAACAATAATACCATGGAACAAAAGACAAATGAGAGAGGGCTTTAGATTCCTGGGAAAACAGATACCTGTACAAGATGCAACTCAATAGGGCTAGGACCATTTTCTTTGTGAACGTTGGGGACTGGTTTAATTTGGGGGGAAGGGGGGTGGGGTGGGTAACGGAAATCTAGGATTAAGGATCAGAGAGGAGATACTGTGTCCAGACAAACAGCATTAGAATAATGATTGCACCAGAAAACGTGGGAATTAGACGGGAGTAATGTAAGGCAAATTTAAATTGCATGTGCGCAAACGCAGTGTGTGATGAAGAAGGGTGGTGAGATGCAGTATAAGTTACCATGACCCAGTGGCAATAATAGGAATCTGGCTGAAAAAAGAGCAAGCAGGAATGGCTACATTCTTGACTACGATATAATCAGGAGAAATAGGGAAGGAAACAAAAGTGGAGGATTGTGGTGGTGTGGGCAATGGCTGTATTGATCAAACGTATTGCTACAGACCTGGAATGGAATGAAAAGGGCTCAGAGAGAATCAAATAGCCTGAAGCTAAGTATCAGTTAAGGAACTATTACACTGTTGAATATGGCAAGGAAATGGAGCCAATTGGTAGACAAATATAAGAAAATGTAAAAACAAGTTAGTATTAATTAAAAGACATTTATCCTAAAGAAGAGCAAGGAAATCCCAAAATGTGTGCAGACCAACTTTCTTGATCAGTATGTTTCCAACCCAATGAAGAAGGAAGCAGTACTGGATCTAATTCTGGGAAATGAAGTGGAGAATGTTTCAGTAGGAGAGCCTTTGGGAAATATTGATCATAATATCATTAGGTTTGGAGCAGTTCTAGAAAAGGACAAGGATGAAAGAAACACAGAAGGATGCCATTTGGCCCATTGAGTCCATGCCAGGCCTCTAGAGCAATCCAGTCAGTCCTATTCCCCTGTTCTATCCCTGCAGCCCTCCAAGTTTATTGCTCTATCCCTGCAGCCCTCCAAGTTTATTTCCCTCAATGCCCATCCAAATTCTTTTTGAAACCATTGTTGCTTCTGCTTCCACCATCTTCATAGGCAGCAGATTCCAGGTCATTACACCTGCTACATAAAAAAAAAATTCTTCCTCACATTTGCCCTGCATTTCTTACTGAAAATCTTAAATCTATCAGTTAATTGGAACAGCTTTTGTTTATCTTGTCTAGACCAGTGATAGTTTTGTATGCCTCTATCAAATCTCCACTCAACCTCCTTCAATCCCAGCTTCTCCAATCTAACCTTGTAGCTAATTAGTTAACCAGGGAGGTGGTAGTGTAGTGGTAATGCTACTGGGCTAGTAATCCAGAGGCCCATGGCAGCTGGTGGAATTTAAATTCAATTAAAAAATCTGGAATTAAAAGCTGGTCTCAGTATCGATGACCATGAAAGCATTGTTAGTTGTCCTAAAGACCCACTAATGCCCTTCAGGGAAGGGAACCTGCCATCCTTACCTGGTCTGACCTACATGTGACTCCAGACCCAAGCAATGTGGTTGACTTTTAAATACCCTCTGAAATGGCCTAGCAAGCCACTCAGTTGTATCAAACTGCTACATAGTGTAAAAGGAGTGAAACCAGACGAACCACCCGGCATTGACTTAGGCACCAAAAATGACAACAGTAAACTTAGCCCTGTTGACCCTGCAAAGTCCCACCGACAGGACAGACCCAGCAGAAGTGACAGCCGGAATACAGTCAGGAGGGAGTTACCCTGGGAGCCCTCAACATTGACTTCGGACTCCATGAAGCCTCATGGCAACCAGTCAAACATGAGCAAGGAAACCTCCTGCTGATATACTCGCAAGGAGGTTTGCTAGTGCTATTGGGGTGGGTTTAAACTAGCTTGTCAGGGGGGTGGGAACCTGAGGGGTGGCCCAAATTGGAAGAAAGTAAAGTTGGTAACAGGAAGTAGTAGTGAGACTAGAAAGCAGGAGAAACAAAGCAGAGCATTGAGTATGCTTTGAATGCGGAATGATATCAAAAAGACAAAGTTAAGGGCACTCTACCTGAGTGCACGCAGCATTCACAATAAGGTACATGACCTGAAAGCACAAATAGAGGTAAATGGGTACAATATAATTGCCATTATGGAAACATGGCTGCATGGTGAGCAAGACTGGGAACAAAATATTCGAAGGATGTTCGACGTTTAGGAAAGACAGACAAGAAGGGAAAGGAAGTGGAGTTGCGCTGATAATAAGGGATGGGGTTAGAGCATTAGTAAGGGAGGATTTCAGATCAGAAGAACAATGTGTGGAATCTGTTTTGGTGGAGCAAAGGGCAGCAGACATTGGTTGGAGTTTTTTTATAGGCCTCAAAACAGTAGTGGTAATGTGGGGCACGGTATTAATCGGGATGAGATAAGCATGGGTAATACAGTAATCATGGGTGACTTCAATCTGCATATAGATTGGGTAAACCAACTGAGCAGTAATTCCGTGGAAGACGAGTTTCTGGAGTGTGTTAGGGATGGTTTTCTAGAGCAGTATGTTGAGCTGACTAGAGGACTAGCTATTTTAGATCTAGTATTATGTAATTGAAAAGGGCTAATTAATAATCTTGTAAAAGAACCTTTAGGGATGAGTGACCACAATATGATAGAATTTTACTTTATGTTTGAAAGTGAGATATTTCACTCTGAAGCAAGGGTGTTAAAGTTGAATAAAGGAAATTATGAAGGTATGAGGGACAAATTGACAGGTGGATTGGGAAAATACATTAAAAACGATGACTGTATAAAGGTAATGGATAGTCTTCAAAGAACTATTACATAGCTTACAGCACCTAAATATTCCTTCAAGGTACAAAAACCCAAAAAAAGTCAGTCAACTGTGGCTGGCAAAGGACATTAAGGATTGTATAAGATTAAAATAAAAGGTTTATAAAGTTGCCAGAAGCAGTAGTAAATCTGAGGATTGGGAGGTTTTTATAATAGAGCAAAGGAAGACCAAGGAACTGGTAAAGAAAGGGAGAATAGAATATGAATGCAATCTAGCAAAAAACTTTAAAGACTATAAAAGCTTCTATAGGCAGAGTCAGGAGAATTCATAATGGGAAATTGAGAAATGGCAGATAAGCTAAATGATTACTTTGTGTCTGTTTTCACTGAGGAAGATAGAGGAAATCTCCCCCTGATTTAGAGATCCAAGGGACTAGGGAGAAAGAGGAGTTGAAGGAAATTAGTATAAGTAAGAAGGTTGTATTGGGGAAATTAATAGGACTGAAAGTTGATAGGTCCCTGGGACCTGATATTCTGCATCCCAGAGCAATGAAAGAAGTTGCTATAGAGATGGTGGATGCATTGGTGATCATTTTCCAAAATTCTATAGATTCTGGAATGGTTCCTAAAGATTGGAAGGTAGCAAATGTCACCCCACTATTTAAGAAGGGAGTGAGAGAGAAAACAGGGAACTACAGTCCTGTTAGCCTTACATCACTGGTAGGGAAAATGCTGGAATCTATTATAAAGGGTGTGATAAATGAATAATTGGATAATCTGATCTGATTGGGCATAGAATGGATTTGCGAATTGAAAATCATATTTGACGAACTTGGAGTTTTTTGAGGATGTTACTAACAAAATTGATGAAGGAGAGTCAATGGATATATTATACTTGGATTTTCAGAAGGCTTTTTGTCCCCCACAGGAAGTTAATTAGCAAAATAAAAGCACATGGGATAGGAGGCAATGTACTGGTATGGATTAAGAATTGGCTAACAGAAAACAGAGAGTAGGACTAAATGGGTCATTCTCACGTTGGCATGCTGTGACTAGTGGGGTACCGCAACGATCAGTACTTGGGCCCCAGCTGTTCACAATGTATATCAATGATTTGAATGTGGGGACCACATGTAAAATTTCCAAGTTCGCAGATGATATAAAGATAGATGGGAATATGTGTTGTGAGGAAGATGTAAAGCAGCTACAGGAGGATTTGGACAGACTTCGTGGGCAAGAACTTGGCAGATGGAATATAATGTGGAAAAATGAGAGGTTATCCACTTTGGTAGAAGGAACAGATGTGCAGTGTATTCCCTAAATGAGAAAAGATTAGAAAGTGTAGATGATACAAAGGGACCTGGGAGTCCTTGTCCAAAATTCACTGAAAGTTAACATACAGGTGCAGCAGGCAATTAGGAAGACTAATGGAATGTTAGCCTTTATCACAAGAGGATATGAGTGCAGGAGTAATGAAGTCTTGCTTCAATTGTATAGAAACTTGGTTAGATCGCATTTGGAGTACTGTATGCAGTTTTGGTCCCCTTACTTCAGAAAGGATATTATTGTTATACAGGGAGTGCAACGAAGGTTCACCAGACTTGTTCCAGGGATGGCGGGACTGTCTAATGAAGAGAGACTGGGGAAACTGGTCCTGTATTCTCTAGAGCTTCGAAGAATGAGATGTGACCTCATTGAAACCTACAAAATACTTAAAGGAATGCACAGGGTAGATGCAGGTAAAATGTTTCTCCTGGTTGGGGAGTCTAGAAACAGGGACACAATTCCAAAGTAAGGGGGAAGCCACTAAGGACCGAGATGAGGAGAAATTTCTTTATTCAGAGGGTTGTGAATCTTTGGAATTCTCTACCCCAGAGGGCAATGGAAGCTCAGTCATTAAGTATGTTTAAGGCAGAGATTAATAGATTTCTGGTTAGCAATAACATAAAGAGTTATGAGGATAGTGTGGGTGAGGGAACCAACAAGAGGGTACTTGGCCTCATCCTCACCAATCTGTCGCAGATGCATCTGTCCACGACATCATGGGTAGGAGTGACCACCACACAATTCTGTGGAGATGAAGTCCCAACTTCACTTTGAGGATACTCTTCATCGTGTTGTATGGCACTAGGGCTGTGCTAAATGGGATAGATTTTGAATGGATCTAGCAACTCAAAACTGCATTTGTGAGGCTCTGTTGGCCATCAACAGCAGCAGAATTGTATACAGAATTGTACACTACTCTTGAACATCAGCCAAGTGATGGAAAGTGTAATTGACAGTGCTGTCAAGCAGCACTTAATTAGCAATAACCTGCTCACTGATGCTCAGTTTGGGTTCCGCCAGGGCCACTCAGCTCCCAACCTGACCTTATTACAGCCTTGCTCCAAACATGGTCAAATTCAGCCTTGATGTCAAGGGCAGTCACTCTCACCTTACCTCTTGAGTTCAGCTCTTTGGTCCAAGTGTGTCATCAAAGAGCCCGAGCAAAGCTGAATTCAATGGGAATCAGAGGGAAATTCCTCCATGGTTGAAGCCATAACTAGCACCAAGGAAGATTGGTATGGTTGTTGGAGGTCAATCATTTCAGTCCCGGCACATCACTGCAGGAGTTCCTCAGGATAGCGTCCTGAGCACAACCATCTTCAGCTGCTTCATCAAAGACCTTCCTTACTCATAAGGTTAGAAGTGGAGATGTTCATTGATGATTGCACAATCTTCACCATTTGCGACTCCTCAGATACTGAAGCAGTCCATGTCCAAATGCAGCAAGACATGGACAATATTCAGGTTTGGGCTGATAAGTGGCATGTAACATTCATGCCAGGCAATGACCATCTCCAACAAGAGAGAATTCAACTATCTCCCCTTGACATTCAATGGCATTAGCATTGCTGAAACCCTCACTATCAATACTCTGGGGGTTACCATTGACCAGAAACTGAATTGGATTAGCCAGATACATGCTGTGGCTACAAGAGCAGGTCAGAGGCTGGGAATTCTGTGGCGAGTAATTCACCTCCTGACTCCCCAAAGCATTACCACCATCTACAAGGCACAAGTCAGGAGTGTGGTGGCATTCTCTTCACTTGCCTGGATGAGTGCAGCTCCAACAACACTCCAGAAGCTCAACACCATCCAGAACAAAGCAGCCCATTTGATTAGTGCACACCATCTACCACAATAAACATTCACTCCCCCCACCACCAATGCACAGTGGCAGCAGTGTGTACCATGTACAAGATGACAGCACCTTCCAAACCTGCAACCTCTACCACCTAGAAGGACAAGGGCAGCAGGCAGATGGGAACACCACCACCTGCAAGTTCCCCTCCGAGTCACACACCATCTAGACTTGGAAATATATTGCTGTTCCTTCGCTGTCACTGGTTCAAAATCCTGGATCTCCCTCCCTAACAGCACTGTGGTGTACCTACACCACATGGACTGCAGCGATTCAAGAAGGCAGCTCACCACCACCTTCTCAAGGGCAATTAGTGATGGAAAATAAATGCTGGCCTAGCCAGCGATGTCCATATTCCATGAATTAATTTAAGAATTTCCTCATCCCTGGAACCATTCTGGTAAATCTCCTCTGCCGTCTCTTAGTGAGACTCTCATTCTTCCTAAATTGTGGTTACCGGAACTGAATGCAATACTCTACATGTGGTCTAACCAGAGTTTTGTAAAGGTTCAGCCTAACTTCCCAGCTTCTGTACTCAATGCCTCAATTTATGATGAAGATAAAGAAAGACAAAGATACCCAACTGGAGGAGGGTGAACTTCAGTGGATTGTAAAAAAATCGGGCCCTGGTGAATTAACATCAAGTGTTAGAAGGCAGAACAGTAAATGAGCAATAGATGGCCATCAAGGAAGGGACAATATGGGTTGTGCCAGGGAAAATGTGTGGATGAGAATAGATCTGCAAGAAACACAAAATGGAACATGAAAGTCTTTTATGAACATAAAAGTAGTTAAAGGATAGTTGAAAGAAAAATCGGGTGGATCAAAAATCTAAGAGGAAGTCTTGTGGACGCAAAGGGCATGACTGAGGTCCTTAATGAATTTGCACATGTCATCACTAAAGAGGGTGCTGCCCATGTACAACAGAAATTTATATTTACATGGGATATTTTATTACGTTAAATCTCTAAGACATTTGACGAAGACCTTATAAAACGAAATAAAACACCGAGTTGCGTAAGGCAATATTTGTGCAGTTGAAGGTAAATTTTAAGGAGTGTCTTAAAGGAGGAGAGAAAGATAGAGAGGCTTCGGCAGAGAATTCCAGAGTATAAGGCTCAGGAAGCTGAAAGTGCAGCCACCAATAGTTGAGCAATTAAAAATGAGGATACTTAAGAGACGTGAATTAGAGGAGCGCAGATATCTTGGAGATTTCTGTGTGCGGGGGGGAGAGAGGTGGGGGAGTGTGTGCGGGGGAGAGAGGTGGGGGAGTGTGTGCGGGGGAGAAAGGGGGAGTGTGTGCGGGGGAGAGAGGTGGGGGAGTGTGTGCGGGGGAGAGAGGTGGGGGAGTGTGTGCGGGGGAGAGAGGTGGGGGAGTGTGTGCGGGGGAGAGAGGTGGGGGAGTGTGTGCGGGGGGAGAGAGGGGGGAGTGTGTGCAGGGCGAGAGAGGGGGGGAGTGTGTGCAGGGGGGAGGGGGGAGTGTGTGCGGGGGGAGAGAGGTGGGGAGTGTGTGCGGGGGGAGAAAGGGGGAGAATGTGTGCAGGGGGAGAGAGGGCGGGGAGTGTGTGCGGGGGGAGAGAGGGCGGGGAGTGTGTGCGGGGGGAGAGAGGGCGGGGAGTGTGTGCGGGGGGAGAGAGGGCGGGGAGTGTGTGCGGGGGGAGAGAGGGCGGGGAGTGTGTGCGGGGGAGAGAGGGAGGGAGAGTGTGCGGGGGGGGAGTGTGCGGGGGGGGGAGTGTGCGGGGGAGAGGGGGGGAGTGTGCGGGGGAGAGGGGGGGGGAGTGTGTGCGGGGGAGTGTGTGCGGGGGAGAGGGGGGGGTAGTGTGTGCGGGGGAGGGGGGGGAGTGTGTGCGGGGGAGGGGGGGGAGTGTGTGCGGGGGAGGGGGGGGAGTGTGTGCGGGGGAGAGGGGGGGGAGTGTGTGCGGGGGAGAGGGGGGGGAGTGTGTGCGGGGGAGAGGGGGGGGAGTGTGTGCGGGGGAGAGGGGGGGAGTGTGTGCGGGGGAGGGGGGGGAGTGTGTGCGGGGGAGTGTGTGCGGGGGAGGGGGGGGGGGAGTGTGTGCGGGGGAGTGTGTGCGGGGGAGAGGGGGGGTAGTGTGTGCGGGGGAGTGTGTGCGGGGGAGTGTGTGCGGGGGAGAGGGGGGGTAGTGTGTGCGGGGGAGTGTGTGCGGGGGAGTGTGTGCGGGGGAGAGGGGGGGGAGTGTGTGCGGGGGAGTGTGTGCGGGGGAGAGGGGGGGTAGTGTGTGCGGGGGAGGGGGGGGAGTGTGTGCGGGGGAGGGGGGGTAGTGTGTGCGGGGGAGGGGGGGGGAGTGTGTGCGGGGGAGAGGGGGGGGAGTGTGTGCGGGGGAGAGGGGGGGAGTGTGTGCGGGGGAGGGGGGGGAGTGTGTGCGGGGGAGAGGGGGAGTGTGTGCGGGGGAGGGGGGGGAGTGTGTGCGGGGGAGGGGGGGAGTGTGTGCGGGGGAGAGGGGGGGGAGTGTGTGCGGGGGAGAGGGGGGGGAGTGTGTGCGGGGGAGAGAGGCGGGGGGAGTGTGTGCGGGGGAGAGAGGGGGGGGAGTGTGTGCGGGGGGAGTGTGTGCGGGGGAGAGGGGGGGGGAGTGTGTGCGGGGGGAGAAGGGGGGGAGTGTGTGCGGGGGAGAAGGGGGGGAGTGTGTGCGGGGGAGAGGGGGGGGGAGTGTGTGCGGGGGGAGAAGGGGGGGAGTGTGTGCGGGGGGAGAGGGGGGGAGTGTGTGCGGGGGGAGAGAGAGGGGGGAGTGTGTGTGGGGGGAGGGGGGTGGAGTGTGTGCGGGGGAGAGAGGGGGGGGGAGAGAGGCCAGAGTGTGCGGGGGAGAGAGGCGGGGGGGAGAGAGGACGGAGTGTGCGGGGGGAGAGAGCGGGGGAGTGTGTGCGGGGGGAGAGAGGGGGGGAGTGTGTGCGGGGGGAGAGAGGGGGGGAGTGTGTGCGGGGGGAGAGAGGGGGGGAGTGTGTGCGGGGGGAGAGAGAGGGGGAGTGTGCGGTGGAGAGAGGGGGGAATGTGTGGGCGGAGAGAGAGGCGGTATGTGTGTGGGGGAGAGAGAAGGAGGAAGTGTGGGGTGGAAGGGGGGAATGTGTGGGGGAGGGGGGAGTGTGTGGGGGAGAGAGAGGGTGGAGTGAGAGAGTATGTGTGCAGGAAGTGTGTCCAGCTGCAGCTACTGGCTAACTGCATTTCAGGTCTGGAGCTGCGGATGGATTTACTGTGGAGCTTCTGTGATGCTGAGACTGTCTTGGACAGCACATTCAGTGACGTGGTCACACCGCAGGTAGAGACTGCACAGGCAGAAAGGGGATAGGTGACCAGCAGATAGAGAAGAGGAAGACAGGTAGTGCAGGAGTTCCCTGTGGCCGTCCCCCTTTCTAATAGATATACCATTGGGGGAGGTAACTTCTCAGGGGAAAGCAGCAGGAGCCAAGTCCATGGCACCACAGGTGGCTCTGCTGCACAAGAGGGGAGGAAAAAGAGTTGCAGGGCTATAGTGATAGGGGATTCAATAGTAAGGGGAACAGGCAGGCATTCCTGTGGCCACAAAAGAGATTCCAGGATGTTATGTTGCCTCCCTGGTGCCAGGGTCAATAATGTCTCGAAGAGGCTGCAGGGCATTCTGAAGGGGGAGGACAAACAGCCAGTGGTTGTAATACATATTGGTACCAACGACATAGGTAAAAATAGGGATGAGGTCCTACAAGCTGAATATAGGGAGTTAGGATATAAATTAAAAAGGACTTCAAAGGTAGTAATCTCAGGATTACTACCAGTGCCACATGCTGGCAAGAGTAGAAATAGCAGGATATATGGGATGAATACGTGGCTGAAGAAATGGTGTAGTGGGGAGGGTTCAGATTCCTGGGGCTTTGGGACCGGTTCTGGGGAAGGGGGGACCAGTACTAACAGGACGGGTTACATCTGGGCAGGACCTGAACCAATGTCCTCAGGGCTGTTTGCTAGTACGGTCAGGAAGGGTTTAAACTAGAATGGCAGGGGGATGGGAACCTGAGCAGGGAGACAGAGGAGGGGGAAACAAGGATAGAAACAAAGACAGAAAAGTAAGAAGCAAAAGTGGAAGGCAGAAAAAACAAGGGCAAAAAACAAATGGGGCCATAGTGCAAAGTAAAGCTAAGATAATGAACAAGGTTAAAAAGACAAGTTTAAAGGCATTGTATCTTAATGCACGGAGCATTCGCAATAAGGTAGATGAATTAACAGCGCAAATAGATACACAGTTATTATATTGTTGCAATTATGGAAATATGACTGCAGGGTGATCAAGGATGGGAAATGAACATCATGGGGTATTCAATATTTAGGAAAGACAGACAAATAGGGAAAGGAGGTGGGGTAGCACCATTAGTAGAGGAGGAAATCAATGCAATAGTGAGGAAGAATATTGGCTCGGAATCTGTTTGGATGGAGATAAGAAACACCAAGGGGCAGAAAA
Source organism: Carcharodon carcharias (assembly GCF_017639515.1). NCBI lineage: Eukaryota > Metazoa > Chordata > Chondrichthyes > Lamniformes > Lamnidae > Carcharodon > Carcharodon carcharias. Next base: position 47,362,371 of record NC_054491.1, on the reverse strand, counting down.
CGGTGGGGTTGTCTTTCGGCCCCCAAACAGTAATAGAGATGTAAGGGAAGGCATTAAGCAGGAAATTATAGACACATGCAGTAAGGGTACAACTGTAATCGTGGGTGACTTTAATCTACATATAGATTGGATAAACCAAACTAGCAATAATACTGTGGAGGAGGATTTCCTGGAGTGTGTACGTGATGGATTTTAAGACCAATACATAAAGGAACCAACTAGACAGCAGGCTATCCTGGATTGGGTATTGCGCAATGAGAAAGGATTAATCGACAGTCTTGTTGTGTGGGGTCCCTTGGGAGCGAGCGACCATAAAATTATAGAATTGTTCATTAGGAAGGAGAGTGAAGAAGATGAATCCGAAACTAGGGTCCTGAATCTAAATAAAGGGAACTACGGGGATATGAGGTACGAGTTGGCAGTGATGGATTTGGGAACATGACTGAAAGGGTTGACAGTGGATAGGCAATGGCTACTATTTAAGGGCTATATGCATAAATTACAACAATTATTCATTCCTGTCTGGCGCAAAAATAAAACAGGAAAGGTGGCTCAACCATGGCTTACAAAAAAAATTAGGGATAGTATTAGATCCAAAGAGGAGACATATAAAATTGCCAGAAAAAGCAGCAAGCCTGAGGATTGGGAGCAGTTTAGAATTCAGCAAAAGTGGATAAAAAGATTGATCAGGAAGGGCAAAATGGATTATGAGAGTAAACTTGCAAGGAACATAAAAACTGACTGTAAAAGCTTAGAAACATCGAAACTAGGAGCAGGAGTAGGCCATTTGGCCCTTCGAGCCTGCTCCGTTATTCATCATGATCATGGCTGATCATACAACTCAATAACCTGCTCCCACTTTCTCCCCATATCCTTTGATCCCTTTTGCCCCAAGAGCTATATCTAATTCCTCTTGAAAACATACAGTGTTTTGGCCTCAACTACTTTCTGTGGTAGCGAATTCCACAGGCTCACCATTCTCTGGGTGAAGAAATTTCTCCTCATCTCAGTCCTAAATGGTCTACCCCATATCCTCAGACTGTGACCCCTGGTTCTGGACTCCCCCACCATCGGGAACATCCTTCCTGGATCTACCCTGTCCTGTTAAAATTTTATAGGTTTCTATGAGATCCCCCCTCATTCTTCTGAACTCCAGTGAATATAATCCTAACTGACTCAGTCTCTCCTTATACGTCAGTCCCACCATCCCAGGAATCAATCGGGTAAACCTTCGCTGCACTCCCTCTATAGCAAGAACATCCTTCCTCAGATAAGGAGACCAAAACTGCACACAATATTCTAGGTATGGTCTCACAAAGGCCCTGTATAGTTGCAGCAAGACATCCCTGTTCCTGTACTTGAATTCCCTTGTTATGAAGACCAACATACCATTTTCCTTTGCCTGCTGCACCTGTATGCTTACCTTCAGTGACTGGTGTATGAGGACACCCAAAGTATGTATTTAGTTGGTCAGCCATTTCTTTGTTCCCCTGTTTCTGACTGTAAGGGACCTACATTTGTCTTCACCAATCTTTTTCTCTTCACATATCTATAGAAACTTTTACAGTCCGTTTTTATGTTCCCCGCAAGCTTACTCTCATGCTCTATTTTCCCCTTCTTAATCAATCCCTTGGTCCTCCTTTGCTGAATTCTAAACTGCTCCCAATCCTCAGGTCTGTTGTTTTCTTTTTTTGACAATCTGTATGCCTCTTCCTTGGATCTAATACTATCTCTAATTTCCCTTGTAAGCCATGGTTTGGCCACCTTTCCTGTTTTACTTTTGCGCTAGACAGGAATAAACAATTGTTGCAGTTCACCCATGCGCTCTTTGAATGTTTGCCATTGCCTATCCACCGTCATCCCTTTAAGTAATGTTTCCCAATCCATCATAGCCAACTCATGCCTCATACCATCGTAGTTTCCTCCATTAAGATTCAGGACCCTAGTCTCAGAATCAACCACGTCGCTCTCCATCTTGATGAAGAATTCTATCATACAATGGTCGCTCATCCCCAAGGGGCCTCACACAACTAGATTGCCAAATATTCCTTTCTAATTACTCAATACCCAGTCTAGGATGGCCTGTTCTCTAGTTGGTTCCTCAATGTATTGGTCCAGAAAAACATCCCCCATACACTACAGGAATTCCTCCTCTATGGAATTGTTACTAATTTGATTTAGATCATAAGACATAGAAGCAGAAATTAAGCCCTTCGGCCCATCGAGTCTGCTCCGCCATTCAATCATGGCTGATAAGTTTCTCAACCCCATTCTCCCGCCTTCTCCCTGTAACCTTTGATCCCCTTACCAATCAAGAATCTATCTATCTCGGTCTTAAATACACTCAATGACCTGGCTTCCACAGCCTTCTGTGGCAATGAATTCCATAGATTCACCACTCTCTGACTAAAGAAGTTTCTTCTCATCTCTGTTCTAAAAGGTCTTCCCTTTACTCTGAGGCTGTGGCCTAGGGTCCTAGTCTCTCCTTTTAATGGAAACATCTTCCCCAGGTCCACTCTATCCAGGCCTTTCAGTATTCTGTAAGTTTCAATCAGATCCCCCCTCATCCTTCTAAACTCCATCGAATATAGACCCAGAGTTCTCAAACGTTCCTCATATGTTAAGCCTTTCATTCCTGGGATCATTCTCGAGAACTTTCTCTGGACCCTCTCCAGCGCCAGCACATCCTTCCTGAGATACGGGGCCCAAAATTGCTCACAATATTCTAAATGTGGTCTGAACAGAGCCTTATAAAGCCTCAGCAGCACATCCCTGCTTTTATATTCTAGTCCCCTCGAATTAAATGCCAACATTGTATTTGCCTTCCTGACTACTGACTCAACTTGCAAGTTAACCTTAAGAGAATCCTGGACTAGGACTCCCAAGTCCCTTTGCACTCCAGATTTCTGAATTCTCTCCCCATTTAGAAAATAGAAGTCCCTTTGCACTCAAGACTTCTGAATTCTCTCCCCATTTAGAAAATAGTCTATGCCTCTATTCTTCCTACCAAAGTGAATGACCTCACACTTGCCCACGTTGTATTCCATCTGCCACTTCTTTGCCCATTCTCCTAACCTGTCCAAATCCTTCTGCAGCCTCCCCGCCTCCTCAATACTACCTGTCCCTCCACCTATCTTTGTGTCATCTGCAAACTTAGCCAGGATGCCCTCAGTTCCTTCATCTAGATCATTAATGTATAAAGTGAAAAGTTGTGGTCCCAACACTGATCCCTGCGGAACTCCACTAGTCACCGGCCGCCATCCTGAGAAGGACCCCCTTATCCCCACTCTCTGCCTCCTGCCAGACAGCCAATCTTCTATCCATGCTAGTACCTTGCCTCTAACACCATGGGCTCTTATCTTACTGAGCAGCCTCCTATGCGGCATCTTGTCAAAGGCCTTCTGGAAGTCCAAGTAGATAACATCCATTGGCTCTCCTTTGTCTAACCTACTCGTTACCTCCTCAAAGAATTCTAACAGATCTGTCAGGCATGACCTCCCCTTGATGAAACCATGCTGACTTTGCCCTATTTTACCATGCACTGCCAAGTATTCTGAAATCTCATCCTTAATAATGGACTCTAAAATCTTACCAACGACCGAGGTCAGGCTAATCAGCCTGTAATTTCCCATCTTTTGCCTCACTCCCTTCTTAAACAGGGGGGTTACATCAGCGATTTTCCAGTCCTCTGGGATCCTCCCTGACTCTAGTGATTCCTGAAAGATCACCACTAACGCCTCCACTATCTCTTCAGCTATCTCCTTCAGAACTCTGGGGTGTAATCCATCTGGTCCAGGTCATTTATCCACCTTCAGACCTTTCAGTTTTCCTAGCACCTTCTCCTTGGTAATGGCCACCATACCCACCTCTGCCCCCCGACTCTCTTGAACTTTGGGGATGATACTCGTGTCTTCCACTGTGAAGACTGACACAAAGTACCTATTCAGTTCCTCCACCATTTCTTTGTTCCCCACTACTACTTCTCCAGCGTCATTTTCCAGTGGCCCAATGTCTACTTTTGCCTCTCTCTTACCCTTTATATATCTAAAAAAACTCTTGCAATCTTCTTTTATATTACTGGCTTGTTTACCCTCATATTTAATCTTCTCCCTCCTTATTTCTTTTTTAGTTGTCCTCTGTTGGTCTTTGTAGGCTTCCCAATCCCCTGGTTTCTCACTGCTCTTCGCCGCATTGTATGCTTTCTCTTTAGCTTTTATGCTGTCCCTGACTTCCCTTGTCAGCCATGGTTGCCTCATCCTCCCTTTAGTATGCTTCTTCTTCCTAGGGATGAATTTTTACTGTGTCTCCCAAATTACTCCCAGAAACTCCTGCCATTGCTGTTCCACTGTCTTTCCTGCTAGGCTCATCTCCCAGTCAATTCTGGCCAGCTCCTCCCTCATGCCTCTGTAGTTGCCTTTATTCAACTGTAGTACCGTTACATCTGATTCCAGCTTTTTCCTCTCAAACTGCAGGGCAAATTCTATCATATTATGGTCACTTCCTCCCAAGGGTTCCTTCACCTTAAGCTCCCTTATCAAATCTGCCTCATTACACATCACTAAATCTAGAATTGCCTGTTCCCTAGTGGGTTCCACCACAAGCTGCTCCAAAAAGCCATCTCGTAGACATTCCACAAATTCCTTTTCTTGGAATCCACTACCAACCTGATTTTCCCAGTCTACCTGCATATTGAAATCCCCCATGATCACTGTAACCTTGCCTTTCTTACACACATTTTCTATCTCCTGGTGTATGTTGTGCCCCACATCCTGACTACTGTTCAGAGGCCTGTACATAACTCCCATTATGGTTTTTTTTACCTTTGTGGTTCCTCAACTCTACCCACACAAGATTCTACATCATCTGACCCTACATCATTTCTTGCTATTGATTTAATTTCATTTCTTACTAACAAAGCAACCCCACCCCCTCTGCCAACCTGCCTATCTTTTCGATAGGATGTATATCCTTGGATATTTAGCTCCAGTCCTGATCCCATTGCAGCCATGTCTCCGTGATGCCCACCACATCATACCTGCCAATTTCAATCTGTGCCACAAGCTCATTTACCTTATTTCGTATACTGCGTGCATTCAGATACAACACCTTCAGTCCTGTATTTCCCATCCCCTTTCTCATTGTCGTCCCTTTATCTGATGTGCTTGAAGTTAGATTCCTAGCCCTTTCCAAACACTCTGTCCTATTTTGTGTTCTGGAGACTTTAATAGCCTCTCCTGGGCTCTCCTTTCTTTTCAGTTTTTTCATAATTTTCCATGAAGTTGAATCCACCCCCCCCACCACTCCCCCACCACACGCTAACCTGCTGCTTTGTTTCCCATTAGTCATACCCCCCCCGCCATTCCTAGTTTAAGTCCTGTTGACCACCTCATTTACCCTTTTTGCTAGAACATTGGTCCCAGATCGGTTCAGGTGGAGACCGTCCCAATGGTACAGATCCCTCCTGTTCCAATACTGATGCCAGTGCCCCACGAAATGGAACCCCTCTTTCCCACACCACTCCTTTAGCCACATGTTTACTTCCCTTATTCTCACGTCCCTATGCCAATTTGCACGTGGCTCGGGTATTAATCTGGAGCTTATAACCCTTGAGGACCTGTTCTTTAATTTAGTTCCTAGTTCCTGATAATCCCCAAACAGGTCCACTTTCCTAATCTTACCTATGTTATTTGTCCCGACGTGGACCACAACAACCAGATCCTCCCCCTCCATCTCCAATATCCTTTCGAGCTGGTCAGAGATGTCCCTCACCCTGGCACCAGGCAGGCAACCTACCATGCGGGACTCTTGATCCTGCTTAAAAAGGAAGCTATCAATTCCCCTAATTATAGAATCCTCTACAACTACCACTTGTCTTTTTGCTCCCCCCTCTTGAATGGCCTCCTGTGCCACGGTGCCGTGGTCAGCTGGCTCATCCTCCCTACAGCCCTCTTCCTCATCCACACAGGGAACAAGTACCTTGCACCTGTTGGACAAGGTCAAGAGCTGAGGCTCCTCTGTTCCTGAACACAGGATCCCTCTACCTGTCTCACTTGCAGTCACACGCTGCTGACCCTGACCACTGACCAGACTTGAGATACTTAATCTACCGGGTGTGACCGCCTCCTGATACAAAGCGTCCAGGTAACTCTCCCCCTCCTGGATGTGCCGCAGCATCTGGAGCTCGGACTCCAGCTCATCAATTCTGAGCCGGAGTTCCTCCAGCAACCAACACTTGCTGCAGATGTGGTCACTGCGGCTCGCAATGGGATCTGCCAGCTCCCACATAATACAGCTACAGCACATCACCTGCCCAGCCATCTCTACTTAGATAATTAATTTTTTAATTTGCTTTGCAGTGTTTTTTTTCAAATTTGGTGCAGATTTCTTACCAACCAATCAGGTCACAGCTTTCCTGTGATGACACTTTTTTAGTTTTGGCTTCAGTTACTCTGTGCCCCAAGGTCACTGCTCCGGTGCTTCTCCCTCCGAGTCTGCTCCCTGGAGACGAGGCCGCGAATCCCCGAGGTAAGCTAGATTTATACTCACCACTCCAATGCTCCTCCCTCCGAGTCTGCTCCCTGGAGACAAGGCCGCAAATCCCCGAGGTAAGCTAGATTTATACTCACCACTCCAATGCTCCTCCCACCGAGTCTGCTCCCAGGATTTACTCACCAATCAGCTGCTTTTTCTTTAAAATCCACTTTCAGAAGAGTGTCCCTCGCAGGTCTGGTGCACTCCCGAAGGCACTGCCTCTTCCTCTCTTTTTTTAGGTTTGAGGAGGAGGGAGAGATGGAAACACTATAGCAATGTAATGTTTGGGGCTATTCCGTACTTTGACAGTGGGTCCTCCTCGATTCCCTCCTGAGTCGCGGTGGCTCTGATGACTTCTCCCAGAATGCTTCAGTCACTTCTCACCAGCACCCTCTGTTGGATATCTATCTGTATGCCCAATCGATATGCAGATTAAAATAAAGATGTACCTTTATTGCATGCGTCTCTAATTTCCTGTTTAATGCCATTCCCAACATCACCACTACAGTTTGGGGGTCTATATATAACACCCACTGATGTTTTTTGCCCCTAAGTGTTTCTCAGCTCTACCATACAAATTCCACATCGTCGGAGCTAATATCTTTCCTCACTACTGTGTTAATTTTCTCTTTAACCAGCAACGCAACTCCACCGCCTTTTCCTTTTTGTCTGTCCTTACTAAATACTGAATACCCATGGATGTTCAGTTCCCATGCCTGGTCACCCTGCAGCCATGTCTCCGTAATCCCGACTATATCATACCTGTTCACATCTATTTGCTCAGTTAATTCATCCACTTTATTGCGAATGCTCCTCGAGTTAAGGCACAAAGCCTTAAGGCTTGTCTTTTTAACATTACTTGTCCCATTCCCACTATTTTTCACTGAGGCCCTGTTTGATTCTTGCCCTTAATTTCTCTGCCTATCTCTTTTTTTATTCCCCTGTCTTTTGTTCTTGTCTTTGATTCCCCTTCCTCTGACTCCTTGCAGAGGTTCCCATCCCCCTGCCATTTTAGTTTAAACCCTTCCCAACCACTCTAGAAAATATTCCCCCCTAAGGACATTAATCCCAGTCCAGCCCAGTTTGTACTGTTCCCACTTCCCCCAGAACTGGTCCCAATGTCCCAGGAATCTGAATCCATCCCCCTCGCACCATCTCTTCAGCCACGTATTCATCCAATATATCCTGCTATTTCTACTCTGATTAGCACATGGCACTGGTCGTAATCCTGAGATCATTACCTTTGAGGTCCTACTTTTCAACTTACTTTCTAACTCCCTATATTCTGCTTTTAGGACCTCATCCCATTTTTTACCTATGTTGTTTGTACCAATGTGTAACACGACCACTGGCTGTTCACCCTCCCCCTTCAGAATGTCCTGTTGCCGCTCTGAGACATCCTTGACCCTAGCACCAGGGAGGCAACGTACCATCCTGGAGTCTCGTTTGCGGCCACAGAAATGCCTATCTATTCCCCCTACAATTGAATCTCCTATAACTATTGCATTTCCACACATTTTACTCCTCCCCTGTGCAGCAGAGCCAAACATGGTGCAACGAATTTGGCAGTTGCTGCTTTCCCTTGAGAGGCCATTCCCCTCAACAGTTTCCAAAGCAGTATATCTGTTTTGCAGGGGAATAGCCACAGGAGATTCCTGCACTGCCTGCCTAGTCCTCTTGCTCTGCCTGGTGATCACCCATTCCCTTCCTGCCTGTGGATTCTTATCCTGTGTTGTGGCCACCTCTCTATATGTGCTATCCATGATATTTGTCACCTCTTGGATGCTCCACAGTGTCCCCAGTCGCCACTCCAGCTCCGAAACCTGGGCTTCCAGGAGCTGCAGCTGGAGACATTTCCTGCACACGTACTGGCCCCGGACACTGGAAACGTTCCCAGCTTCTCACATAGAGCATGAGGAGCACACCACGGCTTTGAGCTCTTCTGCCATGACTTACCCCTTTAAAGTAAATTAAACCTTTTGGAAGATACTTAATATCAATTACTCCAAGGCTCCTCTTCCCTGTGCCTCGTTGTTAAAGAATATAGCCCATACAAAACGAACCACAAAATAAGACCTTAAAACAATAAATGATAAAAGTAGTAAATACTTACCCGACCATACTCACGGTACTCCAAGGATCACCTCGTTCCCTCCTCACCGAACTCCCAAAGCAGCACTCCAGTGCAGACAGTGATGCTGACTGCAAGACCCTCTTCCCAGATGCTTCATAGTGATGCTGACTGCAGGACACTTCACAGCGATGCTGACTGCAGGACGCTCATTCCAGGCTGCTTCACAGCAATGCTGACTGCAGGACACTCTTCCCAGACTGCTTCACCGCAATGCTGACTGCAGGACACTCTTCCCAGGCTTCTATAAATATGTGAAGAGAAAAAGATTAGGAGAGACAAATATAGATCCCTTACAGTCAGAAATGGGGGAAATTATAATGGGGAACAAAGAAATGGCAGAAGAATTAAACACACATTTTGGTGCTGCCTTCACAAAAGACGACACAAAAAATTTCCCAGAAATGTTAGGGAACTAAGGGTCCAGTGAGAGGGAGGAATTGAAGATAATCAGTATTATTTAAAAAATGTTACTGGAGAAATTAATGGGGTTAAAGGCTGAAAAATCCCCAGGGCCTGATAATCTACATCCCAGAGTACTAAAGGAAGTGGCCCTGGAAATATTGGATGCATTGGTGGTCATCTTCCAAAATTCTATAGACTCTGGAGCAGTTCCTACAGATTGGACGGAGGCAAACGTAACCGCACTATTTAGAAAAATGAGGGAGAGAAAAAACAGAGAATTACAGACCAGTTAGCCTAACATCAGTAGTGGGGAAAATGTTAGAGTCTATTATAAAAGACGTGGTAACAGACGTGGTAACAGGGCACTTGGAAAGCATTAACGGGATTAGACAAAGTTAGCCTGGGTTTATGAAAGGGAAATCATGCTTAACTAATCTACTAGAATTTTTTGAGGATGTAACTAGTAGAATAGATAAGGGAGAGCCAGTGGATTTGGTGTATTTGGATTTCAAGGCGGCATTTGATAAATTCCCACATAAGAGTCTAGTGGGCAAAATTAAAGCAAATGGGATCGGGGGTAATATGCTGGCATGGATTGAGAATTAGTTGACAGACCAGAAACAGAGAGTGGGAATAAATGGGCTTTTTTCCGGATGGCAGGCAGTGACTAATGGGGTACTGCAGGGATCAGTGCTTGGGCCCCAGCTATTCACAATATCTATAAATGATTTGAATGAGGAAACCAAATGCAATATTTCAAAGTTTGCTAATGACACAAAACTGGGGGAGGGGGTTGTGAGGAGGATGTAAAGAGGCTTCAGGGTTTTTTAGGCAAGTTGTGTGTGTGGGCAAACACATGGCAGATGTAGTATAACATGGATAAACATGCAGTTATACACTACGGTGTGAAAAACAGAAAGGCAGAATATGATTTAAACAGTGATATATTGGGAAATGTGAATGTACAAAGGGACCTGGGTGTCCTTGTACACCACAGAATCACACAGTGCAGAAGAGGTCCTTTGGCCCATTGAGTCTGCACCGACACATGAGAAACACCTGACCTACCTACCTAATCCCATTTACCAGCACTTGCCCCATAGCCTTGAATGTTATGATGTACCAAGTGCTCATCCAGGTACTTTTTAAAGGATGTGAGGCAACCTGCCTCCACCACCCTCTCAGGCAGCACATTCCAGACCATCACCACCCTCTGGGTAAAAACGTTTTTCCTTACATCCCCCCTACACCTCCTGCCCCTCACATTGAACCTATGTCCCCTCGTGACTGACCCTTCAACTAAGGGTAGCAACTGCTCCCTATCCACCCTGTCCATGCCCCTCATAATCTTGTACACCTCGATCAGGTTGCCCATTTGTCTTCTCTGCTCCAACAAAAACAACCCAAGTCTATCCAACCTCTCTTCATAACTTAAATGTTTCATCCCAGGCAACATCCTGGTGAATCTCCTCTGCACCCCCTCCAGTGCAATCACATCCTCCCTATAATGGCGACCAGAACTGCACACAGTACTCCAGCTGTGGCCTCACCAAGGTTCTATACAACTCCAACATGACCTCCCTACTTTTGTGATCTATGCCTTGATTGATAAAGGCAAGTGTCCCATATGCCTTTTTCACCACCCCACCAACATGCCCCTCCGCCTTCAGAGATCTATGGACACACACGCCAAGATCCCTTTGTTCCTCAGAACTTCCTAGTGTCATGCCATTCATTGAATACTTCCTTGTCAAATTACTCCTTTCAAAGTGCCCAAAGGGAAACTTGAAACAACTGCCACAATTTGTTTTGCAATTTGTTTAAATTTTGAGATGTGTGCTTGAGTTCAGTAGTAATAAGACCACCAAGTCTTATAAGTTTTTACAAAACTAGATTAAACATTTATTAACAAGGAAAATGATTTTTAAGCACATACATGTGTCCACAAATTACTATTATAATAACTTCTGAATCTTCTACTTAATCTGACTCCCAGTTACACTTTTGTTAAAGTAACGGTAAGACTCATGGATTTTAAAAGACCCAGGCAAGGTGACCCACAATACTCTGAACCAGTCGAATTCAAAGTGAGTTTCCTTAACTTCAGCTCATTGTAGATATCAACTTGAGACGAAGATGCTGAAGGCTTTTCACACTTGTTAGATACTAACACGCCTACCCTTACACACAGCCTTTGCTCCGAGTTACATATTTTCCCCTTTGAATGAAAATTCCCATTGTTTCACTCTGTCTTTAGACTTTACCTTTCTGACAATAAAAACCTCTCTTAGTACTAAGTTTTACCAGTAATCTTTGAGAAAAATGAGCACACTGAGGAGAACTTTTTGTCCACAGGCGGGCGTGCGCTTGACCTAAACAGGAGTAAAATAGTGCGCCATGACATCAGGTAAGCATCCTGATGTCATCGCATATTTCACTCAGTGGACGTGCATGGGTGCCGGAGCAGCGCCCGCCATTAATTAAGTGGCCAATTAACGGTCCAATAAACTGCGCTCTCTCCTTGCCTGTGCGATTTTCTGCTCATCACATGGGCAAAACGGACAGGCGACCAGCTGACATTTTTACAAACCTCATCCAAGGGCGGGATAAAAAGGATGAGTAATGAGGAGTTTTGGAGATAGTTTGCAGCTGGTTGCTTATTGGTACATGGCAGCTTCATCTCTGCTCAGAGCTTCACTCTTCGCATTCCCAGGCTTTATTTCAGGACTCATTACAATCTGGAGGATTTAGACAGTGTGGACCCTTCCGGGTATCAGACAACTTTCCCTTACCCTGGTAATGGGGATTGTGGTCTCCACTGGAGGCACCTCCTCTGAGGAGGATGAGAGGGGCAGAAGGGAGAGGAAGCCACGTGTCCCTATGCAGCTTCCACGGGAGGGACCTATGGGAGGAGAGGCACAGGCACAAGGGGCGCAAGGCCAGCAGGTAGTCCAAGGCCAAAGGGGACGCAGAATATGCCACTAGCCTGCTTCCAGTGTTTCCAGGCAGTGATGCAGCTGCCTCAATATGTCAGGTGCCATGCCAAAGGAGGCTCCGCCTCTCGAGAGAGCGTGACCTCCATTTGCCAGATGATTGGGCCTGAGATCAGCTCTGACTGTGTAGGTGGACACCCCATGCCAATGGCTCTGAAGGTCATAGTGGCCTTCAACTCCTATGTCTCTGGCTCTTTCCTAGGCTCAGTGGGGGATCTGTGTGGAGTCTCTCAATCAGCTGTCCACAGTTGCATCAAACTGGTGACAGAAACTCTGTTCAAGTGGGTACTGACCTTTTCTCTTTACCATGCGGTGGTAGAGAGGACCATAGGTCTTCTCAAGATGTGCTTCCAATGCCTGGGCCGTTCAGGGGGAGCACTACAAAACCCTCCAGAGTGGGTGTCACTGATCGTGGTTGCATACTGCACTCTCCACAATCTGGCACTGGCAAAGAGGGACCCACTGGAGGAAGAGGATGTTGACACAGCTGCACAGGCCACAGATGATAAGTCCAGTAGTGAGTCCGAGGATGAGCACGGTGAGGAGGGGCTGAGGGTATTGAGCCAGACCTCGGTAACCTCCAGGGAGGGAGGGATACCAGGGATGCCTTGATCCAACGCTCCTTCAGCTAGGCTACCAAAGATTAGCTTCAAACACATACGAGGGCTGCCTCCTCCATCCAAGATGTCTGAAAGGATCCTTTCATTTGAACACAAAGGACACTCAGTGCCTGTGCAATAAAGTTCAGAGCCATCCTCGTCCAGCATTACATACTGGCATACCCTGCACCAATAACATAAAAGGTGAAGCATACTCAGGCCATGATGACAAAAACAAAATTTATCTCATTTTGACAATTCCAAACTATTTACATAAGCTTCTCTGATCTTCAATCCCAGACCAGTATAGATCAAGTAAACATAAGTGAACATAAAATCACCCATGACTTATCACTCTTGTGCTCATGGTGTATTTAACTCATGTTTGAGAATGCTACATCTAGGGGCTCCCCCCTCGTTGGCACTGGCACTGGAGACAGCCCGCTGACCCTGCTGTCCTGTTGGCTTTAATGACCTTGGTTGTTGTCCTCTGGCCAGTGGAGCTAGTGCTGGCCCCACCTGGGAGGGAGAGACCAGTGCCAGGACTGGCATCTCCCCAGTCACCGCAGCTTCATCAGATGCCACGGTCACTGGTGGATGGGCAGAGGAGCTGCTGCCATCATCCAGGGCACCCTGGGAGGAGCCCACAGAGAAGACAGGCAACTCATGTGCCAACATAAGGTCCCTGTGGACCTCCCTGCTCACCATTGATGGGTGGGCACCTAGCCGGGATACTGGGTGCCTTATCCATCTCTCACACTGGCACTGACCGCCTGAGGTTATTGTCTGTGTGAGGGCTTGCAGGTCCGAGCACAGCCGAAGGAACCCCTCATTCTGTCCCTTGAGCTGCTTCTCCATGAGAGTCACCACTCTCTTAATGGAGGAGGCAGTGCGCTCGGCCATGATAGTCAATGCAGTGCTCATGCTCCGCATGGACTCCTCCATCACGGAGACCATGGCTCACAGACCCTCATGGATTTCCACCAGATCCTCCCGCACATCTCGCTGGACATCCAGCATCTGCCACCTAATGGATGATTCCAGAGGCTTATCATCAGCCTTTAACTGAGCATTGTCTTGGTCCCCAGCAGTCTTCTGACTGCCAGTGCCCTGGGTGCTCTGTGCCTCCACCTGCACCTCAAGTGATTATGAAATGCCCTCACCAATGTGCACCGATACACTAGCTGCTGAACGAGTGCCCACCAAGATGCTGCTTTCTGCTCTGGTGCCTGCTTCAGAGGGGGGTGGTGTGATGCAGGTGCAAATAACTTCCGATGGTCCTCCAGTGCCAGGGGAGGACCTTCGGCGTCTGGAGATCAAATGCCTGCTGGTGAACCTAACAGGGAGAAGAAGAACAAGTCATTAGTTAAAATCATCACACTGTCACTGTGCATGTCAGGCATCCTGGTGAGACAATGGAGATCTGCATCATGGTGCCCTCGTCTTCCAATGATCAATGGGGACTCCAGATTCGAGGCTCCCATCAGTGAAGGGACTACACTAGAAAGGCTGCACAATCTGAAAGTCTCACCTCTGTGCACTTCGCCCTTACCTTCGTCTGGCACATGCCTCTCCATGCCCAGTTGCACAGAGAGCATGCTGCCCCTGAGCTCGAGGGCATCCTGCTCATACCTCGAAAGGACTAGGAGGTGAGCTCTCTTCCAGTTCGCGACCTTTCTATATTGTTGTGGGCCGTCTTCTCCTGAAAGGACAGAGGAGCATTGATTAGCCCACTCTCTACCTGCAGCGCCATCTCAGCCTGGCCAACCCCGCCAGAGGAACACCTCGCAGGGCACATCCGAGTCGTGTCCCTCGAGCCGCAAGGCACTCAGTCCAAGCAGCCAGGGCTCACCCTCTTGACCAGCTCCAATGTCATTGACGGTTGGCACTCAGACTCTGGCATCCCTGAGGTCCACAGGGGATGGCCACACCTTAACACATCTGCACACTGACCCATGTCAACATGGTACTCACCCTTCCTGAGCGCAGCAAGTCATTAAAGTACTTCCGGCACTGCACCCATGTGTCCGCACCACATCATGGCTGCTCACCCAGGCTGCCACCTCCTCCCATGCCCTCTTGGTGAGGTGCGGTGCCTTCTCCTTCCATCCCTGGGGACAAGGGTTTCCCTCCTGGCAGCCGCCTCCTCCAGGAGGACGGCAAGTTTCTCATCGTAAAAACAGGGAGGGGCCGAGTGCTCATCAACATAATCTTGTACACCTCGATCAGGTCGCCCCGCAGTCTTCTCTGCTCCAACGAAAACAACCTAAGTCTATCCAACCTCTCTTCATAACTTAAATGTTTCATCCCAGGCAACATCCTGGTGAATCTCCTCTGCATGCCCTCCAGTACAATCACATCCTTCCTATAATGTGGTGACTAGAACTGCACACACTACTCCAGCTGTGGCCTCACCAAGGTTCTATACAACTCCAACATGACCTCTCTACTTTTGTAAATTATGCCTCGATTGATAAAGGCAAGTGTCCCATATGCCTTTTTCACCACTCCGCTAACATACCCCTCCATTTCAGAGATCTATGGACACACACGCCCAGGTCCCATTGTTACTCAGAATTTCCTAGTGTCATGCTGTTCATTGAATACTTCCTTGTCAAATGACTCCTTCCAAAGTGTATCACCTCACACTTTTCAGGGTTAAATTCCATCTGCCACTTGTCTGCCCATTTGACCATCTCGTCTATATCTTCCTGTAGCCCAAGACACTCAACCTCACTGTTAACCACCCGACCAATCTTTGTGTCATCCGCAACCTTACTAATCCTACCCCCCACATAGTCATCTATGTCGTTTATATAAATGACAAATAATAGGGGACCCTGCACAAATCCCTGTGGTATGCCACTGGACACCCTCCGTCTCCTACAACTAAGCCAATTTTGAATCCACCTTATCAAATTACCCTGTATCCCATGTGCATTTGCCTTCTTTATAAATCTCCAGTGTGGGACCTTGTCAAAGGCTTTGCTGAAATCCATATAAACTACATCAACTGCACCACCCTCATCTACACACCTGGTCACCTCCTCAAAAAATTCAATCACATTTGTTAGGCATGACCTCCCTCTGACAAAGCCATGCTGACTTTCCCTGATCAAACTTTGCTTCTCCAAGTGGAGATAGATTCTCTGCTTCAGAATTTTCTCCAATAGTTTCCCTACCACTGACGTGAGACTCGATGGCCTGTAGTTCCCTGGCTTATTTCTACAACCCTTCTTAAATAGCGGAACCACATTAGCTGTTCTCCAGTCCTCTGGCACCTCCCCTGTGTCCAGAAAGGAATTAAAAATTTGGGTCAGAGCCCCTGCGATCTCCTCCCTTGCCTCCCTCAGCAGTCTGGGACACAAATCATCAGGACCTGGAGATTTGTCCACTTTTCAGCCTGCCAACACCTCCAATACCTTGTCACTCCCTATATCAATTTGCTTAAGAACCTCACAGTCTCTCTCGCCGAGCTTGATACCTCCATACTCATTCTCTTGGGTGCAGACGGATGTGAAGTATTTGTTCAACACTCTAGTGATGTCCTCTGGCTCCACCCATAGATTGGCCCCTTGGTCCCTTATGGGCCCTACTCTTTCCCTGGTTACCCTCTTCCCATTGATATATTTATAGAATATCTTGGGATTTTCCCTACTCTTACCAGCCAGAGCTCTCTCATATCCCCTCTTTGCTCTCCTAATTGCTTTCTTAAGCTCCACCATGCACTTTCTGTACTCCACTAATGCCTCCGCTGATTTGCTTCCCTTGTACCTGCTAAAAACTTCTCTTTTCCTTCTCATCGTATCCTGAATATCTCTAGTCATCCATGGTTCCCTGGGCCTGTTACTCCTTCCTATCACCCTAGAGGGAACATGTTGAGCCTGTACCCTCCCCATTTCCTTTTTGAACACCCCCCACTGCTCCTCTGTAGATTTCCCCACAAGTAGCTGTTCCCAGTCTACCTTGGCCAGATCCTGCCTTATTTTACTAAAATCCACTCTTCCCCCAATCCAAAACATTTTTTTGCAACTTGTCTATTTCTTTGTCATAACAAACTTAAACTGTACCATAACAAAACAGAATTACCTGGAAAAACTCAGCAGGTCTGGCAGCATCGGCGGAGAAGAAAATAGTTGACGTTTCAAGTCCTCATGACCCTTCGACAGAACTTGAGTTCGAGTCCAGGAAAGAGCTGAAATATAAGCTGGTTTAAGGTGTGTGTGTGGGGGGCGGAGAGATAGAGAGACAGAGAGGTGGAGGGGGTTGGTGTGGTTGTAGGGACAAACAAGCAGTGATAGAAGGATAGAAGCAGATCATATTTTTGATGATCTGCTTCTATCCTTCTATCACTGCTTGTTTGTCCCTACAACCACACCAACCCCCTCCACCTCTCTGTCTCTCTATCTCTCCGCCCCCCACACACACACCTTAAACCAGCTTATATTTCAGCTCTTTCCTGGACTCGAACTCAAGTTCTGTCGAAGGGTCATGAGGACTTGAAACGTCAACTCTTTTCTTCTCCGCCGATGCTGCCAGACCTGCTGAGTTTTTCCAGGTAATTCTGTTTTTGTTATGGTACAGTTTAAGTTTGTTATGACAAAGAAATAGACAAGTTGCAAAAAAATGTTTTGGATTGGGGGAAGAGTGAATTTTAGTAAAATAAGGCAGGATCTGGCCAAGGTAGACTGGGAACAGCTACTTGTGGGGAAATCTACAGAGGATCAGTGGGGGGTGTTCAAAAAGGAAATGGGGAGGGTACAGGCTCAACATGTTCCCTCTAGGGTGATAGGAAGGAGTAACAGGCCCAGGGAACCATGGATGACTAGAGATATTCAGGATACGATGAGAAGGAAAAGAGAAGCTTTTAGCAGGTACAAGGGAAGCAAATCAGCGGAGGCATTAGTGGAGTACAGAAAGTGCATGGTGGAGCTTAAGAAAGCAATTAGGAGAGCAAAGAGGGGATATGAGAGAGCTCTGGCTGGTAAGAGTAGGGAAAATCCCAAGATATTCTATAAATATATCAATGGGAAGAGGGTAACCAGGGAAAGAGTAGGGCCCATAAGGGACCAAGGGGCCAATCTATGGGTGGAGCCAGAGGACATCACTAGAGTGTTGAACGAATACTTCACATCCGTCTGCACCCAAGAGAATGAGTATGGAGGTATCAAGCTCGGCGAGAGAGACTGTGAGGTTCTTAAGCAAATTGATATAGGGAGTGACAAGGTATTGGAGGTGTTGGCAGGCTTAAAAGTGGACAAATCTCCAGGTCCTGATGATTTGTGTCCCAGACTGCTGAGGGAGGCAAGGGAGGAGATCGCAGGGGCTCTGACCCAAATTTTTAATTCCTTTCTGGACACAGGGGAGGTGCCAGAGGACTGGAGAACAGCTAATGTGGTTCCGCTATTTAAGAAGGGTTGTAGAAATAAGCCAGGGAACTACAGGCTATCGAGTCTCACGTCAGTGGTAGGGAAACAATTGGAGAAAATTCTGAAGCAGAGAATCTATCTCCACTTGGAGAAGCAAAGTTTGATCAGGGAAAGTCAGCATGGCTTTGTCAGAGGGAGGTCATGCCTAACAAATGTGATTGAATTTTTTGAGGAGGTGACCAGGTGTGTAGATGAGGGTGGTGCAGTTGATGTAGTTTATATGGATTTCAGCAAAGCCTTTGACAAGGTCCCACACTGGAGATTTATAAAGAAGGCAAATGCACATGGGATACAGGGTAATTTGATAAGGTGGATTCAAAATTGGCTTAGTTGTAGGAGACGGAGGGTGTCCAGTGGCATACCACAGGGATTTGTGCAGGGTCCCCTATTATTTGTCATTTATATAAACGACATAGATGACTATGTGGGGGGTAGGATTAGTAAGGTTGCGGATGACACAAAGATTGGTCGGGTGGTTAACAGTGAGGTTGAGTGTCTTGGGCTACAGGAAGATATAGACGAGATGGTCAAATGGGCAGACAAGTGGCAGATGGAATTTAACCCTGAAAAGTGTGAGGTGATACACAATATTGTCGTTGACATCTTTTGATGATCTGCTTCTATCCTTCTATCACTGCTTGTTTGTCCCTACAACCACACCAACCCCCTCCACCTCTCTGTCTCTCTATCTCTCCGCCCCCCACACACACACCTTAAACCAGCTTATATTTCAGCTCTTTCCTGGACTCGAACTCAAGTTCTGTCGAAGGGTCATGAGGACTCGAAACGTCAACTCTTTTCTTCTCCGCCGATGCTGCCAGACCTGCTGAGTTTTTCCAGGTAATTCTGTTTTTGTTTTGGATTTCCAGCATCCGCAGTTTTTTTGTTTTTAAACTGTACCATGTTGTGGTCGCTATCACTAAAATGCTCCCCCACCACCACTTCAGCCACCTGTCCAGCTTCATTCCCTAGAATTAGGTCCAGCACTGCATATTGACCTAAAAAGTTCTCCTGTACACATTTCAAGAAATCCACTCCATCCAAGCCCTGAACACTATGTCTATCCCAATTAATGTTGGAAAAGATGAAATCACCTAATGTAATCACCCTACTGTTATTGTGTTTACACACCTCCACAAATTGTGCACATATTTGCTTCTCAATTTCCCGCTGACTATCTGGGGGTCTATAATAAACGCCTAACAATGTGGCTGCCCCTTTTTTATTCCTAAGCTCTACCCACAAAGCTTCATTTGATGCCCCCTCCATCTCTCCTTACTGCAGTAACTGACTCCTTAACTAATAATGCAATGCCGCCTCCTCCTTTCCCCCTTCCCCTGTCTTGCCTGAAGATTCTATATCCCGAATGTTGAGCTGCCAATCCTGCCCCTCCCTCAACCATGTCTCTGTGATGACTACTGTATCACAATGCTCATCCTTAACTCATTCGTTTTACATTTAATACTCCTATCATTAAAATAGAAGCCATCCAGCCTTGCCTTACTCCCTTGAAACTTAATGTAGTTCCCAAAGAATATGGCCTCACTCTTGCTCTTGCCATGATTTACCTTGGCTCCTGAGGCCAGTTCAAACTGGTTGCAGATGTTGATCAGTCTGTGCACCAACAGTGGATCCGAACAGAAGATGTTGACATCGTCAGCCCTCTCAAACAGATGGATTTATGCCTGGTGGGATGTAAGAATTAAAAAAAAATTTCCAGCCTACCCTGGATCCAGCCACATTTTAATGAGGAGACAGGGAACCAACACACTCCCAGGAGGCTGGCGGCTCAGTTAAATATCTTAATAAGAGTACGAGCCTCACACTTTATCTCTCTTCCAGGTTTAACCCTGGTTAGCTGGATATCTTGGGTCTTAGAAAACATGGTATCTTAATGGAGGCAAAGACTGTTGTGTGGATGAGTTAAGTGCCTGTTCCAACACTGCCTGTGTGCCAAGAGGATAAGTACACCAACCTGATCTGCACAGCTCCTTGTGATCAGACACACTACCCCATGATCAGACTTCACCAGGATCACCTACACTCATCACTGACCCCTCCCTCGCAACTGTGGTCACTGATTTCCTACCCAAACCCCAGTCACTGACACCAAGGTCACTGAGCCATTCGCATGCTCACCAGGTTCTCCCCTTTTCTTCCTCATCTATGTCTGTACTTACAATACCCAAGCCTACAATCCACACTGCCATGATCTCTACCTGAGCTGCAGGAAACCTACTTGCTCCTGGACAGAGAGCTTCTTATACCTCTTTCACTGCTCAATAGGGAGCCAAGACTCTCAATTCCAGGCACGAAACCTGTTGGAGAAATAAACCATGCACACTGTGGAGTTAACCTCCACTGCTCCAGAATTCCACACTCCTCACCAACCCCCACCCCCCTATTTCCCACAGTCAAGAGTCAGGTCATTGTCTCAATATTTATAGACTTCATCACAGCAGTCAAAAGTAAAGTGTCTGTTTCAAACTGTCAATGTTGGGAGATCCATAATTATGTCCACACCTGAAAGAATTTGGAAAGTCTACAGTGTTACAGTATTCTTCTTCCAGCAATTGGAAATGTCAAGTCAAACTAGTCGACCAAACAGCAGCCACAAAACTGAGGGTCCACTCCAGTCCACACCATCAATGTGCACTTAAATACCTCACTAAGAGCTTACTGCCATGTCTCAGGCATCTGTCAATCAAGTTCCAAGCAGAGCTATCACTCAGCCATTTCCTGAGTTTAGAGTGCTGTCCAGGTGCCATGCTTTGATATTTTTACTGATTTCATCTGGAAGGGACCGGTTACATAAGTGATTTATAAGAATGGTAACATGGACTTGAGGGGCTTCAATTATGTAGAGAGATTAGGGACACTCTTCAGAGTCGAGAGAATTCAGAGGAGATTTAATAGAGAAATTCAAAATTTTGTAGGGTTTTGATAGAATAAGGGGAAACTATTTCCAGTGGCAGAGGATAATACCCAGAGGACACAGATCTAAAATAATTAACAAAAACATTGTATTTCCTGCCACCACACTCAGACAGGGTCAGTGTCACTGACGCCATTGTTATGCGCCCGTTGTTGCTGCCTCCTGCTTGCTGCCCCCCTCACTACCCCGCTCGCTGCTTCGTTTGGGGAGCATGGTGAAGAGTGAAGCAGCGAGTGAGGGCTCAAGAGTTGGGAGAGGGGCAGCGAAAGGGTCGACAAGATGGGTAGCAAGTGGGAGGTGAGCAGGGCGATCAGTTAGGCAACGAGGGGGTCGGGATTGGGACTGCAATTGACAGGCACTCAAAACGATGTTCTTTGATAAGGCTGCTACCTGCGGGGTCACTAGCAGTGATGTCACAGGCACAGCGACTGCAGCTGTTGTGAGTGCACCTCCTGCAGTTGTGGCAATAAACACACCCAACAAAATAATCCAAAGGGACGATGTTTTACTCAACTAATTATTATCACCTGGTTTGCACACCCTGCAATTGTGGTGCAAATTTATTCAGTAATAATTTCCAAAAGAAAATTGTGTCACTATTTAAAAGCAAAAATGTGTGGGGCCACGAGGAAAGCACAGTGGAGTGGGAATAATTGCAGCTCTTCATGAGAACTGGCAGAAGCATGAAGGGCTGAATGGTCTTTTATTGTTATTATTTTATAATTCTAGAAACATGACCAATAAGATCACCATGAGAATTGGGAGAATGACAAGCAACAAGAACTTTCAATGATTACAATTTACAGTGCCAGTATGGTGCGTATCTCAGTGAACGCTTTCCTCCCTGTTTACAGTGCCCGTACTGTGTGTAACTCATTGAATGCTGCCCTCCCCTGTTTACAGTGCCCGTACTGTGCGTATCTCAGTAAACGCTTTCCTCCCCTGTTTACAGTGCCCGTACTGTATGTATCTCAGTGAACACTGCCCTCTCCTGTCTCCTCTCAGCATCTTAGATGCCAGTCTTCAACCAATTCAGTTTAGTCCACGTTGATAGCATGGAACATCTGAGTACTCTGGATACTGCAAAGGGTATGGACCCTGACAACATTTGGCTTTAGTAATGAAGACTTGTGCTTCTGTGTCACTAGCCAAGCTATTCCAGTACAGTTTCAACACAGGCCTACCTCTACCTGATAAAGTGGAGAATTGCTTAAGTATGTGCTCTCCACAAAAAGCTGGACAAATCCAATCTGCCCAGTTACAGCCCCATCAGTCTACTATCAATCATCAATAAAGTGATGGAGGGTGTCGTTGATAGTGCTAGCAAGCAGCACTTGCTCTGCAGTAACCTTGCTCAGTTTGGGTTTCACCAGAACCACTTATCTCGTGACCTCATGATATAGCCTTAACATCAAGGCAACATTAGGCTTCAAGGAGCCAAATAAAACTGGAGTCAATGGGAATCGGGAAAACTCTCCGCCGGTTGGGGTGTTTTTTAATTCATTTACAGGATGTGGGCATTGCTGGCTAGGCCAGCATTTATTGCCCATTCCTAATTGCCCCCCTGAGAATGTGGTGGTGAGCTATCTTCTTGAACCACTGGAGTCTCTGTGGTGTAGATACACCCACAGTGCTGTTAGGGAGGGAGTTCAAGGATTTTGACCCAGCAACAGTGAAGAAACGGTGATATATTTCCAAGTCAGGATAGTGAGTGGCTTGGAGGGGAACTTCCAGCTGATGGTGTTCCCATGTGTTTGCTGCCCTTCTCTTTCTAGATGGTAGCAGTCGCGGCTTTGGAAAGTGCTGACTAAGAGCCCTGGTGAATTCCTGCAGTGCACCTTGTATATGGTACACACTGCTGTTACTGTGCGTCCGTGGTAGAGGGAGTGAATGTTTGTGGATGGGGTGACAATCAAGCCGCCTGCTTTGTCCTGGTTGGTGTTGAGCTTCTTCAACATTCTTGAAGCCGCACTCATCTAGTCAAGTGGGGTGTATTCCATCACATTCCTGATTTGTAGATGGTGGACAGGCTTTGGGGAGTCAGGAGGTGAGTTAGTCGCCGCAGGATTCCTAGCCTCTGACCTGTTCTTGTAGCCACAGTATTTATATGGCTAGTCCAGTTCAGTTTCTGCTCAATGGTAACCCCAAGGATGTTGATAGAGGGGGATTCAGCGATGGTAATGCCAGTGAATGTCAAGGGAAGATGGTTAGATTCTCTCTTGTTGAAGAGATGGTCATTGCCTAGTACATTATCGTTGGTGGGGTGTGGTTAAATATAGCTGTAATGTTTTTGGATGAGTAATCCAGAGGCCTGGATTTATATTCCAGCGACATGAGTTCAAATCCCAAGGTCACTGGGTAATGTAAATTCAGTTACTTCAATAAATCTGGAATAAAAGGCTAGTCCTAGTAATGATGGTTATGAAGCTACCGGATTATTGTCAAAATCCATCTGGTTCACTAACATCTTTCAGGGGAGGAAATCTACTGTCCTTACTTGGTCTGGCCTATGTGTAATTCCAGACCCACAGTAATGAGGTTGACTCTTAACTGCTCTTTGAAGCGGCCCTTTCAAGCCACTCAGTTCAAGGGCAATTAGGGATGGGCAATAAATGCTGGCCTCGTCAGCGATGCCCCCATCCTAAGAATCAGTAGTTAAAAAATAAAGGTGTGTGTGTAACTTGGCACTTAGCAACTTAAGCATGATTGTTGTCCACATGAAGCAGGCACGGACTTCTTCATTATCTTTAGAGTTGGGAACGGTACTTAACACAGCAAAATCATCAGCGAATATCCCCACTTCTGTCCTTATGATGGAAGGACGATCATTGATGAAGCAGCTGAAGATGGTTGGACCTAGGACACTTCCCTGAGGAATTCCTGCAGTGATATCCTGGAACTGAGATGATTGACCTCCAACAGCCACAACCATCTTCCTTTGTGCTAGGCATGACTAACCTTACCCAACTGCTCATCCAAGTAATTGGAGGGTATCCCATCACATTCCTGACTTGTGCCTTGTAGATGGTGGACAGGCTTTGGGGAGTCAGGAGGTGCATTCCTTGCCACAAGATTCACAGCATCTGACCTGTTCTTGTAGCCACAGTATTTATATGGCTAGTCCAGTTCAGTTTCTGCTCAATGGTAACCCCCAGGATGTTAATAGGATCTGATTGTGGCTTCAATGTCACTATCCTGCCTACCCCCGATACCCTTTGATTCCCTTGTTAGTAAAGAATCTATCTATCTCTGCCTTAAAAATATTCAGTGACCCTACCTCTATCTCTAGTTGAGGATGTCCACAGACTTACGACCCTTTGAGAGGAATCATTTCTCCTATCTCTGGCTTAAATGGAAGACCCCTTATTTTTGTTCTGCTTCTGGTCTCTCCCACATCCTGGAGGTTACCATTTAAAAAGAATGACTCTAGGAGAAGTCTGCACCATCCACGGCTAATGAAGGAAGTTAAAGATTGAAAGAAAATTGAAAGAAAGAGCATACAATTCTGCAAAGATTAGAGGTGGGTCAGAAGGTTGGACAGGATTGAAAAACCAGCAAAGTATGAATAAAAAAGAGGGAGAAATTAGAGTATGAGAGAAAGCTGGTAAGAGATATAAAACCAAATAATTACAGATAATTCTACACGTAATGAAAAAGTAGCTAAAGTGAGCATTGGTCCTTTAGAGAGTGAGATTGGGGAATTAATAATGGAAAACAAGGAAATGGCAGAAGTGTTGAACAGATATTTTGTGTCTGTCTTCACTGTGGAGACACAAGAATAGTGGAAAATCAAGAGGTAACAGGGAGGCAAGAAGTTAAAACAATCACTATCGCCAGAGGAAAAGTAATAGGCATATTAATGAAATTAAAGGTTGACAAGTCCCCTAGACCTGATGGCCGGCATCCTAGGCTCTTTAAAGAAATAGCTGCAGAAATAGTGGATGCATTGGTTGTAATCTTCCAAAATCCCCAAGATTCTGGAAAGAGCCCAGTGGATTGAAAAATTGCAAATGTGACAAGAAAGGAGGGAGACAGAAATCTGGAAACTATAGGTCAGTTAGCCTAACATCAGTTGAACAGAAAATGCTAGAATCTGTTTCTAAGGAGGTAATAGCAGGACATTTAAAAAATCATAGTAGAAGCAGGCAGAGTCAACATGGTTTTGTGAAGGGGAAATGATGTTTGACTAATTCTTTGATCTCGAATTCTTTGATGAAGTAACAAGCAAGGCAGGTAAAGGGGAACCTGTAGATGTGGTGCACTTGCATTTCCAAAAAGCATTCGAATAAGTACCACATCAAAGGTTACTTCATAAAATAAGAACTTGTGGTGTGGCCGGTAACATATTAGCTTGGATAGAGGATTGCTTGGCTAACGGGAAGCAGAGAGAGGAAAATGGGTCATTTTTGGGTTGGCAAACTGTAACTTGTGGAGTTCCACAGGGGTCACTGCTGGGGCCTCAACTATTTACAATCTATATTAATAACTTGGAAGAAGGGACCGAATGTATGGTAGCTAAATTTGCTGGACACTAAGATAGGTAGGAAAATAAGTTGTTAAGAGGACAAAGAATCCACAAAGGGATTTGGATAGGTTAAATGAATGGGAAAAAAATTGACAAATGGGGTGCAATGTTGGAAAATTGTCCACTTTGGCAGAAAGAATAGCAATGCAAGACATTATTTAAACAGAGAGAGACTGCAGAACTCTGGGGTCAGAGGGATCTGAGTGTCCTGGCACATGAATGTTAGTTTGCAGGTTAGTATACAGCAGACGATTAGGAAGGTGAATGGCATGTTGGCAATTATTGCAAGGGGAATCGAATATATGAGTAGGGAAGTGTTGCTACAGCTGTGCAGGGCCTTAATGAGATCGCATCAGGAGTACTGTGTACAGTTTTGGTCTCCTTAAGAAAGGATATAATTGCACTTGAAACTGTTCAGAGAAGGTTCACTCGACTGATTCCTGGGATGAGGGACTTATCTTGTGAGGAAAGGTTGAGCAGGTTGGGCCTATACCCATTGAAGTTTAGAAGAATGAGAGGTGATCTTATTGAAACATATAAGATCCTGAGGGGACTTGACAGGGTGGATGCTGAAAGGATGTTCCCCCTTGTGGGAGAGAATAGAACTAGGGGACACCATTTAAAAATAAGTGCTTTCTTTTAAGATGGAGATGAGGAGAAATTTTTTCTCTCAGAGAGTTGTTAGTCTGTGGAATTCTCTTCCCAGAAGGTAATGGTCATTGAATATATTCAAGGCTGAGTTAGATAGAATTTTGACTGACAAGGGAGTCAAGAGTTAGACAGGAAAGTGGTGTTGAGGCCACAGTCAGATCAGCCATGATCTTATTGAATGGCAGAGCAGCCTTGAGGGTCTGAATGGCCAATCATTTCTCCTAATTCCTACGTTCTTGTATATACAGCCCATCGATCATCATTCTATCCCATTCCTGAATCTTGGAGGGAATTTACTGTCCACACATAATTCTCATACCTTTAAAACAAAGATCAAACATTGGTCCTATTTTATTTGTTCGCGCGCTTAACATTTTATCATCTTTAAAATCCAAATCTCAATAACAGTATTGCTTTTGTCAATGTTCAATTTTATTTCCCACACCTCCTGCAAAGACACTTCTTCCTTGATTCTCAGGAACATCTAGACTGCGTTCTACTAATTTCTTTTTTAATTCATTCTTTCATAGAATGTGGCTGTCACTGGCTGGGCCAGCATTTATTGCCCATCCCCCTATTGCCTTTTAAGTGGTGGTGGTGAGCTGCCTTGTTAAACTGCTCCAGTCCCTGTGGTGTAGGTACACCCACAGGAATAAAAAGAGAAAATGCTGGAAAAACTCAGCAGGTCTGGCAGCATCTGTGGAGAGAGAAACAGAGTCAATGTTTTGAGTCCGTATGACTCTTCTTAAAAAGAATCTGCTCTGCTTAGCTTTTCCAGCATTTTCTGTTTTTATTTCAGATTTCCAGCACCTGCAGTATTTTGCTTTTATATAAAAGTAGGACTGTTTTGCTACAGTTGTATACAGTATTGGTGAAATCACACCTGGAGTACTGGGTACATTTTTGGTTTCCTTATTTAAGAAAATATGTCCAAGTGTTAGAGGCAGCTCAGAGAAGGCTCACTCCACTGATATCTGGGATGGGAAGGTTATTTTTACCATGAAAGGTTGGACAATGTGGGCCTGTATCAATTGGAGTTTAGAAGAATGAGAGGTGATCTTATTGAAACATATAAGATCCTGAGGGGACTTGACAGGGTGAATGCTGAAAGGATGTTCCCCCTTGTGGGAGAGACTAGAACTAGGTGTTACAGTTTTAAATAAGGGGTTGCCCATTTAAGATGGAGATGAGGAGAATTTTTTTCCCTGAGGGTCATGGGTCTTCCCCAGAGAGCGGTGGAGGTAGGGTCATTGAATATCTTTAAAGCAGTGGTGGGTAACTCCTTGATTAACAAGGGAGTCAAAGAGTATTGGGGGTAGGTGGGAATGTCAGATCAGCCATGATCTTATGAAACGGCGAAGCAGGCATGAAAGGGCTGAATGGCCTATTCCTGCTCCTAACTCTTATATTTGTAAGTCAGGATGGTGTGTGGTTTGGAGGTGGTGGTGTTCCCATGCATTTCCTGTCCTTGTCCTTCTAGATATTGGAGGTCATGGGCTTGAAAGGTGCTGTTGAAGGAGCTGGCCATTGTCTGTAAGGTATGATTCCGTGAGGCTGACTATGTCAGGCTGTTGCTTGACTAGTCTGTGAGATAGCTCTCCCAATTTTGGCACAAGCCCCCTGATGTTAGTAAGGAGGGCTTTACAGGATTGACAGGACTGGGTTTTCTGTTGTCATTTCTGGTGCCTAGGTCGATGCTAGGTGACCTGTCCGGTTTAATTCCTTCTTGACTTTTCTGTACTGATTTGATACTGAGTGGCTCGCTAGGCTATTTCAGCCATGTTGCTGTGGGTCTGGTGCCACATGTAGGCCAGACTAGGTAAGGATGGCAGATTTCCTTCCCTAAAGGTCACTGATGAACCAGATGGGTTTTTATGACAATTGACAATGGTCACCATTACTGAGACTAAGGGGCAAAATTTAGCCCTTGTCGGGCGAGCTCGGCGGGGACAGGTGGGAAGCCGCCCGCGATCGAGGCTGGAAGGTGATTTCATGCTGGTGGGCCAATTAAGCGTGAGCGTGAACTTTACACTTGAGAATCTCCCTGAGGCACAGAGCTGTCTCAGGGAGATGAAGAGTTTTCCAAAAAAGAAAAATTGAAAAACGTTATACAACATTTCTCCTCATGTAACATGAGTTACATGAGCAGGGACATGTTATAAAATAAAAAATTTAAAATTTAATTAACTTTTATTTCTTTTTTGAAACCGCTTCCTGACTGTTGGATGAAGTTTCCTAAAAAGTGCAAAGGCCACTTAGTCTTTTCGCCTGCCCATCAGCCGAAATATTGCGCGACTGTGCATTGACATTGGGACACTCACCCGACATCAACATGCGTCATTTTACAGTCAACCAGGTTGGCATGCGCCCACCTGTCAAGGTAAAAATTTTGCCCTAGCTTTTAATTATAGATTTATTGAGTGAATTTAAATTGTACCAGCTGCCTTGGTGGGATTTGAACCAGAGCATTAGCCTGGGCCTCTGGATTACTAGTCCAGTGACATTACCACTACACCATTACCTCCTCTTAAATTTTATTTAAAGTTTGATGATCCCTTTAAACTTCAGATAAATTTTCCCTTCCTGAATACTTGAAACATCAACTTATATATCAACAGAAAATGCTGGAAAATCTCATCCGGTCTGACAGCATCTGTGGCGAGAGAAATACAGTTAACATTTTGAGTCTGTATGACCAAGAGCTCTGAAGAAGGGTCATACAGCCTCGAAATGTTAACTGTGTTAACTGATGTCTACAAATAAGTTTGTAAATCCTTAAAATCGCCTCAGTCGCTTACTGCACCATGCAGACCTGAAAATTATTGTCATCTATTTAAAAGAAAAGGAGAGAATCCACTGTGGCTCTCCTCAGGAGCTTAAGGTGTTAATTGTCAAACCACATCTCCCAATTTAGAGTTTAACAATACACAATATATAAACTTAAGTTCAACTGCACTTAAGTTGTTGAGTGGTGAATTAAAGAAAGTTGTCAGCGGAAAGGGTTAACTTCTTTGCTTCCAGTCCTACTCAGACCCTCTCCCACAAACTATCCTTTATCGATACATTGATGACTGTTTCGGTGCTGCTTCATGCTCTCATCTGGACCTAGAAAAATTTACCAATTTTGCTTCTAATTTCCACCCCTTATCACCTTCACATGGTCCATCTCCGACACTTCCCTCCCCTTCCTTGACCTCTCCGTCTGAATTTCTGGTGATAGACTGTCCACCAATATCCATTACAAGCCCATCGACTCCCACAGCTACCTCGACCACAGCTCCTCACACCCTGCTTCCTGTAAGGACTCCATCCCAGTTCTTTACCTCCATCGTATCTGTTCTGATGATGCCACTTTCCAAAACGGTGCTTCTGACATGTCTTCCTTCTTCCTTAACTGAGGTTCCCCCCCTGTGGTTGACAGGGCCCTCAACCGTGTCTGACCCATTTCCACCGCATCCGCCTCCCAGAAACGTGATAGGCTCCCCCTTGTCCTCACTTAAAACCTCACCAGCCTCTGCATTCAAAGGATCATTCTCCGCCATTTCTGCCAACTCCAGCATGATGCCACCACCAAACACATCTTCCCCTCACCATCCAGCCCCCCCAACCCCACCCGTCAGCATTCCATAGGGACCATTCCCTCCAGGACACCCTGGTCCACTCCTCCATCAACCCCTACAGCTCATCCCCTTCCCACAGCAGCTTCTCATGTAACTGCAGAAGGTGCAACACCTGCCCCTTTACCTCCTCCCGTCTCACCGTCCAAGGGCCCAAACATTCCTTTCAGATGAAGCAGCATTTCGCTTGCACTTCCCTCAATTTGGCCAACTGCATCCACTGCTCCCAATGTGGTCTCCTCTACATTGGAGAGACTATATGCAGACTGAATGACCGCTTCGTGGAACACCTTCGGTCTGTCCACAAGCATTACCCAGACCTCCCTGTCGCTTGCCATTTCAACACTCCACCCTGCTCTCATGCCCACATGTCTGTCCTTGGCCTGCTGCATTGTTCCAGTGAAGCTCAACGCAAACTGGAGGAACAGCTCATCTTCCGATTAGACACTTTACAGCCTTCCGGACTTAACATTGAGTTCAACAACTTCAGATCATGAACTCTCCCCTCTATCTATACCCCCTTTTTATCCCTTTTTTCAAAATTCATTTTTATTTTTCATCCACTTATTTTCATTTTTATTTTCATTCATTTGTTTGATCCCCATTTTCTATCCCATTTTCGATCCCTTTCCCCGCCATCACCAGCCCCTCCTCCTACCCCACCCCCATCTGTCACTTATTCATGTTGTATTTTTCACAGTGCTTACCCTTGTCCTGCTGTTATCACATTCTACTTTCTTACCCGAATGCCAGTATCAGCACCTCCTTTAGCCCTTACCACTAACACTAACACCCCCTCTGTCCTTTTGTTTATAGAAACATAGAAACTAGGAGCAGGAGTAGGCTATTCGGCCCTTCGAGCCTGCTCTGCCATTCATTATGATCATGGCTGATCATCCAACTCAATAGCCTGCTCCCGCTTTCTCCCCATACCCTTTGAGCCCTTTCACTCCAAGAAACATGCAATATTTTGGTCTCAACTACTTTCTGTAACGAATTCCACAGGCTCACCAATCTCTGGGTGAAGAAATTTCTCCTCATCTCAGTCCTAAATGGTGAGGAGAAATTTCTTCACCCAGAGAGTGTTCACGACACCTTTGTCAATCTCTCCTTTCCAGTTTCACCCGCTCCAGTGTACATTTCATCATGTTTAACTTCGCTTCAGCTGTGAAGGAGGGTCATGCAGACTTGAAACATAAACACTGTTTCTCTCTCCACAGATGCTGTCAGACCTGCTGAGATTTTCCAACATTTTCTGTTTTTGTTTCAGATTTCCAGCATCCACAGAATTTTACTTTTAACTTCTTTGCTTTTTTGCTAGAAAGTGGAGTGAAACATTGTCAGTTGTGTACAACTGAATTACTTCATATAAATTTTAATAGAAGGTACCAAGAGTTACCAATTATTATGCTCAGCAATTGAAAATCCTTTAGAACAGTAGAAATCATTAGGAACATAAATTAATTAAAAAATATTCTCTTCAGGAAAGGCAGCCATTTAGATTGAACCCCAATTATTTTTAGCCCTTTTAAAGAGATTTCCAAACAAGAATTTCAAGAAGGCAGCTCACCACCTCCGTCTGAAGGGTGATTAGGGATGGGCAATAAACGCTGGCTTAGACAGTGACACCCACATTCCATAAATGAATATAAATAAGGACACAATGCAGAATAAATCAAACAAAACAAAATAAGGTGTGCTTAAAAAAAGATAAATTCCACCAATTATCCTGTTCTTTCAGGAACCTTTCCAAATTACTAATAAAACAAAAGGAAAAGTTAGTTTTCACAGTGAAATAAAATCTTCAACATTCTTTACACCAAAGGGTTGAATAGGGTGGAGCCTGTGGGCTCTAAACGTTCAGAAAGGCTTTTTAAAGAGACCATGCAATGCAACTTTGCAGTCTTTAACAGTAGAAAATCTTTCTCATTTCTCCCTTATTCTAATATAGATTAATTCATCTTTATTTCACTTAAATCAATTTTCAATTCCTACATCCATTCTGCAATAATCCAAAATCTTGAACTCAAGAGCCTATGTCCTCACTCAGGCTTGTTACCTCTTAGCAAAATTCCAAACACTTTTCTCTGATATGTGGGAGAGGTACAACATAGATTCAAAGATGAAGGGAATACTGAAGGCCCAGTCTTGCTCTCTATTCAGCCACAGGAACTGCAATAACTATCTCAACATCCCAACACCAATTCCATATCCTCATTTTAATTTTTCAGCTAACATCTTACTTTCCAGGCTAGTCAAGCAGCTGTGCCACTCGAGCGGCATTAATCCCTGAGAGTGCCAATGATTGCTCCTCTTTTAACCCCTCGTGCGCAAAGTTAAAACTCGAATGAGTGCTCTGGTGCTGCAGAACCATTGGCGCAACTGGGCAAGCCTGAGGATCCCACTGGGGAAGGTGGCCACGGAACACTGATGGGGGATTGCGCTCCTAATCCCTCACATTATGTTTAAGTAGACATTGAAAAGTCACCAAGCAAAGCACGAAGCCTTGGAGTACAGGTTAGGACAATGCCTGTCCTGAGATGAGAGTTCAGGAGGCAGTCGAATGACCAAAGCTGTCGCCACTCGGTCATGTGGTGTGGGGCGGTGCTGGGTGGGGTTTTGGTCAACCATCATGTGCAATAAACACCTGGTATCCATGTGGTGGCCTGGACTCCCTGCCATGCATAAAGGAGCCTTGAAAGGCAGCTGCAGGTGATGGCTTGATGAAGAGTGGTCCTTAGGAGACAATTGCTGACCCTCGTATCACTCCCATTGATACTGCAGTAAGGAGACCATCAGGACGATAGGATCTGGTGATCTCGCTGTCTGTCTCAGTGCTTATGGGTAGGAGAGAAGACGGAGAAGAATGTGATGGAAGCACCTGGCTCACCAAAGGGAGGAGCAGAACCCTGAAGATGCACACAGAGGATGAACCCCACAGAGCCCTCGATCACAGGTGCCTCACTAGACCCAGGGTTTACAGACTATACATGTGCTACCTGCAGAAGAGCAAGATCCAGTGTCACTGACGACTGCACATGTCAAGGGAACTGGTCACTCACATATGCCACCTTTGGCAGGGTTTGGTGCCACGGGGACTCAGAGGGCATCCACTGCCACTGTCAGTGAAGGTGATCACTGAGCTCAATTTCTTCAGCATGTCGCTCTTTCCAGGCCTCCACTGGGAACCTGTGCAGGATCCCACACGCCTCCACCCACAAATGTATCCAGGAGGTCACCGATGCCATTTTTGCCATGACACACAACTTTGTCAATTTCAACCACAATCAGGTGACCCGGGAAGCGACAGCGCTGGGAATTGCTGAGATTTCCGGATTCCCGCAGGTGCAGGGAGCCATCGACCATAATCATGTGGCTCTTAAATCTCCCTGGCAACAAGCAGTCCAGTATGTGAACCCCAAAGGCTTCCGCTCTCTCAATATTCAGTTGGTCTGTGACCAGAACAAACTGATCATGCAGGTTTGTGCAAGATACTCTGGAAGCATCAATCACTTGGACATCCTCAGCAGATCTCAGACCCCTGACAACTTCCAGGGACAACACAGGCTGCAGGGCTGGCTCTTCAGGGAAAAGGGCTGCCCGCAAAGTACATGCTGGAGGGTGTGGGTGACACTGTGACAGTGTGTGTCTCTGTGCTGGTGGAGGGTGTGGGTGACGGTGTGACGGTGTGTGTCTCTGTGCTGGTGGAGGGTGTGGGTGACGGTGTGTGTCCCTGTGCTGGTGGAGGGTGTGGGTGACACTGTGACGGTGTGTGTCTCTGTGATGGTGGAGGTTGTGTGTGACGGTGTGTGTCTCTGCGCTGGTGGAGGGTGTGGGTGACGGTGTGTGTATCTGTGCTGGTGGAGGGTGTGGGTGACGGTGTGTGTCTCTGTGCTGGTGGAGGGTGTGGGTGACGGTGTGTGTCTCTGTGCTGGTGGAAGTGTGGGTGACGGTGTGTGTCTCTGTGCTGGTGGAGGGTGTGGGTGACGGTGTGTGTCTCTGTGCTGGTGGAGGGTGTGGGTGACGGTGTGTGTCTCTGTGCTGGTGGAGGGTGTGGGTGACGGTGTGTGTCTCTGTGCTGGTGGAGGGTGTGGGTGACACTGTGACGGTGTGTGTCTCTGTGCTGGTGGAGGGTGTGGGTGACGGTGTGTGTCTCTGTGCTGGTGGAGGGTGTGGGTGACACTGTGACGGTGTGTGTCTATGTGCTGGTGGAGGGTGTGGGTGACGGTGTGATGGTGTGTGTCTCTGTGCTGGTGGAGGGTGTGCGTGACGGTGTGATGGTGTGTGTCTCTGTGCTGGTGGAGGGTGTGGGTGATGGTGTGTGTCTCTGTGCTGGTGCAGGGTGTGGGTGACGGTGTGTGTCTCTGTGCTGGTGGAGGGTGTGGGTGACGGTGTGTGTCTCTGTGCTGGTGGAGGGTGTGGGTGACGGTGTGTGTCTCTGTGCTGGTGGAGGGTGTGGGTGACGGTGTGTGTCTCTGTGCTGGTGGAGGGTGTGGGTGACACTGTGACGGTGTGTGTCTCTGTGCTGGTGGAGGGTGTGGGTGACGGTGTGATGGTGTGTGTCTCTGTGCTGGTGGAGGGTGTGGGTGACGGTGTGATGGTGTGTGTCTCTGTGCTGGTGGAGGGTGTGGGTGATGGTGTGTGTCTCTGTGCTGGTGGAGGGTGTGGGTGATGGTGTGTGACTGTGCTGGTGGAGGGTGAGGGTGACGGTGTGTGTCTCTGTGCTGGTGGAGGGTGTGGGTGACATTGTGACGGTGTGTGCCTCTGTGCTGCTGGAGGGTGTGGGTGACGATGTGTGTCTCTGTGCTGGTGGAGGGTGTGGGTGACGGTGTGTGTCTCTGCGCTGGTGGAGGGTGTGGGTGACGGTGTGTGTCTCTGTGCTGGTGGAGGGTGTGGGTGACACTGTGACGGTGTGTGTCTCTGTGCTGGTGGAGGGTGTGGGTGACGGTGTGACGGTGTGTGTCTCTGTGCTGGTGGAGGGTGTGGGTGACGGTGAGTGTCTCTGTGCTGGTGGAGGGTGTGGGTGAGGGTGTGACGGTGTGTGTCTCTGTGCTGGTGGAGGGTGTGGGTGATGGTGTGTGTCTCTGTGCTGGTGGAGGGTGTGGGTGACGGTGTGTGTCTCTGTGCTGGTGGAGGGTGTGGGTGACGGTGTGTGTCTCTGTGCTGGTGGAGGGTGTGGGTGACGGTGTGTGTCTCTGTGCTGGTGGAGGGTGTGGGTGACGGTGTGTGTCTCTGTGCTGGTGGAGGGTGTGGGTGACGGTGTGTGTCTCTGTGCTGGTGGAGGGTGTGGGTGATGCTGTGACGGTGTGTGTCTCTGTGCTGGTGGAGGGTGTGGGTGACGGTGTGTGTCTCTGTGCTGGTGGAGGGTGTGGGTGACGGTGTGACGGTGTGTGTCTCTGTGCTGGTGGAGGGTGTGGGTGACGGTGTGACGGTGTGTGTCTCTGTGCTGGTGGAGGGTCTGGGTGACGGTGTGTGTCTCTGTGCTGGTGGAGGGTGTGGGTGACGGTGTGTGTCTCTGTGCTGGTGGAGGGTGTGGGTGATGCTGTGACGGTGTGTGTCTCTGTGCTGGTGGAGGGTGTGGGTGACGGTGTGTGTCTCTGTGCAGGTGGAGGGTGTGGGTGACGGTGTGACGGTGTGTGTCTCTGTGCTGGTGGAGGGTGTGGGTGACGGTGTGTGTCTCTGTGCTGGTGGAGGGTGTGGGTGACGGTGTGTGTCTCTGTGCTGGTGGAGGGTGTGGGTGACGGTGTGTGTCTCTGTGCTGGTGGAGGGTGTGGGTGACGGTGTGTGTCTCTGTGCTGGTGGTGGGTGTGGGTGACGCTGTGACGGTGTGTGTCTCTGTGCTGGTGGAGGGTGTGGGTGACGGTGTGTGTCTCTGTGCTGGTGGAGGGTGTGGGTGACGGTGTGACGGTGTGTGTCTCTGTGCTGGTGGAGGGTGTGGGTGACGGTGTGTGTCTCTGTGCTGGTGGAGGGTGTGGGTGACGGTGTGTGTCTCTGTGCTGGTGGAGGGTGTGGGTGACGCTGTGACGGTGTGTGTCTCTGTGCTGGTGGAGGGTGTGGGTGACAGTGTGACGGTGTGTGTCTCTGTGCTGGTGGAGGGTGTGGGTGACACTGTGACGGTGTGTGTCTCTGTGCTGGTGGAGGGTGTGGGTGACGGCGTGTGTCTCTGTGCTGGTGGAGGGTGTGGGTGACGGTGTGTGTCTCTGTGCTGGTGGTGGGTGTGGGTGACGCTGTGACGGTGTGTGTCTCTGTGCTGGTGGAGGGTGTGGGTGACGGTGTGTGTCTCTGTGCTGGTGGAGGGTGTGGGTGACGGTGTGACGGTGTGTGTCTCTGTGCTGGTGGAGGGTGTGGGTGACGGTGTGTGTCTCTGTGCTGGTGGAGGGTGTGGGTGACGGTGTGTGTCTCTGTGCTGGTGGAGGGTGTGGGTGACGCTGAGACGGTGTGTGTCTCTGTGCTGGTGGAGGGTGTGGGTGATGCTGTGACGGTGTGTGTCTCTGTGCTGGTGGAGGGTGTGGGTGACGGTGTGTGTCTCTGTGCTGGTGGAGGGTGTGGGTGACGGTGTGACGGTGTTTGTCTCTGTGCTGGTGGAGGGTGTGGGTGACGGTGTGACGGTGTGTGTCTCTGTGCTGGTGGAGGGTGTGGGTGACGGTGTGTGTCTCTGTGCTAGTGGAGGGTGTGGGTGACGGTGTGTGTCTCTGTGCTGGTGGAGGGTGTGGGTGATGCTGTGACGGTGTGTGTCTCTGTGCTGGTGGAGGGTGTGGGTGACGGTGTGTGTCTCTGTGCAGGTGGAGGGTGTGGGTGACGGTGTGACGGTGTGTGTCTCTGTGCTGGTGGAGGGTGTGGGTGACGGTGTGTGTCTCTGTGCTGGTGGAGGGTGTGGGTGACGGTGTGTGTCTCTGTGCTGGTGGAGGGTGTGGGTGACGGTGTGTGTCTCTGTGCTGGTGGAGGGTGCGGGTGACGGTGTGTGTCTCTCTGCTGGTGGAGGGTGTGGGTGACGGTGTGTGTCTCTGCGCTGGTGGAGGGTGTGGGTGACGGTGTGTGTCTCTGTGCTGGTGGAGGGTGTGGGTGAAGGTGTGTGACTCTGTGCTGGTGGAGGGTGTGGGTGACGCTGTGACGGTGTGTGTCTCTGTGCTGGTGGAGGGTGTGGGTGATGGTGTGTGTCTCTGTGCTGGTGAAGGGTGTGGGTGATGGTGTGTGTCTCTGTGCTGGTGGTGGGTGTGGGTGACGCTGTGACGGTGTGTGTCTCTGTGCTGGTGGAGGGTGTGGGTGACGGTGTGTGTCTCTGTGCTGGTGGAGGGTGTGGGTGACGGTGTGACGGTGTGTGTCTCTGTGCTGGTGGAGGGTGTGGGTGACGGTGTGTGTCTCTGTGCTGGTGGAGGGTGTGGGTGACGGTGTGTGTCTCTGTGCTGGTGGAGGGTGTGGGTGACGCTGTGACGGTGTGTGTCTCTGTGCTGGTGGAGGGTGTGGGTGACGGTGTGACGGTGTGTGTCTCTGTGCTGGTGGAGGGTGTGGGTGACGCTGTGACGGTGTGTGTCTCTGTGCTGGTGGAGGGTGTGGGTGACGGTGTGTGTCTCTGCGCTGGTGGAGGGTGTGGGTGACGGTGTGTGTCTCTGTGCTGGTGGAGGGTGTGGGTGATGGTGTGTGTCTCTGTGCTGGTGGAGGGTGTGGGTGACACTGTGACGGTGTGTGTCTCTGTGCTGGTGGAGGGTGTGGGTGATGGTGTGTGTCTCTGTGCTGGTGGAGGGTGTGGGTGACGGTGTGTGTCTGTGTGCTGGTGGAGGGTGTGGGTGATGGTGTGTGTCTCTGTGCTGGTGGAGGGTGTGGGTGACACTGTGACGGTGTGTGTCTCTGTGCCGGTGGAGAGTGTGGTTGACGCTGTGACGGTGTGTGTCTCTGTGCTGCTGGAGGGTGTGGGTGAGGGTGTGACGGTGTGTGTCTCTGTGCTGGTGGAGGGTGTGGGTGACGGTGTGTGTCTCTGTGCTGGTGGAGGGTGTGGGTGACATTGTGACGGTGTGTGTCTCTGTGCTGGTGGAGGGTGTGGGTGAGGGTGTGACGATGTGTGTCTCTGTGCTAGTGGAGGGTGTGGGTGACGGTGTGTGTCTCTGTGCTGGTGGAGGGTGTGGGTGATGGTGTGTGTCTCTGTGCTGGTGGAGGGTGTGGGTGACGGTGTGTGTCTCTGTGCTGGTGGAGGGTGTGGGTGACGGTGTGACGGTGTGTGTCTCTGTGCTGGTGGAGGGTGTGGGTAACGGTGTGTGTCTCTGTGCTGGTGGAGGGTGTGGGTGACGGTGTGTGTCTCTGTGCTGGTGGAGGGTGTGGGTGACGGTGTGTGTCTCTGTGCTGGTGGAGGGTGTGGGTGACGGTGTGACGGTGTAAGTCTCTGTGCTGGTGGAGGGTGTGGGTGACGGTGTGTGTCTCTGTGCTGGTGGAGGGTGTGGGTGACGGTGTGTGTCTCTGTGCTGGTGGAGGGTGTGGGTGACGGTGTGTGTCTCTGTGCTGGTGCAGGGTGTGGGTGACGCTGTGACGGTGTGTGTCTCTGTGCTGGTGGAGGGTGTGGGTGACGGTGTGTGTCTCTGTGCTGGTGGAGGGTGTGGGTCACGGTGTGTGTCTCTGTGCTGGTGGAGGGTGTGGGTGACGGTGTGTGTCTCTGTGCTGGTGGAGGGTGTGGGGGACGGTGTGTGTCTCTGTGCTGGTGGAGGGTGTTGGTGACGGTGTGTGTCTCTGTGCTGGTGGAGTGTGTGCGTGACACTGTGACGGTGTGTGTCTCTGTGCTGGTGGAGGGTGTGGGTGACGGTGTGTGTCTCTGTGCTGGTGGAGGGTGTGGGTGACGGTGTGTGTCACTGTGCTGGTGGAGGGTGTGGGTGACGGTGTGTGTCTCTGTGCTGGTGGAGGGTGTGGGTGACGGTGTGTGTCTCTGTGCTGGTGGAGGGTGTGGGTGATGGTGTGTGTCTCTGTGCTGGTGGAGGGTGTGGGTGACACTGTGACGGTGTGTGTCTCTGTGCTGGTGGAGGGTGTGGGTGACGGTGTGTGTCTCTGTGCTGGTGGAGGGTGTGGGTGACGGTGTGCGTCTCTGTGCTGGTGGAGGGTGTGGGTGACGGTGTGTGTCTCTGTGCTGGTGGAGGGTGTGGGTGACGGTGTGACGGTGTGTGTCTCTGTGCTGGTGGAGGGTGTGGGTGACACTGTGACGGTGTGTGTCTCTGTGATGGTGGAGGGTGTGGGTGATGGTGTGTGTCTCTGTGCTGGTGGAGGGTGTGGGTGACGGTGTGTGTCTCTGTGCTGGTGGAGGGTGTGGGTGACGGTGTGTGTCTCTGTGCTGGTGGAGGGTGTGGGTGACGGTGTGTGTCACTGTGCTGGTGGAGGGTGTGGGTGACACTGTGACGGTGTGTGTCTCTGTGCTGGTGGAGGGTGTGGGTGACAGTGTGTGTCTCTGTGCTGGTGGAGGGTGTGGGTGACGGTGTGACGGTGTGTGTCTCTGTGCTGGTGGAGGGTGTGGGTGACGGTGTGTGTCTCTGTGCTGGTGGAGGGTGTGGGTGACGGTGTGATGGTGTGTGTCTCTGTGCTGTTGGAGGTTGTGGGTGACGGTGTGTGTCTCTGTGCTGGTGGTCGGTGTGGGTGACACTGTGATGTTGTGTGTCTCTGTGCTGGTGGAGGGTGTGGGTGACACTGTGATGGTGTGTGTCTCTGTGCTGTTGGAGGGTGTGGGTGACGGTGTGTGTCTCTGTGATGGTGGAGGGTGTGGGTGACATTGTGACGGTGTGTGTCTCTGTGCTGGTGGAGGGTGTGGGTGACGGTGTGTGTCTCTGTGCTGGTGGCGGGTGTGGGTGACACTGTGACGGTGTGTGTCTCTGTGCTGGTGGAGGGTGTGTGTGACGGTGTGTGTCTCTGTGCTGGTGGAGGGTGTGGGTGACGGTGTGACGGTGTGTGTCTCTGTGCTGGTGGAGGGTGTGGGTGACGGTTTGTGTCTCTGTGCTGGTGGAGGGTGTGGGTGACGGTGTGTGTCTCTGTGCTGTTGGAGGGTGTGGGTGACATTGTGACGGTGTGTATCTCTGTGCTGGTGGAGGGTGTGGGTTATGGTGTGTGTCTCTGTGCTGGTGGAGGGTGTGGGTGACACTGTGACGGTGTGTGTCTCTGTGCTGGTGGAGGGTGTGGGTGACGGTGTGTGTCTCTGTGCTGGTGGAGGGTGTGGGTGACGGTGTGACGGTGTGTGTCTCTGTGCTGGTGGAGGGTGTGGGTGACGGTGTGACGGTGTGTGTCTCTGTGCTGGTGGGGGGTGTGGATGACGATGTGTGTCTCTGTGATGGTGGAGGGTGTGGGTGACGATGTGTGTCTCTGTGCTGGTGGAGGGTGTGGGTGACACTGTGACGGTGTGTGTCTCCGTGCTGGTGGAGGGTGTGGGTGACGGTGTGTGTCTCTGTGCTGGTGGAGGGTGTGGGTCACGGTGTGTGTCTCTGTGCTGGTGGAGGGTGTGGGTGACGGTGTGACGGTGTGTGTCTCTGTGTTGGTGGAGGGTGTGGGTGACGGTGTGTGTCTCTGTGCTGGTTGAGGGTGTGGGTGACGGTGTGTGTCTCTGTGCTGGTGGAGGGTGTGGGTGACGGTGTGTGTCTCTGTGCTGGTGGAGGGTGTGGGTGACGGTGTGTGTCTCTGTGCTGGTGGAGGGTGTGGGGGACACTGTGATGGTCTGTGTCTCTGTGCTGGTGGAGGGTGTGGGTGATGGTGTGTGTCTCAGTGCTGGTGGAGGGTGTGGGTGACGGTGTGTGTCTCTGTGCTGGTGGAGGTTGTGGGTGACGGTGTGACGGTGTGTGTCTCTGTGCTGGTGGAGGGTGTGGGTGACGGTGTGTGTCTCTGTGCTGGTGGAGGGTGTGGGTGACGGTGTGTGTCTCTGTGCTGGTGGAGGGTGTGGGTGACGGTGTGTGTCGCTGTGCTGGTGGAGGGTGTGGGTGACGGTGTGTGTCTCTGTGATGGTGGAGGGTGTGGTTGACAATGTGTGTCTCTGTGCTGGTGGAGGGTGTGGGTGACACTGTGACGGTGTGTGTCTCTGTGCTGGTGGAGGGTGTGGGTGACGGTGTGTGTCTATGTGCAGGTGGAGTGTGTGGGTGACGGTGTGTGTCTCTGTGCTGGTGGAGGGTGTGGGTGACGGTGTGACGGTGTGTGTCTCTGTGCTGGTGGAGGGTGTGGGTGACACTGTGACGGTGTGTGTCTCTGTGATGGTGGAGGGTGTGGGTGATGGTGTGTGTCTCTGTGCTGGTGGAGGGTGTGGGTGACGGTGTGTGTCTCGGTGCTGGTGGAGGGTGTGGGTGACGGTGTGTGTCTCTGTGCTGGTGGAGGGTGTGGGTGACGGTGTGTGTCTCAGTGCTGGTGGAGGGTGTGGGTGACACTGTGACGGTGTGTGTCTCTGTGCTGGTGGAGGGTGTGGGTGACAGTGTGTGTCTCTGTGCTGGTGGAGGGTGTGGGTGACGGTGTGACGGTGTGTGTCTCTGTGCTGGTGGAGGGTGTGGGTGACGGTGTGTGTCTCTGTGCTGGTGGAGGGTGTGGGTGACGGTGTGACGGTGTGTGTCTCTGTGCTGGTGGAGGGTGTGGGTGACGGTGTGTGTCTCTGTGCTGTTGGAGGTTGTGGGTGACGGTGTGTGTCTCTGTGCTGGTGGTGGGTGTGGGTGACACTGTGATGTTATGTGTCTCTGTGCTGGTGGAGGGTGTGGGTGACACTGTGATGGTGTGTGTCTCTGTGCTGTTGGAGGGTGTGGGTGACGGTGTGTGTCTCTGTGATGGTGGAGGGTGTGGGTGAAATTGTGACGGTGTGTGTCTCTGTGCTGGTGGAGGGTGTGGGTGACGGTGTGTGTCTCTGTGCTGGTGGAGGGTGTGGGTGACACTGTGACGGTGTGTGTCTCTGTGCTGGTGGAGGGTGTGTGTGACGGTGTGTGTCTCTGTGCTGGTGGAGGGTGTGGGTGACGGTGTGACGGTGTGTGTCTCTGTGCTGGTGGAGGGTGTGGGTGACGGTGTGTGTCTCTGTGCTGGTGGAGGGTGTGGGTGACGGTGTGTGTCTCTGTGCTGTTGGAGGGTGTGGGTGACATTGTGACGGTGTGTATCTCTGTGCTGGTGGAGGGTGTGGGTTATGGTGTGTGTCTCTGTGCTGGTGGAGGGTGTGGGTGACACTGTGACGGTGTGTGTCTCTGTGCTGGTGGAGGGTGTGGGTGACGGTGTGTGTCTCTGTGCTGGTGGAGGGTGTGGGTGACGGTGTGACGGTGTGTGTCTCTGTGCTGGTGGAGGGTGTGGGTGACGGTGTGACGGTGTGTGTCTCTGTGCTGGTGGAGGGTGTGGATGACGATGTGTGTCTCTGTGATTGTCAAGGGTGTGGGTGACGATGTGTGTCTCTGTGCTGGTGGAGGGTGTGGGTGACACTGTGACGGTGTGTGTCTCTGTGCTGGTGGAGGGTGTGGGTGACGGTGTGTGTCTCTGTGCTGGTGGAGGGTGTGGGTGACGGTGTGTGTCTCTGTGCTGGTGGAGGGTGTGGGTGACACTGTGATGGTGTGTGTCTCTGTGCTGGTGGAGGGTGTGGGTGACGGTGAGTGTCTCTGTGCTGGTGGAGGGTGTAGGTGACGGTGTGTGTCTCTGTGCTGGTGGAGGGTGTGGGTGACGGTTTGTGTCTCTGTGCTGGTGGAGGGTGTGTTTGACGGTGTGTGTCTCTGTGCTGGTGGAGGGTGTGGGTGACGGTGTGTGTCTCTGTGCTGGTGGAGGGTGTGGGTGACACTGTGATGGTCTGTGTCTCTGTGCTGGTGGAGGGTGTGGGTCATGGTGTGTGTCTCAGTGCTGGTGGAGGGTGTGGGTGACGGTGTGTGTCTCTGTGCTGGTGGAGGGTGTGGGTGACGGTGTGACGGTGTGTGTCTCTGTGCTGGTGGAGGGTGTGGGTGACACTGTGACGGTGTGTGTCTCTGTGATGGTGGAGGGTGTGGGTGATGGTGTGTGTCTCTGTGCTGGTGGAGGGTGTGGGTGACGGTGTGTGTCTCGGTGCTGGTGGAGGGTGTGGGTGACGGTGTGTGTCTCTGTGCTGGTGGAGGGTGTGGGTGACGGTGTGTGTCTCAGTGCTGGTGGAGGGTGTGGGTGACACTGTGACGGTGTGTGTCTCTGTGCTGGTGGAGGGTGTGGGTGACAGTGTGTGTCTCTGTGCTGGTGGAGGGTGTGGGTGACGGTGTGACGGTGTGTGTCTCTGTGCTGGTGGAGGGTGTGGGTGACGGTGTGTGTCTCTGTGCTGGTGGAGGGTGTGGGTGACGGTGTGACGGTGTGTGTCTCTGTGCTGGTGGAGGGTGTGGGTGACGGTGTGTGTCTCTGTGCTGTTGGAGGTTGTGGGTGACGGTGTGTGTCTCTGTGCTGGTGGTGGGTGTGGGTGACACTGTGATGTTATGTGTCTCTGTGCTGGTGGAGGGTGTGGGTGACACTGTGATGGTGTGTGTCTCTGTGCTGTTGGAGGGTGTGGGTGACGGTGTGTGTCTCTGTGATGGTGGAGGGTGTGGGTGAAATTGTGACGGTGTGTGTCTCTGTGCTGGTGGAGGGTGTGGGTGACGGTGTGTGTCTCTGTGCTGGTGGAGGGTGTGGGTGACACTGTGACGGTGTGTGTCTCTGTGCTGGTGGAGGGTGTGTGTGACGGTGTGTGTCTCTGTGCTGGTGGAGGGTGTGGGTGACGGTGTGACGGTGTGTGTCTCTGTGCTGGTGGAGGGTGTGGGTGACGGTGTGTGTCTCTGTGCTGGTGGAGGGTGTGGGTGACGGTGTGTGTCTCTGTGCTGTTGGAGGGTGTGGGTGACATTGTGACGGTGTGTATCTCTGTGCTGGTGGAGGGTGTGGGTTATGGTGTGTGTCTCTGTGCTGGTGGAGGGTGTGGGTGACACTGTGACGGTGTGTGTCTCTGTGCTGGTGGAGGGTGTGGGTGACGGTGTGTGTCTCTGTGCTGGTGGAGGGTGTGGGTGACGGTGTGACGGTGTGTGTCTCTGTGCTGGTGGAGGGTGTGGGTGACGGTGTGACGGTGTGTGTCTCTGTGCTGGTGGAGGGTGTGGATGACGATGTGTGTCTCTGTGATTGTCAAGGGTGTGGGTGACGATGTGTGTCTCTGTGCTGGTGGAGGGTGTGGGTGACACTGTGACGGTGTGTGTCTCTGTGCTGGTGGAGGGTGTGGGTGACGGTGTGTGTCTCTGTGCTGGTGGAGGGTGTGGGTGACGGTGTGTGTCTCTGTGCTGGTGGAGGGTGTGGGTGACACTGTGATGGTGTGTGTCTCTGTGCTGGTGGAGGGTGTGGGTGACGGTGAGTGTCTCTGTGCTGGTGGAGGGTGTAGGTGACGGTGTGTGTCTCTGTGCTGGTGGAGGGTGTGGGTGACGGTTTGTGTCTCTGTGCTGGTGGAGGGTGTGTTTGACGGTGTGTGTCTCTGTGCTGGTGGAGGGTGTGGGTGACGGTGTGTGTCTCTGTGCTGGTGGAGGGTGTGGGTGACACTGTGATGGTCTGTGTCTCTGTGCTGGTGGAGGGTGTGGGTCATGGTGTGTGTCTCAGTGCTGGTGGAGGGTGTGGGTGACGGTGTGTGTCTCTGTGCTGGTGGAGGTTGTGGGTGACGGTGTGACGGTGTGTGTCTCTGTGCTGGTGGAGGGTGTGGGTGACGGTGTGTGTCTCTGTGCTGGTGGAGGGTGTGGGTGACGGTGTGTGTCTCTGTGCTGGTGGAGGGTGTGGGTGACGGTGTGTGTCGCTGTGCTGGTGGAGGGTGTGGGTGACGGTGTGTGTCTCTGTAATGGTGGAGGGTGTGGTTGACAATGTGTGTCTCTGTGCTGGTGGAGGGTGTGGGTGATACTGTGACGGTGTGTGTCTCTGTGCTGGTGGAGGGTGTGGGTGACGGTGTGTGTCTCTGTGCTGGTGGAGGGTGTGGGTGACGGTGTGTGTCTCTGTGCTGGTGGAGGGTGTGGGTGACGGTGTGACGGTGTGTGTCTCTGTGCTGGTGGAGGGTGTGGGTGACGGTGTGTGTCTCTGTGCTGGTGGAGGGTGCGGGTGAC
Organism: Carcharodon carcharias; assembly: GCF_017639515.1. NCBI lineage: Eukaryota > Metazoa > Chordata > Chondrichthyes > Lamniformes > Lamnidae > Carcharodon > Carcharodon carcharias. The sequence continues at coordinate 47,317,541 of NC_054491.1, read as the reverse complement.
GGTGTGTGTCTCTGTGCTGGTGGAGGGTGTGGGTGACGGTGTGTGTCTCTGTGCTGGTGGAGGGTGTGGGTGACGGTGTGTGTCTCTGTGCTGGTGGAGGGTGTGGGTGATTGTGTGTGTCTCTGTGCTGGTGCTGGGTGTGGGTGATGGTGTGTGTCTCTGTGCTGGTGGAGGGTGTGGGTGACGGTGTGACGGTGTGTGTCTCTGTGCTGGTGGAGGGTGTGGGTGACGGTGTGTGTCTCAGTGCTGGTGGAGGGTGTGGCTGACGGTGTGTGTCTCTGTGCTGGTGGAGGGTGTGGGTGACGGTGTGTGTCTCTGTGCTGGTGGAGGGTGTGGGTGACGGTGTGTGTCTCTGTGCTGGTGGAGGGTGTGGGTGACACTGTGATGGTCTGTGTCTCTGTGCTGGTGGAGGGTGTGGGTGATGGTGTGTGTCTCTGTGCTGTTGGAGGGTGTGGGTGACATTGTGACGGTGTGTATCTCTGTGCTGGTGGAGGGTGTGGATTATGGTGTGTGTCTCTGTGCTGGTGGAGGGTGTGGGTGACACTGTGACGGTGTGTGTCTCTGGGCTGGTGGAGGGTGTGGGTGACGGTGTGTGTCTCTGTGCTGGTGGAGGGTGTGGGTGACGGTGTGACGGTGTGTGTCTCTGTGCTGGTGGAGGGTGTGGGTGACGGTGTGACGGTGTGTGTCTCTGTGCTGGTGGAGGGTGTGGATGACGATGTTTGTCTCTGTGATGGTGGAGGGTGTGGGTGACGATGTGTGTCTCTGTGCTGGTGGAGGGTGTGGGTGACACTGTGACGGTGTGTGTCTCTGTGCTGGTGGAGGGTGTGGGTGACGGTGTGTGTCTCTGTGCTGGTGGAGGGTGTGGGTGACGGTGTGACGGTGTGTGTCTCTGTGCTGGTGGAGGGTGTGGGTGACGGTGTGTGTCTCTGAGCTGGTGGAGGGTGTGGGTGACGGTGTGACGGTGTGTGTCTCTGTGCTGGTGGAGGGTGTGGGTGACGGTGTGTGTCTCTGTGCTGGTGGAGGGTGTGGGTGACGGTGTGTGTCTCTGTGCTGGTGGAGGGTGTGGGTGACGGTGTGTGTCTCTGTGCTGGTGGAGGGTGTGGGTGACGGTGCGTGTCTCTGTGCTGGTGGAGGGTGTGGGTGACGGTGTGTGTCTCTGTGCTGGTGGAGGGTGTGGGTGACACTGTGATGGTCTGTGTCTCTGTGCTGGTGGAGGGTGTGGGTGATGGTGTGTGTCTCAGTGCTGGTGGAGGGTGTGGGTGACGGTGTGTGTCTCTGTGCTGGTGGAGGTTGTGGGTGACGGTGTGACGGTGTGTGTCTCTGTGCTGGTGGAGGGTGTGGGTGACGGTGTGTGTCTCTGTGCTGGTGGAGGGTGTGGGTGACGGTGTGTTTCTCTGTGCTGGTGGAGGGTGTGGGTGACGGTGTGTGTCGCTGTGCTGGTGGAGGGTGTGGGTGACGGTGTGTGTCTCTGTGATGGTGGAGGGTGTGGTTGACAATGTGTGTCTCTGTGCTGGTGGAGGGTGTGGGTGACACTGTGACGGTGTGTGTCTCTGTGCTGGTGGAGGGTGTGGGTGACGGTGTGTGTCTCTGTGCTGGTGGAGGGTGTGGGTGACGGTGTGTGTCTCTGTGCTGGTGGAGGGTGTGGGTGACGGTGTGACGTTGTGTGTCTCTGTGCTGGTGGAGGGTGTGGGTGACGGTGTGTGTCTCTGTGCTGGTGGAGGGTGCGGGTGACGGTGTGTGTCTCTGTGCTGGTGGGGGGTGTGGGTGACGGTGTGTGTCTCTGTGCTGGTGGAGGATGTGGGTGACGGTGTGTGTCTCTGTACTGGTGGAGGGTGTGGGTGATTGTGTGTGTCTCTGTGCTGGTGGAGGGTGTGGGTGATGGTGTGTGTCTCTGTGCTGGTGGAGGGTGTGGGTGACGGTGTGACGGTGTGTGTCTCTGTGCTGGTGGAGGGTGTGGGTGACGGTGTGTGTCTCAGTGCTGGTGGAGGGTGTGGGTGACGGTGTGTGTCTCTGTGCTGGTGGAGGGTGTGGGTGACGGTGTGTGTCTCTGTGCTGGTGGAGGGTGTGGGTGACGGTGTGTGTCTCTGTGCTGGTGGAGGGTGTGGCTGACGGTGTGTGTCTCTGTGCTGGTGGAGGGTGTGGGTGACGGTGTGTGTCTCTGTGCTGGTGGAGGGTGTGGGTGACGGTGTGATGGTGTGTGTCTCTGTGCTGGTGGAGGGTGTGGGTGACGGTGTGTGTCTCTGTGCTGGTGGAGGGTGTGGGTGACGGTGTGTGTCTCTGTGCTGGTGGAGGGTGTGGGTGACGGTGTGTGTCTCTGTGCTGGTGGAGGGTGTGGGTGACGGTGCGTGTCTCTGTGCTGGTGGAGGGTGTGGGTGACGGTGTGTGTCTCTGTGCTGGTGGAGGGTGTGGGTGACGGTGTGTGACTCTGTGCTGGTGGACGGTGTGGGTGACGGTGTGACGGTGTGTGTCACTGTGCTGGTGGAGCGTGTGGGTGACGGTGTGACGGTGTGTGTCTCTGTGCTGGTGGAGGGTGTGTGTGACACTGTGACGGTGTGTGTCTCTGTGCTGGTGGAGGGTGTGGGTGATGGTCTGTGTCTCTGTGCTGGTGGAGGGTGTGGGTAACGGTGTGTGTCTCTGTGCTGGTGGAGGGTGTGGGTGGCGGTCTGACGGTGTGTGTCTCTGTGCTGGTGGAGGGTGTGTGTCTCTGTGCTGGTGGAGGGTGTGGGTGACACTGTGACTGTTTTTGTCTCTGTGCTGGTGGAGGGTGTGGGTGACAGTGTGTGTCTCTGTGCTGGTGGAGGGTGTGGGTGACGGTTTGACGGTTTGTGTCTCTGTGCTGGTGGAGGGTGTGGGTGAAGGTGTGTGTCTCGGTGCTGGTGGTGGGTGTCGGTGACACTGTGATGTTGTGTGTCTCTGTGCTGGTGGAGGGTGTGGGTGACACTGTGATGGTGTGTGTCTCTGTGCTGGTGGAGGGTGTGGGTGACGGTGTGTGTCTCTGTGATAGTGGAGTGTGTGGGTGACACTGTGACGGTGTGTGTCTCTGTGCTGGTGGAGGGTGTGGGTGACGGTGTGTGTCTCTGTGCTGGTGGAGGGTGTGGGTGACGGTGTGTGTCTCTGTGCTGGTGGACGGTGTGGGTGACGGTGTGTGTCTCTGTGATGGTGGAGGGTGTGTGTGACGGTGTATGTCTCTGTTCTGGTGGAGGGTGTGGGTGACGGTGTGTGTCTATGTGCTCGTGGAGGGTGTGGGTGACGGTGTGTGTCTCTGTGCTGGTGGAGGTTGTGGGTGACATTGTGACGGTGTGTATCTCTGTGCTGGTGGAGGGTGTGGGTGATGGTGTGTGTCTCTGTGCTGGTGGAGGGTGTGGGTGACGGTGTGTGTCTCTGTGCTGGTGGAGGGTGCGGGTGACGGTGTGACGGTATGTGTCTCTATGCTGGTGGAGGGTGTGGGTGACGGTGTGACGGTGTGTGTCTCTGTGCTGGTGGAGGGTGTGGATGACGATGTGTGTCTCTGTGATGGTGGAGGGTGTGGGTGAAGATGTGTGTCTCTGTGCTGGTGGAGGGTGTGGGTGACGGTGTGTGTCTCTGTGCTGGTGGAGGGTGTGGGTGACGGTGTGTGTCTCTGTGCTGGTGGAGGGTGTGGGTGACGGTGTGTGTCTCTGTGCTGGTGGAGGGTGTGGGTGACGGTGTGTGTCTCTGTGCTGGTGGAGGGTGTGGGTGACGGTGTGTGTCTCTGTGCTGGTGGAGGGTGTGGAAAACGGTGTGTGTCTCTGTGCTAGTGGAGGGTGTGAGTGACGCTGTGACGGTGTGTGTCTCTGCGCTGGTGGAGGGTGTGGGTGACGGTGCGTGTCTCTGTGCTGGTGGAGGTTGTGGGTGACGGTGTGTGTCTCTGTGCTGGTGGAGGGTGTGGGTGACGGTGTGGGTCTCTGTGCTGGTGGAGGGTGTGGGTGACGGTGTGACGGTGTGTGTCTCTGTGCTGGTGGAGGGTGTGTGTGACACTGTGACGGTGTGTGTCTCTGTGCTGGTGGAGGGTGTGGGTGATGGTCTGTGTCTCTGTGCTGGTGGAGGGTGTGGGTGACGGTGTGTGTCTCTGTGCTGGTGGAGGGTGTGGGTGGCGGTCTGACGGTGTGTGTCTCTGTGCTGGTGGAGGGTGTGTGTCTCTGTGCTGGTGGAGGGTGTGGGTGACGGTGTTTGTCTCTGTGCTGGTGGAGGTTGTGGGTGACACTGTGACGGTGTGTGTCTCTGTGCTGGTGGACGGTGTGGGTGACGGTGTGTGTCTCTGTGATGGTGGAGGGTGTGTGTGACGGTGTGTGTCTCTGTTCTGGTGGAGGGTGTGGGTGACGGTGTGTGTCTATGTGCTCGTGGAGGGTGTGGGTGACGGTGTGTGTCTCTGTGCTGGTGGAGGTTGTGGGTGACACTGTGACGGTGTGTGTCTCGGTGCTGGTGGAGGGTGTGGGTGACGGTGTGTGTCTCTGTGCTGGTGGAGGGTGCGGGTGACGGTGTGACGGTGTGTGTCTCTATGCTGGTGGAGGGTGTGGGTGACGGTGTGACGGTGTGTGTCTCTGTGCTGGTGGAGGGTGTGGATGACGATGTGTGTCTCTGTGATGGTGGAGGGTGTGGGTGACGATGTGTGTCTCTGTGCTGGTGGAGGGTGTGGGTGACGGTGTGTGTCTCTGTGCTGGTGGAGGGTGTGGGTGACGGTGTGTGTCTCTGTGCTGGTGGAGGGTGTGGGTGACGGTGTGTGTCTCTGTGCTGGTGGAGGGTGTGGGTGACGGTGTGTGTCTCTGTGCTGGTGGAGGGTGTGGGTGACGGTGTGTGTCTCTGTGCTGGTGGAGGGTGTGGGTGACGGTGTGTGTCTCTGTGCTAGTGGAGGGTGTGAGTGACGCTGTGACGGTGTGTGTCTCTGTGCTGGTGGAGGGTGTGGGTGACGGTGCGTGTCTCTGTGCTGGTGGAGGGTGTGGGTGACACTGTGACGGTGTGTGTCTCTGTGCTGGTGGAGGGTGTGGGTGACGGTGTGGGTCTCTGTGCTGGTGGAGGGTGTGTGTGACGGTGTGTGTCTCTGTGCTGGTGGAGGGTGTGTGTGACGGTGTGTGTCTCTGTGCTGGTGGAGGGTGTGGGTGACGGTGTGTGTCGCTGTGCTCGTGGAGGGTGTGGGTGACGGTGTGTGTCTCTGTGCTGGTGGAGGTTGTGGGTGACATTGTGACGGTGTGTATCTCTGTGCTGGTGGAGGGTGTGGGTGACACTGTGATGGTGTGTGTCTCTGTGCTGGTGGAGGGTGTGGGTGACGGTGAGTGTCTCTGTGCTGGTGGAGGGTGTAGGTGACGGTGTGTGTCTCTGTGCTGGTGGAGGGTGTGGGTGACGGTTTGTGTCTCTGTGCTGGTGGAGGGTGTGTTTGACGGTGTGTGTCTCTGTGCTGGTGGAGGGTGTGGGTGACGGTGTGTGTCTCTGTGCTGGTGGAGGGTGTGGGTGACACTGTGATGGTCTGTGTCTCTGTGCTGGTGGAGGGTGTGGGTCATGGTGTGTGTCTCAGTGCTGGTGGAGGGTGTGGGTGACGGTGTGTGTCTCTGTGCTGGTGGAGGTTGTGGGTGACGGTGTGACGGTGTGTGTCTCTGTGCTGGTGGAGGGTGTGGGTGACGGTGTGTGTCTCTGTGCTGGTGGAGGGTGTGGGTGACGGTGTGTGTCTCTGTGCTGGTGGAGGGTGTGGGTGACGGTGTGTGTCGCTGTGCTGGTGGAGGGTGTGGGTGACGGTGTGTGTCTCTGTAATGGTGGAGGGTGTGGTTGACAATGTGTGTCTCTGTGCTGGTGGAGGGTGTGGGTGATACTGTGACGGTGTGTGTCTCTGTGCTGGTGGAGGGTGTGGGTGACGGTGTGTGTCTCTGTGCTGGTGGAGGGTGTGGGTGACGGTGTGTGTCTCTGTGCTGGTGGAGGGTGTGGGTGACGGTGTGACGGTGTGTGTCTCTGTGCTGGTGGAGGGTGTGGGTGACGGTGTGTGTCTCTGTGCTGGTGGAGGGTGCGGGTGACGGTGTGTGTCTCTGTGCTGGTGGAGGGTGTGGGTGACGGTGTGTGTCTCTGTGCTGGTGGAGGGTGTGGGTGACGGTGTGTGTCTCTGTGCTGGTGGAGGGTGTGGGTGATTGTGTGTGTCTCTGTGCTGGTGGAGGGTGTGGGTGATGGTGTGTGTCTCTGTGCTGGTGGAGGGTGTGGGTGACGGTGTGACGGTGTGTGTCTCTGTGCTGGTGGAGGGTGTGGGTGACGGTGTGTGTCTCAGTGCTGGTGGAGGGTGTGGCTGACGGTGTGTGTCTCTGTGCTGGTGGAGGGTGTGGGTGACGGTGTGTGTCTCTGTGCTGGTGGAGGGTGTGGGTGACGGTGTGTGTCTCTGTGCTGGTGGAGGGTGTGGGTGACACTGTGATGGTCTGTGTCTCTGTGCTGGTGGAGGGTGTGGGTGATGGTGTGTGTCTCTGTGCTGTTGGAGGGTGTGGGTGACATTGTGACGGTGTGTATCTCTGTGCTGGTGGAGGGTGTGAATATGGTGTGTGTCTCTGTGCTGGTGGAGGGTGTGGGTGACACTGTGACGGTGTGTGTCTCTGGGCTGGTGGAGGGTGTGGGTGACGGTGTGTGTCTCTGTGCTGGTGGAGGGTGTGGGTGACGGTGTGACGGTGTGTGTCTCTGTGCTGGTGGAGGGTGTGGGTGACGGTGTGACGGTGTGTGTCTCTGTGCTGGTGGAGGGTGTGGATGACGATGTTTGTCTCTGTGATGGTGGAGGGTGTGGGTGACGATGTGTGTCTCTGTGCTGGTGGAGGGTGTGGGTGACACTGTGACGGTGTGTGTCTCTGTGCTGGTGGAGGGTGTGGGTGACGGTGTGTGTCTCTGTGCTGGTGGAGGGTGTGGGTGACGGTGTGACGGTGTGTGTCTCTGTGCTGGTGGAGGGTGTGGGTGACGGTGTGTGTCTCTGTGCTGGTGGAGGGTGTGGGTGACGGTGTGACGGTGTGTGTCTCTGTGCTGGTGGAGGGTGTGGGTGACGGTGTGTGTCTCTGTGCTGGTGGAGGGTGTGGGTGACGGTGTGTGTCTCTGTGCTGGTGGAGGGTGTGGGTGACGGTGTGTGTCTCTGTGCTGGTGGAGGGTGTGGGTGACGGTGTGTTTCTCTGTGCTGGTGGAGGGTGTGGGTGACGGTGTGTGTCGCTGTGCTGGTGGAGGGTGTGGGTGACGGTGTGTGTCTCTGTGATGGTGGAGGGTGTGGTTGACAATGTGTGTCTCTGTGCTGGTGGAGGGTGTGGGTGACACTGTGACGGTGTGTGTCTCTGTGCTGGTGGAGGGTGTGGGTGACGGTGTGTGTCTCTGTGCTGGTGGAGGGTGTGGGTGACGGTGTGTGTCTCTGTGCTGGTGGAGGGTGTGGGTGACGGTGTGACGTTGTGTGTCTCTGTGCTGGTGGAGGGTGTGGGTGACGGTGTGTGTCTCTGTGCTGGTGGAGGGTGCGGGTGACGGTGTGTGTCTCTGTGCTGGTGGGGGGTGTGGGTGACGGTGTGTGTCTCTGTGCTGGTGGAGGGTGTGGGTGACGGTGTGTGTCTCTGTACTGGTGGAGGGTGTGGGTGATTGTGTGTGTCTCTGTGCTGGTGGAGGGTGTGGGTGATGGTGTGTGTCTCTGTGCTGGTGGAGGGTGTGGGTGACGGTGTGACGGTGTGTGTCTCTGTGCTGGTGGAGGGTGTGGGTGACGGTGTGTGTCTCAGTGCTGGTGGAGGGTGTGGGTGACGGTGTGTGTCTCTGTGCTGGTGGAGGGTGTGGGTGACGGTGTGTGTCTCTGTGCTGGTGGAGGGTGTGGGTGACGGTGTGTGTCTCTGTGCTGGTGGAGGGTGTGGCTGACGGTGTGTGTCTCTGTGCTGGTGGAGGGTGTGGGTGACGGTGTGTGTCTCTGTGCTGGTGGAGGGTGTGGGTGACGGTGTGATGGTGTGTGTCTCTGTGCTGGTGGAGGGTGTGGGTGACGGTGTGTGTCTCTGTGCTGGTGGAGGGTGTGGGTGACGGTGTGTGTCTCTGTGCTGGTGGAGGGTGTGGGTGACGGTGTGTGTCTCTGTGCTGGTGGAGGGTGTGGGTGACGGTGCGTGTCTCTGTGCTGGTGGAGGGTGTGGGTGACGGTGTGTGTCTCTGTGCTGGTGGAGGGTGTGGGTGACGGTGTGTGACTCTGTGCTGGTGGACGGTGTGGGTGACGGTGTGACGGTGTGTGTCACTGTGCTGGTGGAGCGTGTGGGTGACGGTGTGACGGTGTGTGTCTCTGTGCTGGTGGAGGGTGTGTGTGACACTGTGACGGTGTGTGTCTCTGTGCTGGTGGAGGGTGTGGGTGATGGTCTGTGTCTCTGTGCTGGTGGAGGGTGTGGGTAACGGTGTGTGTCTCTGTGCTGGTGGAGGGTGTGGGTGGCGGTCTGACGGTGTGTGTCTCTGTGCTGGTGGAGGGTGTGTGTCTCTGTGCTGGTGGAGGGTGTGGGTGACACTGTGACTGTTTTTGTCTCTGTGCTGGTGGAGGGTGTGGGTGACAGTGTGTGTCTCTGTGCTGGTGGAGGGTGTGGGTGACGGTTTGACGGTTTGTGTCTCTGTGCTGGTGGAGGGTGTGGGTGAAGGTGTGTGTCTCGGTGCTGGTGGTGGGTGTCGGTGACACTGTGATGTTGTGTGTCTCTGTGCTGGTGGAGGGTGTGGGTGACACTGTGATGGTGTGTGTCTCTGTGCTGGTGGAGGGTGTGGGTGACGGTGTGTGTCTCTGTGATAGTGGAGTGTGTGGGTGACACTGTGACGGTGTGTGTCTCTGTGCTGGTGGAGGGTGTGGGTGACGGTGTGTGTCTCTGTGCTGGTGGAGGGTGTGGGTGACGGTGTGTGTCTCTGTGCTGGTGGACGGTGTGGGTGACGGTGTGTGTCTCTGTGATGGTGGAGGGTGTGTGTGACGGTGTATGTCTCTGTTCTGGTGGAGGGTGTGGGTGACGGTGTGTGTCTATGTGCTCGTGGAGGGTGTGGGTGACGGTGTGTGTCTCTGTGCTGGTGGAGGTTGTGGGTGACATTGTGACGGTGTGTATCTCTGTGCTGGTGGAGGGTGTGGGTGATGGTGTGTGTCTCTGTGCTGGTGGAGGGTGTGGGTGACGGTGTGTGTCTCTGTGCTGGTGGAGGGTGCGGGTGACGGTGTGACGGTATGTGTCTCTATGCTGGTGGAGGGTGTGGGTGACGGTGTGACGGTGTGTGTCTCTGTGCTGGTGGAGGGTGTGGATGACGATGTGTGTCTCTGTGATGGTGGAGGGTGTGGGTGAAGATGTGTGTCTCTGTGCTGGTGGAGGGTGTGGGTGACGGTGTGTGTCTCTGTGCTGGTGGAGGGTGTGGGTGACGGTGTGTGTCTCTGTGCTGGTGGAGGGTGTGGGTGACGGTGTGTGTCTCTGTGCTGGTGGAGGGTGTGGGTGACGGTGTGTGTCTCTGTGCTGGTGGAGGGTGTGGGTGACGGTGTGTGTCTCTGTGCTGGTGGAGGGTGTGGAAAACGGTGTGTGTCTCTGTGCTAGTGGAGGGTGTGAGTGACGCTGTGACGGTGTGTGTCTCTGCGCTGGTGGAGGGTGTGGGTGACGGTGCGTGTCTCTGTGCTGGTGGAGGTTGTGGGTGACGGTGTGTGTCTCTGTGCTGGTGGAGGGTGTGGGTGACGGTGTGGGTCTCTGTGCTGGTGGAGGGTGTGGGTGACGGTGTGACGGTGTGTGTCTCTGTGCTGGTGGAGGGTGTGTGTGACACTGTGACGGTGTGTGTCTCTGTGCTGGTGGAGGGTGTGGGTGATGGTCTGTGTCTCTGTGCTGGTGGAGGGTGTGGGTGACGGTGTGTGTCTCTGTGCTGGTGGAGGGTGTGGGTGGCGGTCTGACGGTGTGTGTCTCTGTGCTGGTGGAGGGTGTGTGTCTCTGTGCTGGTGGAGGGTGTGGGTGACGGTGTTTGTCTCTGTGCTGGTGGAGGTTGTGGGTGACACTGTGACGGTGTGTGTCTCTGTGCTGGTGGACGGTGTGGGTGACGGTGTGTGTCTCTGTGATGGTGGAGGGTGTGTGTGACGGTGTGTGTCTCTGTTCTGGTGGAGGGTGTGGGTGACGGTGTGTGTCTATGTGCTCGTGGAGGGTGTGGGTGACGGTGTGTGTCTCTGTGCTGGTGGAGGTTGTGGGTGACACTGTGACGGTGTGTGTCTCGGTGCTGGTGGAGGGTGTGGGTGACGGTGTGTGTCTCTGTGCTGGTGGAGGGTGCGGGTGACGGTGTGACGGTGTGTGTCTCTATGCTGGTGGAGGGTGTGGGTGACGGTGTGACGGTGTGTGTCTCTGTGCTGGTGGAGGGTGTGGATGACGATGTGTGTCTCTGTGATGGTGGAGGGTGTGGGTGACGATGTGTGTCTCTGTGCTGGTGGAGGGTGTGGGTGACGGTGTGTGTCTCTGTGCTGGTGGAGGGTGTGGGTGACGGTGTGTGTCTCTGTGCTGGTGGAGGGTGTGGGTGACGGTGTGTGTCTCTGTGCTGGTGGAGGGTGTGGGTGACGGTGTGTGTCTCTGTGCTGGTGGAGGGTGTGGGTGACGGTGTGTGTCTCTGTGCTGGTGGAGGGTGTGGGTGACGGTGTGTGTCTCTGTGCTAGTGGAGGGTGTGAGTGACGCTGTGACGGTGTGTGTCTCTGTGCTGGTGGAGGGTGTGGGTGACGGTGCGTGTCTCTGTGCTGGTGGAGGGTGTGGGTGACACTGTGACGGTGTGTGTCTCTGTGCTGGTGGAGGGTGTGGGTGACGGTGTGGGTCTCTGTGCTGGTGGAGGGTGTGTGTGACGGTGTGTGTCTCTGTGCTGGTGGAGGGTGTGTGTGACGGTGTGTGTCTCTGTGCTGGTGGAGGGTGTGGGTGACGGTGTGTGTCGCTGTGCTCGTGGAGGGTGTGGGTGACGGTGTGTGTCTCTGTGCTGGTGGAGGTTGTGGGTGACATTGTGACGGTGTGTGTCTCTGTGCTGGTGGAGGGTGTGGGTGATGGTGTGTGTCTCTGTGCTGGTGGAGGGTGTGGGTGACACTGTGACGGTGTGTGTCTCTGTGCTGGTGGAGGGTGTGGGTGACGGCGTGTGTCTCTGTGCTGGTGGAGGGTGCGGGTGACGGTGTGACGGTGTGTGTCTCTATGCTGGTGGAGGGTGTGGGTGACGGTGTGACGGTGTGTGTCTCTGTGCTGGTGGAGGGTGTGGGTGACGGTGTGTGTCTCTGTGCTGGTGGAGGGTGTGGGTGACGGTGTGTGTCTCTGTGCTGGTGGAGGGTGTGGGTGACGGTGTGTGTCTCTGTGCTGGTGGAGGGTGTGGGTGACGGTGCGTGTCTCTGTGCTGGTGGAGGGTGTGGGTGACACTGTGACGGTGTGTGTCTCTGTGCTGGTGGAGGGTGTGGGTGACGGTGTGGGTCTCTGTGCTGGTGGAGGGTGTGTGTGACGGTGTGTGTCTCTGTGCTGGTGGAGGGTGTGTGTGACGGTGTGTGTCTCTGTGCTGATGGAGGGTGTGGGTGACGGTGTGTGTCGCTGTGCTCGTGGAGGGTGTGGGTGACGGTGTGTGTCTCTGTGCTGGTGGAGGTTGTGGGTGACATTGTGACGGTGTGTATCTCTGTGCTGGTGGAGGGTGTGGGTGATGGTGTGTGTCTCTGTGCTGGTGGAGGGTGTGGGTGACACTGTGACGGTGTGTGTCTCTGTGCTGGTGGAGGGTGTGGGTGACGGCGTGTGTCTCTGTGCTGGTGGAGGGTGCGGGTGACGGTGTGACGGTGTGTGTCTCTATGCTGGTGGAGGGTGTGGGTGACGGTGTGACGGTGTGTGTCTCTGTGCTGGTGGAGGGTGTGGGTGACGGTGTGTGTCTCTGTGCTGGTGGAGGGTGTGGGTGACGGTGTGTGTCTCTGTGCTGGTGGAGGGTGTGGGTGACGGTGTGTGTCTCTGTGCTGGTGGAGGGTGTGGGTGATTGTGTGTGTCTCTGTGCTGGTGGAGGGTGTGGGTGATGGTGTGTGTCTCTGTGCTGGTGGAGGGTGTGGGTGACGGTGTGACGGTGTGTGTCTCTGTGCTGGTGGAGGGTGTGGGTGACGGTGTGTGTCTCAGTGCTGGTGGAGGGTGTGGGTGACGGTGTGTGTCTCTGTGCTGGTGGAGGGTGTGGGTGACGGTGTGTGTCTCTGTGCTGGTGGAGGGTGTGGGTGACGGTGTGTGTCTCTGTGCTGGTGGAGGGTGTGGCTGACGGTGTGTGTCTCTGTGCTGGTGGAGGGTGTGGGTGACGGTGTGACGGTGTGTGTCTCTGTGCTGGTGGAAGGTGTGGGTGAAGGTGTGTGTCTCTGTGCTGGTGGAGGGTGTGTCTGACGGTGTGATGGTGTGTGTCTCTGTGCTGGTGGAGGGTGTGGGTGACGGTGTGTGTCTCTGTGCTGGTGGAGGGTGTGGGTGACGGTGTGTGTCTCTGTGCTGGTGGAGGGTGTGGGTGACGGTGTGTGTCTCTGTGCTGGTGGAGGGTGTGGGTGACGGTGTGTGTCTCTGTGCTGGTGGAGGGTGTGGGTGACGGTGTGTGTCTCTGTGCTGGTGGAGGGTGTGTGTGACACTGTGACGGTGTGTGTCTCTGTGCTGGTGGAGGGTGTGGGTGATGGTCTGTGTCTATGGGCTGGTGGAGGGTGTGGGTAACGGTGTGTGTCTCTGTGCTGGTGGAGGGTGTGGGTGGCGGTCTGACGGTGTGTGTCTCTGTGCTGGTGGAGGGTGTGTGTCTCTGTGCTGGTGGAGGGTGTGGGTGACGGTGTGTGTCTCTGTGCTGGTGGAGGGTGTGGGTGACACTGTGACTGTTTTTGTCTCTGTGCTGGTGGAGGGTGTGGGTGACAGTGTGTGTCTCTGTGCTGGTGGAGGGTGTGGGTGACGGTGTGACGGTTTGTGTCTCTGTGCTGGTGGAGGGTGTGGGTGACGGTGTGTGTCTCTGCGCTGGTGGAGGGTGTGGGTGACGCTGTGACGGTGTGTGTCTCTGTGCTGTTGGAGGGTGTGGGTGAAGGTGTGTGTCTCTGTGCTGGTGGTGGGTGTCGGTGACACTGTGATGTTGTGTGTCTCTGTGCCGGTGGAGGGTGTGGGTGACACTGTGATGGTGTGTGTCTCTGTGCTGGTGGAGGGTGTGGGTGACGGTGTGTGTCTCTGTGATAGTGGAGTGTGTGGGTGACACTGTGACGGTGTGTGTCTCTGTGCTGGTGGAGGGTGTGGGTGACGGTGTGTGTCTCTGTGCTGGTGGAGGATGTGGGTGACACTGTGACGGTGTGTGTCTCTGTGCTGGTGGACGGTGTGGGTGACGGTGTGTGTCTCTGTGATGGTGGAGGGTGTGTGTGACGGTGTGTGTCTCTGTGCTGGTGGAGGGTGTGGGTGACGGTGTGACGGTGTGTGTCTCTGTTCTGGTGGAGGGTGTGGGTGACGGTGTGTGTCTATGTGCTCGTGGAGGGTGTGGGTGACGGTGTGTGTCTCTGTGCTGGTGGAGGTTGTGGGTGACATTGTGACGGTGTGTATCTCTGTGCTGGTGGAGGGTGTGGGTGATGGTGTGTGTCTCTGTGCTGGTGGAGGGTGTGGGTGACACTGTGACGGTGTGTGTCTCTGTGCTGGTGGAGGGTGTGGGTGACGGTGTGTGTCTCTGTGCTGGTGGAGGGTGCGGGTGACGGTGTGACGGTGTGTGTCTCTATGCTGGTGGAGGGTGTGGGTGACGGTGTGACGGTGTGTGTCTCTGTGCTGGTGGAGGGTGTGGATGACGATGTGTGTCTCTGTGATGGTGGAGGGTGGGGGTGACGATGTGTGTCTCTGTGCTGGTGGAGGGTGTGGGTGACGGTGTGTGTCTCTGTGCTGGTGGAGGGTGTGGGTGACGGTGTGTGTCTCTGTGCTGGTGGAGGGTGTGGGTGACGGTGTGTGTCTCTGTGCTGGTGGAGGGTGTGGGTGACGGTGTGTGTCTCTGTGCTGGTGGAGGGTGTGGGTGACGGTGTGTGTCTCTGTGCTGGTGGAGGGTGTGGGTGACGGTGTGTGTCTCTGTGCTGGTGGAGGTTGTGGGTGACATTGTGACGGTGTGTATCTCTGTGCTGGTGGAGGGTGTGGGTGATGGTGTGTGTCTCTGTGCTGGTGGAGGGTGTGGGTGACACTGTGACGGTGTGTGTCTCGGTGCTGGTGGAGGGTGTGGGTGACGGTGTGTGTCTCTGTGCTGGTGGAGGGTGCGGGTGACGGTGTGACGGTGTGTGTCTCTATGCTGGTGGAGGGTGTGGGTGACGGTGTGACGGTGTGTGTCTCTGTGCTGGTGGAGGGTGTGGATGACGATGTGTGTCTCTGTGATGGTGGAGGGTGTGGGTGACGATGTGTGTCTCTGTGCTGGTGGAGGGTGTGGGTGACGGTGTGTGTCTCTGTGCTGGTGGAGGGTGTGGGTGACGGTGTGTGTCTCTGTGCTGGTGGAGGGTGTGGGTGACGGTGTGTGTCTCTGTGCTGGTGGAGGGTGTGGGTGACGGTGTGTGTCTCTGTGCTGGTGGAGGGTGTGGGTGACGGTGTGTGTCTCTGTGCTGGTGGAGGGTGTGAGTGACGCTGTGACGGTGTGTGTCTCTGCGCTGGTGGAGGGTGTGGTTGACGGTGTGTGTCTCTGTGCTGGTGGAGGGTGTGGGTGACGGTGTGTGTCTCTGTGCTGGTGGAGGGTGTGGCTGACGGTGTGTGTCTCTGTGCTGGTGGAGGGTGTGGGTGACGGTGTGACGGTGTGTGTCTCTGTGCTGGTGGAGGGTGTGGGTGAAGGTGTGTGTCTCTGTGCTGGTGGAGGGTGTGGGTGACGGTGTGATGGTGTGTGTCTCTGTGCTGGTGGAGGGTGTGGGTGACGGTGTGTGTCTCTGTGCTGGTGGAGGGTGTGGGTGACGGTGTGTGTCTCTGTGCTGGTGGAGGGTGTGGGTGACGGTGTGTGTCTCTGTGCTGGTGGAGGGTGTGGGTGACGGTGTGACGGTGTGTGTCTCTGTTCTGGTGGAGGGTGTGGGTGACGGTGTGTGTCTCTGTGATAGTGGAGTGTGTGGGTGACACTGTGACGGTGTGTGTCTCTGTGCTGGTGGAGGGTGTGGGTGACGGTGTGTGTCTCTGTGCTGGTGGGGGGTGTGGGTGACACTGTGACTGTTTTTGTCTCTGTGCTGGTGGAGGGTGTGGGTGACAGTGTGTGTCTCTGTGCTGGTGGAGGGTGTGGGTGACGGTGTGACGGTTTGTGTCTCTGTGCTGGTGGAGGGTGTGGGTGACGGTGTGTGTCTCTGTGCTGGTGGAGGGTGTGTGTCTCTGTGCTGGTGGAGGGTGTGGGTGACGGTGTTTGTCTCTGTGCTGGTGGAGGTTGTGGGTGACACTGTGACGGTGTGTGTCTCTGTGCTGGTGGAGGGTGTGGGTGACAGTGTGTGTCTCTGTGCTGGTGGTGGGTGTCGGTGACACTGTGATGTTGTGTGTCTCTGTGCCGGTGGAGGGTGTGGGTGACACTGTGATGGTGTGTGTCTCTGTGCTGGTGGAGGGTGTGGGTGACGGTGTGTGTCTCTGTGATAGTGGAGTGTGTGGGTGACACTGTGACGGTGTGTGTCTCTGTGCTGGTGGAGGGTGTGGGTGACGGTGTGTGTCTCTGTGCTGGTGGAGGATGTGGGTGACACTGTGACGGTGTGTGTCTCTGTGCTGGTGGACGGTGTGGGTGACGGTGTGTGTCTCTGTGATGGTGGAGGGTGTGTGTGACGGTGTGTGTCTCTGTGCTGGTGGAGGGTGTGGGTGACGGTGTGACGGTGTGTGTCTCTGTTCTGGTGGAGGGTGTGGGTGACGGTGTGTGTCTATGTGCTCGTGGAGGGTGTGGGTGACGGTGTGTGTCTCTGTGCTGGTGGAGGTTGTGGGTGACATTGTGACGGTGTGTATCTCTGTGCTGGTGGAGGGTGTGGGTGATGGTGTGTGTCTCTGTGCTGGTGGAGGGTGTGGGTGACACTGTGACGGTGTGTGTCTCTGTGCTGGTGGAGGGTGTGGGTGACGGTGTGTGTCTCTGTGCTGGTGGAGGGTGCGGGTGACGGTGTGACGGTGTGTGTCTCTATGCTGGTGGAGGGTGTGGGTGACGGTGTGACGGTGTGTGTCTCTGTGCTGGTGGAGGGTGTGGATGACGATGTGTGTCTCTGTGATGGTGGAGGGTGGGGGTGACGATGTGTGTCTCTGTGCTGGTGGAGGGTGTGGGTGACGGTGTGTGTCTCTGTGCTGGTGGAGGGTGTGGGTGACGGTGTGTGTCTCTGTGCTGGTGGAGGGTGTGGGTGACGGTGTGTGTCTCTGTGCTGGTGGAGGGTGTGGGTGACGGTGTATGTCTCTGTGCTGGTGGAGGGTGTGGGTGACGGTGTGTGTCTCTGTGCTGGTGGAGGGTGTGGGTGACGGTGTGTGTCTCTGTGCTGGTGGAGGTTGTGGGTGACATTGTGACGGTGTGTATCTCTGTGCTGGTGGAGGGTGTGGGTGATGGTGTGTGTCTCTGTGCTGGTGGAGGGTGTGGGTGACACTGTGACGGTGTGTGTCTCGGTGCTGGTGGAGGGTGTGGGTGACGGTGTGTGTCTCTGTGCTGGTGGAGGGTGCGGGTGACGGTGTGTGTCTCTATGCTGGTGGAGGGTGTGGGTGACGGTGTGACGGTGTGTGTCTCTGTGCTGGTGGAGGGTGTGGATGACGATGTGTGTCTCTGTGATGGTGGAGGGTGTGGGTGACGATGTGTGTCTCTGTGCTGGTGGAGGGTGTGGGTGACGGTGTGTGTCTCTGTGCTGGTGGAGGGTGTGGGTGACGGTGTGTGTCTCTGTGCTGGTGGAGGGTGTGGGTGACGGTGTGTGTCTCTGTGCTGGTGGAGGGTGTGGGTGACGGTGTGTGTCTCTGTGCTGGTGGAGGGTGTGGGTGACGGTGTGTGTCTCTGTGCTGGTGGAGGGTGTGGGTGACGGTGTGTGTCTCTGTGCTAGTGGAGGGTGTGAGTGACGCTGTGACGGTGTGTGTCTCTGCGCTGGTGGAGGGTGTGGGTGACGGTGTGTGTCTCTGTGCTGGTGGAGGGTGTGGGTGACGGTGTGTGTCTCTGTGCTGGTGGAGGGTGTGGCTGACGGTGTGTGTCTCTGTGCTGGTGGAGGGTGTGGGTGACGGTGTGACGGTGTGTGTCTCTGTGCTGGTGGAGGGTGTGGGTGAAGGTGTGTGTCTCTGTGCTGGTGGAGGGTGTGGGTGACGGTGTGATGGTGTGTGTCTCTGTGCTGGTGGAGGGTGTGGGTGACGGTGTGTGTCTCTGTGCTGGTGGAGGGTGTGGGTGACGGTGTGTGTCTCTGTGCTGGTGGAGGGTGTGGGTGACGGTGTGTGTCTCTGTGCTGGTGGAGGGTGTGGGTGACGGTGTGACGGTGTGTGTCTCTGTTCTGGTGGAGGGTGTGGGTGACGGTGTGTGTCTCTGTGATAGTGGAGTGTGTGGGTGACACTGTGACGGTGTGTGTCTCTGTGCTGGTGGAGGGTGTGGGTGACGGTGTGTGTCTCTGTGCTGGTGGGGGGTGTGGGTGACACTGTGACTGTTTTTGTCTCTGTGCTGGTGGAGGGTGTGGGTGACAGTGTGTGTCTCTGTGCTGGTGGAGGGTGTGGGTGACGGTGTGAGGGTTTGTGTCTCTGTGCTGGTGGAGGGTGTGGGTGACGGTGTGTGTCTCTGTGCTGGTGGAGGGTGTGTGTCTCTGTGCTGGTGGAGGGTGTGGGTGACGGTGTTTGTCTCTGTGCTGGTGGAGGTTGTGGGTGACACTGTGACGGTGTGTGTCTCTGTGCTGGTGGAGGGTGTGGGTGACAGTGTGTGTCTCTGTGCTGGTGGAGGATGTGGGTGACACTGTGACGGTGTGTGTCTCTGTGCTGGTGGACGGTGTGGGTGACGGTGTGTGTCTCTGTGCTGGTGGAGGGTGTGTGTGACGGTGTGTGTCTCTGTGCTGGTGGAGGGTGTGGGTGACGGTGTGACGGTGTGTGTCTCTGTGCTGATGGAGGGTGTGGGTGACGGTGTGTGTCGCTGTGCTCGTGGAGGGTGTGGGTGACGGTGTGTGTCTCTGTGCTGGTGGAGGTTGTGGGTGACATTGTGACGGTGTGTATCTCTGTGCTGGTGGAGGGTGTGGGTGATGGTGTGTGTCTCTGTGCTGGTGGAGGGTGTGGGTGACACTGTGACGGTGTGTGTCTCTGTGCTGGTGGAGGGTGTGGGTGACGGCGTGTGTCTCTGTGCTGGTGGAGGGTGCGGGTGACGGTGTGACGGTGTGTGTCTCTATGCTGGTGGAGGGTGTGGGTGACGGTGTGACGGTGTGTGTCTCTGTGCTGGTGGAGGGTGTGGGTGACGGTGTGTGTCTCTGTGCTGGTGGAGGGTGTGGGTGACGGTGTGTGTCTCTGTGCTGGTGGAGGGTGTGGGTGATGGTGTG
Organism: Carcharodon carcharias; assembly: GCF_017639515.1. Lineage (NCBI taxonomy): Eukaryota > Metazoa > Chordata > Chondrichthyes > Lamniformes > Lamnidae > Carcharodon > Carcharodon carcharias. The sequence goes on along the minus strand of NC_054491.1, from coordinate 47,299,168 downwards.
TGTCTCTGTGCTGGTGGAGGGTGTGGGTGACGGTGTGACGGTGTGTGTCTCTGTGCTGGTGGAGGGTGTGGGTGACGGTGTGTGTCTCAGTTCTGGTGGAGGGTGTGGGTGACGGTGTGTGTCTCTGTGCTGGTGGAGGGTGTGGGTGACGGTGTGTGTCTCTGTGCTGGTGGAGGGTGTGGGTGACGGTGTGTGTCTCTGTGCTGGTGGAGGGTGTGGCTGACGGTGTGTGTCTCTGTGCTGGTGGAGGGTGTGGGTGACGGTGTGACGGTGTGGGTCTCTGTGCTGGTGGAGGGTGTGGATGAAGGTGTGTGTCTCTGTGCTGGTGGAGGGTGTGGGTGACGGTGTGATGGTGTGTGTCTCTGTGCTGGTGGAGGGTGTGGGTGACGGTGTGTGTCTCTGTGCTGGTGGAGGGTGTGGGTGACGGTGTGTGTCTCTGTGCTGGTGGAGGGTGTGGGTGACGGTGTGTGTCTCTGTGCTGGTGGAGGGTGTGGGTGACGGTGTGTGTCTCTGTGCTGGTGGAGGGTGTGGGTGACGGTGTCTGTCTCTGTGCTGGTGGAGGGTGTGGGTGACGGTGTGACGGTGTGTGTCTCTGTGCTGGTGGAGGGTGTGTGTGACACTGTGACGGTGTGTGTCTCTGTGCTGGTGGAGGGTGTGGGTGATGGTCTGTGTCTCTGGGCTGGTGGAGGGTGTGGGTAACGGTGTGTGTCTCTGTGCTGGTGGAGGGTGTGGGTGGCGGTCTGACGGTGTGTGTCTCTGTGCTGGTGGAGGGTGTGTGTCTCTGTGCTGGTGGAGGATGTGGGTGACGGTGTGTGTCTCTGTGCTGGTGGAGGGTGTGGGTGACGGTGTGTGTCTCTGTGCTGGTGGAGTGTGTGGGTGACACTGTGACTGTTTTTGTCTCTGTGCTGGTGGAGGGTGTGGGTGACAGTGTGTGTCTCTGTGCTGGTGGAGGGTGTGGGTGACGGTGTGACGGTTTGTGTCTCTGTGCTGGTGGAGGGTGTGGGTGACGGTGTGTGTCTCTGCGCTGGTGGAGGGTGTGGGTGACGCTGTGACGGTGTGTGTCTCTGTGCTGTTGGAGGGTGTGGGTGAAGGTGTGTGTCTCTGTGCTGGTGGTGGGTGTCGGTGACACTGTGATGTTGTGTGTCTCTGTGCTGGTGGAGGGTGTGGGTGACACTGTGATGGTGTGTGTCTCTGTGCTGGTGGAGGGTGTGGGTGACGGTGTGTGTCTCTGAGATAGTGGAGTGTGTGGGTGACACTGTGACGGTGTGTGTCTCTGTGCTGGTGGAGGGTGTGGGTGACGGTGTGTGTCTCTGTGCTGGTGGAGGATGTGGGTGACACTGTGACGGTGTGTGTCTCTGTGCTGGTGGACGGTGTGGGTGACGGTGTGTGTCTCTGTGATGGTGGAGGGTGTGTGTGACGGTGTGTGTCTCTGTGCTGGTGGAGGGTGTGGGTGACGGTGTGACGGTGTGTGTCTCTGTTCTGGTGGAGGGTGTGGGTGACGGTGTGTGTCTATGTGCTCGTGGAGGGTGTGGGTGACGGTGTGTGTCTCTGTGCTGGTGGAGGTTGTGGGTGACATTGTGACGGTGTGTATCTCTGTGCTGGTGGAGGGTGTGGGTGATGGTGTGTGTCTCTGTGCTGGTGGAGGGTGTGGGTGACACTGTGACGGTGTGTGTCTCTGTGCTGGTGGAGGGTGTGGGTGACGGTGTGTGTCTCTGTGCTGGTGGAGGGTGCGGGTGACGGTGTGACGGTGTGTGTCTCTATGCTGGTGGAGGGTGTGGGTGACGGTGTGACGGTGTGTGTCTCTGTGCTGGTGGAGGGTGTGGATGACGATGTGTGTCTCTGTGATGGTGGAGGGTGGGGGTGACGATGTGTGTCTCTGTGCTGGTGGAGGGTGTGGGTGACGGTGTGTGTCTCTGTGCTGGTGGAGGGTGTGGGTGACGGTGTGTGTCTCTGTGCTGGTGGAGGGTGTGGGTGACGGTGTGTGTCTCTGTGCTGGTGGAGGGTGTGGGTGACGGTGTGTGTCTCTGTGCTGGTGGAGGGTGTGGGTGACGGTGTGTGTCTCTATGCTGGTGGAGGGTGTGGGTGACGGTGTGTGTCTCTGTGCTAGTGGAGGGTGTGAGTGACGCTGTGACGGTGTGTGTCTCTGCGCTGGTGGAGGGTGTGGGTGACGGTGCGTGTCTCTGTGCTGGTGGAGGGTGTGGGTGACGGTGTGTGTCTCTGTGCTGGTGGAGGGTGTGGGTGACGGTGTGGGTCTCTGTGCTGGTGGAGGGTGCGGGTGACGGTGTGACGGTGTCTGTCTCTGTGCAGGTGGAGGGTGTGTGTGACACTGTGACGGTGTGTGTCTCTGTGCTGGTGGAGGGTGTGGGTGATGGTCTGTGTCTCGGTGCTGGTGGAGGGTGTGGGTGACGGTGTGTGTCTCTGTGCTGGTGGAGGGTGTGGGTGGCGGTCTGACGGTGTGTGTCTCTGTGCTGGTGGAGGGTGTGTGTCTCTGTGCTGGTGGAGGGTGTGGGTGACGGTGTGTGTCTCTGTGCTGGTGGAGGGTGTGGGTGGCACTGTGACGGTGTGTGTCTCTGTGCTGGTGGAGGGTGTGGGTGACAGTGTGTGTCTCTGTGCTGGTGGAGGATGTGGGTGACACTGTGACGGTGTGTGTCTCTGTGCTGGTGGACGGTGTGGGTGACGGTGTGTGTCTCTGTGCTGGTGGAGGGTGTGTGTGACGGTGTGTGTCTCTGTGCTGGTGGAGGGTGTGGGTGACGGTGTGACGGTGTGTGTCTCTGTGCTGATGGAGGGTGTGGGTGACGGTGTGTGTCTCTGTGCTCGTGGAGGGTGTGGGTGACGGTGTGTGTCTCTGTGCTGGTGGAGGTTGTGGGTGACATTGTGACGGTGTGTGTCTCTGTGCTGGTGGAGGGTGTGGGTGACGGTGTGTGTCTCTGTGCTGGTGGAGGGTGTGGGTGACGGTGTGACGGTGTGTGTCTCTGTGCTGGTGGAGGGTGTGGGTGATGGTGTGTGTCTCTGTGCTGGTGGAGGGTTTGGGTGAGGGTGTGTGTCTCTGTACTGGTGGAGGGTGTGGGTGAGGGTGTGACGGTGTGTGTCTCTGTGCTGGTGGAGGGTGTGTGTGACGGTGTGTGTCTCTGTGCTGTTGGAGGGTGTGGGTGACGGTGTGTGTCTCTGTGCTGGTGGAGGGTGTGGGTGACGGTGTGTGTCTCTGTGCTGGTGGAGGGTGTGGGTGACGCTGTGACGGTGTGTGTCTCTGTGCTGGTGGATGGTGTGGGTGAGGGTGTGACGGTGTGTGTCCCGGTGGTGGTGGAGGGTGTGGGTGACACTGTGACGGTGTGTGTCTCTGTGCTGTTGGAGGGTGTGGGTGACGGTGTGTGTCTCTGTGCTTTTGGAGGGTGTGGGTGACGGTGTGTGTCTCTGTGCTGGTGGAGGGTGTGGGTGAGGGTGTGTGTCTCTGTGCTGGTGGAGGGTGTGGGTGACGGTGTGTGTCTCTGTGCTGGTGGAGGGTGTGGGTGACGGTGTGTGTCTCTGTGCTGGTGGTGGGTGTGGGTGACGGTGTGACGGTGTGTGTCTCTGTGCTGGAGGAGGGTGTGGGTGACGGTGAGACGGTGTGTGTCTCTGTGCTGGTGGAGGGTGTGGATGACGGTGTGTGTCTCTGTGCTGGTAGAGGGTGTGGGTGACGGTGTGACGCTGTGTGTCTCTGTGCTGGTGGAGGGTGTGGGTGACGGTGTGACGGTGTGTGTCTCTGCGCTGGTGGAGGGTGTGGGTGATGGTGTGTTTCTCTGTGCTGGTGGAGGGTGTGGGTGACGGTCTGTGTCTCTGTGCTGGTGGAGGGTGTGGGTGACAGTGTGACGGTGTGTGTCTCTGTGCTGGTGGAGGGTGTGGGTGACGGTGTGTGTCTCTGTGCTGGTGGAGGGTGTGGGTGACGCTGTTTGTCTTTGTGCTGGTGGAGGGTGTGGGTGACACTGTGACGGTGTGTGTCTCTGTGCTGGTGGTGGGTGTGGGTGACGGTGTGTGTCTCTGTGCTGGTGGAGGGTGTGGGTGAGGGTGTGTGTCTTTGTGCTGGTGGAGGGTGTGGGTGACGGTGTGTGTCTCTGTGCTGGTGGAGGGTGTGGGTGACGGTGTGTGTCTCTGTGCTGGTGGAGGGTGTGGGTGACGGTGTGACGGTGTGTGTCAATGTGCTGGTGGAGGGTGTGGGTGACGGTGTGTGTCTATGTGCTGGTGGAGGGTGTGGGCGACAGTGTGACGGTTTGTGTCTCTGTGCTGGTGGAGGGTTTGTGTGACGGTGTGTGTCTCTGTGCTGGTGGAGGGTGTGGGTGACGGTGTGTGTCTCTGTGCTGGTGGAGGGTGTGGGTGACGGTGTGTGTCTCTGTGCTGGTGGAGGGTGTGGTTGACGGTGTGTGTCTCTGTGCTGGTGGTGGGTGTGGGCGACGGTGTGACGGTGTGTGTCTCTGTGCTGGTGGAGGGTGTGGGTGACGGTGTGACGGTGTGTGTCTCTGTGCTGGTGGAGGGCGTGGGTGACGGTGTGTGTCTGCGCTGGTGGAGGGTGTGGGTGACGGTGTGTGTCTCTGTGCTGGTGGAGGGTGTGGGTGACGGTGTGTGTCTGCGCTGGTGGAGGGTGTGGGTGACGGTGTGTGTCTCTGTGCTGGTGGAGGGTGTGGGTGACGGTGTGTGTCTCCGTGCTGGTGGAGGGTGTGGGTGACGGTGTGTGTCTCTGTGCTGGTGGAGGGTGTGGGTGACGGTGTGTGTCTCTGTGCTGGTGGAGGGTGTGGGTGACGCTGTGACGGTGTGTGTCTCTGTGCTGGTGGAGGGTGTGGGTGACGGTGTGTGTCTCTGGGCTGGTGGAGGGTGTGGGTGACGGTGTGTGTCTCTGTGCTGGTGGAGGGTGTGGGTGACACTGTGACGGTGTGTATCTCTGTGCTGGTGGAGGGTGTGGGTGACACTGTGACGGTGTGTGTCTCTGTGCTGGTGGAGGGTGTGGGTGACGGTGTGTGTCTCTGTGCTGGTGGAGGGTGTGGGTGACGGTGTGTGTCTCTGTGCTGGTGGTGGGTGTGGGTGACGGTGTGACGGTGTGTGTCTCTGTGCTGGTGGAGGGTGTGGGTGACGGTGTGTGTCTCTGTGCTGGTGGAGGGTGTGGGTGAGGGTGTGTGTCTCTGTGCTGCTGGAGGGTGTGGGTGACGGTGTGTGTCTCTGTGCTGGTGGAGGGTGTGGGTGACGGTGTGTGTCTCTGTGCTGGTGGTGGGTGTGGGTGACGGTGTGACGGTGTGTGTCTCTGTGCTGGAGGAGGGTGTGGGTGACGGTGAGACGGTGTGTGTCTCTGTGCTGGTGGAGGGTGTGGGTGACGGTGTGTGTCTCTGTGCTGGTGGAGGGTGTGGGTGACGGTGTGACGGTGTGTGTCTCTGTGCTGGTGGAGGGTGTGGGTGACGGTGTGACGGTGTGTGTCTCTGCGCTGGTGGAGGGTGTGGGTGATGGTGTGTTTCTCTGTGCTGGTGGAGGGTTTGGGTGACGGTGTGTGTCTCTGTGCTGGTGGAGGGTGTGGGTGACAGTGTGACGGTGTGTGTCTCTGTGCTGGTGGAGGGTGTGGGTGACGGTGTGTGTCTCTGTGCTGGTGGAGGGTGTGGGTGACGCTGTTTGTCTCTGTGCTGGTGGAGGGTGTGGGTGACACTGTGACGGTGTGTGTCACTGTGCTGGTGGAGGGTGCGGGTGACGGTGTGTGTCTCTGTGCTGGTGGAGGGTGTGGGTGAGGGTGTGTGTCTTTGTACTGGTGGAGGGTGTGGGTGACGGTGTGTGTCTCTGTGCTGGTGGAGGGTGTGGGTGACGGTGTGTGTCTCTGTGCTGGTGGAGGGTGTGGGTGACGGTGTGACGGTGTGTGTCTCTGTGCTGGTGGAGGGTGTGGGTGACAGTGTGACGGTGTGTGTCTCTGTGCTGGTGGAGGGTTTGTGCGACGGTGTGTGTCTCTGTGCTGGTGGAGGGTGTGGGTGACGGTGTCACGGTGTGTGTCTCTGTGCTGGTGGAGGGTGTGGGTCACGGTGTGTGTCTCTGTGCTGGTGGAGGGTGTGGGTGACGGTGTGTGTCTCCGTGCTGGTGGAGGGTGTGGTTGACGGTGTGTGTCTCTGTGCTGGTGGTGGGTGTGGGTGACGGTGTGACGGTGTGTGTCTCTGTGCTGGTGGAGGGTGTGGGTGACGGTGTGACGGTGTGTGTCTCTGTGCTGGTGGAGGGTGTGGGTGACGGTGTGTGTCTCTGTGCTGGTGGAGGGTGTGGGTGACGGTGTGACGGTGTGTGTCTCTGTGCTGGTGGAGGGTGTGGGTGACGGTGTGACGGTGTGTGTCTCTGCGCTGGTGGAGGGTGTGGGTGACGGTGTGTGTCTGCGCTGGTGGAGGGTGTGGGTGACGGTGTGTGTCTCTGTGCTGGTGGAGGGTGTGTGTGACGGTGTGTGTCTCTGTGCTGGTGGAGGGTGTGGGTGACGGTGTGACGGTGTGTGTCTCTGTGCTGGTGGAGGGTGTGGGTGACGGTGTGTGTCTCTGTGCTGGTGGAGGGTGTGGGTGACGCTGTTTGTCTCTGTGCTGGTGGAGGGTGTGGGTGACACTGTGACGGTGTGTGTCACTGTGCTGGTGGAGGGTGCGGGTGACGGTGTGTGTCTCTGTGCTGGTGGAGGGTGTGGGTGAGGGTGTGTGTCTTTGTACTGGTGGAGGGTGTGGGTGACGGTGTGTGTCTCTGTGCTGGTGGAGGGTGTGGGTGACGGTGTGTGTCTCTGTGCTGGTGGAGGGTGTGGGTGACGGTGTGACGGTGTGTGTCTCTGTGCTGGTGGAGGGTGTGGGTGACGGTGTGTGTCTCTGTGCTGGTGGAGGGTGTGGGTGACAGTGTGACGGTGTGTGTCTCTGTGCTGGTGGAGGGTTTGTGTGACGGTGTGTGTCTCTGTGCTGGTGGAGGGTGTGGGTGACGGTGTCACGGTGTGTGTCTCTGTGCTGGTGGAGGGTGTGGGTCACGGTGTGTGTCTCTGTGCTGGTGGAGGGTGTGGGTGACGGTGTGTGTCTCCGTGCTGGTGGAGGGTGTGGTTGACGGTGTGTGTCTCTGTGCTGGTGGTGGGTGTGGGTGACGGTGTGACGGTGTGTGTCTCTGTGCTGGTGGAGGGTGTGGGTGACGGTGTGACGGTGTGTGTCTCTGTGCTGGTGGAGGGTGTGGGTGACGGTGTGTGTCTCTGTGCTGGTGGAGGGTGTGGGTGACGGTGTGACGGTGTGTGTCTCTGTGCTGGTGGAGGGTGTGGGTGACGGTGTGACGGTGTGTGTCTCTGCGCTGGTGGAGGGTGTGGGTGACGGTGTGTGTCTGCGCTGGTGGAGGGTGTGGGTGACGGTGTGTGTCTCTGTGCTGGTGGAGGGTGTGTGTGACGGTGTGTGTCTCTGTGCTGGTGGAGGGTGTGGGTGACGGTGTGACGGTGTGTGTCTCTGTTCTGGTGGAGGGTGTGGGTGACGGTGTGTGTCTATGTGCTCGTGGAGGGTGTGGGTGACGGTGTGTGTCTCTGTGCTGGTGGAGGTTGTGGGTGACATTGTGACGGTGTGTATCTCTGTGCTGGTGGAGGGTGTGGGTGATGGTGTGTGTCTCTGTGCTGGTGGAGGGTGTGGGTGACACTGTGACGGTGTGTGTCTCTGTGCTGGTGGAGGGTGTGGGTGACGGTGTGTGTCTCTGTGCTGGTGGAGGGTGCGGGTGACGGTGTGACGGTGTGTGTCTCTATGCTGGTGGAGGGTGTGGGTGACGGTGTGACGGTGTGTGTCTCTGTGCTGGTGGAGGGTGTGGATGACGATGTGTGTCTCTGTGATGGTGGAGGGTGGGGGTGACGATGTGTGTCTCTGTGCTGGTGGAGGGTGTGGGTGACGGTGTGTGTCTCTGTGCTGGTGGAGGGTGTGGGTGACGGTGTGTGTCTCTGTGCTGGTGGAGGGTGTGGGTGACGGTGTGTGTCTCTGTGCTGGTGGAGGGTGTGGGTGACGGTGTGTGTCTCTGTGCTGGTGGAGGGTGTGGGTGACGGTGTGTGTCTCTATGCTGGTGGAGGGTGTGGGTGACGGTGTGTGTCTCTGTGCTAGTGGAGGGTGTGAGTGACGCTGTGACGGTGTGTGTCTCTGCGCTGGTGGAGGGTGTGGGTGACGGTGCGTGTCTCTGTGCTGGTGGAGGGTGTGGGTGACGGTGTGTGTCTCTGTGCTGGTGGAGGGTGCGGGTGACGGTGTGACGGTGTGTGTCTCTGTGCAGGTGGAGGGTGTGTGTGACACTGTGACGGTGTGTGTCTCTGTGCTGGTGGAGGGTGTGGGTGATGGTCTGTGTCTCGGTGCTGGTGGAGGGTGTGGGTGACGGTGTGTGTCTCTGTGCTGGTGGAGGGTGTGGGTGGCGGTCTGACGGTGTGTGTCTCTGTGCTGGTGGAGGGTGTGTGTCTCTGTGCTGATGGAGGGTGTGGGTGACGGTGTGTGTCTCTGTGCTGGTGGAGGGTGTGGGTGGCACTGTGACGGTGTGTGTCTCTGTGCTGGTGGAGGGTGTGGGTGACAGTGTGTGTCTCTGTGCTGGTGGAGGATGTGGGTGACACTGTGACGGTGTGTGTCTCTGTGCTGGTGGACGGTGTGGGTGACGGTGTGTGTCTCTGTGCTGGTGGAGGGTGTGTGTGACGGTGTGTGTCTCTGTGCTGGTGGAGGGTGTGGGTGACGGTGTGACGGTGTGTGTCTCTGTGCTGATGGAGGGTGTGGGTGACGGTGTGTGTCTCTGTGCTCGTGGAGGGTGTGGGTGACGGTGTGTGTCTCTGTGCTGGTGGAGGTTGTGGGTGACATTGTGACGGTGTGTGTCTCTGTGCTGGTGGAGGGTGTGGGTGACGGTGTGTGTCTCTGTGCTGGTGGAGGGTGTGGGTGACGGTGTGACGGTGTGTGTCTCTGTGCTGGTGGAGGGTGTGGGTGATGGTGTGTGTCTCTGTGCTGGTGGAGGGTTTGGGTGAGGGTGTGTGTCTCTGTACTGGTGGAGGGTGTGGGTGAGGGTGTGACGGTGTGTGTCTCTGTGCTGGTGGAGGGTGTGGGTGACGGTGTGTGTCTCTGTGCTGTTGGAGGGTGTGGGTGACGGTGTGTGTCTCTGTGCTGGTGGAGGGTGTGGGTGACGGTGTGTGTCTCTGTGCTGGTGGAGGGTGTGGGTGACGCTGTGACGGTGTGTGTCTCTGTGCTGGTGGATGGTGTGGGTGAGGGTGTGACGGTGTGTGTCTCGGTGGTGGTGGAGGGTCTGGGTGACACTGTGACGGTGTGTGTCTCTGTGCTGGTGGAGGGTGTGGGTGACGGTGTGTGTCTCTGTGCTTTTGGAGGGTGTGGGTGACGGTGTGTGTCTCTGTGCTGGTGGAGGGTGTGGGTGAGGGTGTGTGTCTCTGTGCTGGTGGAGGGTGTGGGTGACGGTGTGTGTCTCTGTGCTGGTGGAGGGTGTGGGTGACGGTGTGTGTCTCTGTGCTGGTGGTGGGTGTGGGTGACGGTGTGACGGTGTGTGTCTCTGTGCTGGAGGAGGGTGTGGGTGACGGTGAGACGGTGTGTGTCTCTGTGCTGGTGGAGGGTGTGGATGACGGTGTGTGTCTCTGTGCTGGTTGAGGGTGTGGGTGACGGTGTGACGCTGTGTGTCTCTGTGCTGGTGGAGGGTGTGGGTGACGGTGTGACGGTGTGTGTCTCTGCGCTGGTGGAGGGTGTGGGTGATGGTGTGTTTCTCTGTGCTGGTGGAGGGTGTGGGTGACGGTGTGTGTCTCTGTGCTGGTGGAGGGTGTGGGTGACAGTGTGACGGTGTGTGTCTCTGTGCTGGTGGAGGGTGTGGGTGACGGTGTGTGTCTCTGTGCTGGTGGAGGGTGTGGGTGACGCTGTTTGTCTTTGTGCTGGTGGAGGGTGTGGGTGACACTGTGACGGTGTGTGTCTCTGTGCTGGTGGAGGGTGTGGGTGACGGTGTGTGTCTCTGTGCTGGTGGAGGGTGTGGGTGAGGGTGTGTGTCTTTGTGCTGGTGGAGGGTGTGGGTGACGGTGTGTGTCTCTGTGCTGGTGGAGGGTGTGGGTGACGGTGTGTGTCTCTGTGCTGGTGGAGGGTGTGGGTGACGGTGTGACGGTGTGTGTCAATGTGCTGGTGGAGGGTGTGGGTGACGGTGTGTGTCTCTGTGCTGGTGGAGGGTGTGGGCGACAGTGTGACGGTTTGTGTCTCTGTGCTGGTGGAGGGTTTGTGTGACGGTGTGTGTCTCTGTGCTGGTGGAGGGTGTGGGTGACGGTGTGTGTCTCTGTGCTGGTGGAGGGTGTGGGTGACGGTGTGTGTCTCTGTGCTGGTGGAGGGTGTGGTTGACGGTGTGTGTCTCTGTGCTGGTGGTGGGTGTGGGTGACGGTGTGACGGTGTGTGTCTCTGTGCTGGTGGAGGGTGTGGGTGACGGTGTGACGGTGTGTGTCTCTGTGCTGGTGGAGGGCGTGGGTGACGGTGTGTGTCTGCGCTGGTGGAGGGTGTGGGTGACGGTGTGTGTCTCTGTGCTGGTGGAGGGTGTGGGTGACGGTGTGTGTCTGCGCTGGTGGAGGGTGTGGGTGACGGTGTGTGTCTCTGTGCTGGTGGAGGGTGTGGGTGACGGTGTGTGTCTCCGTGCTGGTGGAGGGTGTGGGTGACGGTGTGTGTCTCTGTGCTGGTGGAGGGTGTGGGTGACGGTGTGTGTCTCTGTGCTGGTGGAGGGTGTGGGTGACGCTGTGACGGTGTGTGTCTCTGTGCTGGTGGAGGGTGTGGGTGAGGGTGTGATGGTGTGTGTCTCTGTGGTGGTGGAGGGTGTGGGTGACACTGACGGTGTGTGTCTCTGTGCTGGTGGAGGGTGTGGGTGACGGTGTGTGTCTCTGTGCTGGTGGAGGGTGTGGGTGACGGTGTGTGTCTCTGCGCTGGTGGAGGGTGTGGGTGACGGTGTGTGTCTCTGTGCTGGTGGAGGGTGTGGGTGTCGGTGTGTGTCTCTGTGCTGGTGGAGGGTGTGGGTGACGGTGTGTGTCTCTGTGCTGGTGGAGGTTGTGGGTGACGGTGTGTGTCTCTGTGCTGGTGGAGGGTGTGGGTGATGCTGTGACGGTGTGTGTCTCTGTGCTGGTGGAGGGTGTGGGTGAGGGTGTGACGGTGTGTGTCTCTGTGCTGGTGGAGGGTGTGGGTGACATTGACTGTGTGTGTCTCTGTGCTGGTGGAGGGTGTGGGTGACGGTGTGTGTCTCTGTGCTGGTGGAGGGTGTGGGTGACGGTGTGTGTCTCTGTGCTGGTGGATGGTGTGGGTGACGGTGAGTGTCTCTGTGCTGGTGGAGGGTGTGGGTGACGGTGTGTGTCTCTGTGCTGGTGGAGGATGTGGTTGACGGTGTGTGTCTCTGTGCTGGTGCTGGGTGTGGGTGACGGTGTGACGGTGTGTGTCTCTGTGCTGGTGGAGGGTGTGGGTGACGCTGTGACGGTGTGTGTCTCTGTGCTGGTGGAGGATGTGGGTGATGGTGTGTGTCTCTGTGCTGGTGGAGGGTGTGGTTGACGGTGTGACGGTGTGTGACTCTGTGCTGGTGGAGGGTGTGGGTGACGGTGTGTGTCTCTGGGCTGGTGGAGGGTGTGGGTGACGGTGTGTGTCTCTGTGCTGGTGGAGGGTGTGGGTGACACTGTGACGGTGTGTATCTCTGTGCTGGTGGAGGGTGTGGGTGACACTGTGACGGTGTGTGTCTCTGTGCTGGTGGAGGGTGTGGGTGACGGTGTGTGTCTCTGTGCTGGTGGAGGGTGTGGGTGACGGTGTGTGTCTCTGTGCTGGTGGTGGGTGTGGGTGACGGTGTGACGGTGTGTGTCTCTGTGCTGGTGGAGGGTGTGGGTGACGGTGTGTGTCTCTGTGCTGGTGGAGGGTGTGGGTGAGGGTGTGTGTCTCTGTGCTGCTGGAGGGTGTGGGTGACGGTGTGTGTCTCTGTGCTGGTGGAGGGTGTGGGTGACGGTGTGTGTCTCTGTGCTGGTGGTGGGTGTGGGTGACGGTGTGACGGTGTGTGTCTCTGTGCTGGAGGAGGGTGTGGGTGACGGTGAGACGGTGTGTGTCTCTGTGCTGGTGGAGGGTGTGGGTGACGGTGTGTGTCTCTGTGCTGGTGGAGGGTGTGGGTGACGGTGTGACGGTGTGTGTCTCTGTGCTGGTGGAGGGTGTGGGTGACGGTGTGACGGTGTGTGTCTCTGCGCTGGTGGAGGGTGTGGGTGATGGTGTGTTTCTCTGTGCTGGTGGAGGGTTTGGGTGACGGTGTGTGTCTCTGTGCTGGTGGAGGGTGTGGGTGACAGTGTGACGGTGTGTGTCTCTGTGCTGGTGGAGGGTGTGGGTGACGGTGTGTGTCTCTGTGCTGGTGGAGGGTGTGGGTGACGCTGTTTGTCTCTGTGCTGGTGGAGGGTGTGGGTGACACTGTGACGGTGTGTGTCACTGTGCTGGTGGAGGGTGCGGGTGACGGTGTGTGTCTCTGTGCTGGTGGAGGGTGTGGGTGAGGGTGTGTGTCTTTGTACTGGTGGAGGGTGTGGGTGACGGTGTGTGTCTCTGTGCTGGTGGAGGGTGTGGGTGACGGTGTGTGTCTCTGTGCTGGTGGAGGGTGTGGGTGACGGTGTGACGGTGTGTGTCTCTGTGCTGGTGGAGGGTGTGGGTGACGGTGTGTGTCTCTGTGCTGGTGGAGGGTGTGGGTGACAGTGTGACGGTGTGTGTCTCTGTGCTGGTGGAGGGTTTGTGTGACGGTGTGTGTCTCTGTGCTGGTGGAGGGTGTGGGTGACGGTGTCACGGTGTGTGTCTCTGTGCTGGTGGAGGGTGTGGGTGACGGTGTGTGTCTCTGTGCTGGTGGAGGGTGTGGGTGACGGTGTGTGTCTCTGTGCTGGTGGAGGGTGTGGTTGACGGTGTGTGTCTCTGTGCTGGTGGTGGGTGTGGGTGACGGTGTGACGGTGTGTGTCTCTGTGCTGGTGGAGGGTGTGGGTGACGGTGTGACGGTGTGTGTCTCTGTGCTGGTGGAGGGTGTGGGTGACGGTGTGTGTCTCTGTGCTGGTGGAGGGTGTGGGTGACGGTGTGACGGTGTGTGTCTCTGTGCTGGTGGAGGGTGTGGGTGACGGTGTGACGGTGTGTGTCTCTGCGCTGGTGGAGGGTGTGGGTGACGGTGTGTGTCTGCGCTGGTGGAGGGTGTGGGTGACGGTGTGTGTCTCTGTGCTGGTGGAGGGTGTGGGTGACGGTGTGTGTCTCTGTGCTGGTGGTGGGTGTGGGTGACGGTGTGACGGTGTGTGTCTCTGTGCTGGTGGAGGGTGTGGGTGACGGTGTGTGTCTCTGTGCTGGTGGAGGGTGTGGGTGAGGGTGTGTGTCTCTGTGCTGCTGGAGGGTGTGGGTGACGGTGTGTGTCTCTGTGCTGGTGGAGGGTGTGGGTGACGGTGTGTGTCTCTGTGCTGGTGGTGGGTGTGGGTGACGGTGTGACGGTGTGTGTCTCTGTGCTGGAGGAGGGTGTGGGTGACGGTGAGACGGTGTGTGTCTCTGTGCTGGTGGAGGGTGTGGGTGACGGTGTGTGTCTCTGTGCTGGTGGAGGGTGTGGGTGACGGTGTGACGGTGTGTGTCTCTGTGCTGGTGGAGGGTGTGGGTGACGGTGTGACGGTGTGTGTCTCTGCGCTGGTGGAGGGTGTGGGTGATGGTGTGTTTCTCTGTGCTGGTGGAGGGTTTGGGTGACGGTGTGTGTCTCTGTGCTGGTGGAGGGTGTGGGTGACAGTGTGACGGTGTGTGTCTCTGTGCTGGTGGAGGGTGTGGGTGACGGTGTGTGTCTCTGTGCTGGTGGAGGGTGTGGGTGACGCTGTTTGTCTCTGTGCTGGTGGAGGGTGTGGGTGACACTGTGACGGTGTGTGTCACTGTGCTGGTGGAGGGTGCGGGTGACGGTGTGTGTCTCTGTGCTGGTGGAGGGTGTGGGTGAGGGTGTGTGTCTTTGTACTGGTGGAGGGTGTGGGTGACGGTGTGTGTCTCTGTGCTGGTGGAGGGTGTGGGTGACGGTGTGTGTCTCTGTGCTGGTGGAGGGTGTGGGTGACGGTGTGACGGTGTGTGTCTCTGTGCTGGTGGAGGGTGTGGGTGACGGTGTGTGTCTCTGTGCTGGTGGAGGGTGTGGGTGACAGTGTGACGGTGTGTGTCTCTGTGCTGGTGGAGGGTTTGTGTGACGGTGTGTGTCTCTGTGCTGGTGGAGGGTGTGGGTGACGGTGTCACGGTGTGTGTCTCTGTGCTGGTGGAGGGTGTGGGTGACGGTGTGTGTCTCTGTGCTGGTGGAGGGTGTGGGTGACGGTGTGTGTCTCTGTGCTGGTGGAGGGTGTGGTTGACGGTGTGTGTCTCTGTGCTGGTGGTGGGTGTGGGTGACGGTGTGACGGTGTGTGTCTCTGTGCTGGTGGAGGGTGTGGGTGACGGTGTGACGGTGTGTGTCTCTGTGCTGGTGGAGGGTGTGGGTGACGGTGTGTGTCTCTGTGCTGGTGGAGGGTGTGGGTGACGGTGTGACGGTGTGTGTCTCTGTGCTGGTGGAGGGTGTGGGTGACGGTGTGACGGTGTGTGTCTCTGCGCTGGTGGAGGGTGTGGGTGACGGTGTGTGTCTGCGCTGGTGGAGGGTGTGGGTGACGGTGTGTGTCTCTGTGCTGGTGGAGTGTGTGGGTGACGGTGTGTGTCTCTGTGCTGGTGGAGGGTGTGGGTGACGGTGTCACGGTGTGTGTCTCTGTGCTGGTGGAGGGTGTGGGTCACGGTGTGTGTCTCTGTGCTGGTGGAGGGTGTGGGTGACGGTGTGTGTCTCCGTGCTGGTGGAGGGTGTGGTTGACGGTGTGTGTCTCTGTGCTGGTGGTGGGTGTGGGTGACGGTGTGACGGTGTGTGTCTCTGTGCTGGTGGAGGGTGTGGGTGACGGTGTGACGGTGTGTGTCTCTGTGCTGGTGGAGGGTGTGGGTGACGGTCTGTGTCTCTGTGCTGGTGGAGGGTGTGGGTGACGGTGTGACGGTGTGTGTCTCTGTGCTGGTGGAGGGTGTGGGTGACGGTGTGACGGTGTGTGTCTCTGCGCTGGTGGAGGGTGTGGGTGACGGTGTGTGTCTGCGCTGGTGGAGGGTGTGGGTGACGGTGTGTGTCTCTGTGCTGGTGGAGGGTGTGTGTGACGGTGTGTGTCTCTGTGCTGGTGGAGGGTGTGGGTGACGGTGTGACGGTGTGTGTCTCTGTTCTGGTGGAGGGTGTGGGTGACGGTGTGTGTCTATGTGCTCGTGGAGGGTGTGGGTGACGGTGTGTGTCTCTGTGCTGGTGGAGGTTGTGGGTGACATTGTGACGGTGTGTATCTCTGTGCTGGTGGAGGGTGTGGGTGATGGTGTGTGTCTCTGTGCTGGTGGAGGGTGTGGGTGACACTGTGACGGTGTGTGTCTCTGTGCTGGTGGAGGGTGTGGGTGACGGTGTGTGTCTCTGTGCTGGTGGAGGGTGTGGATGACGATGTGTGTCTCTGTGCTGGTGGAGGGTGTGGGTGACGATGTGTGTCTCTGTGCTGGTGGAGGGTGTGGGTGACGGTGTGTGTCTCTGTGCTGGTGGAGGGTGTGGGTGACGGTGTGTGTCTCTGTGCTGGTGGAGGGTGTGGGTGACGGTGTGTGTCTCTGTGCTGGTGGTGGGTGTGGGTGACGGTGTGTGTCTCTGTGCTGGTGGAGGGTGTGGGTGACGGTGACGGTGTGGTCTCTGTGCTGGTGGAGGGTGTGGGTGACGGTGTGTGTCTCTGTGCTGGTGGAGGGTGTGGGGTGACGGTGTGTGTCTCTGTGCTGGTGGAGGGTGTGGGTGACGGCTGTGACGGTGTGTGTCTCTGCGCTGGTGGAGGGTGTGGGTGACGGTGGTGTCTCTGTGCTGGTGGAGGGTGTGGGTGACGGTGTGTGTCTCTGTGCTGGTGGAGGGTGCGGGTGACGGTGTGACGGTGTGTGTCTCTGTGCAGGTGGAGGGTGTGTGTGACACTGTGACGGTGTGTGTCTCTGTGCTGGTGGAGGGTGTGGGTGATGGTCTGTGTCTCGGTGCTGGTGGAGGGTGTGGGTGACGGTGTGTGTCTCTGTGCTGGTGGAGGGTGTGGGTGGCGGTCTGACGGTGTGTGTCTCTGTGCTGGTGGAGGGTGTGTGTCTCTGTGCTGATGGAGGGTGTGGGTGACGGTGTGTGTCTCTGTGCTGGTGGAGGGTGTGGGTGGCACTGTGACGGTGTGTGTCTCTGTGCTGGTGGAGGGTGTGGGTGACAGTGTGTGTCTCTGTGCTGGTGGAGGATGTGGGTGACACTGTGACGGTGTGTGTCTCTGTGCTGGTGGACGGTGTGGGTGACGGTGTGTGTCTCTGTGCTGGTGGAGGGTGTGTGTGACGGTGTGTGTCTCTGTGCTGGTGGAGGGTGTGGGTGACGGTGTGACGGTGTGTGTCTCTGTGCTGATGGAGGGTGTGGGTGACGGTGTGTGTCTCTGTGCTCGTGGAGGGTGTGGGTGACGGTGTGTGTCTCTGTGCTGGTGGAGGTTGTGGGTGACATTGTGACGGTGTGTGTCTCTGTGCTGGTGGAGGGTGTGGGTGACGGTGTGTGTCTCTGTGCTGGTGGAGGGTGTGGGTGACGGTGTGACGGTGTGTGTCTCTGTGCTGGTGGAGGGTGTGGGTGATGGTGTGTGTCTCTGTGCTGGTGGAGGGTTTGGGTGAGGGTGTGTGTCTCTGTACTGGTGGAGGGTGTGGGTGAGGGTGTGACGGTGTGTGTCTCTGTGCTGGTGGAGGGTGTGGGTGACGGTGTGTGTCTCTGTGCTGTTGGAGGGTGTGGGTGACGGTGTGTGTCTCTGTGCTGGTGGAGGGTGTGGGTGACGGTGTGTGTCTCTGTGCTGGTGGAGGGTGTGGGTGACGCTGTGACGGTGTGTGTCTCTGTGCTGGTGGATGCTGTGGGTGAGGGTGTGACGGTGTGTGTCTCGGTGGTGGTGGAGGGTCTGGGTGACACTGTGACGGTGTGTGTCTCTGTGCTGGTGGAGGGTGTGGGTGACGGTGTGTGTCTCTGTGCTTGTGGAGGGTGTGGGTGACGGTGTGTGTCTCTGTGCTGGTGGAGGGTGTGGGTGAGGGTGTGTGTCTCTGTGCTGGTGGAGGGTGTGGGTGACGGTGTGTGTCTCTGTGCTGGTGGAGGGTGTGGGTGACGGTGTGTGTCTCTGTGCTGGTGGTGGGTGTGGGTGACGGTGTGACGGTGTGTGTCTCTGTGCTGGAGGAGGGTGTGGGTGACGGTGAGACGGTGTGTGTCTCTGTGCTGGTGGAGGGTGTGGATGACGGTGTGTGTCTCTGTGCTGGTAGAGGGTGTGGGTGACGGTGTGACGCTGTGTGTCTCTGTGCTGGTGGAGGGTGTGGGTGACGGTGTGACGGTGTGTGTCTCTGCGCTGGTGGAGGGTGTGGGTGATGGTGTGTTTCTCTGTGCTGGTGGAGGGTGTGGGTGACGGTGTGTGTCTCTGTGCTGGTGGAGGGTGTGGGTGACAGTGTGACGGTGTGTGTCTCTGTGCTGGTGGAGGGTGTGGGTGACGGTGTGTGTCTCTGTGCTGGTGGAGGGTGTGGGTGACGCTGTTTGTCTCTGTGCTGGTGGAGGGTGTGGGTGACACTGTGACGGTGTGTGTCACTGTGCTGGTGGAGGGTGTGGGTGACGGTGTGTGTCTCTGTGCTGGTGGAGGGTGTGGGTGAGGGTGTGTGTCTTTGTGCTGGTGGAGGGTGTGGGTGACGGTGTGTGTCTCTGTGCTGGTGGAGGGTGTGGGTGACGGTGTGTGTCTCTGTGCTGGTGGAGGGTGTGGGTGACGGTGTGACGGTGTGTGTCACTGTGCTGGTGGAGGGTGTGGGTGACGGTGTGTGTCTCTGTGCTGGTGGAGGGTGTGGGCTGACAGTGTGACGGTGTGTGTCTCTGTGCTGGTGGAGGGTTTGTGTGACGGTGTGTGTCTCTGTGCTGGTGGAGGGTGTGGGTGACGGTGTCACGGTGTGTGTCTCTGTGCTGGTGGAGGGTGTGGGTGACGGTGTGTGTCTCTGTGCTGGTGGAGGGTGTGGGTGACGGTGTGTGTCTCTGTGCTGGTGGAGGGTGTGGTTGACGGTGTGTGTCTCTGTGCTGGTGGTGGGTGTGGGTGACGGTGTGACGGTGTGTGTCTCTGTGCTGGTGGAGGGTGTGGGTGACGGTGTGACGGTGTGTGTCTCTGTGCTGGTGGAGAGTGTGGGTGACGGTGTGTGTCTCTGTGCTGGTGGAGGGTGTGGGTGACGGTGTGACGGTGTGTGTCTCTGTGCTGGTGCAGGGTGTGGGTGACGGTGTGACGGTGTGTGTCTCTGCGCTGGTGGAGGGTGTGGGTGACGGTGTGTGTCTGCGCTGGTGGAGGGTGTGGGTGACGGTGTGTGTCTCTGTGCTGGTGGAGTGTGTGGGTGACGGTGTGTGTCTCTGTGCTGGTGGACGGTGTGGGTGACGGTGTGTGAATCTGTGCTGGTGGAGGGTGTGGGTGACGGTGTGTGTCTCTGTGCTGGTGGATGGTGTGGGTGACGCTGTGACGGTGTGTGTCTCTGTGCTGGTGGAGGGTGTGGGTGAGGGTGTGACGGTGTGTGTCTCTATGGTGGTGGAGGGTGTGGGTGACACTGACGGTCTGTGTCTCTGTGCTGGTGGAGGGTGTGGGTGACGGTGTGTGTCTCTGTGCTGGTGGAGGGTGTGGGTGACGGTGTGTGTCTCTGCGCTGGTGGAGGGTGTGGGTGACGGTGTGTGTCTCTGCGCTGGTGGAGGGTGTGGGTGACGGTGTGACGGTGTGTGTCTCTGTGCTGGTGGAGGGTGTGGGTGACGGTGTGACGGTGTGTGTCTCTGCGCTGGTGGAGGGTGTGGGTGACGGTGTGTGTCTGCGCTGGTGGAGGGTGTGGGTGACGGTGTGTGTCTCTGTGCTGGTGGAGGGTGTGGGTGACGGTGTGTGTCTCTGTGCTGGTGGACGGTGTGGGTGACGGTGAGTGAATCTGTGCTGGTGGAGGGTGTGGGTGACGGTGTGTGTCTCTGTGCTGGTGGAGGGTGTGGGTGACGCTGTGACGGTGTGTGTCTCTGTGCTGGTGGAGGGTGTGGGTGAGGGTGTGACGGTGTGTGTCTCTATGGTGGTGGAGGGTGTGGGTGACACTGACGGTCTGTGTCTCTGTGCTGGTGGAGGGTGTGGGTGACGGTGTGTGTCTCTGTGCTGGTGGAGGGTGTGGGTGACGGTGTGTGTCTCTGCGCTGGTGGAGGGTGTGGGTGACGGTGTGTGTCTCTGCGCTGGTGGAGGGTGTGGGTGACGGTGTGTGTCTCTGTGCTGGTGGAGGTAGTGGGTGTCGGTGTGTGTCTCTGTGCTGGTGGAGGGTGTGGGTGACGGTGTGTGTCTCTGTGCTGGTGGAGGTTGTGGGTGACGGTGTGTGTCTCTGTGCTGGTGGAGGGTGTGGGTGATGCTGTGACGGTGTGTGTCTCTGTGCTGGTGGAGGGTGTGGGTGAGGGTGTGACGGTGTGTGTCTCTGTGGTGGTGGAGGGTGTGGGTGACACTGACTGTGTGTGTCTCTGTGCTGGTGGAGGGTGTGGGTGACGGTGTGTGTCTCTGTGCTGGTGGAGGGTGTGGGTGACGGTGTGTGTCTCTGTGCTGGGTGAGGGTGAGGGTGACGGTGTGTGTCTCTGTGCTGGTGGAGGGTGTGGGTGACGGTGTGTGTCTCTGTGCTGGTGGAGGGTGTGGTTGACGGTGTGTGTCTCTGTGCTGGTGCTGGGTGTGGGTGACGGTGTGACGGTGTGTGTCTCTGTGCTGGTGGAGGGTGTGGGTGACACTGTGACGGTGTGTGTCTCTGTGCTGGTGGAGGGTGTGGGTGATGGTGTGTGTCTCTGTGCTGGTGGAGGGTGTGGTTGACGGTGTGACGGTGTGTGACTCTGTGCTGGTGGAGGGTGTGGGTGACGGTGTGTGTCTCTGGGCTGGTGGAGGGTGTGGGTGACGGTGTGTGTCTCTGTGCTGGTGGAGGGTGTGGGTGACACTGTGACGGTGTGTGTCTCTGTGCTGGTGGAGGGTGTGGGTGACACTGTGACGGTGTGTGTCTCTGTGCTGGTGGAGGGTGTGGGTGACGGTGTGACGGTGTGTGTCTCTGTGCTGGTGCAGGGTGTGGGTGTCGGTTTGTGTCTCTGTGCTGGTGGTGGGTGTGGGTGACGGTGTGACGGTGTGTGTCTCTGTGCTGGTGGAGGGTGTGGGTGACGGTGTGTGTCTCTGTGCTGTTGGAGGGTGTGGGTGACGGTGTGTGTCTCTGTGCTGGTTGAGGGTGTGGTTGACGGTGTGTGTCTCTGTGCTGGTGGAGGGCGTGAGTGACGGTGTGTGTCTCTGTGCTGGTGGAGGGTGTGGGTGACGGTGTGTGTCTCTGTGCTGGTGGAGGGTGTGCGTGACGGTGTGTATCTCTGTGCTGGTGGAGTGTGTGGGTGATGTTGTGTGTCTCTGTGCTGGTGGAGGGTGTGGGTGACGGTGTGTGTCTCTGGGCTGGTGGAGGGTGTGGGTGACGGTGTGACGGTGTGTGTCTCTGTGCTGGTGGAGGGTGTGGGTGACACTGTGACGGTGTGTGTCTCTGTGCTGGTGGAGGGTGTGGGTGACACTGTGACGGTGTGTGTCTCTGTGCTGGTGGAGGGTGTGGGGGATGGTGTGTGTCTCTGTGCTGGTGGAGGGTGTGGGTGACGGTGTGTGTCTCTGTGCTGGTGGAGGGTGTGGGTGAGGGTGTGTGTCTCTGTGCTGGTGGAGGGTGTGTGTGACGGTGTGTGTCTCTGTGCTGGTGGAGGGTGTGGTTGACACTGTGACGGTGTGTGTCTCTGTGCTGGTGGAGCGTGTGGGTGACGGTGTGTGTCTCTGTGCTGGTGGAGGTTGTGGGTGATGTTGTGTGTCTCTGTGCTGGTGGAGGGTGTGGGTGACACTGTGATGGTGTGTGTCTCTGTGCTGGTGGAGGGTGTGGGTGATGGTGTGTGTCTCTGTGCTGGTGGAGGGTGTGGTTGACGGTGTGACGGTGTGTGACTCTGTGCTGGTGGAGGGTGTGGGTGACGGTGTGTGTCTCTGGGCTGGTGGAGGGTGTGGGTGACGGTGTGTGTCTCTGTGCTGGTGGAGGGTGTGGGTGACACTGTGACGGTGTGTGTCTCTGTGCTGGTGGAGGGTGTGGGTGACACTGTGACGGTGTTTGTCTCTGTGCTGGTGGAGGGTGTGGGTGACGGTGTGCGTCTCTGTGCTGGTGCAGGGTGTGGGTGACGGTGTGTGTCTCTGTGCTGGTGGTGGGTGTGGGTGACGGTGTGACGGTGTGTGTCTCTGTGCTGGTGGAGGGTGTGGGTGACGGTGTGTGTCTCTGTGCTGTTGGAGGGTGTGGGTGACGGTGTGTGTCTCTGTGCTGGTTGAGGGTGTGGTTGACGGTGTGTGTCTCTGTGCTGGTGGAGGGCGTGAGTGACGGTGTGTGTCTCTGTGCTGGTGGAGGGTGTGGGTGACGGTGTGTGTCTCTGTGCTGGTGGAGGGTGTGCGTGACGGTGTGTGTCTCTGTGCTGGTGGAGTGTGTGGGTGATGTTGTGCGTCTCTGTGCTGGTGGAGGGTGTGGGTGACGGTGTGTGTCTCTGGGCTGGTGGAGGGTGTGGGTGACGGTGTGACGGTGTGTGTCTCTGTGCTGGTGGAGGGTGTGGGTGACACTGTGACGGTGTGTGTCTCTTTGCTGGTGGAGGGTGTGGGTGACGGTGTGTGTCTCTGTGCTGGTGGAGGGTGTGGGTGACGGTGTGTGTCTCTGTGCTGGTGGAGGGTGTGGGTGACGGTGTGAGGGTGTGTGTCTCTGTGCTGGTGGAGGGTCTGGGTGACGGTGTGTGTCTCTGTGCTGGTGGAGGGTGTGGGTGACACTGTGACGGTGTGTGTCTCTGTGCTGGTGGAGGGTGTGGGTGATGGTGTGTGTCTCTGTGCTGGTGGAGGGTGTGGGTGACGGTGTGTGTCTCTGTGCTGGTGGAGGGTGTGGGTGAGGGTGTGTGTCTCTGTGCTGGTGGAGGGTGTGTGTGACGGTGTGTGTCTCTGTGCTGGTGGAGGGTGTGGGTGACACTGTGACGGTGTGTGTCTCTGTGCTGGTGGAGCGTGTGGGTGACGGTGTGTGTCTCTGTGCTGGTGGAGGGTGTGGGTGATGTTGTGTGTCTCTGTGCTGGTGGAGGGTGTGGGTGACACTGTGATGGTGTGTGTCTTTGTGCTGGTGGAGGGTGTGGGTGATGGTGTGTGTCTCTGTGCTGGTGGAGGGTGTGGTTGACGGTGTGACGGTGTGTGACTCTGTGCTGGTGCAGGGTGTGGGTGACGGTGTGTGTCTCTGGGCTGGTGGAGGGTGTGGGTGACGGTGTGTGTCTCTGTGCTGGTGGAGGGTGTGGGTGACACTGTGACGGTGTGTGTCTCTGTGCTGGTGGAGGGTGTGGGTGACACTGTGACGGTGTGTGTCTCTGTGCTGGTGGAGGGTGTGGGTGACGGTGTGCGTCTCTGTGCTGGTGCAGGGTGTGGGTGACGGTGTGTGTCTCTGTGCTGGTGGTGGGTGTGGGTGACGGTGTGACGGTGTGTGTCTCTGTGCTGGTGGAGGGTGTGGGTGACGGTGTGTGTCTCTGTGCTGTTGGAGGGTGTGGGTGACGGTGTGTGTCTCTGTGCTGGTTGAGGGTGTGGTTGACGGTGTGTGTCTCTGTGCTGGTGGAGGGCGTGAGTGACGGTGTGTGTCTCTGTGCTGGTGGAGGGTGTGGGTGACGGTGTGTGTCTCTGTGCTGGTGGAGGGTGTGCATGACGGTGTGTGTCTCTGTGCTGGTGGAGTGTGTGGGTGATGTTGTGTGTCTCTGTGCTGGTGGAGGGTGTGGGTGACGGTGTGTGTCTCTGGGCTGGTGGAGGGTGTGGGTGACGGTGTGACGGTGTGTGTCTCTGTGCTGGTGGAGGGTATGGGTGACACTGTGACGGTGTGTGTCTCTTTGCTGGTGGAGGGTGTGGGTGACGGTGTGTGCCTCTTTGCTGGTGGAGGGTGTGGGTGACGGTGTGTGTCTCTGTGCTGGTGGAGGGTGTGGGTGACGGTGTGAGGGTGTGTGTCTCTGTGCTGGTGGAGGGTGTGGGTGACGGTGTGTGTCTCTGTGCTGGTGGAGTGTGTGGGTGACACTGTGACGGTGTGTGTCTCTGTGCTGGTGGAGGGTGTGGGTGATGGTGTGTGTCTCTGTGCTGGTGGAGGGTGTGGGTGACGGTGTGTGTCTCTGTGCTGGTGGAGGGTGTGGGTGAGGGTGTGTGTCTCTGTGCTGGTGGAGGGTGTGTGTGACGGTGTGTGTCTCCGTGCTGGTGGAGGGTGTGGGTGACACTGTGACGGTGTGTGTCTCTGTGCTGGTGGAGCGTGTGGGTGACGGTGTGTGTCTCTGTGCTGGTGGAGGGTGTGGGTGACACTGTGATGTTGTGTGTCTCTGTGCTAGTGGAGGGTGTGGGTGACGGTCTGTGTCTCTGTGCTGGTGGAGGGTTTGGGTGACGGTGTGTGTCTCTGTGCTGGTGGAGGATGTAGGTGACACTGTGACGGTGTGTGTCTCTGTGCTGGTGGAGGGTGTGGGTGACGGTGTGTGTCTCTGTGCTGGTGGAGGGTGTGGGTGACGGTGTGTGTCTCTGTGCTGGTGGAGGGTGTGGGTGACGGTGTGTGTCTCTGTGCTGTTGGAGGGTGTGGGTGACGCTGTGACGGTGTGTGTCTCTGTGCTGGTGGAGGGTGTGGGTGAGGGTGTGACGGTGTGTGTCTCTGTGGTGGTGGAGGGTGTGGGTGACACTGTGACGGTGTGTGTCTCTGTGCTGGTGGAGGGTTTGGGTGACGGTGTGTGTCTCTGTGCTGGTGGAGGGTGTGGGTGACGGTGTGTGTCTCTGTGCTGGTGGAGGGTGTGGTTGAGGGTGTGTGTCTCTGTGCTGGTGGAGGGTGTGGGTGACGGTGTGTGTCTCTGTGCTGGTGGAGGTTGTGGGTGACGGTGTGACGGTGTGTGTCTCTGTGCTGGTGGAGGGTGTGGGTGACGGTGTGTGTCTCTGTGCTGGTGGAGGGTGTGGGTGACGGTGTGACGGTGTGTGTCTCTGTGCTGGTGGAGGGTGTGGGTGACGGTGTGACGGTGTGTGTCTCTGCGCTGGTGGAGGGTGTGGGTGACGGTGTGTGTCTCTGCTCTGGTGGAGGGTGTGGGTGACGGTGTGTCTCTCTGTGCTGGTGGAGGGTGTGGGTGACGGTGTGTGTCTCTGGTCTGGTGGAGGGTGTGGGTGACGGTGTGTGTCTCTGTGCTGGTGGAGGGTGTGGGTGACGGTGTGTGTCTCTGTGCTGGTGGAGGGTGTGGGTGACGCTGTGACGGTGTGTGTCTCTGTGCTGGTGGAGGGTGTGGGTGAGGGTGTGACGGTGTGTGTCTCTGTGGTGGTGGAGGGTGTAGGTGACACTGACGGTGTGTGTCTCTGTGCTGGTGGAGGGTGTGGGTGACGGTGTGTGTCTCTGTGCTGGTGGAGGGTGTGGGTGACGGTGTGTGTCTCTGTGCTGGTGGAGGGTGTGGGTGACGGTGTGTGTCTCTGTGCTGGTGGAGGGTGTGCGTGACGGTGTGTGTCTCTGTGCTGGTGGAGTGTGTGGGTGATGTTGTGTGTCTCTGTGCTGGTGGAGGGTGTGGGTGACGGTGTGTGTCTCTGGGCTGGTGGAGGGTGTGGGTGACGGTGTGACGGTGTGTGTCTCTGTGCTGGTGGAGGGTGTGGGTGACACTGTGACGGTGTGTGTCTCTGTGCTGGTGGAGGGTGTGGGTGACGGTGTGTGCCTCTGTGCTGGTGGAGGGTGTGGGTGACGGTGTGTGTCTCTGTGCTGGTGGAGGGTGTGGGTGACGGTGTGAGGGTGTGTGTCTCTGTACTGGTGGAGGGTGTGGGTGACGGTGTGTGTCTCTGTGCTGGTGGAGGGTGTGGGTGACACTGTGACGGTGTGTGTCTCTGTGCTGGTGGAGGGTGTGGGGGATGGTGTGTGTCTCTGTGCTGGTGGAGGGTGTGGGTGACGGTGTGTGTCTCTGTGCTGGTGGAGGGTGTGGGTGAGGGTGTGTGTCTCTGTGATGGTGGAGGGTGTGTGTGACGGTGTGTGTCTCTGTGCTGGTGGAGGGTGTGGGTGACACTGTGACGGTGTGTGTCTCTGTGCTGGTGGAGCGTGTGGGTGACGGTGCGTGTCTCTGTGCTGGTGGAGGGTGTGGGTGATGTTGTGTGTCTCTGTGCTGGTGGAGGGTGTGGGTGACACTGTGATGGTGTGTGTCTCTGTGCTGGTGGAGGGTGTGGGTGATGGTGTGTGTCTCTGTGCTGGTGGAGGGTGTGGTTGACGGTGTGACGGTGTGTGACTCTGTGCTGGTGGAGGGTGTGGGTGACGGTGTGTGTCTCTGGGCTGGTGGAGGGTGTGGGTGACGGTGTGTGTCTCTGTGCTGGTGGAGGGTGTGGGTGACACTGTGACGGTGTGTGTCTCTGTGCTGGTGGAGGGTGTGGGTGACACTGTGACGGTGTTTGTCTCTGTGCTGGTGGAGGGTGTGGGTGACGGTGTGCGTCTCTGTGCTGGTGCAGGGTGTGGGTGACGGTGTGTGTCTCTGTGCTGGTGGTGGGTGTGGGTGACGGTGTGACGGTGTGTGTCTCTGTGCTGGTGGAGGGTGTGGGTGACGGTGTGTGTCTCTGTGCTGTTGGAGGGTGTGGGTGACGGTGTGTGTCTCTGTGCTGGTTGAGGGTGTGGTTGACGGTGTGTGTCTCTGTGCTGGTGGAGGGCGTGAGTGACGGTGTGTGTCTCTGTGCTGGTGGAGGGTGTGGGTGACGGTGTGTGTCTCTGTGCTGGTGGAGGGTGTGCGTGACGGTGTGTGTCTCTGTGCTGGTGGAGGGTGTGGGTGACGGTGTGAGGGTGTGTGTCTCTGTGCTGGTGGAGGGTGTGGGTGACGGTGTGTGTCTCTGTGCTGGTGGAGGGTGTGGTTGAGGGTGTGTGTCTCTGTGCTGGTGGAGGGTGTGGGTGACGGTGTGTGTCTCTGTGCTGGTGGAGGTTGTGGGTGACGGTGTGTGTCTCTGTGCTGGTGGAGGGTGGAGGTGACACTGTGACGGTGTGTGTCTCTGTGCTGGTGGAGTGTGTGGGTGACGGTGTGACGGTGTGTGTCTCTGTGCTGGTGGAGGGTGTGGGTGACGGTGTGTGTCTCTGTGCTGGTGGAGGGTGTGGGTGACGGTGTGACGGTGTGTGTCTCTGTGCTGGTGGAGGGTGTGGGTGACGGTGTGACGG
Source organism: Carcharodon carcharias (assembly GCF_017639515.1). Lineage (NCBI taxonomy): Eukaryota > Metazoa > Chordata > Chondrichthyes > Lamniformes > Lamnidae > Carcharodon > Carcharodon carcharias. Next base: position 47,272,976 of record NC_054491.1, on the reverse strand, counting down.
TGTGTGTCTCTGCGCTGGTGGAGGGTGTGGGTGACGGTGTGTGTCTCTGCTCTGGTGGAGGGTGTGGGTGACGGTGTGTCTCTCTGTGCTGGTGGAGGGTGTGGGTGACGGTGTGTGTCTCTGTGCTGGTGGAGGGTGTGGGTGACGGTGTGTGTCTCTGTGCTGGTGGAGGGTGTGGGTGACGGTGTGTGTCTCTGTGCTGGTGGAGGGTGTGGGTGACGCTGTGACGGTGTGTGTCTCTGTGCTGGTGGAGGGTGTGGGTGAGGGTGTGACGGTGTGTGTCTCTGTGGTGGTGGAGGGTGTAGGTGACACTGACGGTGTGTGTCTCTGTGCTGGTGGAGGGTGTGGGTGACGGTGTGTGTCTCTGTGCTGGTGGAGGGTGTGGGTGACGGTGTGTGTCTCTGTGCTGGTGGAGGGTGTGGGTGACGGTGTGTGTCTCTGTGCTGGTGGAGGGTGTGCGTGACGGTGTGTGTCTCTGTGCTGGTGGAGTGTGTGGGTGATGTTGTGTGTCTCTGTGCTGGTGGAGGGTGTGGGTGACGGTGTGTGTCTCTGGGCTGGTGGAGGGTGTGGGTGACGGTGTGACGGTGTGTGTCTCTGTGCTGGTGGAGGGTGTGGGTGACACTGTGACGGTGTGTGTCTCTGTGCTGGTGGAGGGTGTGGGTGACGGTGTGTGCCTCTGTGCTGGTGGAGGGTGTGGGTGACGGTGTGTGTCTCTGTGCTGGTGGAGGGTGTGGGTGACGGTGTGAGGGTGTGTGTCTCTGTACTGGTGGAGGGTGTGGGTGACGGTGTGTGTCTCTGTGCTGGTGGAGGGTGTGGGTGACACTGTGACGGTGTGTGTCTCTGTGCTGGTGGAGGGTGTGGGGGATGGTGTGTGTCTCTGTGCTGGTGGAGGGTGTGGGTGACGGTGTGTGTCTCTGTGCTGGTGGAGGGTGTGGGTGAGGGTGTGTGTCTCTGTGATGGTGGAGGGTGTGTGTGACGGTGTGTGTCTCTGTGCTGGTGGAGGGTGTGGGTGACACTGTGACGGTGTGTGTCTCTGTGCTGGTGGAGCGTGTGGGTGACGGTGTGTGTCTCTGTGCTGGTGGAGGGTGTGGGTGATGTTGTGTGTCTCTGTGCTGGTGGAGGGTGTGGGTGACACTGTGATGGTGTGTGTCTCTGTGCTGGTGGAGGGTGTGGGTGATGGTGTGTGTCTCTGTGCTGGTGGAGGGTGTGGTTGACGGTGTGACGGTGTGTGACTCTGTGCTGGTGGAGGGTGTGGGTGACGGTGTGTGTCTCTGGGCTGGTGGAGGGTGTGGGTGACGGTGTGTGTCTCTGTGCTGGTGGAGGGTGTGGGTGACACTGTGACGGTGTGTGTCTCTGTGCTGGTGGAGGGTGTGGGTGACACTGTGACGGTGTTTGTCTCTGTGCTGGTGGAGGGTGTGGGTGACGGTGTGCGTCTCTGTGCTGGTGCAGGGTGTGGGTGACGGTGTGTGTCTCTGTGCTGGTGGTGGGTGTGGGTGACGGTGTGTGTCTCTGTGCTGGTTGAGGGTGTGGTTGACGGTGTGTGTCTCTGTGCTGGTGGAGGGCGTGAGTGACGGTGTGTGTCTCTGTGCTGGTGGAGGGTGTGGGTGACGGTGTGTGTCTCTGTGCTGGTGGAGGGTGTGCGTGACGGTGTGTGTCTCTGTGCTGGTGGAGGGTGTGGGTGACGGTGTGAGGGTGTGTGTCTCTGTGCTGGTGGAGGGTGTGGGTGACGGTGTGTGTCTCTGTGCTGGTGGAGGGTGTGGGTGACACTGTGACGGTGTGTGTCTCTGTGCTGGTGGAGCGTGTGGGTGACGGTGTGTGTCCCTGTGCTGGTGGAGGGTGTGGGTGACACTGTGATGTTGTGTGTCTCTGTGCTAGTGGAGGGTGTGGGTGACGGTCTGTGTCTCTGTGCTGGTGGAGGGTTTGGGTGACGGTGTGTGTCTCTGTGCTGGTGGAGGATGTGGGTGACACTGTGACGGTGTGTGTCTCTGTGCTGGTGGAGGGTGTGGGTGACGGTGTGTGTCTCTGTGCTGGTGGAGGGTGTGGGTGACGGTGTGTGTCTCTGTGCTGGTGGAGGGTGTGGGTGACGGTGTGTGTCTCTGTGCTGTTGGAGGGTGTGGGTGACGCTGTGACGGTGTGTGTCTCTGTGCTGGTGGAGGGTGTGGGTGAGGGTGTGACGGTGTGTGTCTCTGTGGTGGTGGAGGGTGTGGGTGACACTGACGGTGTGTGTCTCTGTGCTGGTGGAGGGTTTGGGTGACGGTGTGTGTCTCTGTGCTGGTGGAGGGTGTGGGTGACGGTGTGTGTCTCTGTGCTGGTGGAGGGTGTGGGTGAGGGTGTGTGTCTCTGTGCTGGTGGAGGGTGTGGGTGACGGTGTGTGTCTCTGTGCTGGTGGAGGGTGTGGGTGACGGTGTGTGTCTCTGTGCTGGTGGAGGGTGGAGGTGACACTGTGACGGTGTGTGTCTCTGTGCTGGTGGAGTGTGTGGGTGACGGTGTGACGGTGTGTGTCTCTGTGCTGGTGGAGGGTGTGGGTGACGGTGTGTGTCTCTGTGCTGGTGGAGGGTGTGGGTGACGGTGTGACGGTGTGTGTCTCTGTGCTGGTGGAGGGTGTGGGTGACGGTGTGACGGTGTGTGTCTCTGCGCTGGTGGAGGGTGTGGGTGACGGTGTGTGTCTCTGCTCTGGTGGAGGGTGTGGGTGACGGTGTGTGTCTCTGTGCTGGTGGAGGGTGTGGGTGACGGTGTGTGTCTCTGTGCTGGTGGAGGGTGTGGGTGACGGTGTGTGTCTCTGTGCTGGTGGAGGGTGTGGGTGACGGTGTGTGTCTCTGTGCTGGTGGAGGGTGTGGGTGACGCTGTGACGGTGTGTGTCTCTGTGCTGGTGGAGGGTGTGGGTGAGGGTGTGACGGTGTGTGTCTCTGTGTTGGTGGAGGGTGTAGGTGACACTGACGGTGTGTGTCTCTGTGCTGGTGGAGGGTGTGGGTGACGGTGTGTGTCTCTGTGCTGGTGGAGGGTGTGGGTGACGGTGTGTGTCTCTGTGCTGGTGGAGGGTGTGGGTGACGGTGTGTGTCTCTGTGCTGGAGGAGGGTGTGGTTGACGGTGTGTGTCCCTGTGCTGGTGGTGGGTGTGGGTGACGGTGTGACGGTGTGTGTCTCTGTGCTGGTGGAGGGTGTGGGTGACGCTGTGACGGTGTGTGTCTCTGTGCTGGTGGAGGGTGTGGGTGACGGTGTGTGTCTCTGTGCTGGTGGAGGGTGTGGGTGACGGTGTGACGGTGTGTGTCTCTGTGCTGGTGGAGGGTGTGGGTGACACTGTGACGGTGTGTGTCTCTGTGCTGGTGGAGGGTGTGGGTGACGGTGTCACGGTGTGTGTCTCTGCGCTGGTGGAGGGTGTGGGTGATGGTGTGTGTCTCTGCGCTGGGGGAGGGTGTGGGTGACGGTGTGTGTCTCTGTGCTGGTGGAGGGTGTGGGTGACGGTGTGTGTCTCTGTGCTGGTGGAGGGTGTGGGTGATGGTGTGTGTCTCTGTGCTGGTGGAGGGTGTGGGTGACGGTGTGTGTCTCTGTGCTGGTGGAGGGTGTGAGTGATGGTGTGGGTCTTTGTGCTGGTGGAGGGTGTGGGTGACGGTGTGTGTCTCTGTGCTGGTGGAGGGTGTGGGTGACGGTGTGTGTCTCTGTGCTGGTGGAGGGTGTGGGTGACGGTGTGTGTCACTGTGCTAGTGGAGGGTGTGGGTCACAGTGTGACGGTGTGTGTCTCTGTGCTGGTGGAGGGTGTGGGTGACACTGTGACGGTGTGTGTTTCTGTGCTGGTGGATGGTGTGGGTGAGGGTGTGACGGTGTGTGTCTCTGTGCTGGTGGAGGGTGTGGGTGACACTGTGACGGTGTGTGTCTCTGTGCTGGTGGAGGGTGTGGGTGATGGTGTGTGTCTCTGTGCTGGTGGAGGGTGTGGGTGATGGTGTGACGGTGTTTCTCTCTGTGCTGGTGGAGGGTGTGGATGACGGTGTCACGGTGTGTGTCTCTGTGCTGGTGGAGGGTGTGGGTGATGGTGTGTGTCTCTGTGCTGGTGGAGGGTGTGGGTGACACTGTGACGGTGTGTGTCTCTGTGCTGGTGGAGGGTGTGGGTGACAGTGTGTGTCTCTGTGCTGGTGGAGGGTGTGGGTGACGGTGTGTGTCTCTGTGCTGGTGGAGGGTGTGGGTGACGGTGTGTGTCTCTGTGCTGGTGGAGGGTGTGGGTGACACTCTGACGGTTTGTGTCTCTGTGCTGGTGGAGGGTGTGGGTGACGGTGTGTGTCTCTGTGCTGGTGGAGGGTGTGGGTGACGGTGTGTGTCTCTGTGCTGGTGGAGGGTGTGGGTGACGGTGTGTGTCTCTGTGCTGGTGGAGGGTGTGCGTGACGGTGTGTGTCTCTGTGCTGGTGGAGTGTGTGGGTGATGTTGTGTGTCTCTGTGCTGGTGGAGGGTGTGGGTGACGGTGTGTGTCTCTGGGCTGGTGGAGGGTGTGGGTGACGGTGTGACGGTGTGTGTCTCTGTGCTGGTGGAGGGTGTGGGTGACACTGTGACGGTGTGTGTCTCTGTGCTGGTGGAGGGTGTGGGTGACGGTGTGTGCCTCTGTGCTGGTGGAGGGTGTGGGTGACGGTGTGTGTCTCTGTGCTGGTGGAGGGTGTGGGTGACGGTGTGACGGTGTGTGTCTCTGTACTGGTGGAGGGTGTGGGTGACGGTGTGTGTCTCTGTGCTGGTGGAGGGTGTGGGTGACACTGTGACGGTGTGTGTCTCTGTGCTGGTGGAGGGTGTGGGGGATGGTGTGTGTCTCTGTGCTGGTGGAGGGTGTGGGTGACGGTGTGTGTCTCTGTGCTGGTGGAGGGTGTGGGTGAGGGTGTGTGTCTCTGTGATGGTGGAGGGTGTGTGTGACGGTGTGTGTCTCTGTGCTGGTGGAGGGTGTGGGTGACACTGTGACGGTGTGTGTCTCTGTGCTGGTGGAGCGTGTGGGTGACGGTGTGTGTCTCTGTGCTGGTGGAGGGTGTGGGTGATGTTGTGTGTCTCTGTGCTGGTGGAGGGTGTGGGTGACACTGTGATGGTGTGTGTCTCTGTGCTGGTGGAGGGTGTGGGTGATGGTGTGTGTCTCTGTGCTGGTGGAGGGTGTGGTTGACGGTGTGACGGTGTGTGACTCTGTGCTGGTGGAGGGTGTGGGTGACGGTGTGTGTCTCTGGGCTGGTGGAGGGTGTGGGTGACGGTGTGTGTCTCTGTGCTGGTGGAGGGTGTGGGTGACACTGTGACGGTGTGTGTCTCTGTGCTGGTGGAGGGTGTGGGTGACACTGTGACGGTGTTTGTCTCTGTGCTGGTGGAGGGTGTGGGTGACGGTGTGCGTCTCTGTGCTGGTGCAGGGTGTGGGTGACGGTGTGTGTCTCTGTGCTGGTGGTGGGTGTGGGTGACGGTGTGACGGTGTGTGTCTCTGTGCTGGTGGAGGGTGTGGGTGACGGTGTGTGTCTCTGTGCTGTTGGAGGGTGTGGGTGACGGTGTGTGTCTCTGTGCTGGTTGAGGGTGTGGTTGACGGTGTGTGTCTCTGTGCTGGTGGAGGGCGTGAGTGACGGTGTGTGTCTCTGTGCTGGTGGAGGGTGTGGGTGACGGTGTGTGTCTCTGTGCTGGTGGAGGGTGTGGGTGACGGTGTGAGGGTGTGTGTCTCTGTGCTGGTGGAGGGTGTGGGTGACGGTGTGTGTCTCTGTGCTGGTGGAGGGTGTGGTTGAGGGTGTGTGTCTCTGTGCTGGTGGAGGGTGTGGGTGACGGTGTGTGTCTCTGTGCTGGTGGAGGTTGTGGGTGACGGTGTGTGTCTCTGTGCTGGTGGAGGGTGGAGGTGACACTGTGACGGTGTGTGTCTCTGTGCTGGTGGAGTGTGTGGGTGACGGTGTGACGGTGTGTGTCTCTGTGCTGGTGGAGGGTGTGGGTGACGGTGTGTGTCTCTGTGCTGGTGGAGGGTGTGGTTGACGGTGTGACGGTGTGTGTCTCTGTGCTGGTGGAGGGTGTGGGTGACGGTGTGACGGTGTGTGTCTCTGCGCTGGTGGAGGGTGTGGGTGACGGTGTGTGTCTCTGCTCTGGTGGAGGGTGTGGGTGACGGTGTGTCTCTCTGTGCTGGTGGAGGGTGTGGGTGACGGTGTGTGTCTCTGTGCTGGTGGAGGGTGTGGGTGACGGTGTGTGTCTCTGTGCTGGTGGAGGGTGTGGGTGACGGTGTGTGTCTCTGTGCTGGTGGAGGGTGTGGGTGACGCTGTGACGGTGTGTGTCTCTGTGCTGGTGGAGGGTGTGGGTGAGGGTGTGACGGTGTGTGTCTCTGTGGTGGTGGAGGGTGTAGGTGACACTGACGGTGTGTGTCTCTGTGCTGGTGGAGGGTGTGGGTGACGGTGTGTGTCTCTGTGCTGGTGGAGGGTGTGGGTGACGGTGTGTGTCTCTGTGCTGGTGGAGGGTGTGGGTGACGGTGTGTGTCTCTGTGCTGGTGGAGGGTGTGCGTGACGGTGTGTGTCTCTGTGCTGGTGGAGTGTGTGGGTGATGTTGTGTGTCTCTGTGCTGGTGGAGGGTGTGGGTGACGGTGTGTGTCTCTGGGCTGGTGGAGGGTGTGGGTGACGGTGTGACGGTGTGTGTCTCTGTGCTGGTGGAGGGTGTGGGTGACACTGTGACGGTGTGTGTCTCTTTGCTGGTGGAGGGTGTGGGTGATGGTGTGTGCCTCTGTGCTGGTGGAGGGTGTGGGTGACGGTGTGTGTCTCTGTGCTGGTGGAGGGTGTGGGTGACGGTGTGAGGGTGTGTGTCTCTGTACTGGTGGAGGGTGTGGGTGACGGTGTGTGTCTCTGTGCTGGTGGAGGGTGTGGGTGACACTGTGACGGTGTGTGTCTCTGTGCTGGTGGAGGGTGTGGGGGATGGTGTGTGTCTCTGTGCTGGTGGAGGGTGTGGGTGACGGTGTGTGTCTCTGTGCTGGTGGAGGGTGTGGGTGAGGGTGTGTGTCTCTGTGATGGTGGAGGGTGTGTGTGACGGTGTGTGTCTCTGTGCTGGTGGAGGGTGTGGGTGACACTGTGACGGTGTGTGTCTCTGTGCTGGTGGAGCGTGTGGGTGACGGTGTGTGTCTCTGTGCTGGTGGAGGGTGTGGGTGATGTTGTGTGTCTCTGTGCTGGTGGAGGGTGTGGGTGACACTGTGATGGTGTGTGTCTCTGTGTTGGTGGAGGGTGTGGGTGATGGTGTGTGTCTCTGTGCTGGTGGAGGGTGTGGTTGACGGTGTGACGGTGTGTGACTCTGTGCTGGTGGAGGGTGTGGGTGACGGTGTGTGTCTCTGGGCTGGTGGAGGGTGTGGGTGACGGTGTGTGTCTCTGTGCTGGTGGAGGGTGTGGGTGACACTGTGACGGTGTGTGTCTCTGTGCTGGTGGAGGGTGTGGGTGACACTGTGACGGTGTTTGTCTCTGTGCTGGTGGAGGGTGTGGGTGACGGTGTGCGTCTCTGTGCTGGTGCAGGGTGTGGGTGACGGTGTGTGTCTCTGTGCTGGTGGTGGGTGTGGGTGACGGTGTGTGTCTCTGTGCTGGTTGAGGGTGTGGTTGACGGTGTGTGTCTCTGTGCTGGTGGAGGGCGTGAGTGACGGTGTGTGTCTCTGTGCTGGTGGAGGGTGTGGGTGACGGTGTGTGTCTCTGTGCTGGTGGAGGGTGTGCGTGACGGTGTGTGTCTCTGTGCTGGTGGAGGGTGTGGGTGACGGTGTGAGGGTGTGTGTCTCTGTGCTGGTGGAGGGTGTGGGTGACGGTGTGTGTCTCTGTGCTGGTGGAGGGTGTGGGTGACACTGTGACGGTGTGTGTCTCTGTGCTGGTGGAGCGTGTGGGTGACGGTGTGTGTCCCTGTGCTGGTGGAGGGTGTGGGTGACACTGTGATGTTGTGTGTCTCTGTGCTAGTGGAGGGTGTGGGTGACGGTCTGTGTCTCTGTGCTGGTGGAGGGTTTGGGTGACGGTGTGTGTCTCTGTGCTGGTGGAGGATGTGGGTGACACTGTGACGGTGTGTGTCTCTGTGCTGGTGGAGGGTGTGGGTGACGGTGTGTGTCTCTGTGCTGGTGGAGGGTGTGGGTGACGGTGTGTGTCTCTGTGCTGGTGGAGGGTGTGGGTGACGGTGTGTGTCTCTGTGCTGTTGGAGGGTGTGGGTGACGCTGTGACGGTGTGTGTCTCTGTGCTGGTGGAGGGTGTGGGTGAGGGTGTGACGGTGTGTGTCTCTGTGGTGGTGGAGGGTGTGGGTGACACTGACGGTGTGTGTCTCTGTGCTGGTGGAGGGTTTGGGTGACGGTGTGTGTCTCTGTGCTGGTGGAGGGTGTGGGTGACGGTGTGTGTCTCTGTGCTGGTGGAGGGTGTGGGTGAGGGTGTGTGTCTCTGTGCTGGTGGAGGGTGTGGGTGACGGTGTGTGTCTCTGTGCTGGTGGAGGGTGTGGGTGACGGTGTGTGTCTCTGTGCTGGTAGAGGGTGGAGGTGACACTGTGACGGTGTGTGTCTCTGTGCTGGTGGAGTGTGTGGGTGACGGTGTGACGGTGTGTGTCTCTGTGCTGGTGGAGGGTGTGGGTGACGGTGTGTGTCTCTGTGCTGGTGGAGGGTGTGGGTGACGGTGTGACGGTGTGTGTCTCTGTGCTGGTGGAGGGTGTGGGTGACGGTGTGACGGTGTGTGTCTCTGCGCTGGTGGAGGGTGTGGGTGACGGTGTGTGTCTCTGCTCTGGTGGAGGGTGTGGGTGACGGTGTGTGTCTCTGTGCTGGTGGAGGGTGTGGGTGACGGTGTGTGTCTCTGTGCTGGTGGAGGGTGTGGGTGACGGTGTGTGTCTCTGTGCTGGTGGAGGGTGTGGGTGACGGTGTGTGTCTCTGTGCTGGTGGAGGGTGTGGGTGACGCTGTGACGGTGTGTGTCTCTGTGCTGGTGGAGGGTGTGGGTGAGGGTGTGACGGTGTGTGTCTCTGTGTTGGTGGAGGGTGTAGGTGACACTGACGGTGTGTGTCTCTGTGCTGGTGGAGGGTGTGGGTGACGGTGTGTGTCTCTGTGCTGGTGGAGGGTGTGGGTGACGGTGTGTGTCTCTGTGCTGGTGGAGGGTGTGGGTGACGGTGTGTGTCTCTGTGCTGGAGGAGGGTGTGGTTGACGGTGTGTGTCCCTGTGCTGGTGGTGGGTGTGGGTGACGGTGTGACGGTGTGTGTCTCTGTGCTGGTGGAGGGTGTGGGTGACGCTGTGACGGTGTGTGTCTCTGTGCTGGTGGAGGGTGTGGGTGACGGTGTGTGTCTCTGTGCTGGTGGAGGGTGTGGGTGACGGTGTGACGGTGTGTGTCTCTGTGCTGGTGGAGGGTGTGGGTGACACTGTGACGGTGTGTGTCTCTGTGCTGGTGGAGGGTGTGGGTGACGGTGTCACGGTGTGTGTCTCTGCGCTGGTGGAGGGTGTGGGTGATGGTGTGTGTCTCTGCGCTGGGGGAGGGTGTGGGTGACGGTGTGTGTCTCTGTGCTGGTGGAGGGTGTGGGTGACGGTGTGTGTCTCTGTGCTGGTGGAGGGTGTGGGTGATGGTGTGTGTCTCTGTGCTGGTGGAGGGTGTGGGTGACGGTGTGTGTCTCTGTGCTGGTGGAGGGTGTGAGTGATGGTGTGGGTCTTTGTGCTGGTGGAGGGTGTGGGTGACGGTGTGTGTCTCTGTGCTGGTGGAGGGTGTGGGTGACGGTGTGTGTCTCTGTGCTGGTGGAGGGTGTGGGTGACGGTGTGTGTCACTGTGCTAGTGGAGGGTGTGGGTCACAGTGTGACGGTGTGTGTCTCTGTGCTGGTGGAGGGTGTGGGTGACACTGTGACGGTGTGTGTTTCTGTGCTGGTGGATGGTGTGGGTGAGGGTGTGACGGTGTGTGTCTCTGTGCTGGTGGAGGGTGTGGGTGACACTGTGACGGTGTGTGTCTCTGTGCTGGTGGAGGGTGTGGGTGATGGTGTGTGTCTCTGTGCTGGTGGAGGGTGTGGGTGATGGTGTGACGGTGTTTCTCTCTGTGCTGGTGGAGGGTGTGGATGACGGTGTCACGGTGTGTGTCTCTGTGCTGGTGGAGGGTGTGGGTGATGGTGTGTGTCTCTGTGCTGGTGGAGGGTGTGGGTGACACTGTGACGGTGTGTGTCTCTGTGCTGGTGGAGGGTGTGGGTGACAGTGTGTGTCTCTGTGCTGGTGGAGGGTGTGGGTGACGGTGTGTGTCTCTGTGCTGGTGGAGGGTGTGGGTGACGGTGTGTGTCTCTGTGCTGGTGGAGGGTGTGGGTGACACTCTGACGGTTTGTGTCTCTGTGCTGGTGGAGGGTGTGGGTGACGGTGTGTGTCTCTGTGCTGTTTGAGGGTGTGGGTGACGGTGTGTGTCTCTGTGCTGGTGGAGGGTGTGGGTGACAGTGTGTGTCTCTGTGCTGGTGGAGGGTGTGGGTGACGGTGTGTGTCTCTGTGCTGGTGGAGGGTGTGGGTGATGGTGTGTGTCTCTTTGCTGGTGGAGGGTGTGGGTGATGGTGTGACGGTGTGTGTCTCTGTGCTGGTGGAGGGTGTGGGTGACGGTATGTGTCTCTGTGCTGGTGGAGGGTGTGGGTGACGGTGTGTGTCTCTGTGCTGGTGGAGGGTGTGGGTGACGGTGTGACGGTGTGTGTCTCTGTGCTGGTGGAGGGTGTGGGTGACGGTGTGTGTCTCTGTGCTGGTGGAGGGTGTGTGTGACGGTGTGTGTCTCTGTGCTGGTGGAGGGTGTGGGTGACACTGTGACGGTGTGTGTCTCTGTGCTGGTGGAGCGTGTGGGTGACGGTGTGTGTCTCTGTGCTGGTGGAGGGTGTGGGTGATGTTGTGTGTCTCTGTGCTGGTGGAGGGTGTGGGTGACACTGTGATGGTGTGTGTCTCTGTGTTGGTGGAGGGTGTGGGTGATGGTGTGTGTCTCTGTGCTGGTGGAGGGTGTGGTTGACGGTGTGACGGTGTGTGACTCTGTGCTGGTGGAGGGTGTGGGTGACGGTGTGTGTCTCTGGGCTGGTGGAGGGTGTGGGTGACGGTGTGTGTCTCTGTGCTGGTGGAGGGTGTGGGTGACACTGTGACGGTGTGTGTCTCTGTGCTGGTGGAGGGTGTGGGTGACACTGTGACGGTGTTTGTCTCTGTGCTGGTGGAGGGTGTGGGTGACGGTGTGCGTCTCTGTGCTGGTGCAGGGTGTGGGTGACGGTGTGTGTCTCTGTGCTGGTGGTGGGTGTGGGTGACGGTGTGTGTCTCTGTGCTGGTTGAGGGTGTGGTTGACGGTGTGTGTCTCTGTGCTGGTGGAGGGCGTGAGTGACGGTGTGTGTCTCTGTGCTGGTGGAGGGTGTGGGTGACGGTGTGTGTCTCTGTGCTGGTGGAGGGTGTGCGTGACGGTGTGTGTCTCTGTGCTGGTGGAGGGTGTGGGTGACGGTGTGAGGGTGTGTGTCTCTGTGCTGGTGGAGGGTGTGGGTGACGGTGTGTGTCTCTGTGCTGGTGGAGGGTGTGGGTGACACTGTGACGGTGTGTGTCTCTGTGCTGGTGGAGCGTGTGGGTGACGGTGTGTGTCCCTGTGCTGGTGGAGGGTGTGGGTGACACTGTGATGTTGTGTGTCTCTGTGCTAGTGGAGGGTGTGGGTGACGGTCTGTGTCTCTGTGCTGGTGGAGGGTTTGGGTGACGGTGTGTGTCTCTGTGCTGGTGGAGGATGTGGGTGACACTGTGACGGTGTGTGTCTCTGTGCTGGTGGAGGGTGTGGGTGACGGTGTGTGTCTCTGTGCTGGTGGAGGGTGTGGGTGACGGTGTGTGTCTCTGTGCTGGTGGAGGGTGTGGGTGACGGTGTGTGTCTCTGTGCTGTTGGAGGGTGTGGGTGACGCTGTGACGGTGTGTGTCTCTGTGCTGGTGGAGGGTGTGGGTGAGGGTGTGACGGTGTGTGTCTCTGTGGTGGTGGAGGGTGTGGGTGACACTGACGGTGTGTGTCTCTGTGCTGGTGGAGGGTTTGGGTGACGGTGTGTGTCTCTGTGCTGGTGGAGGGTGTGGGTGACGGTGTGTGTCTCTGTGCTGGTGGAGGGTGTGGGTGAGGGTGTGTGTCTCTGTGCTGGTGGAGGGTGTGGGTGACGGTGTGTGTCTCTGTGCTGGTGGAGGGTGTGGGTGACGGTGTGTGTCTCTGTGCTGGTGGAGGGTGGCGGTGACACTGTGACGGTGTGTGTCTCTGTGCTGGTGGAGTGTGTGGGTGACGGTGTGACGGGGTGTGTCTCTGTGCTGGTGGAGGGTGTGGGTGACGGTGTGTGTCTCTGTGCTGGTGGAGGGTGTGGGTGACGGTGTGACGGTGTGTGTCTCTGTGCTGGTGGAGGGTGTGGGTGACGGTGTGACGGTGTGTGTCTCTGCGCTGGTGGAGGGTGTGGGTGACGGTGTGTGTCTCTGCTCTGGTGGAGGGTGTGGGTGACGGTGTGTGTCTCTGTGCTGGTGGAGGGTGTGGGTGACGGTGTGTGTCTCTGTGCTGGTGGAGGGTGTGGGTGACGGTGTGTGTCTCTGTGCTGGTGGAGGGTGTGGGTGACGGTGTGTGTCTCTGTGCTGGTGGAGGGTGTGGGTGACGCTGTGACGGTGTGTGTCTCTGTGCTGGTGGAGGGTGTGGGTGAGGGTGTGACGGTGTGTGTCTCTGTGTTGGTGGAGGGTGTAGGTGACACTGACGGTGTGTGTCTCTGTGCTGGTGGAGGGTGTGGGTGACGGTGTGTGTCTCTGTGCTGGTGGAGGGTGTGGGTGACGGTGTGTGTCTCTGTGCTGGTGGAGGGTGTGGGTGACGGTGTGTGTCTCTGTGCTGGAGGAGGGTGTGGTTGACGGTGTGTGTCCCTGTGCTGGTGGTGGGTGTGGGTGACGGTGTGACGGTGTGTGTCTCTGTGCTGGTGGAGGGTGTGGGTGACGCTGTGACGGTGTGTGTCTCTGTGCTGGTGGAGGGTGTGGGTGACGGTGTGTGTCTCTGTGCTGGTGGAGGGTGTGGGTGACGGTGTGACGGTGTGTGTCTCTGTGCTGGTGGAGGGTGTGGGTGACACTGTGACGGTGTGTGTCTCTGTGCTGGTGGAGGGTGTGGGTGACGGTGTCACGGTGTGTGTCTCTGCGCTGGTGGAGGGTGTGGGTGATGGTGTGTGTCTCTGCGCTGGGGGAGGGTGTGGGTGACGGTGTGTGTCTCTGTGCTGGTGGAGGGTGTGGGTGACGGTGTGTGTCTCTGTGCTGGTGGAGGGTGTGGGTGATGGTGTGTGTCTCTGTGCTGGTGGAGGGTGTGGGTGACGGTGTGTGTCTCTGTGCTGGTGGAGGGTGTGAGTGATGGTGTGGGTCTTTGTGCTGGTGGAGGGTGTGGGTGACGGTGTGTGTCTCTGTGCTGGTGGAGGGTGTGGGTGACGGTGTGTGTCTCTGTGCTGGTGGAGGGTGTGGGTGACGGTGTGTGTCACTGTGCTAGTGGAGGGTGTGGGTCACAGTGTGACGGTGTGTGTCTCTGTGCTGGTGGAGGGTGTGGGTGACACTGTGACGGTGTGTGTTTCTGTGCTGGTGGATGGTGTGGGTGAGGGTGTGACGGTGTGTGTCTCTGTGCTGGTGGAGGGTGTGGGTGACACTGTGACGGTGTGTGTCTCTGTGCTGGTGGAGGGTGTGGGTGATGGTGTGTGTCTCTGTGCTGGTGGAGGGTGTGGGTGATGGTGTGACGGTGTTTCTCTCTGTGCTGGTGGAGGGTGTGGATGACGGTGTCACGGTGTGTGTCTCTGTGCTGGTGGAGGGTGTGGGTGATGGTGTGTGTCTCTGTGCTGGTGGAGGGTGTGGGTGACACTGTGACGGTGTGTGTCTCTGTGCTGGTGGAGGGTGTGGGTGACAGTGTGTGTCTCTGTGCTGGTGGAGGGTGTGGGTGACGGTGTGTGTCTCTGTGCTGGTGGAGGGTGTGGGTGACGGTGTGTGTCTCTGTGCTGGTGGAGGGTGTGGGTGACACTCTGACGGTTTGTGTCTCTGTGCTGGTGGAGGGTGTGGGTGACGGTGTGTGTCTCTGTGCTGTTTGAGGGTGTGGGTGACGGTGTGTGTCTCTGTGCTGGTGGAGGGTGTGGGTGACAGTGTGTGTCTCTGTGCTGGTGGAGGGTGTGGGTGACGGTGTGTGTCTCTGTGCTGGTGGAGGGTGTGGGTGATGGTGTGTGTCTCTTTGCTGGTGGAGGGTGTGGGTGATGGTGTGACGGTGTGTGTCTCTGTGCTGGTGGAGGGTGTGGGTGACGGTATGTGTCTCTGTGCTGGTGGAGGGTGTGGGTGACGGTGTGTGTCTCTGTGCTGGTGGAGGGTGTGGGTGACGGTGTGACGGTGTGTGTCTCTGTGCTGGTGGAGGGTGTGGGTGACGGTGTGTGTCTCTGTGCTGGTGGAGGGTGTGTGTGACGGTGTGTGTCTCTGTGCTGGTGGAGGGTGTGGGTGACGGTGTGTGTCTCCGTGCTGGTGGAGGGTGTGGGTGACGGTGTGTGTCTCTGTGCTGGTGGAGGGTGTGGGTGACGGTGTGAGTCTTTGTGCTGGTGGAGGGTGTGGGTGACGGTGTGTGTCTCTGTGCTGGTGGAGGGTGTGGGTGACGGTGTGTGTCTCTGTGCAGGTGGAGGGTGTGGGTGACAGTGTGTGTCTCTGTGCTGGTGGAGGGTGTGGGTGACGGTGTGTGTCTCTGTGCTGGTGGAGGGTGTGGGTGATACTGTGACGGTGTGTGTCTCTGTGCTGGTGGAGGGTGTGGGTGACACTGTGACGGTGTGTGTCTCTGTGCTGGTGGAGGGTGTGGGTGACACTGTGACGGTGTGTGTCTCTGTGCTGGTGGAGGGTGTGGGTGACGGTGTCACGGTGTGTGTCTCTGTGCTGGTGGAGGGTGTGGGTGACGGTGTGTGTCTCTGTGCTGGTGGAGGGTGTGGGTGACGGTGTGTGTCTCTGTGCTGGTGGAGGGTGTGGGTGACGGTGTGTGTCTCTGTGCTAGTGGAGGGTGTGGGTGACGGTGTGTGTCTCTGTGCTGGTGGATGGTGTGGGTGCTGGTGGATGGTGTGGGTGACGGTGTGTGTCTCTGTGCTAGTGGAGGGTGTGGGTGACGGTGTGTGTCTCTGTGCTGGTGGAGGGTGTGAGTGACGGTGTGTGTCTCTGTGCTGGCGGAGGGTGTGGGTGATGGTGTGTGTCTCTGTGCTGGTGGAGGGTGTGGGTGACGGTGTGTGTCTCTGTGCTGGTGGAGGGTGTGGGTGACGCTGTGACGGTGTGTGTCTCTGTGCTGGTGGAGGGTGTGGGTGACGGTGTGACGGTGTGTTTCTCTGTGCTGGTGGCGGGTGTGGGTGACGGTGTGTGTCTCTGTGCTGGTCGAGGTTGTGGGTGACGGTGTGTGTCTCTGTGCTGGAGGAGGTTGTGGGTTACGGTGTGTGTCTCTGTGCTGGTGGAGGGTGTGGGTGACGGTGTGTGTCTCTGTGCTGGTGGAGGGTGTGCGTGACGGTGTGTGTCTCTGTGCTGGTGGAGGGTGTGGGTGACGGTGTGAGGGTGTGTGTCTCTGTGCTGGTGGAGGGTGTGGGTGACGGTGTGTGTCTCTGTGCTGGTGGAGGGTGTGGGTGACACTGTGACGGTGTGTGTCTCTGTGCTGGTGGAGCGTGTGGGTGACGGTGTGTGTCCCTGTGCTGGTGGAGGGTGTGGGTGACACTGTGATGTTGTGTGTCTCTGTGCTAGTGGAGGGTGTGGGTGACGGTCTGTGTCTCTGTGCTGGTGGAGGGTTTGGGTGACGGTGTGTGTCTCTGTGCTGGTGGAGGATGTGGGTGACACTGTGACGGTGTGTGTCTCTGTGCTGGTGGAGGGTGTGGGTGACGGTGTGTGTCTCTGTGCTGGTGGAGGGTGTGGGTGACGGTGTGTGTCTCTGTGCTGGTGGAGGGTGTGGGTGACGGTGTGTGTCTCTGTGCTGTTGGAGGGTGTGGGTGACGCTGTGACGGTGTGTGTCTCTGTGCTGGTGGAGGGTGTGGGTGAGGGTGTGACGGTGTGTGTCTCTGTTTTGGTGGAGGGTGTGGGTGACACTGACGGTGTGTGTCTCTGTGCTGGTGGAGGGTTTGGGTGACGGTGTGTGTCTCTGTGCTGGTGGAGGGTGTGGGTGACGGTGTGTGTCTCTGTGCTGGTGGAGGGTGTGGGTGAGGGTGTGTGTCTCTGTGCTGGTGGAGGGTGTGGGTGACGGTGTGTGTCTCTGTGCTGGTGGAGGGTGTGGGTGACGGTGTGTGTCTCTGTGCTGGTAGAGGGTGGAGGTGACACTGTGACGGTGTGTGTCTCTGTGCTGGTGGAGTGTGTGGGTGACGGTGTGACGGTGTGTGTCTCTGTGCTGGTGGAGGGTGTGGGTGACGGTGTGTGTCTCTGTGCTGGTGGAGGGTGTGGGTGACGGTGTGACGGTGTGTGTCTCTGTGCTGGTGGAGGGTGTGGGTGACGGTGTGACGGTGTGTGTCTCTGCGCTGGTGGAGGGTGTGGGTGACGGTGTGTGTCTCTGCTCTGGTGGAGGGTGTGGGTGACGGTGTGTGTCTCTGTGCTGGTGGAGGGTGTGGGTGACGGTGTGTGTCTCTGTGCTGGTGGAGGGTGTGGGTGACGGTGTGTGTCTCTGTGCTGGTGGAGGGTGTGGGTGACGGTGTGTGTCTCTGTGCTGGTGGAGGGTGTGGGTGACGCTGTGACGGTGTGTGTCTCTGTGCTGGTGGAGGGTGTGGGTGAGGGTGTGACGGTGTGTGTCTCTGTGTTGGTGGAGGGTGTAGGTGACACTGACGGTGTGTGTCTCTGTGCTGGTGGAGGGTGTGGGTGACGGTGTGTGTCTCTGTGCTGGTGGAGGGTGTGGGTGACGGTGTGTGTCTCTGTGCTGGTGGAGGGTGTGGGTGACGGTGTGTGTCTCTGTGCTGGAGGAGGGTGTGGTTGACGGTGTGTGTCCCTGTGCTGGTGGTGGGTGTGGGTGACGGTGTGACGGTGTGTGTCTCTGTGCTGGTGGAGGGTGTGGGTGACGCTGTGACGGTGTGTGTCTCTGTGCTGGTGGAGGGTGTGGGTGACGGTGTGTGTCTCTGTGCTGGTGGAGGGTGTGGGTGACGGTGTGACGGTGTGTGTCTCTGTGCTGGTGGAGGGTGTGGGTGACACTGTGACGGTGTGTGTCTCTGTGCTGGTGGAGGGTGTGGGTGACGGTGTCACGGTGTGTGTCTCTGCGCTGGTGGAGGGTGTGGGTGATGGTGTGTGTCTCTGCGCTGGGGGAGGGTGTGGGTGACGGTGTGTGTCTCTGTGCTGGTGGAGGGTGTGGGTGACGGTGTGTGTCTCTGTGCTGGTGGAGGGTGTGGGTGATGGTGTGTGTCTCTGTGCTGGTGGAGGGTGTGGGTGACGGTGTGTGTCTCTGTGCTGGTGGAGGGTGTGAGTGATGGTGTGGGTCTTTGTGCTGGTGGAGGGTGTGGGTGACGGTGTGTGTCTCTGTGCTGGTGGAGGGTGTGGGTGACGGTGTGTGTCTCTGTGCTGGTGGAGGGTGTGGGTGACGGTGTGTGTCACTGTGCTAGTGGAGGGTGTGGGTCACAGTGTGACGGTGTGTGTCTCTGTGCTGGTGGAGGGTGTGGGTGACACTGTGACGGTGTGTGTTTCTGTGCTGGTGGATGGTGTGGGTGAGGGTGTGACGGTGTGTGTCTCTGTGCTGGTGGAGGGTGTGGGTGACACTGTGACGGTGTGTGTCTCTGTGCTGGTGGAGGGTGTGGGTGATGGTGTGTGTCTCTGTGCTGGTGGAGGGTGTGGGTGATGGTGTGACGGTGTTTCTCTCTGTGCTGGTGGAGGGTGTGGATGACGGTGTCACGGTGTGTGTCTCTGTGCTGGTGGAGGGTGTGGGTGATGGTGTGTGTCTCTGTGCTGGTGGAGGGTGTGGGTGACACTGTGACGGTGTGTGTCTCTGTGCTGGTGGAGGGTGTGGGTGACAGTGTGTGTCTCTGTGCTGGTGGAGGGTGTGGGTGACGGTGTGTGTCTCTGTGCTGGTGGAGGGTGTGGGTGACGGTGTGTGTCTCTGTGCTGGTGGAGGGTGTGGGTGACACTCTGACGGTTTGTGTCTCTGTGCTGGTGGAGGGTGTGGGTGACGGTGTGTGTCTCTGTGCTGTTTGAGGGTGTGGGTGACGGTGTGTGTCTCTGTGCTGGTGGAGGGTGTGGGTGACAGTGTGTGTCTCTGTGCTGGTGGAGGGTGTGGGTGACGGTGTGTGTCTCTGTGCTGGTGGAGGGTGTGGGTGATGGTGTGTGTCTCTTTGCTGGTGGAGGGTGTGGGTGATGGTGTGACGGTGTGTGTCTCTGTGCTGGTGGAGGGTGTGGGTGACGGTATGTGTCTCTGTGCTGGTGGAGGGTGTGGGTGACGGTGTGTGTCTCTGTGCTGGTGGAGGGTGTGGGTGACGGTGTGACGGTGTGTGTCTCTGTGCTGGTGGAGGGTGTGGGTGACGGTGTGTGTCTCTGTGCTGGTGGAGGGTGTGTGTGACGGTGTGTGTCTCTGTGCTGGTGGAGGGTGTGGGTGACGGTGTGTGTCTCCGTGCTGGTGGAGGGTGTGGGTGACGGTGTGTGTCTCTGTGCTGGTGGAGGGTGTGGGTGACGGTGTGAGTCTTTGTGCTGGTGGAGGGTGTGGGTGACGGTGTGTGTCTCTGTGCTGGTGGAGGGTGTGGGTGACGGTGTGTGTCTCTGTGCAGGTGGAGGGTGTGGGTGACAGTGTGTGTCTCTGTGCTGGTGGAGGGTGTGGGTGACGGTGTGTGTCTCTGTGCTGGTGGAGGGTGTGGGTGATACTGTGACGGTGTGTGTCTCTGTGCTGGTGGAGGGTGTGGGTGACACTGTGACGTTGTGTGTCTCTGTGCTGGTGGAGGGTGTGGGTGACACTGTGACGGTGTGTGTCTCTGTGCTGGTGGAGGGTGTGGGTGACGGTGTCACGGTGTGTGTCTCTGTGCTGGTGGAGGGTGTGGGTGACGGTGTGTGTCTCTGTGCTGGTGGAGGGTGTGGGTGACGGTGTGTGTCTCTGTGCTGGTGGAGGGTGTGGGTGACGGTGTGTGTCTCTGTGCTAGTGGAGGGTGTGGGTGACGGTGTGTGTCTCTGTGCTGGTGGATGGTGTGGGTGCTGGTGGATGGTGTGGGTGACGGTGTGTGTCTCTGTGCTAGTGGAGGGTGTGGGTGACGGTGTGTGTCTCTGTGCTGGTGGAGGGTGTGAGTGACGGTGTGTGTCTCTGTGCTGGCGGAGGGTGTGGGTGATGGTGTGTGTCTCTGTGCTGGTGGAGGGTGTGGGTGACGGTGTGTGTCTCTGTGCTGGTGGAGGGTGTGGGTGACGCTGTGACGGTGTGTGTCTCTGTGCTGGTGGAGGGTGTGGGTGACGGTGTGACGGTGTGTTTCTCTGTGCTGGTGGCGGGTGTGGGTGACGGTGTGTGTCTCTGTGCTGGTCGAGGTTGTGGGTGACGGTGTGTGTCTCTGTGCTGGAGGAGGTTGTGGGTTACGGTGTGTGTCTCTGTGCTGGTGGAGGGTGTGGGTGACGGTGTGTGTCTCTGTGCTGGTGGAGGGTCTGTGTGATGGTGTGTGTCTCTGTGCTGGTGGAGGGTGTGGGTGACGGTGTGTGTCTCTGTGCTGGTAGAGGGTGTGGGTGACGGTGTGTGTCTCTGTGCTGGTGGAGGGTGTGGGTGACGGTGTGTGTCTCTGTGCTGGTGGATGGTGTGGTTGACACTGTGATGGTGTGTGTCTCTGTGCTGGTGGAGGGTGTGGGTGACAGTGTGTTTCTCTCTGCTGGTGCAGGGTGTAGGTGACAGTGTGTGTCTCTGTGCTGGTGGAGGGTGTGGGTGACGGTGTGTGTCTGTGCTGGTGGAGGGTGGGGGTGACGGTGTCACGGTGTGTGTCTCTGTGCTGGTGGAGGGTGTGGGTGACGGTGTGTGTCTCTGTGCTGGTGGAGGGTGTGGGTGATGGTGTGTGTCTCTGTGCTGGTGGAGGGTGTGGTTGACGGTGTGACGGTGTGTGGCTCTGTGCTGGTGGAGGGTGTGGGTGACGGTGTGTGTCTCTGGGCTGGTGGAGGGTGTGGGTGACGGTTTGTGTCTCTGTGCTGGTGGAGGGTGTGGGTGACACTGTGACGGTGTGTGTCTCTGTGCTGGTGGAGGGTGTGGGTGACACTGTGACGGTGTGTGTCTCCGTGCTGGTGGAGGGTGTGGGTGACGGTGTGCGTCTCTGTGCTGGTGCAGGGTGTGGGTGACGGTGTGTGTCTCTGTGCTGGTGGTGGGTGTGGGTGACGGTGTGACGGTGTGTGTCTCTGTGCTGGTGGAGGGTGTGGGTGACGGTGTGTGTCTATGTGCTGTTGGAGGGTGTGGGTGACGGTGTGTGTCTCTGTGCTGGTTGAGGGTGTGGTTGACGGTGTGTGTCTCTGTGCTGGTGGAGGGCGTGAGTGACGGTGTGTGTCTCTGTGCTGGTGGAGGGTGTGGGTGACGGTGTGTGTCTCTGTGCTGGTGGAGGGTGTGCGTGACGGTGTGTGTCTCTGTGCTGGTGGAGTGTGTGGGTGATGTTGTGTGTCTCTGTGCTGGTGGAGGGTGTGGGTGACGGTGTGTGTCTCTGGGCTGGTGGAGGGTGTGGGTGACGGTGTGACGGTGTGTGTCTCTGTGCTGGTGGAGGGTGTGGGTGACACTGTGATGGTGTGTGTCTCTTTGCTGGTGGAGGGTGTGGGTGACGGTGTGTGCCTCTGTGCTGGTGGAGGGTGTGGGTGACGGTGTGTGTCTCTGTGCTGGTGGAGGGTGTGGGTGACGGTGTGTGTCTCTGTGCTGGTGGAGGGTGTGGGTGACGGTGTGACGGTGTGTGTCTCTGTGCTGGTGGAGGGTGTGGGTGATGCTGTGACGGTGTGTGTCTCTGTGCTGGTGGAGGGTGTGGGTGACGGTGTGTGTCTCTGTGCTGGTGGAGGGTGTGGGTGACGGTGTGTGTCTCTGTGCTGGTGGAGGGTGTGGGTGACGGTGTGACGGTGTGTGTCTCTGTGCTGGTGGAGGGTGTGGGTGACGGTGTGTGTCTCTGTGCTGGTGGAGGGTGTGGGTGATGGTGTGTGTCTCTGTGCTGGTGGAGGGTGTGGGTGACGGTGTGTGTCTCTGTGCTGGTGGAGGGTGTGGGTGACGGTGTGACGGTGTGTGTCTCTGCGCTGGTGGAGGGTGTGGGTGACGGTGTGTGTCTCTGTGCTGGTGGAGGGTGTGGGTGACGGTGTGTGTCTCTGTGCTGGTGGAGGGTGTGGGTGACACTGACGGTGTGTGTCTCTGTGCTGGTGGAGGGTGTGGGTGACGGTGTGTGTCTCTGTGCTGGTGGAGGGTGTGTGTGACGGTGTGTGTCTCTGTGCTGGTGGAGGGTGTGGGTGACGGTGTGTGTGTCTCTGTGCTGGTGGAGGGTGTGTGTGATGGTGTGTGTCTCTGTGCTGGTGGAGGGTGTGGGTGACGGTGTGTGTGTCTCTGTGCTGGTGGAGTGTGTGGGTGACGGTGTGTGTCTCTGTGCTGGTGGAGGGTGTGGGCGACGGTTTGTGTCTCTGTGCTGGTGGAGGGTGTGGGTGACGGTGTGTGTCTCTGTGCTGGTGGAGGGTGTGGGTGATGCTGTGTGTCTCTTTGCTGGTGGAGGGTGTGGGTGATGGTGTGACGGTGTGTGTCTCTGTGCTGGTGGAGGGTGTGGTTGACGGTGTGTGTCTCTGTGCTGGTGGAGGGTGTGGGTGACGGTGTGTGTCTCTGTGCTGGTGGAGGGTGTGGGTGACGGTGTGACGGTGTGTGTCTCTGTGCTGGTGCAGGGTGTGGGTGACGGTGTGTGTCTCTGTGCTGGTGGAGGGTGTGGGTGACGGTGTGACGGTGTGTTTCTCTGTGCTGGTGGAGGGTGTGGGTGACGGTTTGTGTCTCTGTGCTGGTGGAGGGTGTGGGTGACGGTGTGTGTCTCTGTGCTGGTGGAGGGTGTGTGTGACGGTGTGTGTCTCTGTGCTGGTGGAGGGTGTGGGTGACGGTGTGTGTCTCCGTGCTGGTGGAGGGTGTGGGTGACGGTGTGTGTCTCTGTGCTGGTGGAGGGTGTGGGTGACGGTGTGAGTCTTTGTGCTGGTGGAGGGTGTGGGTGACGGTGTGTGTCTCTGTGCTGGTGGAGGGTGTGGGTGACGGTGTGTGTCTCTGTGCAGGTGGAGGGTGTGGGTGACAGTGTGTGTCTCTGTGCTGGTGGAGGGTGTGGGTGACGGTGTGTGTCTCTGTGCTGGTGGAGGGTGTGGGTGACACTGTGACGGTGTGTGTCTCTGTGCTGGTGGAGGGTGTGGGTGACACTGTGACGGTGTGTGTCTCTGTGCTGGTGGAGGGTGTGGGTGACACTGTGACGGTGTGTGTCTCTGTGCTGGTGGAGGGTGTGGGTGACGGTGTCACGGTGTGTGTCTCTGTGCTGGTGGAGGGTGTGGGTGACGGTGTGTGTCTCTGTGCTGGTGGAGGGTGTGGGTGACGGTGTGTGTCTCTGTGCTGGTGGAGGGTGTGGGTGACGGTGTGTGTCTCTGTGCTAGTGGAGGGTGTGGGTGACGGTGTGTGTCTCTCTGCTGGTGGATGGTGTGGGTGCTGGTGGATGGTGTGGGTGACGGTGTGTGTCTCTGTGCTAGTGGAGGGTGTGGGTGACGGTGTGTGTCTCTGTGCTGGTGGAGGGTGTGAGTGACGGTGTGTGTCTCTGTGCTGGCGGAGGGTGTGGGTGATGGTGTGTGTCTCTGTGCTGGTGGAGGGTGTGGGTGATGGTGTGTGTCTCTGTGCTGTGGAGGGTGTGGGTGACGGTGTGTGTCTCTGTGCTGGTGGAGGGTGTGGGTGACGCTGTGACGGTGTGTGTCTCTGTGCTGGTGGAGGGTGTGGGTGACGGTGTGACGGTGTGTTTCTCTGTGCTGGTGGCGGGTGTGGGTGACGGTGTGTGTCTCTGTGCTGGTCGAGGTTGTGGGTGACGGTGTGTGTCTCTGTGCTGGAGGAGGTTGTGGGTTACGGTGTGTGTCTCTGTGCTGGTGGAGGGTGTGGGTGACGGTGTGTGTCTCTGTGCTGGTGGAGGGTCTGTGTGATGGTGTGTGTCTCTGTGCTGGTGGAGGGTGTGGGTGACGGTGTGTGTCTCTGTGCTGGTAGAGGGTGTGGGTGACGGTGTGTGTCTCTGTGCTGGTGGAGGGTGTGGGTGACGGTGTGTGTCTCTGTGCTGGTGGATGGTGTGGGTGACACTGTGATGGTGTGTGTCTCTGTGCTGGTGGAGGGTGTGGGTGACAGTGTGTTTCTCTGTGCTGGTGGAGGGTGTAGGTGACGGTGTGTGTCTCTGTGCTGGTGGAGGGTGTGGGTGACGGTGTGTGTCTCTGTGCTGGTGGAGGGTGGGGGTGACGGTGTCACGGTGTGTGTCTCTGTGCTGGTGGAGGGTGTGGGTGACGGTGTGTGTCTCTGTGCTGGTGGAGGTTGTGGGTGACACTGTGACGGTGTGTGTCTCTGTGCTGGTGGAAAGTGAGGGTGACACTGTGACGGTGTGTGTCTCTGTGCTGGTGGAGAGTGTGGGTGACGGTGTGTGTCTCTGTGCTGGTGGAGGGTGTGGGTGACGGTGTGTGTCTCTGTGCTGGTGGAGGGTGTGGGTGACGCTTTGACGGTGTGTGTCTCTGTGCTGGTGGAGGGTGTGGGTGACGGTGTGTGTCTCTGTGCTGGTGGAGGGTGTGGGTGACGGTGTGTGTCTCTGTGCTGGTGGATGGTGTGGGTGACGGTGTGTGTCTCTGTGCTGGTGGAGGGTGTGGGTGACGGTGTGTGTCTCTGTGCTGGTGGAGGGTGTGGGTGACGGTGTGTGTCTCTGTGCTGGTGGAGGGTGTGGGTGACATTGTGACGGTGTGTGTCTCTGTGCTGGTGGAGGGTGTGGGTGACTGTGTGACGGTGTGTGTCTCTGTGCTGGTGGAGGGTGTGGGTGACGGTGTGTGTCTTTGTGCTGGTGGAGGTTGTGGGTGACGGTGTGTGTCTCTGTGCTGGTGGAGGGTGTGGCTGATGCTGTGACGGTGTGTGTCTCTGTGCTGGTGGAGGGTGTGGGTGACGGTGTGTGTCTCTGTGGTGGTGGAGGGTGTGGGTGACGGTGTGTGTCTCTGTGCTGGTGGAGGTTGTGGGTGACGGTGTGACGGTGTGTGTCTCTGTGCTGGTGGAGGGTGTGGGTGACGGTGTGTGTCCCTGTTCTGGTGGAGGGTGTGGGTGACACTGTGAAGGTGTGTGTCTCTGTGCTGGTGGAGGGTGTGTGTGACGGTGTGTGTCTCTGTGCTGGTGGAGGGTGTGGATGACGGTGTGTGTCTCTGTGCTGGTGGAGGGTCTGTGTGATGGTGTGTGTCTCTGTGCTGGTGGAGGGTGTGGGTGACGGTGTGTGTCTCTGTGCTGGTGGAGGGTGTGGGTGACGGTGTGTGTCTCTGTGCTGGTGGAGTGTCTGTGTGATGGTGTGTGTGTCTCTGTGCTGGTGGAGGGTGTGGGTGACGGTGTGTGTCTCTGTGCTGGTGGAGGGTGTGGGTGACGGTGTGTGTCTCTGTGCTGGTGGAGGGTGTGGGTGACGGTGTGTGTCTCTGTGCTGGTGGAGGGTGTGGGTGACGGTGTGACGGTGTGTGTCTCTGTGCTGGTGGAGGGTGTGGGTGATGCTGTGACGGTGTGTGTCTCTGTGCTGGTGGAGGGTGTGGGTGACGGTGTGTGTCTCTGTGCTGGTGGAGGGTGTGGGTGACGGTGTGTGTCTCTGTGCTGGTGGAGGGTGTGGGTGACGGTGTGACGGTGTGTGTCTCTGTGCTGGTGGAGGGTGTGGGTGACGGTGTGTGTCTCTGTGCTGGTGGAGGGTGTGGGTGATGGTGTGTGTCTCTGTGCTGGTGGAGGGTGTGGGTGACGGTGTGTGTCTCTGTGCTGGTGGAGGGTGTGGGTGACGGTGTGACGGTGTGTGTCTCTGCGCTGGTGGAGGGTGTGGGTGACGGTGTGTGTCTCTGTGCTGGTGGAGGGTGTGGGTGACGGTGTGTGTCTCTGTGCTGGTGGAGGGTGTGGGTGACACTGACGGTGTGTGTCTCTGTGCTGGTGGAGGGTGTGGGTGACGGTGTGTGTCTCTGTGCTGGTGGAGGGTGTGTGTGACGGTGTGTGTCTCTGTGCTGGTGGAGGGTGTGGGTGACGGTGTGTGTGTCTCTGTGCTGGTGGAGGGTGTGGGTGATGGTGTGTGTCTCTGTGCTGGTGGAGGGTGTGGGTGACGGTGTGTGTGTCTCTGTGCTGGTGGAGGGTGTGGGTGACGGTGTGTGTCTCTGTGCTGGTGGAGGGTGTGGGCGACGGTGTGTGTCTCTGTGCTGGTGGAGGGTGTGGGTGACGGTGTGTGTCTCTGTGCTGGTGGAGGGTGTGGGTGACGGTGTGACGGTGTGTGTCTCTGTGCTGGTGGAGGGTGTGGGTGACGGTGTGCGTCTCTGTGCTGGTGGAGGGTGTGGGTGATGGTGTGTGTCTCTGTGCTGGTGGAGGGTGTGGGTGACGGTGTTTGTCTCTGTGCTGGTGGAGGGTGTGGGTGACGGTGTGACGGTGTGTGTCTCTGTGCTGGTGGAGGGTGTGGGTGACGGTGTGTGTCTCTGTGCTGGTGGATGGTGTGGGTGACGGTGTGTGTCTCTGTGCTGGTGGAGGGTGTGGGTGACACTGTGACGGTGTGTGTCTCTGTGCTGGTGGAGGGTGTGGGTGACGGTGTGACGGTGTGTGTCTCTGTGCTGGTGGAGGGTGTGGGTGACGGTGTGTGTCTCTGTGCTGGTGGAGGGTGTGGGTGACGCTGTGTGTCTCTGTGCTGGTGGAGGGTGTGGGTGAGGGTGTGATGGTGTGTGTCTCTGTGCTGGTGGAGGGTGTGGGTGATGGTGTGTGTCTCTGTGCTGGTGGCGGGTGTGGGTGATGCTGTGACGGTGTGTGTCTCTGTGCTGGTGGAGGGTGTGGGTGACGGTGTGTGTCTCTGTGCTGGTGGAGGGTGTGGGTGACGGTGTGTGTCTCTGTGCTGGTGGAGGGTGTGGGTGATGGTGTGACGGTGTGTGTCTCTGTGCTGGTGGAGGGTGTGGGTGACGGTGTGTGTCTCTGTGCTGGTGGAGGGTGTGGGTGATGGTGTGTGTCTCTGTGCTGGTGGAGGGTGTGGGTGACGGTGTCTGTCTCTGTGCTGGTGGAGGGTGTGGGTGACGGTGTGACGGTGTGTGTCTCTGCGCTGGTGGAGGGTGTGGGTGACGGTGTGTGTCTCTGTGCTGGTGGAGGGTGTGGGTGACGGTGTGTGTCTCTGTGCTGGTGGAGGGTGTGGGTGACACTGTGACGGTGTGTGTCTCTGTGCTGGTGGAGGGTGTGGGTGACGGTGTGACGGTGTGTGTCTCTGTGCTGGTGGAGGGTGTGGGTGACGGTGTGTGTCTCTGTGCTGGTGGAGGGTGTGGGTGACGGTGTGTGTCTCTGTGCTGGTGGAGGGTGTGGGTGAGGGTGTGATGGTGTGTGTCTCTGTGCTGGTGGAGGGTGTGGGTGATGGTGTGTGTCTCTGTGCTGGTGGAGGGTGTGGGTGATGCTGTGACGGTCTGTGTCTCTGTGCTGGTGGAGGGTGTGGGTGACGGTGTGACGGTGTGTGTCTCTGTGCTGGTGGAGGGTGTGGGTGACGGTGTGTGTCTCTGTGCTGGTGGAGGGTGTGGGTGATGGTGTGTGTCTCTGTGCTGGTGGAGGGTGTGGGTGACGGTGTGACGGTGTGTGTCTCTGTGCTGGTGGAGGGTGTGGGTGACGGTGTGTGTCTGTGCTGGTGGAGGGTGTGGGTGACAGTGTGTGTCTCTGTGCTGGTGGAAGGTGTGGGTGATGGTGTGTGTCTCTGTGCTGGTGGAGGGTGTGGGTGACACTGTGACGGGACTTCAATATCAGTGTCTGCGGATTCCTGTTCCCTGGTGTCCTCAGGGCTGGAGTTGAATACCTGGCTTGTGAACTCCCTCGGCTGCTTCCCAGATTCCCTATGAAGGAATGGAGAGATAATTCGTGCTTGGCAGTTGCCAATGCAGTGGCCTGTGGAAATGGAGACATCACTCACAGCATGGTTGCCAGATGGATGTTGCTGCACTGGATCTCACTTGGTAGGGCACTACCGACCTCAGCATCAGCACAGGAATGGTCCTCATCCTCACTGGCCAGCTGGGTGGCTCAATTTTCAAAGTCTGTGAGGAGTTTGAGGTCAGGCATTCCTTCAGCAATCTGGGACGTCTCCCTTTTCCTGTGTGGCAGCTTATCCTGCATGAAGACAGATGGAGAGTGTAAGCGGGACATGCCAGGCCAGATGAGAAGGATGCCTGGCATGCTTGTACAATGAGTGGTGCCACAGAAGGGGTGAGGACACAGTCTGCAGGATGATGAAGGTGTGTGTGAGAGAGTGGGTGGGGATGTCCTTGCAGCTGTCAGTGAGTGTGTGATGGGTTTGTGAGCATATGAGTTGATAGTGATGAGAAGAGTGACTTACCCTGACGAAACAGAAGAGGTCATTCATCCTTTTTTGGCTCTGGGTGACTGTCCTCTTTTGAAGTGTTTTGGCACTGACCATTGCTGCCACCACCTTCCATGTTGGATTGGTGACCTTGCTTTCTGGTTTTTGTCCAGAGTGGGGGTAAAGGACTTCACAGCGGGGCCTCCACTGTGTCTATTGGATGCTCGAGGGAGTCGTCACTTAATTTGGGGGCAGCATTGCTAGCTTTGGCAGCCCATAAGTTCCCAGCAGCTTCCTATCCCTTGGAGAGAGATCGCTCTGTACAGGGGTGGCCTTTAAATCTAGCGCCCAGTTTGCTGAAGGTCTGAGGTCACAGTGGGACAGGTGAATCTCAGGCTGACCCACCAGAGATCCAACATAAAACCCGTGGCTCTGATTTTTTTTAACGAACGAGTTCCACACGATTCCACCATTGCCATCGGCAGGTCAATCACCGAATTCCCTGCCCAATATCAGACTTTGCCGATATCAGGGAAAATCCCGGCCATTATTTTACTCTTAATATATTGATACATTTTTTAAATTATTTCCTGTATTATTGTTTGAAAGTATTTTGCGTTTTCCTTTTTGCAACTCTAATATTTTCTTTGTGCCCTTTGTTTCCTGTATTTCTCCCATTATCACTTGGCAGTGAGCCACTTCCTTTAATTTAAAATATTAAACGTTGATCATAGTTGTTTGATTTTACAAGTGGAATTTTTAATCTTTAGGGATATGTATTGGATTTGCATTGTACTAAATATTTCTTTGAATACCTCCCACTGTTTTTCTGTAGGTTTACCTGTGAACCACCCAGTCCAGTTTAACTTGTTCAGCTTATGTTTCATTCCTTCGAAGTCAGCCTGGCTGCAATGTTAGTTAGTGTCTGATCTCCCCCTTTCCTGGTCTTAATGTCAAACTCTATCATGGAATTGTCACTTCAAGAAGCTCCTTCAATGTCAGTTTGTGAATTAATTTAGGTTTGTTATTTCTTGTTAATTCTTTATGGCCTGTTCCCTTGTCAGCTTGAAAATATATTAGAATAGATTTTTTTTGAGTTTCTCACTGCCATCCTACCACAGGTATTTTATAGGAAAAGTTAGTAACAAGAACACGCAGCAAACTTGGCCAGTCTCAGTAGTCTAGTAGTGCCTGAAGATAGGGTAGAGCTACCAGCACATCACACCCAACCCTGCCCAAACGTTGTTTTTCGCAAAAATATACTTTATTCATAAAATATCTTCAACCACATTCCAAACCATTTCAAAATCACCACTACAAAGGTACAATCAGGTTCAACTTTTACAACATGAATCACAAGGTGTATCAGTACAAACAATGAATATTACAATCATTGGCAGACATTCATTTTGAGCTGTACATCCCGAGGGCTCTACACAGTTCCCAGCTCCTCAGTGCACAATGGCAGAAAGGTCTTAGACAGCGACCCTTCTCCAATGGGCCTCTGCGGCGGCTGCCCCAAGCTTTAGTGCGTCCCTCAGCATGTAGTCCTGGACCTTGGAATGTGCCAGTCTGCAACATTCGGTTGGGGACAACTCTTTGCGCTGGAAGACCAACAAGTTTCGGGTAGACCAAAGAGCGTCTTTCTCCGAGTTGCTGATCCTCCAGCTGCAGTTGATGTTTGTCTCGGTGTGTGTCCCTGGGACACACACAGAGTCCTGTGTCACAGAACTGCTCGGGATGAACCTTGACAGAAACCACTGCATCTCTCTCCAGACCTTCTTCGCAAAGGCACAATCTACAAGGAGGTGAACCACGGTCTCTTCCCCACCGCAGCCACCTCGAGGGCAACGTGCAGAGGGGTTGAGACTCCTGGCATGTAGGAAGGATCTGACAGGGAGGGCCTTTCTCACCACCAGCCAAGCTACGTCTTGATGCTTGTTGGAAAGTTCTGGTGATGAACTTTCACACTTTGACAGTCTGCTCAGGGAACCATCCCACAGGATCCACCCTCTCCTTTTCCCTCAGGGCCTCTAAGGCGTTACATGCCGACCACTGCCTGATGGACTTGTGGTCAAAGGTGTTTCTCTACATAAATTTTTCCATGAGGGACAGGTGGTACGGCACGGTCCAACTACTTGGAGCGTTCCGCGGCAGCGTGGCCAGACCCATCCTTCACAACACCGGGTAGTGGCATCTTCTGCAGCCTCTTCCACCTTGGACTACCTTTTGGCCCTGTGCCCCTTGTGCCTGTGCCTGCCCTCCCAAAGGTGGATCCCCTGGAGGCTGAATGTGCACTCCTGGCCTCTTCCCCATCTAGCCCTCCCTTCGGAGGTGCCTCCAGTGGAGAGTTCAGCTCCAATTCCCAGGCCAACGGGAAAATTCTGGTCAAGTTTAATTAAAGACTCTGATTCCCTTTGTGAATCTGGCACCATACTGGCAAGATATGAACAGTCTTCTGGAGGTAATAAACAGTCCTCCAGATAGTGAAAGAGATAGAGGAGCAAATCTTCAGGGAAGTCACAGGGATGTGCAAGAACTATAGAATGATGATAGTGGAGGTTTAACTACCCAAATATCAATGGGATAATGTTAGAGTAAAGGGTAAGGAGGGGGAGGAATGTTAGAGTAAAGGGTAAGGAGGGGGAGGAATGTTAGAGTAAAGGGTAAGGAGGGGGAGGAATGTTAGAGTAAAGGGTAAGGAGGGGGAGGAATGTTAGAGTAAAGGGTAAGGAGGGGGAGGAATGTTAGAGTAAAGGGTAAGGAGGGGGAGGAATGTTAGAGTAAAGGGTAAGGAGGGGGAGGAATTTCTGAAATGTGTTCAGGAGAACTTAATCAATGTGTTCTTGGTCCAACTAGGAAGAAGGTATAAAATAAATACAGGAAATGCTGGAAAAACTCAGCAGGTCTGACAGCATCTGTGTAGAAAGAACCAGTTAACATTTCGAGTCCAGTTTTCAGCAATCCCTGTTTTTATTTCAGATTTCCATCGTCCACCGTGTTTTGCTGTTATTATAGGACGGAGGATTTGCTGGATCTGGTACTGAGGAATGAGGTGGATGAAGTGAACTAAGTGTCAGTGGGAGAACATTTGGGGAAGAGTGATCATCATATCATAAGCTTTAGATTAGTAATGAAAAAGAGCAAGGAACAAGTTAGAGTAGAACTTTCAAATTGGAAGAGGGCTAATTTCAATGGGATGAGAGGGGATCTAACCAGGGTAAAATGGAGCCAAAGACTGACAGGAAAACCTGTAACAGAATGTAGGGTGAAGTTGTTTCAGGGATAGGCTAGGTACATTCCAACAAGAGAGCAAAGTGAAGGAACATAAGCTAGGGGTCCTTGGATGGTGAGGAAGATGGAGAACAGGGTGAAACAAAAAAGAGGGAGTATGATGCATATCAGGTGAATTCTTCAAGCAAGAACCAGGCCAAATACAATAAGTTGAGAGGAGAATAAGACTGGCAAAGATAGTATGAGAATAGAACAGTTAAAAGGAAACCCAAGAATCTTTTACCAGCATATAAATAGTATGGGGGTAGTGACTATGCTTAAAGGTGCAGAGCAGGCTTAGAATACTTAATAAGTACTTTGTATTGGTGTTTGGTAAAGAAGAAATGCTGACAAAAGATTGGTAGAAGCAGAGATGGTAGAGGTAATGGATGGGATGAAAATTGGTAGGCAGGATGTACTGGAAAGGTTGGCTATAATTTGGAGTGGATAAGTTGCCTGGTCACTGACAGGAACAAGAAAAAAGCTTGCTGGTACAGCAATATTCTGAGCTATACTCACATGAGATGGATATTTCTTTGCCTGTGCTTGATCATCTTCTCCCTAGTGGCAAGGAAAGCACTTGGAAAGGGTGGAATACCAGCTGAGCCAGTCAAGTATGGAAAGCCCCACATGCTGCCATACCTCCAGGATCACCTCCTCCTTGGCTGGAGAGGAGGCTCTGTCCCACAGGATATACATGACACAAATATCATTATGAACAAGGATAAAAATGATCTAGGGGTTTGCAACAACTACCAGGCATCTCACTCCCCAGTTTCTCTGCGTTGACTAGCCAACATATGGAGGGGAGGCGATGATGTAGTGATATTGTCGTTGGACTAGTAATCCAGAGACCCAGCGTAATGCTCTGGGGACCTGGGTTCGAATCCAGCCATGGCAGGTGGTGGAATTTGAATCCAATAAAAATCTGGAATTAAAAGCCTAATAATGACCATGAAACCATTGTTGATTGTTGTAAAGATCCATCTGGTTCACTAACGCCGTTTAGGTAAGGAAATCTGCCATCCTTACCTGGTCTGGCAAAGCAGTGTGGTTGACTCTTAAATGCTCTGCTGGACAGGACATGTTGTTTGTACATCTAACACCAGACTCACGAAGCAACTACTCTAGTCAGAACTCAGTAGATTTAGGGATGTCCAAGGAGGTCAAGCACCCCTGCATGGGAATCCTTGGCTTGTGACATTTGAGAAGACAGCAAACACAGAGAGACTTCATCAGAAACATGCAGAGGTGAAGTCAAAACCAAAACCTCCAAACAACTCTGGTCACAGAATCCAAGCCGGTCAGTGAAGTCAAAACCAAAACACAGGACTGTTCTTTTCTGAGAAAGTTTATTGACTTTGTTCAGTCTCATTATTCTCCTCTCACCCCTCCAATTGTCCCAGCTGTCTCTTATTTATATATGCTCAAAGTTTTTAATAGAACAATACCCCTTGCCTGTGCATCTTAACAATGTAAACAATATAATTAACATACTATTAACAACTCAGCTACCCAACCCTACAAGCGCCACCTACCCAGCTTGTGGCAGAGTCTGCAGGTCACAAATTGGATTTATCAGACATCTTAGAACCCATCAAACCAGAGTGGAAGCAAGTCATCCTCGATCCAGAGGGACTGCCTAAGAGAGAGAGAGAGAGAGAGGTTAGTTACTCAAACAGGAGAGCAGCTCTAAAGACTCATGAATTATTTATCCCATGTCTGTGTCACATTCTCCCTCATCATCAGTGTCAAGAAAACTGTAGTTACGGGACAGGGTGTTGTGATCTGACCCAACAACATATTATTGGAAGCAGGCAGCAATTTATGCTCTCTTGGATCCAAGGTGACAGAGAACCTGTCTCTTGACGAGGAGCTCAGCACATGTATTGAAAGGGCAGCATCAACTTTAGCCGACTAACAAAAGGGGCATAGAGAAATAACAAACTGGCGCGCAGGACCAAGATGGTTATCTACAAGGCCTTTATCCTCAGCACATTACTGTATGGCAGTGAAACCTGGATAACTTGCACCTACCAAGAAGAAAGGCTCAAAAACTTCAATCTCCGGTGTTTACAACACATCCTCGCATCACATGGAAAGACAAAGTCACTAATAAAATAGTCCTTTCTAGGGAAAACATGCCAAGCATGCTAGCATTAATCAAGCAAAGACGACTTCACTGGCTTGGGCTTGTGCACAGAATGGAAGATCGCCACATCCCCAGGGATATGCTATATGGGGAGGTGGCCTATGCCAAGAGACCAGTAGAGCACCCAAAACTCCAATTCAAGGATGATGCCAAAAGAGACATGAAAGCCATCGACATCAACAGTGACAAATGGGAAACTTTCACTGATGATCGATGCAAATGGTGACACTAGCTATGGACATGTGTTCACCAGCATGATGACATGTTTCAGAAGCTCCAGATGCCAGTCCTGTGAATAAGGCTGCAGAGATCATCCCACCCCACTGGCAAGAAGCAACTTCATGTGTAGCACTTGTGACAGATTTTGCCTTTCCAGAATCAGTTTGTTCAACCGTCAGAAGAAGGGCAGCAGATGATCTCATCTGACCTCACCAAAGCTCTGAGGCTACATTCCCATCATCTCTCGCAGATGGAAGGATGTAAATCAGTCAGGGAAAAAAACAACAGGAATTTCCAGTTCCCTGGCCCCAACTGCCTCCTCTTCACCATGGACATCCAATCCCTCTACACCTCCATCCCCCACCAGGATGGTCTGAGGGCCCTTAGCTTCTTCCTCGAACAGAGGCCCGAACAATCCCCATCCACCACTACTCTTTTCCGTCTGGCTGAACTTGTTCTCACATTGAACAATTTCTCCTTTAACTCCTCTCACTTCCTCCAAATAAAAGGTGTGGCGATGGGTACCCACATGAGCCCCAGCTATGCCTGTCTCTTTATGGGGTATGTGGAACATTCCTTGTTCCAGTCCTACTCCGGCCCCCTCCCACAACTCTTTCTCCGGTACATCGATGATTACTTCGGTGCTGTTTCATGCTCTCATCGGGACCTGGAAAACTTTATTAATTTTGCTTCCAATCTCCACCCCTCCATCATTTTCACATGGTCCATCTCTGACACTTCCCTTCCCTTCCTTGACCTCTCTGTCTCAATTTCTGATGATAGACTCTCCACCAATATCCATTACAAGCCTACCAACTCCCACAGCTACCGCGACTACAGCTCCTCACTCCCCGCTTCCTGTAAGGACTCCATCCCATTCTCTCAGTTCCTTCGCCTCCGTCACGTCTGTTCCGATGATGCCACTTTCAAAAACAGTTCCTCTGACATGTCCTCCTTCTTCCTTAACCAAGGTTTTCCACCCACGGTGGTTGACAGGACCCTCAACTGTGTCCGGCCCATTTCCCGCGCATCTGCACTCACGCTTTCTCCTCCCTCCCAGAAACATGATAGGGTCCCCCTTGTCCTTACTTATCACCCCACCAGCCTCCGCATTCAAAGGATCATCCTCCGCCATTTCCGCCAACTCCAGCATGATGCCACCACCAAACACATCTTCCCCTGGCGGCATTCCGTAGGGATTGTTCCCTCCGTGACACCCTGGTCCACTCCTCCATCACCCCCTACTCCTCCTCCCACAGCACCTCCCCATGCAAATGCAGATGTAACACCTGCCCCTTCACTTCCTCTCTCCTCACCGTCCAAGGGCCCAAACACTCCTTTCAAGTGAAGCATTTCACTTGCACTTCCTTCAACTTAGTCTACTGCATTCATTGCTCCCAATGCGATTTCCTCTACATTGGAGAGACCAAACGCAGACTGGGTGACCGCTTTGCAGAACACCTTCGGTCTGCCCGCAAGCATGACCCAAACCTCCCTGTCGCTTGCCATTTCAACACTCCACCCTGCTCTCTTGCCCACATGTCTGTCCTTGGCCTGCTGCATTGTTCCAGTGAAGCCCAACGCAAACTGGAGGAACAGCACCTCATCTTCCGACTAGGCACTTTACAGCCTTCTGGACTGAATATTGAGTTCAACAATTTTAGATCATGAACTCTCTCCTCCATCCCCTCCCCCTTTCCATTTCTTCCCCCTCCTTTTTGTTTTTTCCAATAATTTATATAGATTTTTTCTTTTCCCACCTATTTCCATTATTTTTAAATGTATTTCCACCATTGTTTATTTCTCCTTTTAGTATTCCCCCACCCCCACTAGAGCTATCTGTACCTTATCTGTCCTGTCTTATACTCTTAATTAGCACATTCTTTTAGATAATATCACCACCTTCAACACCTCTTTGTTCTTTGTCTGTGACAGCTTTTGGTTATCTCCTCCTATTACTGACTGCTTGTCCCAACAAAAACCGCCCCCCCTTAAACCAGCTTTTCTTTCACCCCTTTCCTAATTTTACTTAGTTCTGTTGAAGGGTCATGAGGACTCGAAATATCAACTGTGCTCTTCTCCGCCGATGCTGCCAGACCTGCTGAGTTTTTCCAGGTAATTCTGGTTCTGTTTTTGTTTTGGATTTCCAGCATCCGTTTTTGTTGTTATAAAAAAAAAAACAGGTTTTGGAGAGGTAAATATACCTGAAGGGTAGACATTTGAGAGGTTGTTTCCACTGGCTGGGGAATCTAGAACACAAAGTCACAGTCTCAGAATAAGAAGACAATCATTTAGGACTGAGATGAGGAGAAATTTCTTCAGTTAAAGGGTTGTGAATCCTTAGAATTCTCTACCCCAGAGGGTTGTGGATGCTCCTTCGCTGAATATATTTAAGGCTGGGGTGGACAGATCTTTGGTGTCTCAGAGAATTAAGGGATATGGGGAGGGTGTGAAAGTGCAGCTGAGGCCATAGATCGGCCATGATTATATTGAATGGCAGAGGAGGCTTGAGCGGCCGAATGGTCTACTCCTGCTCATAATTCTTCCGTTCTTATGATTTTATGTCTGAGTTAATTATGGAGAGTCAGCGTGGATTTGTGAAAGGAAGATCATGTTTGATTAATCT
Organism: Carcharodon carcharias; assembly: GCF_017639515.1. NCBI lineage: Eukaryota > Metazoa > Chordata > Chondrichthyes > Lamniformes > Lamnidae > Carcharodon > Carcharodon carcharias. Next base: position 47,237,390 of record NC_054491.1, on the reverse strand, counting down.
AATTGAATTTTTTGATGAAATAACAGAGAAGGTTGAAAAAAGGCAGTGGATGTTCTCTATTTGGATTTTAAGAAAGTGTTTGACAAAGTAACACAAAAAAGGCTGGTTAACAAAATTGAGGCTCTTAGAATAGGAAGGTCAGGGTCAGCTTAGATTTAAAAATTGGCTTAAAGACAGAAAACAGTGTGTCATTGTAAATGGCTGGTTTTCGGACTGGAAGATGTGGTGGTCAGTGGTGTTCCCCAAGGGTCAGTGCTAGGACCACTGCATGGCATTGATATTGGAATACAGAGTAAAATTTCAAAATTTGTCTATGATACCAAACTTTGAGGTATGGCAAAAAATGAGGATGATGCTAATCGACTGCATAAGGATATAGATAGGCTAACAGGATGGGCAGGCACCTGGCCGATGGAATTTAATACAGGGAAGTGCGAAGTGATTCATTGTGGCAGAAGGAATAGCGAGAGGCAATATAGACTTAATGGCACAGTTCTAAAGAGTGTGCAGGGACCAGAGGATTCATGCTTTATTCATTCTTTCATGGGATGTGAGTATAATTGGCTGGGCCAGCATTTGTTGCCCATCCCTAGTTGCCCTTGAGAAGGTGGTGGTGAGCTACCACCTTGAACCGCTGCAGTCCATGTGGTGTAGGTACACCCACAGTGCTGTTAGGGAGGGAGTTCCAGGATTTTGACCCAGCGACAGTGAAAGAATGATGATACATTTCAAAATCAGGATAATGTGATATTGGGGGGGTGGTGGTGTTCCCATGCATCTGCTGACCTTGTCCTTCTAGGTGGTGGAGGTCATGGGTTTGGAAAGTGATGTCAAATAAGCCTTGGTGAGCTACTGCTCAATGTGAAGAAGCTGAGGGAGGGTGATAGGTGGTTGTCAGCAGTCCACAGAAGAGTCATTTGACTCAAAACATTGGCTCTATTTCTCTCTCCACAGATGCTGTCAAACCTGCTGAGGTTTTCCAGCATTTTCTGTTTTTATTGCAGGAGGCTTCCAAGCCCATGTTTGACCTGATGTAATGAGACTTCACCGAGTCTGGAATCGATGTTGAGGACTCTGAGGACCAATCGTTCCCAACTGTATATCACTGTGCCACTATCTCTTGTGGATGTGTCTTGCTGGTGCAAATACAAATACACCAATCACCAAAAGTTGCACCTCAGGTTATCACAGGTTAGTGTTTAAAAAAAAGCAAGCCAAGCACTAGGCTTTATTTCTAGAGGGACAGAATTGAGAGGTAGGGAAATTATGCTAAACCTGTATCAGACCTTGGTTAAACTATACTTGGAGAAGCGTGTGCAGTTCTGGTCACCATATTATAGAGGCACTGGGGAAGATGCAGAGAAAACTTACAAGGATGTGTATACACATCAGGCTGGGTCTCCTCTCGAAATAAAGAAGGCTGAGGGGTGACCCATTAGAGAGATCCTTAAGATTATGAAAGTTTTAATTAAGAGGATACAGAGAGAATGTTTCCTCTTGTGGGAAGAGCATAGCTAGAGATCATTAATATAAGATAGTCACCAAGAAATCCAATCGGGAAGTCAGGAAAAACTTTTTTACCCAAAGAGTAGTGAGAATGTGGAACTTGCTACCCGTTTCTGTACTGTATATCCTATGTAATCCTATACGTTCACCCAAGTACTTCATGAGTGGATCAAGGCAGAGCCTATGAGCTATTGAACTGTGTGAGGCATTGCAGCTATAGTCTGATCCTGTTACCAAACAGGTGCAGACTTTCACTCACAAAAACAAAAATAGCTGGAAAAACTCAGCAGGTCTGACAGCATTTGTGGAGAGGAATACAGAGTTAACATTTCCACTCCATATGACTCTTCATCAGAAATGAGGTGAAATATAAGCTGGTAGAGGGGGGTGGGACAGGTAGAGCTGGATAGGGGGCCAGTGATAGGTAGAGGCAAAGAAGAGATTGCCAAAGATGTCATAAGGACAAAGAAGTGTTGATGGTAGTGATATTAGCTAAGGAATGTGACATTAAGGGTAGAAAGCAGGACGAGCAAGTGACAGATAGCCCTTAGTGGGGGAGGGGGAAGGGATCGAAATAGGCTAAAAGGTGGAGATAAAACAATGGGTGGAAATAAATTTTAAAAAAGTAATAAAAATAGGTGGGAAAAGGAAAATATATTTAAAAAATATTTAAATTATTAGAAAAAAAGGGGGATTGGAAAGGGGGTGGGGATGGAGGAGAGAATTCATGATCTAAAATTGTTGAATTCAGTCCAGAAGGCTGCAAAGTGCCTAATCGGAAGATGAGGTGCAGTTCCTCCAGTTTGTGTTGAGCTTCACTGGAACAATGCAGCAGGCCAAGGACGGACATGTAGGCATGAGAGAAGGGTGGTGTGTTGAAATGGCAAGCGATAGGGAGGTCTGGGTCATGCTTGCGGACAGTGTCCAGCCCATCTCCCGTGCATCCACCCTCACACTTCCCTCTCCCTCCCGGAACCATGATAGGCTCCCCTTTCTCCTCACTTACCACCCCACCAGCCTCCACATTCAAAGGATCATCCTCCGCCATTTCTGCCAACTCCAGCATGATGCCACCACCAAACACATCTTTTCTTCACTCCCCGCAGGGGCATTCTGCACCCTGGTCCACTCCTCCATCACCCCCTATACCTCTACCCCCTCCCACGCCACCTTCCCATGCAACCGCAGAAGATGCTACACCTGCCCCTTTACTTCCCCCCCCCTTTTCACCATCCAAGGTCCCAAACACTCCTTTCAAGTGAAGCAGCACTTCACTTGCACTTCTCTCAATTTAGTCTACTGCATTTGCTGTTTCCAATGCGGTTTCCTCTACATTGGAGAGACCAAATGCAGACTGGGTGACTGCTTTGCGGAACACCTTTGGTCTGTCTGCATGCATTACCCAGACCTCTCTGTCACTTACCATTTCAACACTCCACCCTGCTCTCATGCCCACATGTCTGTCCTTGGCCTGCTACAATGTTCCAGTGAAGCTTAACGTAAACTGGAGGAACGGCATCTCATCTTCTGATTAGGCACTTTACAGCCTTCCAGACTTAACATTGAGTTCAACAACTTCAGACCATGAACTTGCTCCCCCATCCCCACCCCATTGTTTTAGCTCCACCTTTTAGCCTATTCCAATCCCTACCCCCCCCCACCCCCCCAGCCCACCCCCACTAGGGATATCTGTCACTTGCTTGTCCTGCTTGCTACCTTAATTACATTCCTTTAGCTAATATCACCACCGTCAACACCCCTTTGTCCTTTTGTCTGGGATAACTTTGGGAATCTCTCCTTTGCCTTCACCTATCATGGCCCCCTATCCAGCTCCACTTGTCCCACCACCCGCCCCCACCCCACCCTCAAACCAGCTTATATTCCACCTCATTTCTATTTTTCTTTAGTTCTATTGAAGTCATACGAACTCGAAACGTTAACTGTGTTCCTCCCTGCAGATGGTGTCAGACCTGCTGAGATTTTCCAGGTATTTTTGTTTCAGATTTCCAGCATCCGCAGTATTTTGCTTTTATCTAGGTGCAGAGTTTCCACAGGATTCAGTGGGTCAGGAAGCCAGGCTCATGTACCCCTTACCCCAGGGGCCAGTGAGAGTTTCTGGATGGTAAAGGCCGATAGGAATTCCCCAGGGTGGGGGAGACAATGCTGAGGCTCAGGGGAGATTGACCTGCTTCCTCATCCCTCCCCACATAGACTCAGGCTCTTGACCGGTCCCAACCTTCAGCGCTGACAAAAGAGAAAGGAAATCGTTACCTTTCCCCACGCAGGTGAGAAGCCAGGTATTTCCTGTCACATGGGAGTTACCTACTGGCCGAGAGAGAGAGCCGCACCCCGGGGAGAGACACACAGACCGGGACCGGGAGAGAGAGACACACAGACACACCGCGAGAGAGCCGCACTCCGGGGAGAGAGAGAGACACACACACACACAGACCGGGACCGGGAGAGAGAGACACACACACCGCGAGAGAGCCGCACTCCGGGGAGAGAGAGAGACACACACACACAGACCGGGACCGGGAGAGAGAGACACACACACACACACCGCGAGAGAGCCGCACCCCGGGGAGAGACACACACACCGCGAGAGAGCCGCACTCCGGGGAGAGAGAGAGACACACACACACACAGACCGGGACCGGGAGAGAGAGACACACACACCGCGAGAGAGCCGCACTCCGGGGAGAGAGAGAGACACACACACACAGACCGGGACCGGGAGAGAGAGACACACACACCGCGAGAGAGCCGCACTCCGGGACGGAGCCGCACCGACGATCAGCCGCTCTACCTGCCTCAAAATGATAGAATCCAGCCTGAAATTCGACCCAAAAAGGGATGTAAGTCTAAAGATAAGTCTCGTTCCTTCACTCCCTCCTCCCACACACTCTCTTCCCCTTCCACCGCCTCCTCTCTCTCTCTCTCTTCCCCCCTCTCTCTCTCTCTCTCTTCCCCCCTCTCTCTCTCTCTCTCTTCCCCCCTCTCTCTCTTCCCCCCTCTCTCTCTCTCTCTCTCTTCCCCTCTCTCTCTCTCTCTCTCTCTCTTCCCCTCTCTCTCTCTCTCTCTCTCTCTTCCTCTCTCTCTCTCTCTCTCTCTTCCCCCCCCTCTCTCTCTCTTCCCCCCCCCTCTCTCTCTCTTCCCCCCCCTCTCTCTCTCTCTTCCCCTCCCTCTCTCTCTCTCTTCCCCTCTCTCTCTTTCTCTCTTCCCCTCTCTCTCTTTCTCTCTTCCCCTCTCTCTCTTTCTCTCTTCCCCTCTCTCTCTTTCTCTCTTCCCCTCTCTCTCTTCCCCCCTCTCTCTCTCTCTTCCCCCCCCACCCTCTGTTTAACCCCCTATGTTTTTCTCTCGCTTTCCTCACTGTCCTACTCCTGATTCGGTTATATATTCAAATTCGACAAGTTAATTTTTAATGAAGATTTTCAGTTATTGATTGTTAACCAGAATGAGGTAGTAGAACTTAGTATTATGGAGCTTGCTCAGAACCCGAAGGATCCAGAACTTTTCTTAACTTAGTTTGTGTTGACTGTGGACTGGATACAAGTTTAAGAATAACAATGGTTCACGTTGACAGTGGCACATGGCTGGCAGTATAACTGCAGAGTCAGGAGCATCATGATGGATCCCCAGGTCCAGGTCATTTTCACCTGGAGTGAGTAAACTCTCAACTCAGCAACGTCAAGTTTAAAAGTTTCCCCTCCAGATGATGAACTCACCTGGGAAACATAAATTAATTTTGAATCCTGTTATAGTGAGAGTAGGAAGCAAGTGTTGCAGTGACCAACAGGACATTTCTAATACCTGTGGTATTACCTGGCATTTGGATAGAGTTCACAGTACAGATAGTGTAACTAATGTTCTCTATGTTGACATTACAATGATTGGTCCTGATCTGGAGGAATCATTTTGAGATTGTGGAACTGGTTATTTAATTGGTGTCAGCCTAGGCTCAGTTGATAGAACACTCTCCTCTGAGTCAGAAGGTTGAGGGCATGTAATCTAGGCTGACACTCCCAGTAATGAGGAAATGCTGCACTGCACCATCTTTCAGATGAGACTTTAAGCTATGAGGGCCAACACTATTTGGTTTAATGTAAAAGATTCCATGGCATTATTTAGAGCAAGTGAGTTCTCCCCAGTGACCTACCTTTAATATTTACCCCTTAACCAGTATCACTGAGATGGATGACCTGTTCAATGTATCACTGCTGTTGAGAAACTGGCTGCTATGCTTTCTACATTACTCTTTCTCTACGTTCCCTTTCTAAGGCACTTCATTGGAACACACAGTGATTGTGAAAGGCGCTGTACATGTAATGTAAAACAGAAACCTCCGAGGGAGAAATTTTATTGAGTCACAGTGCATGACAGTATGGATGAGTAATGGTTACTGGCAGCCATTGCTCTTCTCTGGAGCACAGTGTCCAGAATCAGCCATTGGTGTCCGAATTTTGCTCTCTGCCTCAGCTCGATGAAATAATCCCATTATTCCACTATTTAATGTTATAGGATACTCACCAACTGATCATAGCTCAGTTACTCCCAGTGTTACTCATTGTAAAACATGAATAGAATCTCTAATTACTTCATGCTGGGCATGGAATGATAAATGTGGTAAGAGTTCTGGGTTTGTAATAACTGCTGTATTCCACCTCCTATTGTAGCATGTGATATTGGAGGCCTCTCTCTGAAGTTTGGGGGAAGGATGGGGGGTGTCCTTGGTGTCTTGTGTGTTCATAGAAACGTAGAAAATAGGAACAGGGATAGGTCATTCGGTCCTGCGACCCTGCTCCACCATTCAATATGATCGTGGCTGACCTTGTACCTCAATGCCATACTCCTGCTCTCTCCCATACCTCTTGACTCTTTAATATCTAGAAATCTATCTAATTTTTTCTTAAAGATATTCAGTGACTTGGCCTCCACAGCCTTCTGTGGTTGAGAATTCCATAGGTTCACCATCCTCTGAGTGAAGAAATTTCTCCTCATCTCAGCCCTCATGGCCTACCCTGTATCTTGAGATTGTGACCCCTTGTTTAGATCTCCCAGCCAGAGGAAACATCATCCCTGCATCCAGTCTGTCCAGCTCTGTCAGAATTTTATACATTTCAATGAGATCCCATCTCATTCTTCTAAAGTCCAATGATTAGAGGCCTAGTTGACCCAATCTCTCCTCATACGACAATCCTGTCATCCCAGGGATCAGTCTGTTGAACCCTCGCTGCACTCCCTCTACAGGCCCTTACAGTCAGTAACAGCGGAATTTATAATGGGGAACAAAGAAATGGTTGATCAACTAAATACATATTTTGGTTCTGTCTTCACAAAGAACACAAATAACATACCAGAAATGTTGGGGAACACAGGGTTTAGTGAGAGGGAGGAATTGAAAGAAATCAGTATTAGTAGGGAAATGGTGTTGGGGAAATTGATGGGATTGAAGGCCAATAAATCTCCAGGACCTGATAATCTACATCCCAGAGTACTTAAGGAAGTGGCCCTAGAAATAATGGATGCATTGGTAGTCATCTTCTGAGTTTCTATAGACTCTGGAACAGTCCCTACAGATTGGAGGGTAGCTAATGTAACCCCACTATTTAAAAAGGGAGGTAGGGAGAAAACAGGGAATTATAGACCAGTCAGCCCAACGTTGGTAGTGGGGAAAATTCTAGATTCCATTATAAAAGATTTAATAGCTGAGCACTTGGAAAACAGTGGCAGAATTGGACGGAGTCAGCATGGATTTACGAAAGGGAAAATCATGCTTGACAAATCTACTGGAATTTTTTGAGAATGTAACTAGTAGAGTTGGTGAGAGGGAGCCAGCGAATGCGGTTTATTTGGACTTTCAGAAGGCTTTCGACAGTCCCACATAAAAGATTAGCGTGTAAAATTAAAGCACATGGTACTGGGGGTAGTGTATTAAGATGGATAGAAAACTGGTTGGCAGACAGGAAACAAAGTGTAGGAATAAACGGGTCTTTTTCCGAATGGCAGGCAGTGACTAGTGGGGTACCGCAGGGATCGGTACTGGGACCCCAGCTGTTCACAATATATATTAATGATTTAGATGAGGGAATTAAATGTAATATCTCCAAATTTGCAAATGACACAAAGCTGGGTGGGAGAGTGACCTGTGAGGAGGATGCAGAGATGCTTCAGTGTGATTTGGACAAGCTGAGTGAGTGGGCAAATGCATGGTAGATGCAATATAATGTGGATAAATGTGAGGTTATCCACTTTGGTAGCAAAAACAGGAAGGCAGATTATTATCTGAATAGCTATAAATTGAGAGGGGAATGTGCAATGTGACCTGGGTGTCCTCGTACACTAGTCGCTGAAGGTAAACATGCAGGTGCAGCAGGCGGTAAAGAAGGCAAATGGTATTTTGGCCTTCATAGCCAGAGGATTCGAGTACAGGAGCAGGGATGTCTTGCTGCAATTATACAGCGCCTTGGTGAAACCACACCTGGAATATTGTGTGCAGTTTTGGTCTCCTTATCTGAGGAAGGATGTTCTTGCTATAGAGGGAGTGCAGTGAAGGTTTACCAGACTAATTCCTGGGATGGCGGGACTGACATATGAGGAGAGATTGAGTGGGTTAGGATTATATTCACTGGAATTCAGAAGAATGAGGGGGGAATCTCATAGAAACCTATAAAATTCTAACAGGATTAGACCAGGTAGATGTAAGAAGGATGTTCCCGATGGTGGGGGAGTCCAGAACCAGGGGTCACAGTCTGAGGATATGGGGTAGACCATTTAGGACTGAGATGAGGAGAAATTTCATCACCCAGAGAGTGGTGAGCCTGTGGAATTCGCTACCACAGAAAGTAGTTGAGGCCAAAACATTGTATGTTTTCAAGAAGGAGTTAGATATAGCTCTTGGGGCGAAAGGGATCAAAGGGTATGTGGAGAAAACGGGAGCAGGATATTGAGTTGGATGATCAGCCATGATCATAATGAATGGTGGAGCAGGCTGGAAGGGCTGAATGGCCTACTCATGCTCCTAGTTTCTATGTTTCTATGGCAAATATACCCACTTAGGTAAGAGACCAAAACTGCATACATACTCCAGGTGTGGTTTCACCAAGGCCCTGTACAACTGCGGCGAGACATCTTGCTCCTGTACTCAAATTCTCTTGCAATGAAGGCCAACATACCATTTGTCTTTTTAACTGCTTGCTGCACCTGCATTCTTGTTTTCAGTGATTGGACACCCAGGTCCCTTTGTACATCAAACATTTCCAAATCTAACACCATTTAAATAATATTCTGCCTTTCTATTTTTCCACCAAAGTGGATAACTTCACTCTCATCCACGTTTTGCTGTATCTGCCATGTACTTGCCCACTCACACAATGTGTCTAAATCTTCACTGCCTTCATTCCCACCTAGTTTTGTGTCCTCAGCAAACTTGGAAAAATTATATTTGGTTTCCACACCCAAGACATTGATATAATTGTGAATATCCAAGCACTGATCCCTGCAGTACCCCACTAGTCTAATAAAAAACCATTTATTCCTACGCTCTGTTTCCTGTCTGCTAACCAATTCTAAATCTATGGCAGTATATTACCCCCCAATTCTATGTGCTTTAATTTTGTTCACCAACCTCTTATGTGGGAGTTTCTCAAAAGCTTTCTGAAAATCTAAATACACCACATCCACTAGTTCTCCCTTATCTATTCCACTAGCTACATCCTCAAAAAACTCCAGTAAGTTTGTTAAACAAATTTCTCCTCATCTCATTGTCCCTTTTGTAAATCCTTCTTGAATTTGCCTAAGCCTTAGATATTTTCTAAGTGTCCTGTTTTTACATCCTTTATAATGGACTCTAGCATTTTCCCCACTGCTGATGTCAGGCTAACCGGCCTGTAATTCCCTGTTTTCTCCCTCCTTTTTTAACTAGTGGGGTTACAGTTGTCTCCCTCCAATCTGCCAGGACTGTTCCAGAATCTGCAGAATTTTGGAAGATGAAAACCAACACATCCACTATTTCCATGGCCACCTCCTTTAGCAACTTGGGATGATGATAATCAGGCCCTGGGGATTTATCAGCTTTCAGTCCCATTAATTGCTCGAGCACTATTTTTTTTACTAATGCTAATTTTCTTCAATTCCTCTCCCTCACTAGACCCTTGGTGTCGTCTTCCGTGAAGACAGAACTAAAGTAGTTGTTTAATTGCTGTGCCATTTCCTTGTTCTCTATTATAAATTCTCCTGTTTCAGACTGAGATTTGCCCTCACTAATCTTTTTCTTTTTACATACTTATAGAAGCTTTTACAGTCCGCTTTTATATTCCTTGCAAATTTATTCCCATACTCTTTTTCCTCTCTTAATCAATGGTCCTTGCTACTTTTTCTAGCAAGTTTATATGACACTTCTTTGATTGTAATAATATCTATTTATTTTGTTAGCCTTGGTTGAGCCACTTTTCCTGTTGTGTATTTTTTTTATTCTTCATTCATTGGATGTGGGCGTCACTGGCTGGGCCCTAACTGCCCTTGTTCAGAGGGCAGTTAAGAGTCAACCACATTGCTGTGAGTCTGGAGTCACATGTAGGCCAGACCAGGTAAGGCAGCAGATTTCCTCCCCTAAAGAGCATTAGTGAACCAGGGGGGTTTTCATCGGCAATGGTTTTATGGTCATCATTAGACTTTTAGTTCCACTTTTTTATTGAATTCAAATTTCTGCGATGGTGGGATTCGAACCCGCGTCTCCAGAGCATTACCCTGAGTCTCTAGAATACTAGTCCAGTGATAATACCACCATACCACCACCACCCCCATCAGAAAGGAACGTACAATTGTTGCAATGCATGCATTTGTTCCTTAACTATTAGCCATTAGCTAACCATTGCCTTTTAATGACATTTCCACATCTATCATAGCCAACTCACCCCTCATACCTTTGTAGTTTCCTTTAAGGTTTAGGATCCTAGTTTCAGATTGGACTACTTTACTTTCCATCCTTATGAAGAATTCTAACATGTTATGGACACTCTTTTCTAAAGGACCCAGCTCAACAAGATGATTAATTAACCCCTTCTCATTGCACAATACCAAATCTAGGATAGCCTGTTCCCTAGTTGGTTCCTTGACTTGCTGTTCTAAAAAACCATCTCGTACACACTCCAGGAATTCAGTCGCCACAGTATTATTGCTAATTTGGTTTGCCCAGTCTATATGTAGATTAAAGTTCCTCACTATTTGGTACAGGCACCGGTCACTGATCGTGATCTGGTCACAGGTGTGGTTTGTTGGCACTGATGCAGCGACTAACTTGGCTTGGCACGTGGTCTCTGAGGAGAACTTGCTCTGCCGTTGACATCACCATGCACAAATTCTGAAACCGAGAGCGTTTGTTTTTGGATGAGGTAGGCTGCTCTGAATGGAGAGGTTACTGATCTATTCCAAATGAAAGGTTTTACATTAAGATAGCAGAAGGGTTGAGCCGTGGAGCTCTGGTCGTCATCTCTTGTTGCTCAGTACCTGGTATGATGCCTTGTGGGTAACTGAGTGTCTTCCCCAAGTACTGAAGTCATGTGACAGAATGGATCTGAGAACATAATATTGTATCTTGATAGTGTGACTGATATTCAGGAGTTCATGGAATAAACCGAGGTTTATAATGCTTGAATGCAAAATTATGTAAATCATAAGTCTTGTGTGAGGACCATCCTTATTTTGCACCAGTGGCAGGCTGGAAGATTGGGAAACTTTTAAAGATCAACAAAGGGTTACTAAAAAAATAATAAAAAGAGCAAAGGTAAATTATGAAAGAAAACGAACACAAAATCTAAAAACTGATAGCAAAAGCTTCTACAAGTATATAAAAGGAAAGAGAGTAGCTAACGTGAATGTTGGTCCCTTGGAGGATGAGACTGGGGAGTTAATAGTGGGGAACGCAGAAATGGCAGAAACGCTTAATCAATATTTTGCCTCAGTTTTCACAGTGGAAGACACTAGTACCATCCCAATTGTAACAGGTAGTGCAGAGGGTATAGAGAAGGAGGAACTTAGAACAATCACCCTCACTAGACAAAAAGTACTGAGCAAACTATTAAGATTAAAGGGTGACAAGTCCCCAGGACCTGATGGCCTACATCCCAGTGTCTAAAAGGAAGTGGCAGCGGAGATAGTGGATGCATTGGCTATAATATTCCAAAATTCCCTGGATGCTGGAAAGGTTCCAATGGATTGGAAAAATGCTAATATAACACTGTTATTCAAAAAGGGGGGAGAGGTAGAAAGTAGGAAACTATAGACCAGCTGTTTTAACGTCTGTTGTTGGGAAATTGTTGGAATCCATTATTAAGGAAGTAGTAATGGGGCATTTGGAAAGTCAAAATACAATCCATCAGAGTTAGCATGGTTTTATGAAGAGTAAATCATGTTTGACTAATTTGCTAGAGTTCTTTGAAGATGTGACAAGCAAAGTGGATAATGGGGATCCTGTAGATGTAATATATCTGGACTTCTAGAAGGCCTTTGATAAGGCGCCGCACAAAAGATTAATACACAAGATAAGATCACACAGAGTTAGGGGTAATATATTAGCTTGGATAGAGGATTGGTTAACCAACAGAAAGCAGAGAGTTGGGATAAATGGGTCTTTTTCTGGATGGCAAGTTGTAACTAGTGGGGTGCCACAGGGTTCAGTCCTTGGGCCCCAACTATTTACAATCTATATTAATGACTTGGATTCAGGGATAGAAGGTACTATCGCTAAATTTGCAGATGACACCAAAATAGTTGGGAAAGTAAGTTGCAAGGAAGAAATAAGAAATTTACAAATGGATATTGACAGGTTAGATGAATGGGCCGCAATTTGGCAGATGGAGTTTAACGTGGATAAGTGTGAGGTTATCCATTTTGGTCGAAAGAATAAAAAGGCGACTTATTTAAATGGAGAGAAGCTTCATTGCAGAGGAATCTGGGTGTCCTCATGCATGATTCGCTGAAAGCTAGTCTGCAAGTTCAGCGGGTAATAAGGAAGGTAAATGGAATTATGGCATTTATTGCTAAAGGAATAGAGTATAAAAACAGGGAAGTGTTGTTGCAACTGTACAAAGCATTGGTGAGACTGCACCTGGAGTAGTGTGCACAGTTTTGGTCCCCTTACTTGAGGAAGGATGTAGTTGCATTGGAGGTGGTTCAGAGGAGGTTCACTAGATTGAATCCAGAGATGCGGGGCTTGTCTTATGAAGAGAGATTGAGCAGTTTAGGCCTTTACTTGCTAGAGTTTAGAAGGATGAGAGGAGATCTAATTGAGGTGTATAAGATGCTAAAGGAGATAGACAAAGTAGACGTGGAGCGGATGTTTCCCCTTGTGGGGCATTCTAGAATGAGAGGCCATAGTTTTAGGCTAAGGGATGGTAGATTTAAATCCAGAGATGAGGAGGAATTATTTTTTTCAAAGGGTCGTGAATCTGTGGAATTCGCTACCTCAGAGTGCAGTGGATGCCGGGACGCTGAATAAATTTAAGGACGACATGGACAGATTTTTAATTAGTGATGGGTTGAAGGGGAGAGGGTGGGAAATTGGAGTTGAGGCCAAAATGAGATCAGCCATGATCGTAATGAATGGCGGGGCAGGCTCGAGGGGCTGAATTGCCTACTCCTGCTCCTCATTCTTATGTTCTTATGTTTGGTGTTTGATAACATTAGTTGCTCGTGGTGGTGGATTACAATGGCAGCTTTAACCTGCTCTAGAAAGGAGGTTGCTTTTTGCTTGTTGCTCAGAATCCGCTTCTGAAATTGTTTATTCAGAAGCTTGACCAATGGAGAGTTCTTGTCCAGCTCAATGTCGGCCCCTGGTTTAGATACAGTTTCTATTGAGAATACAAGGTATAGGACACAACTGAGGCTGAATAGGGTCAGAGGCACGATGACATACAGAAGGAAATGGTAATTACCTTGACTGTAATTTGATTTTTAAAAGCTTGAAGATTTCAGAAGGAAGGGGAGGCTGACTGAGGTGGGAATTATGAATTTTAATGTTGGGCTGTTGTGGGAACAGTGACGGACAGAGCATTTGGAACTTAACAAGGAACAAGAACAACGGCTTTCAGAATCTCCAAGATGTCCCAAAATGTTGCTAACTCAATTAAGTATTTTGTTTGAAACATAGGGAACATAACAGTTTATCTGTACACAGCAAGGTCCCACAGAGACCAATGAGATAAATATGCAGTTTTGAGGTAAGATGTGTGGAATGACAGGATTGGACAGATGGGCAGTGAGCTTTAAATTCTGATCCAAATTAAACTTGGGCACAGTTTCGAATGTTTCAGCTTTAAGCATGTGAAAGCTAAGCTTTGGTGCGATTCCTCACACACCAAGGTCATTGTGCCGACTTCTGTCACTCCTCACAACTTCATATGGTTGGTACTGATTATCCATTCAGGGTGGCCCCACACTCGCCCATCGCAACATCCATCTTTGCATGCTCTTCTGCCTGCTTCACTGTTCTTTAAATGATTCCAGGATTTTCTCCTCTTGACCTGGAAGCCTTTTCTACACATAGATCATTTGTTAATGTGTGCAGAATATCTTGGCATTAGTTCTGAATCTGCCCCTTGCTAGTTTGAACTTAATCCCACTTCTGTTGTTGGTGTTGTGTGTTCCAACTGTCATGTTTATCTCTAGGCCACCCCTTTTCACACACTGGAAAGCTCAAGTTTCTCCAGCCCTAATTCGCTTTGGCGTGAGGAATGAGCTTTGTGGCTATAAAAACAAATATATATAAAAACAAAAATCTGCGGATGCTGGAAATCCAAAACAAAAACAGAAATACCTGGAAAAACTCAGCAGGTCTGGCAGCATCGGCGGAGAAGAACAATGTTTCGAGTCCTCATGACCCTTCAACAGAACTAAGTAAAAATAGGAAAGGGGTGAAATATAAGCTGGTTTAAAAGTGGGGGGTGGGGTGCGGTGGAAGAAGGGGGGGTCGTTGGGACAAGCAAGCAGTGATAGGAGGAGATAACCGAAAGATGTCACAGACAAAAGAACAAAGAAGTGTTGAAGGTGGTGATATCTAAAAGAATGTGCTAATTAAGAATGGAGAGCAGGACAAGCAAGGTAGCTCTAGTGGGGGTGGGGTGAAATAAATGATGGGTGGAATACATTTAAAAATAATGGAAATAGCTGGGAAAAGAAAAATCTATGAATTATTGGAAAAAACAACGAGGGGGAAGAAACAGAAAGGGGGTGAGGATGGAGGAGGGAGATTAAGATCTAAAGTTGAACTCAATATTCAGTCTGGAAGGCTGTAAAGTGCCTAGTCGGAAGATGAGGTGCTGTTCCTCCAGTTTGCATTGGGCTTCACTGGAACAATACAGCAAGCCAAGGACAGACATGTGGGCAAGAGAGCAGGGTGGAGTGTTAAAATGGCAAGCGACATGGAGGTCTGGGTAATGCTTGCGGACAGACCGAACGTGTTCTGCAAAGCGGTCACCCAGTCTGCGTTTGGTCTCTCCAATGTAGAGGAAACCGCATTGGGAGCAATGAATGCAGTAGACTAAATTGAGGGAAGTGCAAGTGAAACGCTGCTTCACTTGAAAGGAGTGTTTGGGCCCTTGGACGGTAAGGAGAGAGGAAGTGAAGGGGCAGGTGTTGCACCTTCTGCGTTCGCATGGGGAGGTGCCATAGGAGGGGGTTGAGGAGTAGGGGGTGATGGAGGAGTGGGTCAGGGAACGATCCCTTCGGAATGCTGCCGGGGGGGTGAAGGGAAGATGTGTTTGGTGGTGGCATCATGCTAGAGTTGGCGGAAATGGCGGAGGATGATCCTCTGAATGCGGAAGCTGTTGGGGTGATGTGAAGACAAGGGGGACCCTATCATGTTTCTGGGAGGGAGGAGAAGGTATGAGGGCAAATGCGCGGGAGATGGGCCGGACACGGTTGAGGGCCCTGTCAACCACTGTGGGTGGAAAACCTCGGTTAAGGAAGAAGGAAGACATGTCAGAGGAACTGTTTTTGAAAGTAACATCATCAGAACAGATGCAACGGAGGCGAAGGAACTGAGAGAATGGGATGGAGTCCTTACAGGAAGCGGGGTGTGAGGAGCTGTCATCGAGAGAGCTGTGGGAGTCTATAGGCTTGTAATGGATATTGGTGGACAGTCTATCACCAGAGATTGAGACAGAGAAGTCAAGGAAGGGAAGGGAATTGTCAGAGATGGACCATGTGAAAATGATGGAGGGGTGGAGATTGGGAGCAAAATTAATAACTTTTTCCAGGTCTCGACGAGAGCATGGAACTGCAGCGGTTCCAAAAGGCAGGTCACTACCACCACCACCTATAGGGCAATTAGGAATGGATAACAAACATTGGCCCAGCCAGTGATACCCATATCCCATGAAGGAAATAAATTTAAGAAAGTGCCCTCCCACCGATACTGCTTCCTTCTGCCCAGTGTCAATCTCTAAAACTAAGTCTGTAACTGCCCCTTCTCTTGTTACTAACTGTTCCCTGCAGACACTGACCCTTATTAAGTTTATTCCTGCCTTTATTGGGGGTCCAGTTGCCTAGGCTATGGTTATTAGCAATAACAGCAAAAGCTTGTATTTATACAGTGCCTTTAATGTAATAAAATGTTGCAAGGTGCTTCACAGGATAATATAAAACACATTTTAACAACAAGCTACATGGGGAAATATTAGGGCAGAAAGCGGTAGGTTTTAAGTATCTTAAAGGAGGAAATTAGGGAGAGCTCTCAGGCAGTCAGAATCACAGTTGCTAATGGCGGAGAAATTCAAGTCAGAGATACTCAAGAGGCCAGAATTACACAGATATATGGGAGGGTTGTAGGGCTGGAGGCGGTTAGAGATAGGGTGGGGAAAGACCACAAACGGGTTTGAAGTCGTGGATGAGAATTTTAAAATTGGGGCATTGACCAGGAAACAATATTGGAAGATGAGGTTGGGGGTGACCGGTAAATGGGATTTTGTGCAAGTTTTGAAAAAAAATGGCAGCAGAGTTTTGGATGACCTCAGGTTTATGGAGGGTAGAATGTAGGAGACCATCCAGGAGTGCATTGGAATAGCCATCTAGTGGAAACAATGTAGATGATCACAAGGTTAATAGAGTTCTCTATCTACAAATCAGATGGTGTCTCTGAGCAACACAGACATACTTTTTCTGATGTATTGCCTGGAATCAGTCTGTGGACTGCTACCACTTATACGAAAAGTGTGCCACACACCATCCTGCATTTGTTAAAATCCATTGCTTGCTGCTTGCTATGATTCTCTGGGGCCATGTAGCTCAGTTGGTTAGGAAATGGAGGTGGATTTAGTTTCAGGGCTGGCCATATATCCTGCATAACAGTGCGATTGTTCAGCAAGTGATTTCCAGGAAGAATGCTGGGTGAATACCCAGAGATCACTGAGCCATGGTACCTGGGTATTATAGAAAATGCAGGCATTTATATTCCTACTTTTCACAACCTCAGAATGTTATAAAGGGTTTTACAACCAATTATGTGGTTTTGAGCTGTAGCCGCTGTTATAATATCATTAAAACTTGATTGCAGTTTTAGATGCCACTTGCTTCTGCACTGTATATTATACAGGCAAAATGTCCTCCTATGCTTTGTGTTTCTATGATTCGCCTAGTTGGGAAATGTTTATCGTTTTGATGAATTGCTAGTCTGGGTTAGTGCGACATAATCTTGGTTACAATATCCCATGCCAACCGTCAGCTTTTACAGCAACTCAGTGACGTGTAGAAATTCCAGCACACCTTGCCTTGAAGCAGATTGGTAATGTGATTAGTGCAGGAGCAGTATGTTCAAACAGACAGTCACAGCAACAGCTGCTTAAAGTGAAACTAAGAAATCAGGTTAGAAACTGCAGCCCACAAAAGGTTAATTGGCCATACCAGCCAGATAAAAATTTCCATGTCACTTTGGCACAGTTGGAACCATTCTTGCCTCTCAATTGAGAAGCTCTAGATTCAAATTGGACTGCAGGACTTGAGCCTGGGATTGATACTTTGGTGTCGTACTGAGTGAGTGCTGTAGATGCTGTTCTTTGGCAAGACTTTAAAGAGACTGGTGCTTAATGTGCATAAATCTTTGAAGGTGGCAGGACATACTGAGAGAGTAGTCAGTAGAGCATATAGAATCTTGGACTTTATTAATAAAGGTATTGAGAACAAAATCAGGGAAGTTACACTGAATCTTTATAAAACTCTGGTCAGGCTACACCTAAAGTATTGCATCTAGTTCATCTGATCACCAAACTTTAGGAATGATATGAGGGTCCTTGAGAGGATGCAGAGGACATTTACCAGAATGGTTCCAGGGATGAAGGGATTTAGCTGCCAGGTTAGGCTGGAGAATCTGGGGTAAAGGAGATTGAGGGGAGATTTGATGAAGGTGTACAAGATGATGACAGGTTTAGATAAAGTAGATAAAGAAAAGTTGTTCCCATTGGCTGATGGTACAAGGATAGGGGACATGGATTTAAGGTTTAGGCTAAGAGATATGGGGGGGAATGTGAGAAACATTTTTACAGAGTATGAAGTTGTAACTGGGCACTCGCTGCTTGTGAGGTTGGAAGCTGAGACAATGATTTCAAAAGGAAATTGGATGGACACTTGAGTTAAATAAACTTTCATGGCTACGGAGTGAATAGTGTATGGAACTGGGACTGACTGGATTGCTTTACAAAGAGCCAACATGGATTCGATGGGCCGAGTAGCTCCCTTCTGCATTGAAATGACTCTATGGCCTGGATTTTCACTGAGTTGGGATGACTAGGGAGCCCTTTAAAAACAGCAGGCCTGAATCCGGGATTCCCGACCCCATTTCTGGGCTGTCTGAATTCCTGGAGTGCCTTTAAAGGCTGAGGGTCAAAAGCCCACACCTGGCACTTCCCACCTGGCCGGCTCCGTGGCAGAGATAGGTGAATCCTACTCCTCTCCAATTTTCATGGATTTGGGCCGAGTTTTTAAAGAGTTGTGGTTCGTGGCCTCTCAGAGGAGTTGTGAACCTTTTCTGAATGAGGGGAACTTTTAAAAGGTAAGTTCAAAAGGTCCTCCTCATGCCCCCAATGCCAAGATAAGGCTCTCCCCCCCCCCCCCCCCCGCCATTTCCCCATGCAAGGCTATGATCCGTCATGCCCCCTAGGCCAAGCTATGCCCCCCCCCACCAACACACATTCCCATGCTAAGCTAAGGCACTTCTATGCCTATTGACCCACTTTACAGTGTCTCGAACCAGTGAACCCGATAGTGAAGCAGTCTGTGTCAGAAGCTTTTTAAAAAAAAACATTCATTTCATCCATTGCTTTCTACTATGTTTTTCAAAAAAAGTCATTTCACTACAAGGCAATAAAAGTGTCAATCATCCAGGCCCTTTAAAGTAGCAACAACAGAAATGCAAGCCGTTGAAACCACTTAACATTGTGTAAATAAACATTGTGAAATTGACAGCAGAGTTGAGATGAGGAGATGAGGACCGAGGTGAGGAGAGAGTTTTTTTACTCAAAGGGTTGGGAATCATTGGGATTCTCTACCTCAGAGGGCTGTGGAAGCTCAGTCATTGAGTATGTTTAAGGTGGAGATTGACATATTTCTAAATGCCAGTAACATAAAGGGATATGGAGATAATGTGGCAAAAAGGCTTTGAGGTGGATGATCAGCCATGATCATGTTGAATGGTCTACTCCTGCTCCTATGTTCATAATTCAGAGAGCCTGAACTACCAATAAGGCAATGTTTTCTCAGGTGTTTCAACAAGAGTAATGGATTACTGGACTCTCAATGAGGCTGGATGATTCTTTTGCTTTTGATCTTCAAACTGGACCGAATGGCCTCTTGTGCTGTACTATTCTATGATATTAGTTGATTGTTTTCCCTGGATTCTCATCTCTAAATATTTCCCCACCATTGGCATTAGGCTGACTGACCTGTGCTTTGTCCTTCTTCCCTTTTTTGATCAAGATGATAGCATTTGAAATCATCCGGTCCTCTGGCACCCTCTCCGTTATAAGAAGATTAAGGCCAGATCCTCTGCAATTTTTATCCTTCCTTCCCTCACCATCCTGACCAGGTGACTGTTCTATCTTGAGCACTGATAATGTTTTTAAGTATCTGCTGTTTATCTATTCAATTTCTTTACCTCTTTTCCTCACCTTAGCCTAATTTACTTTACAGAGACAGGCATATGCACTCCTCCAAGTTTAATTATTCCATCATTGTGCTTTCAGCTACTGGCCTAAGCTGTGGAATTCTTTCTCTAAACCTCGCCATCGTCATCCTCTCTTTCCTACTTTAAGATGCTCCTTAAAATCTACATCTTTGACTGAATCTTTGTTCATTTGCCCTAATATCTCATTATGTGGTTTGGTGCCAGATTTTGTTTTATAATCACACCTGTGTAATGCCTTGGGATGGTTTATTATGTTAAAGGTGCTATATAAATGCAAGTTGTTGTTTGTGAGAGTGATTTAAAATACAATGTCTGAACAAGATGGAAAGTAAGAAGAGAAGTTGCTTACTAACTTAGACTGGGAGAGTCTTAGCCTCACCCTCTCTCTCTCTCTCTAGACATGCTTGTCAATCAAAAGTGTGACTTTAAAAGAGCCCCAAAATCTCTTCCCCCCTCTTCTGCGAAACCCACTGATGATATGTTCAGACACTGTAATTGAACTGTGGTTGGAGGAAGATGTGCAATGAGCTGTTGGGCAGATTGAAACTGCTTTTGCAGCACAGGAAAGAAACTTTGGGTATTGCAGACCACACTGAGTCTGTACAGCTGTTAACAGAACCTGATTTTAACAGTGTGCTGTGAGCAGATTCCAATAGGATAGGAAACCTGCTCCCTATTGTCACACCAGCATTGCTTCCAGAGTCCAGTGGAGCTTGGCTTGGGAAGCTGGTGAACAAGCAGGACCAGCTTTGTTTGTTTGGTCCTGCATACTGTGCCCTGGTATAGGACTGTAAGTCAATGGGAGCTGCACTTCACTCACCATCCTAGCTTATTTTCATGGTCTCATCTCATGCCTGGGTGTCTGCAGGAAAAGACTCACTGGGTCAGTGAAGAAGGTACTCCCTCCAATTCTACAACTACCACATAGGCCAGTTGAAGAGAAGTTACAATCTCGGATCACACAGAGACCACAGAGACTCAGGCTTCCTTTTAACCGGTTTTATTCAAACATATGCAGGGGAGCTGCAATCATTCTGAAGAATGAAGACCCAGCTCCCAGACTGATTACATTTCATTACTTTTGTACTTTTTCTTATAATACATTTGAGTACATTCGAATACATCCAATCGGTAACCGACACACCGGTCCCATGCTAACGCTATCCTATTGAGTACATAAACATGTGATTTTGCTAACTAATTATTCTAAAGGACCTATACATAATTATATTATCCAATCAAAATTAAAACACATACGCAAAGACTTTGGTTCTCACAACTCAAAACTTTGTGTTTCATCAAAGCCCCCTCTTTGTCAATTGTATGTCTTCCCATATCTAGGCTAAAACTATCTGCCCCTTCCCTATGTGAGAGGGGAGTACACCTGATCTAATTTATGTCCTTGTGTCTCCAGTCTGACTCTCAAGGCTGTGCAATGTTCATCTGGTAATCTTCAACTCTTAATTTGTTTAGCAGCCATATCTGCCTGGAGATTTTAAGGGTTTTTCAGTAAATTCTTACTGCATTCTCTTTTTAATTTCCCCCTAACGGCCAGAAGCTGAGGATTCACCTTAAATACCTGCACTTTCCACACAACCCAAATCATCTAATTTAAGCAAAAAGATAAAAACAAAATGCTGCGGATGCTGGAAATCTGAAGAAGAGTCTTACGGACTTGAAACGTTAACTCTGTCTTTCTCTCCATAGATGCTGTCAGACCTGCTGAGTTTTTCCAGCAATTTTTGCTTTTGTTTCATCTGATGGCTTCCTTAGCATTGCTACAGCACAATCCAAGCACAATTCTTCAGGATGTGGATGATAGCAGTGTGAGATAACTTGTTCAACTGGTGTGAAACTCATTCTTCTTTGCTGTTTAAGGGGTGCCACCTATATTTACTCACTGAACTGGAGGTGTTTTGGTTTGCCAATACTCACGAGCTCATTAACAATTTGATTCTGTATTATTGTTCTAGTGCACAGATTTCATGATTGAGCCTGGAATACTTGTCAAGCTGCTTCTTAAAACACGTCCCTACAGGTTTGGGCTGTACAGTGAATAGGGTGAAAAGAAATAATGGGTGGCAGCTTTGTTTGGCCTGTAACTGATGGATGCTCGTATATCAGCTCTTTAAAAGTTTCACTGCACTGACCTCACCCTTTAAATAGGGTTGGATTCAGAGTGGGGTGAGGATTGGGTGTGGGCAATGGGATGGTTTTGGGAATGGGGCCATGAGGTGATGGAGCTGGTTAGGCAGTGGAGCCATGGGATGATGGGACTGGTTTGGCAGTAGAGCCATGGGGTGATGAGACTAGCTTGGAATGGAGCCATGGGATGGGTTTAGCTGTCTTTACCAATTTTTCTTCAATTTATCAAGACTTGAAATTGGCTTTCTGCTATCAAGAGCTCTTATCTTTGACTGCTCCCCCTCAAGTTTTTAATGCTGCTCCTGGTTGTATACTGATTACTAATTCCCAGATGTTTGGCCACATTCTCCAGTTGCCCACTTATTAAAACGAGACCCATCTTTTTCAACTAAAACCCTCCTGATAAGAATAGCGACCTGGGCACATTGTAAATCCATACCATTTATCTGTAGATAAATGTTTGTTATTATGACCCTGCTTCCCTGCATTTCTCTCCAATTTGTTGACATATCTTTTCCTCTGTCTCCTGCACACTATTTAGTATATATAATACAGAGCCAACAGAGGAGCAGTTCCCTTCATATTCCTTAACTTAAACCAAATAGGTTCAGCATTTGCACCATCCTCTTGTATCTGCCTGTGTTTGAGTGCAGTGTGAAATCTTAGATTAATTCTGCCACTCCTTCTTCCCCATTATCTCTCTATTTTGTAATGGTTAAGCTAAGCTGTCACTCTGAGCACAGTCCATGTTCATCATATTGAATGATATGTTGCACCCACAGAAATTTGGGCTTCCATTTCACCAATTTTACTCACAATACTTATATCTTTATACGCATAAAAGTCAAAACCTCAGTCTGTTTTTCTCTTCGCTCTGTCCACACTCTTCCTTTTGCTTTGTTTTCTCATCATCTTGTTTTCTCCCTGCACTCTTCCACAAGGGCATAGGCCCAAGCCCTGAAGCCTGGCCTCCCTGAACAAGCTATCTCTGTCCCAAAGCTGGTTCCAACTCGCCAGGAATCTTAACCCTTCAACCCTACACCAACTTTCCAGCTGGACACAACTTCCTTAATTTATTATCCCTTTCCTGGTTAGCATTGAGGAACCAGCAGTCACCTGAGGTCATGACTGTCAAGGTCTTGCCTTTTAATCTAGTAAATATTGCAGCTTTGCAGTATCTCAGTCCTGTTTCCCTAAGTTTTTGGAATGAAATTCAGTGATTGCATTCAAGGTCAAGGGTGATAGCTCATCAATGTCATTGGTGGAGCTATCAAAGGTCAGAGCGTAGTTTCGATTAGATTTTCTGAAGAGGGTGGCTGAATGTTGAATCATCAGAAGTGGATTAGGTAATATGTAGGAGATCACTGATAAGAAACGGAGAGATCAGAGTCCCTGCAGATTTTCGAGAAATGGAAACACTCAGACTCTACCAACTGCACTATGTACAACAGGAAGTTGCTGGGAAGTCATGAAAATGACTTTGGGTGGCCGTGTGATGAGAGCATTTCTTTAGTGTGGCAGAGACCCTACTAAATGTTTAGGGGATAATTTGAAAACATTTTCAGCAACTGAACTGTAGAGTTGCCAAACACAAGTACCAAAATGACCAGCTCTTATTGGTGTTCATTAAGTTGCAGTGTATCCTTAGTCCAGTGACTTTTTGCTTGTGTCTTCGAACAAATCATTCTGCCATTTTTGTTAGTCATGGATGCCCTTTATTCTCTGCCTTGTCAACACAGACCTTTACCCCTGTTCCCACAAGAAATAGGAGCAGGAATAGGCCATTTCACCCCTTGAGTTGCTCTGCCAATCAATAAGATCGTGGTTGATTTGATTGTGGCCTCAACTCCACTTTCCTCTTGCACTACTGTAACACTTGACTCCATTGTAGATTGGAAATCTGTCTAAAAGATGCCAGTGAGAAGATGCCCAGGTTTGAACTGCTGACCTGGATTAATTTAAGTCAACAGCAAACCGATGCGATCACTTAATCACTAAATCATAGATTCAGACTCTTACAGCGTAGGAGGAAATCATTAAGCCCGTCATGCCTGGGCCAGCTCTTTGAAAGTGTAATCCAATTAATCCTGTGCCTCCTGCTCTTTCCCTATCGCTCTGAAAATGTTTCCTTTTGAAAGTTATTGTTGAATCTGCTTCCACCACCCTTTTGGACAGTGTGTTCTAGAATGCACTACTCACTGTACTAAAGACACTTTCCTCGCCTACCTGCTGCTTCAATGACCATTTACTTAAAATCTGCCTCCCCGGGTTATAGACCCTCTCGCTGATGGAAACTGGTTCTCACTATCTGCTCTCTTAAAATCTTTTATGTTTTTGAACACTTCAATTAACTCTCCCCTTAACTTTTCTGCTCTACAGAGAGCAATCCAATGTAGGTGTGGAAAGCAAGCAGTTTATTACACTCCAATCATTTGTGATAAAGGATAAGAGCAAACAAGTCTTCCATGCAATTACGTAGTAATATTGTGCACAGTTTTGGTCACTATGCCTTACAGAGGGAGTGCAACTAAAAAGGAGGGAAGAAAGACCTGCATTTAAAAAGTTCAATTCACAACTTCAGGATATCCCAAAGTGTTTTACAGCAAATGAAGTACCTTTGAATTATAGTCACAGTTGTAATATGGGAAATATGGCAGCCAATTTTTGCACAGAAATAGCAATGTGAAAATGACCAGGTCAAGCCATTGGGGTTAATTTGCCTGTTCTTCTTCAAAATGGACCCTTGCGCTCTTTGTCCTCCCGAGAGGGTAGGCTCAGTTTAGTGTCTCACCTGAAAGACAGTACCTCCGACAGCAGCCATTCCTCGGTACGGCTGTAATTTGCTAGCTGAGATTTTTGTGCTCAAGTCTTTGGAGTGAGACTTGAACCTTCAAACTCCTGTCTTTATATACTATAACCCAGTATTTACAGCATGGAAGCTGGCCAGCTGGTCTGTGTAGGTACATATGCTTCACAAGCCTCCTCCCTCTCAAACTCATCAAATCCAATCATTCCATCCCTTTCTGTATGTAAGTTACCCTTAAATTAATCTGTGTTATTTAGCTCAAACCACTCCATGTGGTAGCATATTCTACATTCTCATCACTCTTTGCATCAAGTAGTTTCTCCTGAGTTCCGCATTGGACTTATTAGTGACTATCTTACATTTATGGCCACTTGTTTTGCTCTCCCCTACAAATGGAAACTTCTTCTGTCCATCTTCCATTATCTTAAATTCCTCTGTCAAGTTGCAACTCAGCTTTCCAAAAGTCTATTCAGTCTCTCCAGATGAGTGTAACCCCTCTGGTATCATTTCTGTAACTTTTTTTCTCTATGATGCTTTATCTTTTTTACAATATAGAGACTAGAACAATGCACAGTACTCCAAATGTGGTCTAATCAAGTTCCAATGTAAGGTTAACTTCTCAACTTTTCAATTCTATCCCTCTAAAAATGAACCCAAGTGTGTTTCTCTCTTTTTATTTAATGGCCTTATTAACTTATATTGCTATTTTTAATGCTTTCTGTATCTGTAACCCAGATGCTTCTGTTATAAGAATCATAGAATTGTTGCAGTAGAGAAGGAGGCCATTTGGCCCATTGTGTCCTTGCTGGTTCTCTTTAAGGGCTACTCAGTCATTCCCCAACCTTTCCCCCTTAGCCCTGCAAATCTTCTCTCTCCAGATAATTATTCAATTCCCTTTTGAAAGCCACAATTGAATCTGTCTCCACCACACACTCAAGCATTGCATTCTAGTTGCTAATCACTTGCTGCGGACTGCAAGATTTTCCTCATGTCACTATTGCTTCTTTTGCCGAACACCTTAAACTGGTATCCTGTGGGTTCCTGACCCTTCAGTCAATGGGAATAACTTTCGCACATCTACTCTGTCCATGCCCCTCATGGTTTTGAACACTTCTATCAAATCTCTCTGAACCATCCCTTCTCTAAAGAGAAAAGCCCCAGCTTCTTCAGTCTATCTACATAATAGTAGTGGTAGTATGTAGTGGTGATGTTGGGAATGGCATTAAACAGGAAATTAGAAACGCATGCAATAAAGCAACATCTGTAACTATGGGTGACTTTAATCTGCATATAGATTGGGCAAATAAAATTAGTAACCATACCGTAGAGGAGGAATTCCTGGAGTGTATACTGGATATTTTTCTGGACCAATACATTGAGGAACCAACTGGAGAACAGGCCATCCTACACCGGGTATTGTGTGATGAGAAAGGAATAATTGGCAATCTAGTTGTGTGAGGCCCCTTGGGGATGAGCGACCATAATATGATAGAATTCTTCATCAAGATGGAGAGTGACATGGTTGATTCTGAGACTAGGGTTCTGAATCTTAATAAAGGAAACTACGATGGTATGAGGCGTGAGTTGGCTATGATGGATTAGGAAATGTTACTTAAAGGGATGACGGTGGATAGGCAATGGCAAACATTCAAAGAGTGCATGGGTGAATTGCAACAATAGTTTATTCCTGTCTGGCGCAAAAGTAAAACAGGAAAGGTGGCCAAACCATGGCTTACAAGGGAAATTAGAGATAGTATTAGGTGCAAGGAAGAGCCATACAGATTGGCCAGAGAAAACAACAGACCTGAGGATTGGGAGCAGTTTAGAATTCAGCAAAGGAGGACCAAGGGATTGATTAAGAAGGGGAAAATAGGTTACAAGAGTAAGCTTGCAGGGAACCTAAAAACTGACTGTACAGTCAGAAACAGGGGAATTTATAATGGGGAACAAAGAAATGGCTGACCAACTAAATACATACTTTGGTTCTGTCTTCACAAAGGAGGACACTAATAACATACCAGAAATGTTGGGGAACACAGGGTTTAGTGAGAGGGAGGAACTGAAAGAAATTAGTATTAGTATGGAAATGATGTTGGGGAAATTGATGGGGTTGAAGGCGGATAAATCCCCAGGGCCTGATAATCTATATCACAGTGTACTTAAGGAAGTGGCCCTAGAAATAGTGGATGCATTTGTGGTCATCTTCCGAGATTTTATAGTTCCTACAGATTGGAGGGTAGCTAATGTAACCCCACTACTTAAAAAGGAAGGTAAAAAGAATACAGGGAATTATAGACCAGTCAGCCTGATATTGGTAGTGGGGAAAATTCTAGAGTCCATTATAAAAGATTTAATAGCTGAGCACTTGGAAAACAGTGGCAGAGACGGACAGAGTCAGCTTGGATTTACGAAAGGGAAATCGTGCTTGACAAATCTACTGGAATTTTTCAAGGATGTAACTAGTAGAGTTGATGAGGGGGAGCCAGTGGATGTGGTTTATTTGGACTTTCAAAAGGCTTTCGACAAACTCCAACATAAGAGATTAGCGTGTAAGATTAAAGGGCATGGGATTGGGGATAGTGTATTGAGATGGATAGAAAACTGGTTGGCAGACAGGAAACAAAGAGTAGGAATAAACGGGTCTTTCTCTGAATAGCAGGCAGTGACTAATGGGGTACTGCAGGGATCGGTGCTGGGACCCCAGCTATTTACAATATATATTAATGATTTAGATGAGAGAGCTAAATGTAGTGTCTCTAAATTTGCAGATGACATAAAGCTGGGTGGGAGGGTGAGCTGTGAGGAGGATGCAGAGATGATTCAGTGTGAATTGGACAAGCTGAGTGAGTGGGCAAATGCATGGCAGATGCAGTATAATGTGGATAAGTGTGAGGTTATCCACTTTGGTAGCAAAAAGGAAGGCAGATTATTATCTGAATGGCTATAAATTGAGAGAGGGGAATGTGCAATGTGACCTGGGTGTCCTTGTACACCAGTTGCTGAAGGTACCATGCAAGTGCAGCAGGCGGTAAAGAAGGCAAATGGTATGTTGGCCTTCATAACGAGAGGATACATAGCGTACAGGAGCAAGGATGTCTTGCTGCAATTATACAGGGCCTTGGTGAGACCACACCTGGAATATTGTGTGCAGTTTTGGTCTCCTTATCTGAGGAAGGATGTACTTGCTATAGAGAGAGTGCAGTGAAGGTTTACCAGACTGATTCCTGGGATGGCGGGACTGACATATGAGGAGCGATTGAGTGGGTTAGGATTATATTCGCTGGAATTCAGAAGAATGAGGGGGGAATCTCATAGAAACCTATAAAATTCTAACAGGACTAGACAGGGTAAATGCAGGAAGGATGTTCCCGATGGTGGGGGAGTCCAGAACCAGGGGACACAGTCTGAGGATACAGGGTAGACCATTTAGGACTGAGGTGAGGAGAAATTTCTTCACCCAGAGAGTGGTGAGCCTGTGGAATTCGCTACCACAGAAAGTAGCTGAGACCAAAACATTGTATGTTTTCAGGAAGGAGTTGGCTATAGCTCTTGGGGCGAAAGGGATCAAAGGATATGGGGAGAAAGTGGGAGCAGGCTATTAAGTTGGATGATCAGCCATGATCATAATGAATGGCAGAGCAGGCTCGAAGGACCAAATGGCCTCCTCCTACTTCTAGTTTCTATGTTTCTATAACTGAAGCCCCTCATTCCGGAAGCCACTTCTGTAATTTCTTTCTGCACCCTCTCTAAAACTTAATATCCTTCCTCAGTTGTAGTGTCCATAATTGAACACAACACTCAGGGCTGAGCCAGTGTTTTATAAACTTCCTTTCTTTAGTCCTCTATCCCCCTCTTTGTAAAGCCCAGGACCCTGAATGCTTTATTAACTGCTTTCTCCACCTTCCCTGCAAAATTCAATACTTTGTACACATATACCGCCAGCTCCCTCTTCTCCTGCACCCTCTATGGAATTCTAAGCTTTATTTTATATTATCTTTCCTCATTCCTCCTACCAAAATGATCACTTTGCATTTCTCTGCATTAAATTTGATCTGCCACGTGTCTGCCCATTCCACCAGCCTATGTCCCCTTGAAGCCACCATTTTCCTCTTCACAGTTCACAATACTTCAATTTTGTGTAATTTGCATATTTTGAAATTTTATCTGCATGCCCAAGTTTAGGTCATCAATATAGATCAACGAAAGCAATGATTTTAATACTGACCCCTGGGGAACCCCGCTACATACTGTCCTCCAGTCCAAGAAACAATTGTTTACCACTACTTTGTTTCCTGTCACTCAGCCAGCTTTGTATCAACACTGCCACTGTCCCTTTTGTTCTATCACCTGTAACTTTGCTCACAAGCTTGTTATGTGGCAAATTGTCGACTTCCTTTCAGAAGTCCACCACATCAACCATATTACCCTTATCAACCCTCTGTTACTTCATGAAAAACTCAATCAAATTATTTAACCACCATTTTCCCTTAACAAATCCATATTTGTCCAAGTGACTGTTAATTTGTTCTGGCCCACAGTTGCTGGGTATATATTGCTCCCTTTTCTGAATCTGGGTTAACGGTTGCAATTCCCCAGTCCTCTGGCACCACCCCTGTATCCTCAAAGGGTTGGAAAATCATGGCCAGTGGCTCTACAATTTTCACCCTGATTTCCCTGAATTTCCTTAGCTGCATCTGATCTGTTCTCAATTTGATTGAGTTTTTCACAAAGTAACAGAGGGTTGATAAGTGTAATATGGTTGATGTGGTGGACTTCTGAAAGGAAGTCGACAATTTGCCACATAACAAGCTTGTGAGCAAAGTTACAGGTGATAGAACAAAAGGGACAGTGGCAGTGTTGATACAAAGCTGGCTGAGTGACAGGAAACAAAGTAGTGGTAAACAATAGTTTCTTGGACTGGAGGACAGTATGTAGCGGGGTTCCCCAGGGGTCAGTATTAAAACCATTGCTTTCGTTGATCTAGATTGATGACTTATCAACTTTAAGTACAGCCAGCCTTTCTAATACCCTCCTCTTTACCAATTTTTAACCCATCCAGTTCTCAACTACCTCCTCTTTCCCTATGACTTGGTAGTATCTTCTTCCTTGGCTAAGACAATAAGATGTAGGAGAGAAGTAGGCCTTTCGGCCCATCGAGTCTGCTCGCCATTCAATGAGATCATGGCTAATCTGATAATCCCCAACTCCACTTTCCTGCCTTTTCCCCATAACCCTTGATTCCCTTATTCATTAAAAATCTGTATATCCGCCATGAATATAAGTAATGACCTAGCTTCTACAGCCCTCGACGGTAAAGAATTCCACAGATTGACTACCCCCTGAGAGAAGAAGTTCCTCTTCATCTCTGTTTTAAATGGGAGACCCCTAACTCTCAGATTATGCCCTCTGGTCCTAGGCTCTCCCACAAGGAGAAACAACCTTTCAGCATCTACCCTGTGAAGCCCCCTAAGAATCTTACCTGTTTCAATAAGGTCACCCCTTATTCTTTTAAACTCCAATGAGTTTACTCAGCCTCTCCTCAGAAGAAAACACCTCCATACCCGAAATAAATCTAGTGAACCTTCTCTTGGCTGCCTCCAATGCCATCATATCTTTCCTTAGATAAGGAGACCGAAACTGTTTACAGTATTCTAGGTGTGGTCTACTAGTGCCTTGTATAGTTCTAGCAAGACTTCCCTATTTTTATACTCCATTCCCTTTGAAATAAAGGCCAACACTCCATTTGTCTTCTCAATTACCTGTTAAACTTATATGTTAGCTTTTTGGGATTCATGCACAAGAGCTCCCAAATCCCTCTGTGCTGCAGCTTTCTGCAGTCTTTCTCCATTTAAATAATATTTTTCTGTTCTTCCTGCCAAAGTGCATAACCTCACATTTTCCCACATTATATTCCATCTGCCACTTTTTTTGCCCACTCACTTACCCTGTCTATATCCCTTTATAGACTCTATGTGTCATCCTCACCACTTGCCTTCCCACCTATTTTTGTATCAACCACAAATTTGGCAATAGTACACTTCAGTTTCCTCATCTAAGCCATTGATATATATCGTAAATAATTGAGGCCCCAGCACTGATCCCTGTGGCACTCCACTAGTTACAGGTTGTCGTCCTGAAAATGCCCCCCTTTATCCTAACTCTCTGTCTTCTATTAGTTAGCCAATCCTCTATCCATATTAATATACTACCCCTAACACCATGGGCCCTTATCCTATTAAGTAGCCTTATGTCCGGTGCCTTATCGAATACCTTTTGGAAATCCAAATATGTTTCCCCTGCTTGTTACCTCCTCAAAGAATTCTAATAAATTTGTCAGGCATGATTTCCCCTTCATAAAGCCATGCTGACTCTGCTTGATTAGATTATGCAAACCCTCATTTAATACCTCAGTTATATCCTCTGGCTCCTTTCATAAATCCTCTTCTTTTTTTGTCCCTAATCAGGCCCCACTTTTCCTTTTACCACCCTTTTGCTATTTATATGCCTATGCAAGACTTTTGGATTCCCTTTTGTGTTGTGTGCCAGTGTCTTCTCATATTCTCTCTTTGCTTTTATTACTTTTCATTTTCAATTCCTCTATGAACTTTCTATATTCAGCCTGGTTCTCAATTCTATTATAAAATATTTGTCATATTTCAATGCATCACCTTCCTTGCTTCCTCTGGCTTTGTTTATTCTACTTTCCCTCTTTGTGAGAATGGACCTCAACTGTAACCCAATTATCTGCTCTTAAAGGTAGCCCATTTTTCCAGTACAGCTTCGCCTGCTAATTTTTGATTCCAGTTTACCTGGCTCTAATCTGTCGCTTTGCCTTGAAGTTGACCCCCCAACCCCAATGAATTATTTTCACTTTGGATTGCTCTTTGTCCTTTTCCTTAGCTAACCTAAACCTTATTATACCATGATCACTGCCCCATACCCCTACTGACACTTGATCCATTTGTCCTGCCTCATTCCCCAGCACCAAATCCAGAAATGCCTCCTTCCTCTATGGATTGGAAAGATATTAATGTAGAAAATCATTCTTAATGCTCTTAAAATGTTCTCCCTCTCTGCCCTTTACACTAATCCTATTCCAGTTGATGTTGGGATAATTAAAGTCCCCCGTTATAACCTGTTTGTATCTCCTTGAAAATTTGCTCCTCTAAATTTTTGCCACTATTTGGTGGCCTGTAGATTCTATCCAGTGGTTTAATGGTACTGTATTAGTTTCTTAGCTCTAACTCAATTCTGTCCTTGACCCTTCTGGGACACCCTCGATCTCCAGCACTAATATTCTCTTTAGTCAACACTGCCACCCCTCCTCCTCTCTTCCTTCATTATCCTTCTTGAACACTGTGTATCCAGGAATGTAAAGTACCCAGTCTTGCCCTTTTTTGAGCCAGGTTTGAACCATTATTTCCACAACAACATGTTCCCCCGTGGGTGACTGCTTGTGCCTGCAGCCCTCCAACCTTATTTATCAAATTCCTTACTTTCATATATTTGCACAGTAAACCTAATTTAAACCTTATTACATTCTCTCTTATGCTGAATCCACTTAATACCTTACTATTTCTTATTATAGTGCCATCAGGGTCTCCCAATTCTTTGTGCACCTTGTTTTTTTCCTCTCTAATATTTCCTCCTGGTTCTCATTCCCCTGCCAAGTTACTTTAAATTTACACTAGCAAATCACCCCAAAAGGGCATTGGTCCCAGCTCTGTTTAGGTGCAACCCATCTGACCTGTACAGGTCCCATCTCCCCCAGAACCAATCCCTTTATCCACCTATGTTGTTCATACCAATATGGACCAAGACTACTGCCTCCCTGCTGTAAGTGTTCTGAGGTCGCTCAGTGATATTCTTGGCCCAGGGAGATAACTGCCATCTTGGACTCACATCAGTGAATGCAGATACACCTGTCTGTTCCTGTAACTATAGAATCCTCTACCACTACTACTTTCCCAATCTTCTGTCCCCTTGTATAGCTGAGCCGTGGATTTGGTTCTGGCTGCACTCCCTAGAGGACCCATCTCTCTCACCAGTATTCAGAACTGAAAATGGCTGGAGAGTGAGATGCACTCTGGGGACTCCTGAACTCTCTGCCTGACTCTCCTTCACTTCCTGGCGGTCAACCATTCCATCTCTGCCTGAGTACCCTTAAGCTGCAGGGTGGTCACATCCAGAAACGTAGTGTCCATGTAGCTCTAATTGCTGTGGTCCGTGCATGAGGTTTCCAGTTGCTGCTCAAGCTCGGAGACCCAGAACTCAAGCTGCTCCAGCTGGCCACCCTCCTTGCATGTGGTTGTTCAGGGCACAGGAATCATCACATGGAACAGGATGTGCATTCCATGGCACTGAGACACTCTGCTGTGCCTTTATTTATCAAACCATGAACTGACATTACTAAAATAAACTTAAGACGTAAATACAGATCCACCAGCTACTTGCCAATCAGCTGCTTCTCCTGAAGTGACCTCACATTCCCCACTTATTTTCCCTGCTTATTCTTATTATCAAAGTGAACCACCTGCCATTTATCTCTTTTCACATTAATTTGGCAGTTACGCATCCATTCTGCAAGGTTATTTTATCACGTCTTCTATTTTGTCACATTCTTCCTTAAAATAAACCCACTCATTCTT
The DNA here is from genome assembly GCF_017639515.1 of Carcharodon carcharias. NCBI lineage: Eukaryota > Metazoa > Chordata > Chondrichthyes > Lamniformes > Lamnidae > Carcharodon > Carcharodon carcharias. The sequence continues at coordinate 47,204,113 of NC_054491.1, read as the reverse complement.
TGGCTGAGAGCAAATTTTGTGTGTGCAGTCACTGGCCCTTTTGTAGAATCATAGAATTGTTCCAGCACAGAAGAAGGCCATTCAGCCCATCGCGACCATGCTGGCTCTCCTAAGGAGCAATTCACATACTGCCACTTCTCTGCCCTCTCCCCACGTCACGTACCGCCCTCTCCCCACGTCACGTACCGCCCTCTCCCCACGTCACGTACCGCCCTCTCCCCACGTCACGTACCGCCCTCTCCCCACGTCACGTACCGCCCTCTCCCCACGTCACGTACCGCCCTCTCCCCACGTCACGTACCGCCCTCTCCCCACGTCACGTACCGCCCTCTCCCCACGTCACGTACCGCCCTCTCCCCACGTCACGTACCGCCCTCTCCCCACGTCACGTACCGCCCTCTCCCCACGTCACGTACCGCCCTCTCCCCACGTCACGTACCGCCCTCTCCCCACGTCACGTACCGCCCTCTCCCCACGTCACGTACCGCCCTCTCCCCACGTCACGTACCGCCCTCTCCCCACGTCACGTACCGCCCTCTCCCCACGTCACGTACCGCCCTCTCCCCACGTCACGTACCGCCCTCTCCCCACGTCACGTACCGCCCTCTCCCCACGTCACGTACCGCCCTCTCCCCACGTCACGTACCGCCCTCTCCCCACGTCACGTACCGCCCTCTCCCCACGTCACGTACCGCCCTCTCCCCACGTCACGTACCGCCCTCTCCCCACGTCACGTACCGCCCTCTCCCTTCATTCCTCCTTTTCAGATATTTATAAAAATTTACGGTACAGAAGGAGGCCTTCTGATATACAAGCCATCCGGCCTAATCCCATTGTCCAGCATTTGGTCTGTAGCTCTGGAGGTTATGGGACCTCGGGTGCATATCCAGACACCTTTTCAATGAGTTGAGGTTTTCTGCCTCCACCACCTTTTCAGACAATGAGTTCCAAATCCATATCACCCTCTGCATGAAAATGTTTTTCCTCATCTCTTCTCTAATGCTTCTACCCCCTCCTCTTTCCTGTGCAACGCCCTAAGAGGGTATTTGTGACCATGGACTTCCATTGTGTTTATCAAACCATGAACTGACATTACTAAAATAAACTTAAGATCCATAAATACAGATCCACCAGCTAACTTTGGATTGGATTGGTCCATGATTATGCTTGGCAAAGTACTGCAGTGGTTTGTTTTTGCCTTCTGCAATATGGCTGACCAGGAGACTCTATCACTCTTGCCACATGTCATCAGGTGCATTGGGAGGATTTACAAGCTGATAATCAACCTGTTTGGTCAGGTTATGAACGCACCTTCCATCGTCATTAAGTCCTAAAGTGGGACTTGAACCTAGAGCTTCTGGCCCAGAGGTATGGATGCTACTCAGTGCGTCACAAGACCCCCAATTTTTCTACCAATCACATAGAATCTAATGCTCCCTAGTCACTGACCTCTCTGCTAAGGGAAATAAATCCTTCCCATTCACTGCCCCTCAATTTTGTGTATTTCAATCAAATCTCCCCTTAGCTTCCCCTGTTCCAAGGAGTACACCTCAGCCTATCCAATCTTTCCTCATAGCTGCAATTTTCCAGTCCTGGCCAAATCCTTGTAAATCTCCTCTGTATCCTCTCTCGTCTTTTTTAAATTCCTTCATGAGACGTGGGCATTGTTGACTAAGGCCAACGTTTTTATTGCATATCCCTAATTGTCCTTGAGAAGGTGGTGGTGAGCCGCCTTGAACCGCTGCATTCCATATGGTGTAGGTACACCCACAGTGCTGTTGGGGAGGGAGTTCCAGGATTTTGACCCAGTGACAATGAAGGAATGTGCGTTATATTTCCAAGTCAGGATGGTGAGTGGCTTGGAGGGGAAATTTGAGGTGGTGGTGTGTCTGCTGTCCTTTTCCTTCTTGATGGTAGTGGTTGTGGTTTTGGAAGGTACTGTCTAAGGAGCCTTGGTGAGTTACTGCAGTGCATTATATAGATGTATGCACTGCTGCAATGGTGGTGGAGGGAGTGAATGTTTGTGGATGGTGTGCCAATCAAGGGGGCTGCTTTGCCTTGGATGGTGCCAAGCTTCTTCACTGTTGTTGGAGCTGCACTCATCTAGGCAAGTGGGTACTATTCCATCACACCCCTGACTTGTGCCTTGTGGATGGCGGACAGGCTTTGGGGAGTCAGGAGGTGAGTTACTCGCTGCAGGGTTCCTAGCCTCTGACCTGTTCTTGTAGCCACAGTAGTTATATGGTTGGTCCAGTTCAGTTTCTGGTCAATGGTAACCCCCAGGATGTTGATAGCGGGAGATTCAGTGATGGTAATGCTATTGAATGTCAAGGGCAGGTGGTTTGATACTATCTTGGAGATGGTCAATGCCTGGCACTTGTGTGGCGCGAAAGTTACTTGCCACTTGTCAGCCCAAGTCTGGATATTGTCCAGGAATGGCTACATTTGGACAGTATCTGAGGAGTCGCGATTGGTGCTGAACATTGTGCAATCATCAGCAAACATCCTCACTTCTGAACTTGTGATGGAAGAAAGGCCAAATGCTGCCTTGATATCAAGGGCAGTTACTTTCCCCTCACCACATATAAGTGCAGTTACATGATTTCTGTAATGAGGTGACCAGAACAATTTTACTACAAGAATATAATGTGACACTTTTCTGAAAGTCCATGGTTTTGCTGTGAATGATGGGAGGATGATGAGTTGTGGCAAATTAGCACAATGCCCCAGCCCTGATGGTGATTAACTTTAAGTTATGGGCTTTTGCAGGAAATCAATGTCTTGGCTGAGGAAATGGTCTTTCTTCCAGCAAGCAACCAGAAGAAGTTGGAAAAACGCAACCCAAAAGTGGTGATGCTAATCGTTGGGCTGATTATTGGGGCTGCTCTCCTCTCACTGATGATCGGGCTTCTTGTTTGGCATTTTCACTGTGAGTATAACTTGTAATGCCTTCGATGCAGAGCACAGCACACACAGCAAGGAGGTGAACGTCCAGGCATAACGCTCCTAGGAACAAGGCTAAATATCCAGTAACAGCTACTTGTATTTAATGTAATGAAATATCGCCAGTTACTTCATAGAACATTATAAAAACAAAATTCGACACTAAGCGGCGGGGGGAGATATTAGGGCAGATGACCAAAAGCTCAGTTAAAGGCAATTTTTAGTAGCATCAACAGGAGGAAAGCAAGGGAGTGTGAGATAGTAGTTTAGAGAGGGAATTTCAGAGGTTAGGGCCTTGACAGCTCAAGTTGTAATCGCCAATAGAGGACCAATTAAAATCTGAGCATGAGGCCAGAATTAGAGGAGCACAGATATTTTGGAGGGTTGTGGGCTGGAAGAGATCGGAGATAGGGAGGAGAGAAGCCAGGGGCAGGTATGGCAGGTGAGTAAAGTTCAGAAGCTATTTGAAAGGACAGGCATCAGAACAAGCAGCAAAGTTTGAAAGGGAGAAGAGTGGGTTTAAGACTAGTATTTTAAACTTAAATAAATGCAACTATGTGGGAATAAAAGTTGAGCAAGCTGAAGTGAACTGGAATACTAGGCTAGAGGGTAGATCACTGGAGGAGCAGTTGCAGACATGTAGGGGGATATTTCAGAATACTCAGAATAAGTATATTCCTGCTATCAAGAAAAATTCCAAGGGGCAGCTCCATCATTACCTAAAGAAGTTAAGGAAAGAATCAAACTTAACGAAAAAGCATATAACCGCATCAAGATGAGTGGCAGGTTAGATGATTGGTCAGAATATAAAGAACAGCAGAGAATGACTAAAAGGTTAATCAGGAGTATGAGAGGAAGCTAGATAGAAATGTAAAAATGGATAGAAGAGTTTCTAGAAGTATTTAAAAAGGAAAAGTAAGCAAAGTGAGTGTTGGTCCTCTAGGGAGTAAGAATGGGGAATTAATAGCAGAAAATAAGGAAATGGCAATGAAATGGGCAAATATTTTGCTTCTGTCTTCACGATTGAGGCTACAAAAATCATTTCAGTATTAGCTGTAAATCGGGAGGGGGAGGGGAGCTTGGTGAAATTACAATCACTAGGGAAGCAGTACTGAGCAAACTGATGGAGCTGCGGGCCAACAAGTCTCCGGGTCCTGATGGACTTCATCCTAGGGTGTTAAAAGAGATGGCTAATGAATTTGTAGATGCATTGGTGTTAATTTTCCAAAATTCCCTCGATTCTAGTAAGCTTCCATCAGACTGGAAAGTAGCAAATGTAACCCCCTCTATTCAAGAAGGGAGAGAGGCAGAAAACAGGAAACTGTAGGCTCGTCAGCTTGACATCTGTCGTGGGGAAGTTATTAGAATTGACCATGAAGGAGATTATAGCTGGGCACTTAGAAAAACTCAAGGTAATTGGGAAGAGTCAGCATGGTTTTGTGAAAGGGAAATCATGCTTAATCCATTTATTGAAGTTCTTGGGGGGAGGTGATGGTGTGGTGGTATTGTCGCTCGACTAGTAATCCAGAGACCCCAGGTTTGAATCACGTCAGATGGTGGAATTTGAATTTAATAAAAACCTGGAATTAAGAATCTAATGATGACCATGAAACCATTGTTGACTGTTGTAAAAACCTATCTGGTTCACTAATGCCCTTTAGGGAAGGAAATCTGCCGTCCTTACCTGGTCTGGCCCACATGTGACTCCAGATCCACATGTTGGGAGAGCTGTCTCACAAACTAGTCAAGCAACAGCCTGACATAGTCATCCTCACTGAATCATATCTTACAGATAATGTCCCAGGCACTACCAACACCATCCCTGGGTATGTCCTGTTCCATTGCAGGACAGACCCAGCAGAGGTGGCGGCACAGTTGTAGGGAGGGAGTTGCCTTGGGAGTCATCAACATCAACTTCGGACCCCATGAAGCCTCATGGGCAAGGAAACCCCCTACTGATTACCATGTACTGCCCCTCCTTCAGCTGATGAATCAATGTTGAACACCACTTGGAGGAAGCACTGAGGGTGGCAAGGGAGCAGAATGTACTCTGTCCATCACCAAGAGTGACTCAGCAGCACCACTATTGACTGAGCTGACTGAGGCCTAAATGACATAGCTGCTAGACTGGGTCTGTGACAGGTGGTGAGGGAAGCAACAAGAGGGAAAACATATTTGACCTCATCCTCACCAACCTCCCCACCACAGATGCATCTGTCCATGAAAGTATCGGTAGGAGTGACCACTGCACAGTCATTGTGGAGACAAAGTCCTGCCTTCACATTGAGGATACCCCCCCAACCGCCCCATTGTGTTGTGTGGCACTACCACCGTGTTAAATGGGATAGATTTGGAACAGATCTAGCAGCTCAAGACTGGTCATCCATGAGGCGCTGTGGGCCATCAGCAGCAGCAGAATTGTACTCGAACACAAACCATAACCTCATAGCCCATCATATCCCCCAGTCTACCATTACCATCAAGCCAGGGGATCAACCCTGGTTGAATGAAGAGAGTAGGAGGACCTGCCAGGAGCAGCATCAGGCATACCAAAAAATAAGGTGTCAGTCTGGTGAAGCTATAACACAGGACTACTTGCATGCCAAGCACCATAAGCAGCATCCAGTCATGAATGGTTGTGGATAATTAAACAACTCACTGGAGGAGGAGGCTCCACAAATATCCCCATCCTCAATGATGGGGGAGCCCAGCATGTCGGTGCAAAAGGTAAGGCTGAAGCTTTTGTTAAAATCTTCCCGGCTATGTGGAAAATTGCCCAGGTATGTCCTGTACACAAAAAGCAGGACAAATCCAACCTGGCCCAATACTGTCCCTTCAGTCTACTCTAGATCATCAGTAAAGTAATGGAAGGGGTTATCAACAGTGCTATCAAGTAGCACTTAGCAATAACCTGCTCACTGACACCCAGTTCGAATTCCGCCAGGGCCACTCAGCTCCTGACCTCATTGCCGCCTTAGTTCAAACATGGACAAAAGAGCTGAACTCGTGAGGTGAGTGTGACTGTCCTTGACATCAAGGCAGCATTTGACTGAGTGTGGCATCAAAGAGCCCTAGCAAAACTGGAGTCAATGGTAATCAGTGGAAAAAACTCTCCACTGGTTGGAATCATATCTTTCAGAAAGGAAGATGGTTGTGTTTGTTGGAGGTCAGTCATCTCAGCTCCAGGCATCACTGCAGGAGTTCCTCAGGGTAGTGTCCTTGGCCCAACCATCTTCAGCTGCTTCATCAATGATCTTCCTTCTATCATAAGGTCAGAAGTGGGGATGTTCGCTGATGACTCTCCAATGTTCAGCACCATTTGTGACTCCTTAGACCCTGAACCAGTCCATGTCCAAATGCAGCAAGTCCTGGACAATATCCAGGCTTGGGCTGGCAAGTGGCATGTAAAATACACCACTGTCAGGCAATGATCATCTCCAACAAGAGACAATCTAACCATCACTCCTTGATGTTCAATGGCACTGCCATCACTGAATTCCCCACTATCAACATCCTGGGGGTTACCATTGACCAGAAACTGAACTGGACTAGCCATATAAATAGTATGGCTGAAGTGGTCTATCCAGTTTCATTCCTTTTTCAAGGCTTTGTAGCGGTTTAATACAACTGAGTGTCTGGCTAGGCCATTTCAAAGGGCACTTGAGTGTCAACCACATTGCTGTGGGCCTGGAGACACATGCAGGCCAGACCAGGTAAGGACAGCAGATTTCCTTTTCTAAAGGATATGAGTGAACTAGTCAACAATCAACAATAGTTTCATGGCCATCCTTAGACTTTTAATTCCAGATTTTTATTGAATTCAAATTCCACCATCTGCTGTGACCTGATTTGAACCTGGGTCCCCAGAGTATTACAAAAACAAAAGTACCTGGAAAAACTCAGCAGGTCTGGCAGCATCTGTGGAGAGGAACACAGTTAACGTTTCGAGTCCAATTTACACTTCAACAGAACTAAGTAAAAATAGAAGAGAGGTGAAATATAAGCTGGTTTAAGGGGGGGTGGAACAAGTAGAGCTGGATAGAGGGCCAGTGATAGGTGGAGATAACCAAAGGATGTCACAGCCAAAAGGACAAAGAGGTGTTGAAGGTGGTGATATTATCTAAGGAATGTGCTAATTAAGGGTAGAAAGCAGGACGAGCAAGGTACAGATAGCCCTAGTGGGGGTGGGGTGGGGTGAAGGAATCGAAATAGGCTAAAAGGTAGAGATAAAACAATGGATGGAAATACATTTAAAAATAATGTAAATAGGTGGGAAAAGGAAAATCTATATAAATTATTGGGGAAAAAAGGGGGGATGAGAAAGGTGGTGGGGATGGAGGAGAGAGTTCATGATCTAAAATTGTTGAACTCAATATTCAGTACGGAAGGCTGTAAAGTGCCTAGTTGGAAGATGAGGTGCTGTTCCTCCAGTTTGCGTTGAGCTTCACTGGAATAATGCAGCAAGCCAAGGACGGACATGTGGGCATGAGAGCAGGGTGGAGTGTTGAAATGGCAAGCGACAGGTCTGGGTAATGCTTGTGGACAGACCGAAGGTGTTCTGCAAAGCGGTCACTCAGTCTGCGTTTGGTCTCTCCAGTGTAGAGGAGACTGCATTGGGAGCAACGAATGCAGTAGACTAAATTGGGGGAAGTGCAAGTGAAATGCTGCTTCACTTGGGATGAGTGTTTGGACCCTTGGAATGGTGAGGAGAGGGGAAGTAAAGGGGCAAGTGTTGCACCTTCTGCAGTTGCATGGGAAGGTGCCGTGGGAGGGGATTGAGGTGAAGGGGGCTGATGGAGGAGTGAACCAGGGTGTCCCGGAGGGAACGATCCCTACGGAATGCCGCCAAGGGGGGTGAAGGGAAGGTGTGTTTGGTGGTGGCATCATGCTGGAGTTGGCGGAAATGGCGGAGGATTATTATTTGAATGCGGAGGCCGGTGAGGTGATAAGTGAGGCCAAAGGGGACCCTATCATGTTTCTGGGAGGGAGGAGAAGGCGTGAGGGCGGATGCGCGGGAGATGGGCCGGACACGGTTGAGGGCCCTGTCAACGACCGTGGGTGGAAAACCTCGGTTAAGGAAGAAGGAGGACATGTCAGAGGAACTGTTTTTGAAGGTAGCATCATCCGAACAGATGCGACGGAGACGAAGGAACTGAGAGAATGGGATGGAGTCCTTACAGGAAGCGGGATGTGAAGAGCTGTAGTCGAGGGAGCTGGGGGAGTCGGTAGGCTTGTAATGGATATTGGTGGACAGCCGGAGTAGGACTGGAACAAGGAATGTTTCCCGTACCTCATAAAGAGACAGGCATAGCTGGGGCCCATGCAGGTACCCATAGCCACACCTTTTATTTGGAGGAAGCGAGAGGAGTTTAAGGAGAAATTGTTCAGTCTGAGACCAAGTTCAGCCAGACGGAGGAGAGTAGTGGTGGATGGGGATTGTTCGGGCCTCTGTTCAAGGAAGAAATGGAGAGCTACCAGACCATCCAGGTGGGGGATGGAGGTGTAGAGGAATTGGACGTCCATGGTGAAGAGGAGGCGGTTGGGGCCAGGGAACTGGAAATATGATGTAGGGTGTCAGAGGAATCTCATTCCTTGGTCCATTCCTACTCCGGCCTCCTCCCACAATTCTTTCTCCGGTACATCGATGATTGCTTCGGTGCTGCTTCATGCTCTCGTCCGGACCTGGAAAAATTTATTAATTTTGCCTCCAATTTCCACCCCTCCATCATTTTCACGTGGTCCATCTCTGACACTTCCCTTCCCTTCCTTGACCTCTCTGTCTCAATTTCTGGTCCACCAATATCCATTTCAAGCCTACCGACTCCTACAGCTACCTCGACTACAGCTCCTCATACCCCGCTTCCTGTAAGGACTCCATCCCGTTCTCTCAGTTCCTTCGCCTCTGTCACATCTGTTCTGATGATGCCATTTCAAAAACAGTTCCTCTGACATGTCTTTCTTCCTTACGCGAGGTTTTCCACCCACGGTGGTTGACAGGGCCCTCAACCGTGTCCGGCCCATCTCCCGCGCATCCACCCTCACGCCTTCTCCTCCCTCCCAGAAACATGATAGGTTCCCCCTTATCCTCACATCACCCCACCAGCCTCCGCATTCAAAGGATCATCCTCCGCCATTTCCTCCAATTCCAGCATGATGCCACCACCAAACACATCTTCTTCCCCCCCCCCCCCCCACCCACTGCCCGGTGGCATTCCACAGGGATCGTTCCCTCCAGGACACCCTGGTCCACTCCTTCATCACCCCCTACACCTCAAACCCCTCCCACGGCACCTTCCCATGCAACCACAGAAGGTGCAACACCTGCCCCTATACTTCCCCTCTCCTCACTGTCCAAGGGCCCAAACACTCCTTTCAAGTGAAGCAACATTTCACTTGCATCTCCCTCAATTTAGTCTACTGCATTCGTTGCTCCCAATGCAGTTTCCTCCACATTGGAGAGACCAAACGCAGACTGAGTGACCGCTTTGCAAGCATGACCCAGACCTCCCTGTCGCTTGCCATTTCAACACTCCACCCTGCTCTCATGCCCACATGTCTGTCCTTGGCCTGCTGCATTGTTCCAGTGAAGCTCAACGCAAAGTGGAGGAATAGCAACTCATCTTCCTACTAGGCACTTTACAGCCTTCCGGACTGAATATCGAGTTCAATAATTTTAGATCGTGAACTCTCTCCTCCATCCCCATCCCCTTTCTAATCTCTCCCCCCTCCCCTTTTTTTTTCCAATAATTTATATAGATTTTTCTTTTCCTACCTATTTCCATTATTATATGTATTTCCATCCATTGTTTTATCTCTACCTTTTAACCTATTTCGATTCCTTCACCCCACCCCACCCCCACTAGGGCTATCTGTACCTTGCTCGTCCTGCTTTCTACCCTTAATTAGCAAATTCCTTTAGATAATATCACCACGTTCAACACCTCTTTGTCCTTTTGTCTGTGACATCCTTTGGTTATCTCCTCCTATCACTGGCCCTCTATCCAGCTCTACCTGTCCCACACCCCCTTAAACCAGCTTATATTTCACCTCTCTTCTATTTCTACTTAGTTCTGTTGAAGGGTTATTCGGAATCGAAACGTTAACTGTGTTCCTCTCCGCAGATGCTGTCAGACCTGCTGAGTTTTTCCAGGTATTTTTGTTTTTGTTTTGGATTTCCGGCATCCGCAGTTTTTTGCTTTTATCCCCAGAGCATTACCCTGGCTGTCCGGATTACTAACCCAGCGACAATACCATTGTGCCTTCCCACCCCCTAAATAAGTCGGCAAAAATCTAACAGTTGGAATATAATGTGGGAAAATGTGCAATTGTTCACTTTGGTAGGAAGAATAAAAAAGCAGAGTATTATTTAAACTGAGAATGGCTACAGAATTCCGAGGTGCAGAGGGATCTAGGTGTTCTAGTGCATGAGTCACAAAAAGGTACAACAAGGAATTAAGAAGGCGAATGGAATGATATCCTTTTATGTTCAGTTCCTCTTGTAATAAAGTAAGGATGTTAAGCTTCAGTTACACAGGACATTGGTGAGACCACATCTCAAATATTGTTTGTAGTTTTGGTCTCCTTATGTAAGGAATGAAGTAAATTCTAGTAGAGGAGGGAGACAGGGGTGGGTGGGCTCAAGTTCTGTCATTTCTGATTCTCAGGAGGAATCTGGTTTGGAGCCGGTTCAGAGGAGGTTTACTGAATTGACACTTGGAATGAGGAAAGGTTAGACAGACTGGGCTTGTTTCCACTGGAGTTTTGAAGAGTGAGAGATGACATGATTGAGGTATATAAGATCTTGAACGGTCTTGACAAGGTGGATGTGCAAAGGATGTTTCCTCTTGAGACTGAGTTCAGACCTAGGGGGCACTGTTTTAAAATAAGGGGTCACCCTTTTAGGACAGAGATGAGGAGAAATCTTTTCTCTGAGAATTGTGTAACTTGGGAGACAGGGTCACTGAATATTTTTAAGGCAGAGGTAGATAGATTCTTGTTAGGCAAGGGAATCAAAGGTTATCGAAGGTGGATGGGAATGTGGGATTCGAAACACAAGCAGGTCAGCAATGATCTTGTTAAATGGCAGAGCAGGCTCGAGGGGCCGAATGGCCTACTCCTGATCCTATTTCGTTGTTTGTATGTTTGTTTGTAATGGAAATATTTCCATTGGAATGAAGGTCCAGGAAGCGTGCAGAATTGGTTGCAAGGAAGATGTTCTTTTTTCCAGGAGAGAGGACAGTGCACTTAGACAGAACTGAACACCCAGAGTATAGGACAATTAGAGACAGGGCTAAACACTCTGGACATGTTTGTTTGACAGTGACGTAGAATTAAGAATGTTAGAGGAGGAGCTTCAGAAAGGCTGAATGAGAACCATTCTTATTGCTAACTATAGTTTGTGTTGCTTTTAGTTCGCCCAGATAATCGAGTTAAGAAAATGTACAATGGTTATCTTAACATCACTAACAAGCAGTTCACTGAGGAACTGGAAGATTCCGACTCTGAAGAATTTAAGACCCTGGCAGCTACAGTTGAGGAAATGGTGAGTTTGTGCTTATACCATTCTGCAGGGCAGATACAGCGCGGGCTTAGAAACAGAGTAAATTTCCTTCTACACTGTCCCCATCAAACACTCCCAGCTCAGGTACAGCATGAATTACAGTCATTACACACCCGCTATATTGTGCGCAAAGCCCACCTGTCCATGCACCCTACAGCAGAGGTTAGTGCCTGTCTCTTCAAAATTTTACCAGTGTAGATTAAATGTGGGTTTAATTTGCACTAAAAATATACAAAGTTGTATTTAATTCATTCTTCTCTCTTTTTTCACTATTTCAGCTTCAGGAAACTTACACGAAAACCGATGGATTGGCTCCGTACTATGTCCAGTCCACTGTCACTGCATTCAGGTATGCTCACTTGGACAATCCACCCCTGAGGTGGGTTGTGTGGCTTAATCGCAGTACAGATTCCATGGTTCCTGATTCTCAGAGTGGGGGTTGGTCTAGTCCGGTTCCATGATTCCTGAATTCCTGATTCTCGAGGCTCTAGTTCCACGATTCCTGATTCTAGTGGGGGAGGGAGACAGGGTGGGTGGGCTAAAGTTTTGTCATTCCTGATACTCAGGAGGAATCTGGTTCCATAATTTTTGATTCTTGAGGTGGAGATTACCAGTTCCTGAGGTATCAGTTCCTGGGACACACACTGACTTCACTATGCCTTTTGCACCAGGGGCCATTGGACTGTGACCAGTATCCTGAACCCAGGTTGATGTCTCCCCTACCTAACTGGGTGCAGGGGACTGAGCCTAGGGACTTGCAGTGTTTGCAGATGTTGTACAGGAGCAAGACAACTTCTCATGAATTGTTGTCCTGTATGCAGAAGATTGAACTTCCTTGCCTTATGTTCTCTCAGTTTTTTAAGCTTTGGGAAATCTTAAGGGTTGAATGTTTCTGTGATGTTTGACCTGACTCCTCCTCCTCCCTGCAGCGAAGGCTCTGTAATCGCTTATTACTGGCTTGAATGTCGAGTCCCACCAGAGAAGGAGGCCGAACTTGATAAAGCCGTTGGTGCTCTATCTGTGCTGTCTAGGTCTCACCCAAGATTTTTTTCTAAATCGTTAAGGGTTAACAACATGGTTATCGATCGTAAGTACTGCTTGTTTTTCAGTGTTCAGTGCAGAGTGAATGACTATTTGTTTGTTTGATTGTGGATTCTACAATTACATCTACATTAACATTTTATTGTGAATTTTCTTTGATTGAGATGAAGAAAGAAATTGTAGAATTAACCACAAATGTTCCCTTTAATGCTCCTGTACCACCTTCCCCATCCAGCACCTCTCCCTGTTCTACCCTCTTACCTCTGCTGGACCCCAAGTTCTCCCCATTCCCCTGCTGAAATGTCCACATCCACCCCTGCCCCAAAAGAAGCCTTACCCTCAGTAATTTCAATCTTCATTTCCGTTCTTCTTGACCTTGCCTGAGTTTGTCATTTGCCTCAAACAAAAGCTAAAATAGCTGGATAAATCTCAGCAGGTCTGACAGCATCTGCAGAGAGGAATACAGTTAACGTTTCAAGTCCGTATAACTCTTCATCATTGTTATTTGCCTGACCTCCCTGAACCCTTGCTCTGTGTCCAGACTCTCCTCATACTCATGGGCACCCTTGACCTCATCTGGTGTGACCTTTCCACTCCCATGTATGAACCATATCTTCTATCCCACACCCACACCACCACCCCCCACAGTCTCTTCCTCTGTCTGGCTATGATATAACAAACTACTGCGAGTCACGAGCCTAACCTTTCATTCACCAAAATACTGCTGCATATTTGCACAGCCATTTCCTCACTTGCAGCTCCCCACTCAACCCACCCTGAGCACTCCCCACCTCGCCCGTTATCCTCCCCCCGCCCCCTCGCCCGTTATCCTCCCCCCGCCCCCTCGCCCGTTATCCTCCCCCCGCCCCCTCGCCCGTTATCCTCCCCCCGCCCCCTCGCCCGTTGTCCTCCCCCCGCCCCCTCGCCCGCCCCCTCTTTCCCCCCCTCCCCACCCACCCACACAAATCTTTCCAAGATCACTTTATCCACGTGACCCTCCCACGCTGTTCATGGATTTGGGTAATAGTTCCTATCTGCACTTACTTCTCCTTCACTCAAAACCTAAACTGCCTTTTTCAAATCCCACTGTCTTTGCAAATCAACAGCCCGAGTCCAATCTCGCTTTTCTCTCAAGCCCATAAATGCCTTTTTGCCTCCCAGCCGTCTCTTCACAAATCAACTTTAAATGTCTTCAATGAGATTTGGCCCCTGCCTTAGCACTGGAGCAACTATATCAAAGTGACATATGGCTTCTTGTGACTGGGGTTGACTTTCCTTCTTTGTTCTCGTCGAGCTCTCTGCAGCCCACAAAGCCATCCTCCACTTATAGTTTTAAAGAAAGTGGCAGCAGAGATAGTGGATGCATTGGCTATAATATTCCAAAATTCCCTGGATTCTGGATAGATTCCAGTGGATTGGAAAAATGCTAATGTAACGCCCTTATTCAAAAAGTGGGTGAGGTAGAATGTGGGAAACTATAGACCAGCTGTTTTAACGTCTGTTGTTGGGAAATTGTTGGAATCCATTATTAAGGAAGTAGTAATGGGGCATTTAGAAAGTCAAAATGCAATCCATCAGAGTCAGCATGGTTTTATGAAGAGTAAATCGTATTTGACCAATTTGCTAGAGTTCTTTGAAGATGTGACAAGCAAAGTGGATAATGGGGATCCTGTAGATGTAATATATCTGGACTTCCAGAAGGCCTTTAATAAGGTGCCGCACAAAAGATTAATACACAAGATCACACAGAGTTAGGGGTAATATATTAGCTTGGATAGAGGATTGGCTAACCAACAGAAAGCAGAGAGTTGGGATAAATGGGTCTTTTTCTGGATGGCAAGTTGTAACTAGTGGGGTGCCACAGGGTTCAGTCCTTGGGCCCCAACTATTTACAATCTATATTAATGACTTGGATTCCGGGATAGAAGGTACTATAGCTAAATTTGCAGATGACACCAAAATAGGTGGGAAAGTAAGTTGCAAGGAAGAAATAAGAAATTTACAAATGGATATGGACAGTTAGGCGAATGGGCTAAAATTTGGCAGATGGAGTTTAACGTGGATAAGTGTGAGGTTATCCATTTTGGTTGGAAGAATAAAAAGGCGACTTATTATGTAAATGGAGAGAAACTTCAGAATGCTTCAGTGCAGAGGGATCTGGGTGTCCTCGTGCATGAATCGCTGAAAGCTAGTATGCAGATACAGCAGGTAATAAGGAAGGTAAATGGAATTTTGGCATTTATTGCTAAAGGGATAAAAACAGGGAAGTGTTGTTGCAACTGTACAAGGCATTGGTGAGACTGCACCTGGAGTACTGTGCACAGTTTTGGTCCCTTTACTTGAGGAAGGATGTAGTTGCATTGGAGGCGGTTCAGAATAGGTTCACTAGATTGATTAGATGCGGGGCTTGTCTTATGAGGAGAGATTGAGCAGTTTAGGCCCATACTCACTAGAGTTAAGAAGGATGAGAGGAGATCTAATTGAGGTATATAAGATGCTAAAGGGGACAGACAAAGTAGATGTGGAGCGGATGTTTGCCCTGTGGGACATTCTAGAATGAGAGGCCATAGTTTTAGACTAAGGGGTGGTAGATTTAAATCAGAGATGAGGAGGAATTACTTTTCTCAAAGGGTCGTGAATCTGTGGAATTCGCTACCTCAGAGTGCAGTTGATGCTGGGACACTGAATAAATTTAAGGAGAAGATAGACAGATTTTTAATTAGTAACAGGTTGAAAGGTTATGGGGAGAGGGTGGGAAATTGGAATTGAGGCCGAAAGGAGATCAGCCATGATTGTAATGAATGGTGGGGTAGGCTCGAAGGGCTGAATTGCCTACTCCTGCTCCTAGTTGGGTTAAGACTACCCTCCCCGGTTTGAGCCTTACTTATCCACTTGTAGCCAGAGCATCTCTAGGAATGGTTTCTCTTCACGCTTGGAGTCCTGGTCTGTCAAAACCTCTCGTTTAAAACACCTTTGAGGTTGTATTGATCATGATCAGCTGCCTTATCTTGTGCCATAGTCCTGATGAGGGCACTGTCAGTGCCCCTTGAGAGAATGAGGATTGGAGGATACCTGTGCCCTCAGAAATTCGGGACCAGGCTGGCAGGGTTAATTTATCCTTTCATGGGACATGGGTATAGCTGGCAAGACCAGCATTTGTTGCCCATCCCTAACTGCCCTGGAACTGAGTGGCTTGCTAGGTCATTTCAGAGGGCAATTAAGAGTCAACTACATTGCTGTGGCTCTGGAATCACATCTGGGCCAGACCAGGTAAGGGTGGCAGATTTCCTAAAGGACACCCATGAACCAGATGGGTTTTTAAAACAGTTGATGATATCTGTCATGGTCACCATTGTTAAGATTTTGTAATTAATTTAATTTAAATTCCACCATCTGCCATTGTGGGATTTGATCCCATGTCCACAACACATTAGCCTGGACCTCTGGATTACTGGTCCATTGGCGTTACCACTACTCCACCATCTCCCCAGCCAACTTCCAACCTTCTTCATTCTGGAAGTAGATGAACTGGCACTCGATGGTTGCCCTGGGTTTGAAATTTGGTACAGTCAAAGGGGTTGGGCACGAGAGGTAGGGTGGGTGTTGCAGCAGGGTGGGTCAATGGTTGATGAGGAGGAGAGAGGGTTGGGCAGTGGTGGGGGAAGGTGTGTATGTGATATGCATTGGTGGATAATGTGGGGATGGGAGGAAGTGGTTTGGTTAGGTTGTGGGGGGGTGGGGGGCACATTCTGCCCCAGAATTGTGTTAATACTTGCACTTTGTGCTTTCAGGTGCCGATCCAAGGAAGGTGAAGCCACCAAAGGACAGTAAGTATCCGGAACACTGAGCCTGAAGAGGCGGAGGTGTAGCTTCTGGCAAGGATCTGCCATGTCCGTTCTGTTAGCAGCACTCGATGGTTTGGGCTGCAGATTTTGGGGTGTGTGGGCAGGGGTATTTGGTGCCAGGGTATGGGACTAAATTTGAGCCTGGTTTTCTACTGTTCTTGGCAATTTCCCTAAGACGGCAGAGAACTGTATGATGGAGCTGCTTGTTCTATGAATATAGGAGGGGCAGGATACAGATGGAAGATTTAGTTGTCCGTGGTTTATAATTCTTTCATTCTCTCTGACAGAAAGCTGCTCTTATGACATGCATGCAACGCCCGGAACGAACAGCACATTCACATCACCAGGTTTTCCGCATTCTCCCTACCCTGCTGATTCCTGGTGTCAATGGGTTATACGGGCAGACTCTGACCATATTCTTGAACTCAACTTTGTGACGTTTGACCTGGAGAAAATCTGCCAGAATGACTTTGTCACAGTTTATGACTCGCTGAGTCCAATTGAAAAACGAGAAATAACAGAGTAAGTGAGGAGTCGGAAGTTACTTGAAAACTCCCCGTCGAAACATGCCTTTCTCTTCTGGCCCAACTGGCCTTTATTTGCAAGGTTGAGTTTTCCTGTTTCTGTTCAATTCCATATTTCCCAGTCAGTTATGAGTTTGTGTTTCCCACAGTGCAGCCAACCTGCCCTGGACTGCGAAAGCACCTGCTTGCTGCTGGTGGGATGTCTTCATTCAGAGATTCCAATATGCTGGGTCATGGTGGAAATGATAATCCACAGTCTGGAACTAGAATATCTTTAGCATCAATATACTCCAAGCTGTGGATCCAGGGCAGTACTGAGGGAGTGCTGCACTGCCAGAGGGTCATTACTGAGGGAGCACTGCACTGCACTGTCGGAGATGCATTTTTCAGATGAAACATTAAACCGATGCTCTTTTGCCCTCAAGTGTGTAAAAGAATGCATGGCATTTTGTAAAGAAGAGTGCAGGAGTTCTCTTCAGTGTCCTGGCCAATATTCATCCCATAACCAACACCTAAAAGTAGATGACCTGGCTAGCATCACATTGCTGCTTGTGGTAATTTAACTGTGAACATTGGCTGCACCAAAACAGTGAATACACTTCAATGCTGCATAGTATCAATCCTTCTACCCACTGATGGATTTTGTGTGACTTCCTGTAGAGAGTGAGGACAGAGTGAGTCTTCCTTCAAAAGATTTTGTCATGTTGTCTGTGAGAGAACAGGGATCGAAAGCCTGCAACTTGTCTAGTTGTGGAGTAGCCCAACTGCATGTGACTATGACTGGAGCTTTACATTGGTGGGAAACCTGTTGTGATGTCACCTACAGGCAAAACTGGTGACAATATATATAGCAGATGGCCTAATAGAGCCTGTATCTTTTTTGTTCTGACAGGCGCTGTGGTGTCTATCCTCCAACAAATGCACTTAAGTTGATATCCTCTCGCAATGTGATGCTTGTGACATTGATAACCGATGATAATGAGAATTACCCGGGATTTAAAGCAGTGTTCAGGCAGCTGCCAAAGAGAAAAGGTAAAAATCTCATTGCGGTCTGAATTCAAGGGCACTGGACTGAGACCCGAACTAGGATTTCACCCTGAATCTGGACTAGACCCAAGTGAGAGTGCCACTGATGCTTATTCCATATTGGATGTCAATTTAATTTGTCTTGTTTTTCTGTCTGTGAAGTGAATGGTGGGTGTTTTGTAATGTGTTGTACATCACAGAATCACATTTTATGATGTATTTTCCTCGTACCCCTTTCGGCAGCAAGAGCCAGA
This sequence comes from Carcharodon carcharias, assembly GCF_017639515.1. NCBI lineage: Eukaryota > Metazoa > Chordata > Chondrichthyes > Lamniformes > Lamnidae > Carcharodon > Carcharodon carcharias. The sequence continues at coordinate 47,185,920 of NC_054491.1, read as the reverse complement.
GGCCTGTTGGTGACCAGTGCCGTTTTGGAGGTGTGAGATGGTGAATGGTTTCAGCTGTGTGGTCAATCTTGAAGTAATCAATGCTTTTGGTGAAACTGGCAGGAGTTTTTTCTTCATTTTCTGTTCCTTCCTGTGAGATTGTGAATGCTATGGTGGGGTTCCCTTCTCCAACTGAAGCCCCTCCCTTTTGAGATGCTGATCGCATATTCCTGTGGCTGTTTAATTAATTGTCTTTGATGTGGTATTTTGTTGGAAACAATAATGAAAGTGCTTTCTAGTGTCACATCTCATTTATTTGTACCTTTAGGTGCACTCCCTCCTGCTGATTTTTTTGCCAAAATTATTGGGGCCTGCACTTCCTTACAGGCCCTCTTGTCTATTCAATCCCAGAGTATCAGTGCTTTTACAGATGTATAGCAATGCCCTATTAATGAGAAAGGTGATTTGTTTTTGATAGAGTGCAGAAAGGTTCTCGAAGGATCCGGGGTTTTCTCTTCCCCATACTATCCAGCATATTACCCACCTCGAGCAGACTGTACCTGGATTTTGAGGGTAAGAATGTGCAATTCAATATGCATTCTAACTCTTTCTTCTGACAAATGTATCACTTCATACTTCACTGTATTAAATATTATCAAACATGCGTTTGTCCATTTCACCAGTCTGCCTGTCTGTCCATTTCACCAGTCTGCCTGTCTGTCCATTTCACCAGTCTATGCCATATATCCTGTTACTATGGTTTCCTACATTTCTGGGTTTTGTGTCATCCACAAACCCCGAACAGGTCAGTCTAGCCCTGGAGGAATGCCAATGTATACTGCCCTCCAGTCTGAAAAATACTGTTTGCCACTGCCCTCGGCTTCTCAACCCTCAAGTCAGTTTCGTATCCATGCTGCCACTGTCCCTTTAATTTGACGGGCTTCAACTTTGCTAGCAAATCTATCGTGGTGCTTTGTCAAATACCACATCCACAAAATCAACCTTTCCACCCTCATCAACCCTCTTTGTTACCTCATCAGACACCTCAATGAAGTTCACCAAATATGATTTGCCATTAAAAAAAAATCCATGTTGCATTTGAATTTCAAGCGGCAATTATTTTTTTTCTCTGTTATTATCTCTAACCTCCCTTTCTTCTCTAAAGTCCTTAAACACGTTGTCACCTCCCAGATTTGTTTCCAACTTTCCCACAGCTCCATGTTTGAATCAGGTTTCTGCTATACCACAGTATCAAAATGGCTTATCATAGTCACAAATGGCATCCTGCCTGACTGTGACAAAGGTAAACTCTTCCTTCTCGTCGTTCTGGAGCTGCCTGCAGCCTTTGACGCAGTTGACCATACAATCCTCCTGTCCATACTGTCATCCAGCTGGGTGGGTCTGCTCTTATATCAGGTTCCCTATATAACTGTAACCAGAAAATCACTTAGAAAAGCTTCTCTTCCCACTCCTACACTATTACCTATCATATCCTCCAAGGATCTATCCTTGGTCCCCTCCTATTTCTCATCTACGGCCTGCACCTCAGTGACGTCATCTGAAAGCACAGTGTGTATGCTGACTGACACCCAGCTCTACATCCCCTTCGCCTCTCTCGACTCCTGTACTGTTGCTAAATTATCAGACTACTTATCCGACATCCATACTGGATAAACAGAAATTTCCTCCAATGAAATATTGTGAAGGTGGAAGCCATCGTTTTCAGCCCCCACTCCAAACTCTGTTACCTACTATGATGCCATACCTCTCCTTGGCTACAGAATGAGATTAAAACGGTCTGTTTGCAACCTCGGTATCACATTTTATCCTGAGATGAGTTTCTGACCTCATATTTGCACCATTGCTAAGATCACCTATTTCCACCTCCATAACAATACTCAACTTCGTCCCTGTCTCAGCTCGTCTCTGCTGAAACACTAATCCATGTCTTCGTTACCTCTAGACTTGACAATTCCACTGTACTCCTGGCTGGTCTCTCACATTCTATCCTCCGGTCATCTAAACTCTGTTGCTCATGTCTCAATTTGCAGCAAGTCCAGTTGCCCTATCACTCTGTGCTCGCTGGACACCATTGGCTCCGAGTCAAGCAATGTCTTGATTTTAAAATTCTCATTCTTGTTTTCAAATCCCTAAATGGCCTCAAGCCTCCCGATCTCTGTAATCTCCTCGAGCTCCACAATCGTCACTATCCTATGAGTTATCTGGCCTCAAAATCAGATGAATTGTGCATCCCCAGTTGCTCCACCATTGGAAGCCATGTCTTCAATTGCCTTGGCCATACGTTCTGGAATACCCTCCCTATAACGCTCCCTCTCTCTACTTTACTTTCCCTCTTTAAGATGATCCTTAAAACCTACATCTTTGACCAGGCTTTTAGTCATCTGACCTAATATCTCCTTTTGTGGTTCATGTCAAATATCAGGGAATTACAGACCGCTTAGCCAAACATCAGTAATAGGGAAATGCTAGAGTCTACTATAAAGGATATAATGACAGGACACTTAGAAAATAGCAACAGGATTAGACAAAGTCAACATGGATTTATGAAAGGGAAATCAAGCTTGACAAACTTACTGAAGTTTTTTGAGGATGTAGCTCGTGGAATAGATAAGGGAGAACCAGTGGATGTGGTGTATTTGGATTTTCAGAAAGCTTTTAATAAAGCCCCACATAATAGGTTAATGTGTAGAATTAAAACACATGGGATTGGGGGTGATATATTGGCATGGATTGAGAATTGGTTAGCAGACTTGAAACAGAGAGTAGAAATAAATGGGTCTTTTTCAGATTGGCAGGCAGTGACTAGTGGATTACCGTATCAGTACTTGGGGCCCCAGCTATTCACATTGTATATCAATGATTTGGATGTGGGAACCAAATATAATATTCCCAAGTTTGCTGATGACACGAAACTTTGTGTGAATTTGAGCAGTGAGGAGGATGTTAAAGGGCTTAAAGGCAATTTAGACAGTTTGAGTGAGTGGGCAAATACATGGCAGATGCAGTATAACGTGGATAAGTGTGAAGTTATCCACTTCAGTAGGAAAAACAGAATGGCAGAGTATTATTTAAATGGTGATAGATTGGGAAATGTTGATGTACAAAGGGACCTGGATGTCCTTGTACACCAATCACTGAAAGCAAGCATGCAGGTGCATCAAGCAGTTAAGAAGGCAAATGGTATGTTGGCCTTCATTGCGAGAGGATTTGAGTACAGGAGCAAGGATGTCTTACTGCAGCTGTACAGGGTCTTGGTGAGACCACACCTGGAATATTGTGTGCAGTTTTGGTCTCCTTACCTCAGAAAGGATATACTTGCCATAGAGGGAGTGCAGCGAAGATTCACCAGACTAATTTGTGGGATGGCAGGATTGTCATATGAGGAGAGATTGGGATTGAGATTGTATTCACTGGAGTTTAGAAGAATGAAAGGGGATCTCATTAAATGTATAAAATTCTGATGGCGATGGACAGACTGGATGTAGGGATATGTTTCCTCTGGCTGAAGCGGGTCCAGAACAAGGGCCTACAGTCTGAGGATGTTTGGCCATTAAGGATTGAGATGAGGAGAAATTTCTTCACTTAGAAGGTGGTGAACCTGTGGAATTCTCTACCACAGAAGGCTCTGAAGGCCAAGTCACTGAATATATTTAAGAAGGAAATAGATTTCTGGACTCTATAGGCGTCAAGGGGTATGGGGAGAGAGTTGCAGTAGGGCGTTGAGATAGAGGATCAGCCATGATCATATTGAATGGACCAGGCTCAAAGGATCGAAGGACCTACTCCTCCTATTTTCTATGCTTCTATGTGTCATACTTGTTTTATAATGTGCCTGTGAAGCACCTTGGGTGTTTCATTATGGAAAAGGTGCTATCTCAATGTCAGTTGTTGTAAAAGTCTCCCCACCACTCATGTTAGGCTGACAGGCCTATAGTTGCTGAGTTTATCCCTTTGCTTATTTATTCAAACAGGGTGAAACATTTGTAATTCCCCAAGCTTCTGGCTCCACACTCACGTTTTTTAAAAATTCTTTATTGAGATGTGGGCATTGCTGGCATTTGTTGCCCATAGCTAATTTCCCTTGAGAAGGTGTTGGCAAGCCACCTTCCTAAACTATTGCAGTCCATCTCTGCATCTACAGTGCTTTTAGGAAGGGGGTTCCAAGATTTTGATCCAGCGACAGTGAAGGAACTGCGATATATTTCCAAGTCAGTATGGTGAGTGGCTGGAGAGAAACTTGCAGGTGGTGGTGTTCCCATGTATCTGCTGCTCTTGTCCTTTTAGGTTTAAGAGGTCATGAGTTTGGAAGGTGCTGTCAAAGGAGGCTTGGTGAGTTTCTGCAATGCACCTTGTCGATGGTACAAAGTGCTGCCATTGTGCATCAGTGGTGGAGAGAATTAGCGTTTAAGGTGCCAATCAAGCGTGTTGCTTTGTCTTGGCTGGTGTTGAGCATCTTGAGTATTGTTGGAGCTGCACTCACCCAGGCAAGTGGAGACTATTCCGTCCCACTCCTGACTTGTGCCTTGTCACTGATGGACCGGTTTTGGGGAGTCAGGAGATGAGAGAATTTCCACAGAATTCCCAGCCTCTGACCTCTTGTAGTCACAGAATTTATAAGGCTAGTTCAGTTTCTAGTTAATGGTAACCCCCAGGGTGTTTTAGTGGGGGATTCAGTTATGGTAATGCCAAGGGCAATGGTTAGATTCTCAGCTCCTCCAGGGTTGTGTGTTATGATATTTACTATTTCTGGTGTTATCTGTATACTCTTCTTTGTGAAGCCATGTTAAGTGTGGATCCTCTTCCTCCTCAGGTGCCTCCTTCCATGAAAGTAAAAGTGGTGTTCAAGGTGTTCCTCCTTCAAGAGCTGAAAGATGGGGTCTGCAAGGACTATGTGGAAATAAATAACCAGAGGTGAGTTGTTGAAGCTGGGCACAGCCCTGATTTTCAGCCCTCTGTGGCAGATATGGTTCTGGGGAACAGCTTAGTGATTTAGTCCTGAATAAATGAGGGTGAGGGGTTGGGTGGAGCAGTGCAATGCTGGGTTTGGTGAAGAATTGGCTGCTGGGAATTGGGGGGTGAAGCTGGGGAACTGGTTGCTGGTGGGGAGGAAAGAACTGAAACCTTGTCTTTATACACTTACAAGCTGTTACATAGAGACACACGTCTTGCACTGCCACATCTGACAACCAGTCTTACATATGAGTACAGATAAATGTCCACTTAATACCCACCACTGCATTAAAATTAAACATCCAATAATTAAAATAGTATTAACAGTTGGTTCCTGACCTAGGGGTCAGGGAAGTGGGGAGCTGGGGGAGGTCAAGACTGGAATGAGTGAGGCTGAGTTTGGGGGTGTCTCTAGTTTCTTCTACAAATGGCTCTAACAGATGCACCATGGCCAAGACTGTTTCCCATAAAATCTCTCTCAGATGCTAAAGGACCTAATCTTTGGTGTACTTCCAGCTATTTCTGTCTGCACCCCTGTGGAAAACACACAAGTTAAGAGCTGATTTCCTCAGCTTTCAGTTGTGAGGAACAGTTGAAGGTTTGGGATCAGGAGGTGTTTGTGACTGATATTCAAGATAAAATGATTGAGGGTGAGGATGTAGGAGAGAGTGCCCTCAGTAACACTGATGGCTGCCGCTAGATCAGTGGACGAGAGCCACCAAAATTATATGGGATCAGATGCCAGAGACAAATCTATTATTAAATATCAACAAAGTACAAGCTTATTATTTGAAATTGACCAGCAGGAAACGATGATCAAACCAGCTCTACATCAAGATGCTCGGATCATCATGACTAAGCACAGCTTCCCGATCTATCCATCTCACACAGCCACAGCCACATAAACCCATGGGAGAGGCAAAAACCGAGGGCCCCAAGTGAAAAGGTACTCTGGGAAAAATCCCTCTCCTGCACCCTTGGGTGATTAAGCTAAGTCAGGAAATCATATAGACGAAGTGTTGTTTAGAAAGACATGTACCCTGGATATGATGTGATCTGTTCCTTGGTCAGGAACTGGCCCAGTTCCCTCTTGAAGGTGCTGCAGAGAGTCAGTATCCACGACCCCATCTGCCAATGTATTCCACAGGCTTGCTGCTGTCTGGGAAAAGAAGAGCTAAACAGCATCCTGCCCACTCCTACTCTCACATAGTTTAAATCATGTCCCCTGGTGCTCCCCACTCTGTTAAACTGGAATAATCTATCAGTATGGATACTATCCAGCCACTTGAACGTGATTTGATAGAGATTTTTCAAGTCTATGCATCTCTGAACTAAACAGACCAAAGTCCTTAAGTCTATCTGAGTAGCTGAGGTACTTTAAGCAGGGAATGATTACTCCCTAGACTTTTTTCAAGGCTACTAGACCATGCGCTATATGAGAGAACTAACACTAGGTGCAGTGAGATGACCTGTATAATGACAAAATGGAGTCCTTTGATTTACATTGGGTGGTTCTGTTAACAAAACACGATACTTTGTTAGCTTTAGCTATATTTTTAGTAACCTGTGCGTAGTAACACCAAGACCTTTTTCTCTTAAATGTCTTTTGTATTGTTCCCTGCATAAGAAAAAACTCTTGTGCATGATGCTGCATATGGCACTTTCAAAAACTGGCACAGGCATGATGGGCTAAATGGTAGCCTCCTGTGCTGTGCCATTCTATGATTCTACATTTATCTAACCTGATTGCCATTTGCCATTGTTTGGTGTTCTCCCTGAGCACATCTAAATCCTTCTGGATTTGGTTGCACTTCTCTACATCTTATCCTTTGAACAGCTTTTGTTGTAATCTCCAAATTTACTGACCATTCTTCCAACACTACTGTCTAGGTCATTAATTAAGACCATTCCCTGGAAGACGCCAGCAGTAGCTGCCTCCAGGCTGAACCACATCTTTGCTAATGACAATGTTTTGGTTATGGGATTGGAGCCAATTCCTAATCAACATGTAAACTTTCCCATTGATATTGTAAAGTTCTACCTTGTGAAGTAACCTAAGTGTGAGTTCTAGTGCTCTTTGAAGTTCTTTGAAGGTGGCGGGACATATTGAGAGAGTAATTAGTAAGCAAATGGTATAGTGGGCTTCATAAATAGATATTGAAAAGCAGGGAAGTTTGGTAGGGGAAGTTGGGGTTGTTCTTCATGGAGCAAAGGAGATTGAGGGAAGATATGATAGAGGTGTACAAGATGATGACAGCTTTGGATAAGGTTGGCAAAGAAAAATTGTTCCCATGAGCTGATGGTACAAGGACCAGGAGAGACAGATTTAGCGTTTTGGGCAAGAGATGCAGGAGAGATATGAGGAATGAAAATTTAAGAATAAGAGTTCTCCCTTTTAAGACTGAGATGAGGAGGCCAGAGGGTCTTTATTCTGTGGAATTCTTCTTCCCTGAAAGCAGTGGAAGCATTGAATTTATTTATGGCTGCCTTAGATAGATTTTTTGATAAACAAGGGCATCAAGGATTATGGGATGAAGACAGGACAGCAGAGTTGAGACCAGAACCAGATCAGCCATGATCTTATTGAATAGCAGAGCAGGCTCGAAGGGTCAATGTCCTACTCCTGCTCCTATGCACTATGATCCTATGTTCCTATCAGCAAAAGATAAGACAGTTTCACAGTTATAAACCTCATCCTTTCCATGATATTGACAACTGAAACCAAATACGACTGTAAAGTAACTGCAATTCTTTACATAAATCCTTTGATATTCTTAAATTGCAATAAAATGGCAACATGTGCTGAATCTGAGTCTGCTGAATCCTAAAGAGGTACTCTTTAGCCCTGCATCTTCACTCAGTGTACAGATATTAGTACTGACTGGTTTGAAACTATTAAACTTTATAATGAATTGTAGTTTCTTCTCCTTTGTTCCTGTCACTCTCTATTTTAACTATTGTTATGACCAGGTAAGAAGGGCTGAGCTGACTCCTCTGTTGTAACCAACTCAGGAGTGGGTCAAAGAGAGTTTGAATTTGGAAAGGTGGTGTTATTGCCAATTCAAAACCATATATATTATATACTTAACCACATGTAGCTTGATGTAAGAAATGAGCCAGCCAGGTTCCTTAAGTTAACAAGTAAACAGTTAGTTTTATTGCTAACATTTACTCGAGTAAAGCTGCAGAAATTATTAACACAAGGTTCAAAATGTACAAATATGTCCAACTATCTATTAATGCAGAATCAAACACAGCCAGTCCACCCCTGTCCCCAACGTCACCCCCCTCAAAGCATGCAAAAAACAAATAAAATTGCAGAGTATCAGATCCTAAAACGTGACTAAGTAACAGGTAAAGTCAGGAAAAAAAGAATAATTAACTGATTGTCTTGATGCTTGTTTACAGTTGAAGGGTCACTTTCCACAGTAGCTGCTGGTATTTGGGTTTCTCACTGGAACAGTCATTCTGCATTTGTAGCTGGTTGATTCCCTTTTCTCTTGGGGACAGCAGTGTTGAGCTGGAATCCTCCTTTAAGAACTCTGTTTGTAGCAATGAGGTGCTTGATCAAAGAGATACTGTTTAAGGAGCATCTTAAACGAGGGAAGATAGGTAGAGGAAAGCAGAGGATTAGGCCGGAAACTACAGAGCTTAGAGACAAAGCAGCTGAAGGCATGGCCAGTAATAATGGAACCATTAAAACTGGGCAGGCAGAGGAGGCCAGAATTGGAGGAGCAGAGAGAGGGTTGTAGGGCTGGTGGAGGTTAGAGAGATAGATGGGGATGAGACCACAGAGATCTGAAAAGAAGAATGAGAATTTTAAAATCAAGAAGCTGCTTAACCAGGAGGCAGTGAGCACGGCTGTGACAAGTGGTTTTGGGGAAGAAGCTGGGGAGATGGTGGTAAGACTGTTGCCCCTGTGACAGTCTCTCTGACTATTAGTTCAAATCCAGTATATTTTTACACTGAAGATCTGTGTCACTTGACCTCTCTGGACTCTCTCTGGGCTTATCTTAACCACTGTTTCTGAGAGCTCTGTAGGCTCTGTCTCCACAAGGCAACATCTTTCCTCGCAATGCAACATAGAAGCTGCTGTAGGCCAGTGTCCTTGGTTAGCAAAAGTGTTCTTTTTGAATATTTCAATATATGTCCAGCCAATGACATTACAAATTAATAACAATCTTCATAACACTATCCTATTATATCCTTTATACCAAGCTGTTAACCTAGCATCAACTCTATTCCCTCTGCTTGTTGCAATCTGAGGCTGAATAGGACTCTTCAAAACCTCCATGTCTTTTTTGACCCTGGGATGAACTTCTGGCCCCATATCCATCACCAAGATCTTCCATTTCCACCTCTCTAATATTGCCCATCTCTGCTCGTGACTCAGCCAATCTGGTGCTAAAACCCTCACCAATGCTTTTACTACATGTGTTCTCCATTATTCCAATATGATACAGGCTGCCCTCTCGTTTTTAACCCTCCATAAACTTCAACTCGTCTAAAACTCTGCTGTAACCTAACTCGCTGGCCCACTCATCACAGCCATGCTCGCTGTCTCCTGGTTAAGCAGCTTCTTGATTTTAAAATTCTCATTCTTCTTTTCAGATCTCTCTGTGGCCTCATCCCCATCTATCTCTCTAACCTCCACCAGCCCTACAACCCTCTCTCTGCTCCTCCAATTCTGGATCCTCTGCCTACCCAGTTTTAATGGTTCCATTATTACTGGCCATGCCTTCAGCTGCTTTGTCTCTAAGCTCTGTAGTTTCCGGCCTAATCCTCTGCTTTCCTCTACCTATCTTTCCTCAATTAAGATGCTCATTAAACAGTATCTCTTTGATCAAGCAGTTGGTCACCTCTCCTTCAGTTCTCTGTCTGAGGGCAGGTCCAACCCGCAATGCTGTGATCTCTGCCATGGGTAGGGTAAGGATCCACCCCAGCTAAACTGGGGATTGAACTCCGAGTTGTTGGCATTAATCTGATCCACTCCGGTCATCCAGTCAACTGAGCCAACTGGACCCCACGGAGTTCAGGTCACTGCAGCAACATGAACTTTTACATGCATGTTGTAGCCTGGAGCTATGAATAGTGATGATAGAGGCTGCAGTTTCTTTCCATCACGTGGTCAACCAGGAATCTTTCCCATCTTACCACCTGCCATTGGCGTGTGCTGGAAGGATTTATAAGTTGACACACACCTCCCTTGGCCATAAAGTCCTGCAGTGAGACTGGAATCGGAGCTTCTGGCCATTGCACCTCAAGACCTCCCTTATGGTCACCTGTCCTATGGCTTTGGGTCAAATTTTGTTAGCTATTTTTTTGAAACACATTGAGTCATTTTACTATGCTATATAAATACAATTTGTTGTGGGATTAAACACTATCCGACATGTGTGTTTCAGGATCTGTGGGAAGAAACCAGTGCTGGTTCTACTAGGTGAGGGAAATGAGATGACGGTCAAGTTTCATTCTGATGCAGCAGAGTCAGACCGGGGATTTTCTGCTACCTTTGAATCTTATGATGCAAATAAACGTAAGTTGCAAAGGGACAATTGGGGGAGGGGAAAAGAGGGAATTAGTGAGTGATTTTGAATTGACATTGGTACAGCCGCTTATGCTCACCCAGTTTACAATGTCTTTTTGTTTTCTTTCTGTGTGTCCCTCTCTCTTATGCACACATACTGCTAACTCTCTTTCTGCCTATTTTATCTTCCTCCAGCCAGCAGGCTCATATGTGTGTCTCACCTGAGCTGCGCCTCGCCACACCCACTCTCATCTCTCTCTCTCTTACATCTGCACACAGCTCGGTCTCTTTTGTGTGCATGCCAAATCTCCCTCTCCCCTGCATGTGTGTGTCTCCTTTGCATGTTCCAAGGGTCCCCGTGCGTTTACCCCTTTCTTCATGCCATATTCTCCATCTCTCCCTCATTCGTACCGTGTTTCTTACTTCTGCACACATGCAGGCAGATCCCCTTGCGCGTGTCTCGCACACACCTAGTGCCCCTCGAATGTCAGGCAAGTCTGTGCCACATGCCTCTCTCCCACATGTGCTGGGACCCCAACATTTGTCTGTGTTTTGTCTGGGGCATCCTACATGTCTCGAACTTGTGTGGCCAACTGTGTTTCTCTCTTGTGCATGTGGACCCCCCGCTTATACATCTCTCCCGCGTGTTTTTCTTGTGCGTGTGTAATGCTCCACCACCGCCCCCCCCCACCCTGGCCACATCTCTCTCCTTCCTTATCTAATGATAAGTCATGACATGATTATTTTTAATTTTTGAGGATTGGCATCTTGACCTTGATGATGCATTCAATCCAAACAATGGCTGCCTCTTGAGCATCCCTCTTATTTATGACTCCCCCACTGGTGGCTGTGCCTTCAGATGCCGAGGTCCTGGGCTTTAGAATTCCCTCTTTACACCTCTCTGCCTTGCTGCTTCACTTTCCTCCTTTAAGGCACTCCTTAAAATTTAGCTTTTGGTTATTTGATAATATTTTGTCTGGTGATACTCTAATGAAGTGCTTTGGGACATTTTACTACATGAACAACAACCTGTATTTATATTGTTTTTAAAGTGTGAGGGCTGATGGATCTGGTCTGTCTGTTTCTGCAGCTTGCCCTGATGAGTTTGCCTGCACCAGCGGCCGTTGTATTGGGAAGGACCTGGTGTGTGACGGTTGGAATGACTGTGGGGACAACAGTGATGAAATAAATTGCAGTGAGTGCCCACATCAGTTTAATGTTTGTGTGGAGTGGGTGAGGGGAGTGCGGGCAGGGCGATATAATTATGAAAAACATACCGCATACAGCCTGTACTTAGAGCGGGAGGAAAACACTGGGACAAATACAGCACCCTCCAAAACATAGCCTAAAGATAGGCAAGAGTGAGAAGAGTGAACCAGAACCCATATGCAATTGTAAGAATTTTCTACAAAAATACAACAGCTTGAGTTTTATGAGCAGATCTGAGATATCCGAGGATGGGAACAGGGTTGAAGTGGAGGATGAGCTGAGAAAAGTTGACGTGTGAGGTGCTGCATGAATTCCAGAGCTTAGTGACTAGGCAGCTGAAGGCTGGTGAAGTGATGAAAGTGGAAGGTAGGGTACATCCTCTGTACAGATTGCCAATTAGGGCAGGTTTCTCCATCTGTTGGCAGGAAAGGATAGTGAAGTTCTTAAGCATCACTGTAAACCACCTACCTTGTGCTTGCCCCACATACCTTTCCCCTTGGTTGTCCATAGATCTGTTCAGCAGAACGTTGTGGGAAAATTACTACCAAGTGCAGGTAATTTAACTTCACAGATTTTACATGGTTTCTTTTATGGATTCTAGTTTTAATTCTATAATTTGAATCAAATAAATTGATGAGTGCACTTGTACTAATTGTACTGAACAGATGGGATTTGCAGACAGGTGTGAGTGTGCTTGTAGCTGATGGACCGAGTAGGAGATCATTTGCTTTGAATCTAAGAAAGATAAATCGGAATATTTTCTAAATGGTGAGAGAACATTAACTGTGGAGGAGCAAAGAGATTTAGATATCCATGCACATATTGATTAATTTTTGTACTTGTACATTAACCATCAGCAAGAGTGAATAGATTGATAGCATTTATCAATTTATCCAAGCAAGGAAATTATGCTTCAAATTCCATTTGAAGAACTGCACTCAGTTTTGGCCACCACACCTCAGGAAGGATATATTAGTTTTGGAGGGGGTGCAGTTTAGAAGGTTAAATTATTCTGATAGGTTACATAAACTAGTTTTGGATCCCCTTGAGGTTTTGATCTGTTTCAGATGTTTAAAACTTTTAAAGAATTCAGTACGGTGGGAATGAGAAACTAATTCCTGTGGTGGCGAAATCGCAAACCGGAGCTGAATAAATTGAGAACTGGGCAGTTGAGGGATCACTTCACACAATAAGTGGGAGAAATCCAGAAATCTTTCCGACAAAGAATACAGTTAGAACTTCCACCGCTGAGATTGACAGCTTTCAATGATATTGAAGGATACAGTGTAGTAGGATTGCCAACCCTCCCAGAATGGCCAGGACACTACCAGATTCTTGGTCAATCTCCTGCAGCTGTTAAAAGCAGCCTGGGAGATTTTATAACAATAGGATCCTGTTAATTGACTCCCAGTGGCCACAGAGCCCATGTGACTGAACGGTGATGGATGAATGCATTCACAGGCAGCACCCCCCACACAGGCTCAGCACGATGACATAGAACATTTTGACTGTGCGTGCATGCTCATCACTGCTTGCCACCCTGCCTGTTTTTCCTGCCGGCAGCTGGCACTGAGACTGAGCAAGCCTCTAGTTGACCCGACCTTGAGCCAAGGCAATGAGCGAGAGAGAAGTTTAGGAACAAAGGAGCTTCCGCAGCCTGGAAGTAAAGGAGCGAGTGATTAAGGGTAACTGAATTTTCAACTGCCCCCTGCCTACCTGGACAATTCAAAGTCACCAATCCAGTCCAGTCCAGCCCAGAAAGCCTCAGAGGCTTCCAGGACCTCAGCTGAAAACAGGTTCCAAGAGTCTGTGAGGTAAGAGGAGCACTGCTGCCAGTTTTGCTGCTGCACTAGAACAATTTCATTGATTGTTAAGGACCAAAACCAAACTTAGTTTTGCGCCAATAGGCTTGACTCAGAGTCTCATTCTAAAATTAAAAATGATGGCTTTTGTGTGCACAGGTTTGGAAATGACAGGTCAAAGGTCAATCGATGACATCATTACATTTGGAGGAAAAAAGCTGGAACAATTCACTCTGATTTGCCAACCCTACAGTGCAAAGATAGCTTGATGCAGATTGGCTATGGACTAATAAAATTAAATGATGAAACATGCTTGAGGGGTTGAATAGCCTCCTTCTCCCAAAAGAGTTAGAGTGACAGTGGTGAAGGATCCGGAACTTGGGGAGAAGGGGTGGGATGGAGGGAGATTTGGGGGGGATGTTCTTATGCAAACAGAGTTCCTGGGCTGAAGGAGGAGTGATGGGTCCCTGGGTGAGGTTGGGGATTCACAGTGCTTAATTGCAGATTTTGTTCTCTCTCCCTCACAGATTGTAAGGAAGACCAGTTCCACTGTGGTACGGGTCTGTGTAAATCCAAGTTCTGGATGTGTGATGGTGTTGATGATTGTGGTGATAACAGTGATGAGGAAAGTTGCCGTAAGTACCTAGACCTTCCAATAACTTGATTACCATTATAGCTACAATGCCCTATCTCCCACTCTGCCATCTACACTCTTATTTCCTCGCTCCCTTCTCCACCCTGTCCATTTCATTCCCCCGGCGGCGCTCTGATTCCCCCTCCTCCCCTCAACGGTGGTGCTCCGATCTAACCCCTCTTCCCCTGGTGGTGCTCTGACCCCCACTCCAGTGGTGCTCCAACCACTGCACCACCACTCCTGGCTGCACCCTAGCCCTAACCACCACCATCTTTCACATGTTCACTCGCTTGCATCCCCCACCTTTCTCAGTGTTTATTCCAGATTCCTCTCCCCACCAGGCTGCCTGTGTAATATATAAAGGAAGAGTGACGCTGGAGTAACTTTATTGTTACATTTGTTATTTTTTATTTCTCAGAGTGTGATCCTGAGGACATGAAATGTGCGAATGGTAGGTGTATCCCTGAGGAGCAGAAATGCAATCAGGTGGACGACTGTGGAGATCGAAGTGATGAGAAAGACTGCCAGCACGGTAGGCAGCGGGATCTCACTGTTGGAAATTACTCTGTATATATTGCTGTACCTGCCCTGGGAGTTTTTCATGCGGAGAGTGTAAGAGGGAGATTTACTGCATATCTAACCCTGTGCTATAACTGCCCTGCGAGTGTTAGGTACAGGTACATGACCCATTGTCCGGGAAGCTCGGACTGGCTTGTGCAGGTTATTCCGGATTTTCCAGATTTTGGGTCCTAGGTGCAGGGGTGGAGGTGGAATAGGCCAAACCCAAAGATCAGGGGATCAATGCACCATGACAAGCAAAATGGATAATGGGGATCCTGTAGATGTAGTATATCTGGACTTCCAGAAGGTCTTTGATAAGGTGCCGCACAAAAGATTAATACACAAGATAACATCACACAGAGTTCGGGGTAATATATTAGCTTGGATAGAGGATTGGCTAACCAACAGAAAGCAGAGAGTTGGGATAAATGGGTCTTTTTCTGGATGGCAAGCTGTAACTAGTGAGGTGCCACAGGGTTCAGTCCTTGGGCCCCAACTATTTACAATCTATATTAATGACTTGGATTCAGGGATAGAAGGTACTATAGCTAAATTTGCAGATGATACCAAAATAGGTGAGAAAATAAGTTGCAAGGAAGAAATAAGAAATTTACAAATGGATATGGACAGCTTAGGTGAATGGGCCAAAATTTGGCAGACAGAGTTTATCATGGATAAGTGTGAGGTTATCCATTTTGATCAGAAGAATAAAAAGGCGACTTATTATTTAAATGGAAAGAAAATTCAGAAGGCTTCAGTGCAGAGGGATCTGGGTGTCCTTGTGCTGAAAGCTAGTATGCAGGTTCAGCAGGTAATAAGGAAGGCAAATGGAGTTATGGCATTTATTGCTAAAGGAATAGAGTATAAAAATAGGGAAGTGTTGTTGCAACTGTACAAGGCATTGGTGAGACCGGACCTGGAGTACTGTGCACAGTTTTGGTCCCCTTACTAGAGGAAGGATGTAGTTGCACTGGAGGCGGTTCAGAGGAGGTTCACTAGATTGAATCCAGAGATGCGGGGCTTGTCTTATGAGGAGAGATTGAGCAGTTTAGGCCTTTACTTGCTAGAGTTTAGAAGGATGAGAGGAGATCTAATTGAGGTATATAAGATGCTAAAGGGGATAGACAAAGTAGACGTGGAG
This sequence comes from Carcharodon carcharias, assembly GCF_017639515.1. Classification (NCBI taxonomy): domain Eukaryota; kingdom Metazoa; phylum Chordata; class Chondrichthyes; order Lamniformes; family Lamnidae; genus Carcharodon; species Carcharodon carcharias. Next base: position 47,170,096 of record NC_054491.1, on the reverse strand, counting down.
CAGATGTTTCCCCTTGTGGGGCATTCTAGAATGAGAGGCCATAGTTTTAGGCTCAGGGGTGGTAGATTTAAATTAGAGATGAGGAGGAATTACTTTTCTCAAAGGGTCATGAATCTGTGGAATTCACTACCTCAGAGTGCAGTGGATGCTGGGATGCTGAATAAATTTAAGGAGATAGACAGATTTTTAATTAGTAATGGGTTGAAAGGTTATGGGGAGAGGGTGGGAAATTGGAATTGAGGTCGAAATGAGATCAGCCATGATTGTAATGAATGGCGGGGCAGGCTCGAGGGGCTGAATTGCCCACTCCAGCTCCTCGTTTTTATGTTCTTAAGACCTGGAAACACAACTTACCGGAAGTACCTCTCTACCAGTGCTGAAAGAACTACCAATGGTAAAAGAGCTAACTAACGGGAAAAATAATTGTGTTTGGGGCCATTAATGGAATCCTGTAAATAGGCTCTTTGATAATAAAAAATGTCTGTCCTGGTTTTTGGGTCCTTCTGGATTTTGGGGTGCTGGATAAGGAGTCCGGTACATGTACTGACTACTGTTTAGTACCTTTACGTTGCTTAAGTTGGAGCTATTGATTATGAAACATTGAGCTGTGGGGCTGATATGTTGGCTGACTGATGGACTGGATGTTTGTTTCCTCTGTGTAGAAAGCATGTCGGTCACCTGCACCGCGTCTACCTACAAATGCAGCAATAACCTCTGTATCCGAAAGAAGAATCCAGAATGTGATGGAACACGGGATTGTGCAGACGGTTCAGATGAGCAGAATTGTAGTAAGCATTCAATGTGTTGCATCTCAGCCACTAGGCTTTCTGTGTTCCTTATTACTATTGGTTGAACTTTATTACTATTGGTTGAACTAAATCCTTTCCACCCTTCTTAGAGTGAAGGAGATACCAAACATAAGGTCATAAGAAAATAGGAGCAGGAGTAGGCTATTTGGGTTATCTGCTTTTCCATTCAGTAAGATAATGGTTGATCCAACCTTGGCTTTGGGAGATAGTGGTAATGTCACTGGACTGGTAATTCAGAGACCGAGGCTAATGCTCTGGGGGTACAGGTCAGCTGGTGGAATTTAGTTTCAATCCAGATTTTATTGATTAAATTTATCAGTGATTGGCTTAAAGCTGAAACAGGTACAATGTGTGCAAAAAAAAAACAATTGTGCCTGTTTCAGCTAAACAAAATAAGTGATAGCCAATGGCTGGTTCATTCTCCAGGGCAATGACGTGATGGATCACAATGAAGGTACCTTGATTTAAATTTCAAACAATGCTTGGCAGTTAAGTGTCAGTCACCATTAACTGGTGCATTCTCCATGGCAACGCCTGTACCAATCAGAGTCCACTTGCCAACCAATCAGCAGTCTCTTCTCCTACAGTATAAAGTTGTTGCTTCCCCTGACATTGGTATTCTTGCGATGGTCCTGATGAGTGCAAGATGTAAAGCTTCAAGAAAATGTCTTTTTCAGCAATACTCAACTTCTATGCTACCAAACAACTCTTCAAATACTCTCTAATGAACTCGCCTTCCAGGCTACCTTAGCCAATTTTAAATCATCAAATCTAAAGACTAAAATCGCCCATGATTATTGCCAGACATTTCTTATATGCGCATATTATTTGCTTGTAGGGATTAAGCTTGGGCAGATGTGGCAAATCAAGGGTTAGATTCAAGATAATAGTAAAATGGGAAATGAGGGTCATAGAATAGCAGGAGATGACAGAGAGATAAAACCTAAGAAAACACCAATAGTCAAGTCTTGATGTTACAAGTTAACAAAAAGGCAAAACTAAGGGCTTTGTATCCGAATGTGCGTTGCATTCACAACAAAGTAAATGATTTATTTTATTCATTCATGCAACATGGGCTTCGCTGGCTATTACCCAACCCTAGTTGCTCTTGAGAAGGTGGTGGTGTGCTGCCTTCTTGATCTGCTGCAGTCCAAGTGGTGTAGATACACCCACATTGCTGTTAGGAAGGGAGTTCCAGGATTTTGACCCAGTGATAGTGAAGGAACGGTGATGTATTTCCAAGTCAGGATGGTGATTGACTTGGAGTGGAACTTCCAGGAAGTGGTGGTGTTCCCATCTATTTGCTGCCCTTATCCTTCTAAATGGTAGTGGGCATCAGTTTGGAAGGTCCTGTCGAAGGAGACTTGGCATATTCCTGCAGTGCATCTTGTAGATGGTGCACACTGCTGCTACTGTGTATCGGTGATGGAGGGAGTGAATGTTTGTGGATATGGTGCCAATCAAGGGGCTGCTTTGTCTTGGATGGTGTCAAGCCTGAGTGTTGTTGGAACTGTGCTCATCCAAGAAAATGGGGAGTATTCCATCACAGTCCTGACATGTGCCTTGTGGACAGGCTTTGGAGAGTTTGGAGGTGAGTTACTCGTTGCACATTTCCTAGCCTCTATCCTGGTGTTGTAGCCACAGTATTTATATAGCTAGTCCAGTTCTGTTTCTGGTCAATGATAACCCCCAGGATGTTGATAATGGGATATTCGGTGATGGTAATGCCATTCAACATCAAGGGGCAATGTTTGGATTCTCTCTTGTTGGAGATGGTCATTACCTGACACTTGTGTGGCATGAATGTTAGCACACATTAGAGTAAATAAATATGATCTGATAGTCATTGTGGGGATGTGGCTGCAGGATAAGAAGAATTGGGTCCTGAACATTGAGGGCTATATGATAATCAAGAAGGGTAAGAAACTAGGTCAAGGTGGAAGGGTAGCACTGTTGACCAAGGATGGTATTGGTGCAATAGTTAGAGATGACCTTGGTTCAGGAGATCAGGATGTCAAATTGGTTTGGGTGGAGATAAAGAATAGTAGGTGAAAGAAGTCACTAGTGGGGCAATCCACAGGCCCCCTGCTAATAACCTCAATAGGACAAAATATACAAGAAATAATATTAGGTGCTTGTGACAGCAATAATCATGGGTGATTTAAATCTACCTTTAAATTGGAAAAATCAGATTGGCAGTGGTAGGCTCGGTGAGGAGTTCGTAGAATGCTTTCAAGAGTTTTTTTAGAGCAGCACGTTCTGGAACCAACCCACAAACAGATTATATTAGAGTTGGTATTGTGTAGTGTGACAGGATTAATTTATGACCTCAGAGTAAAGACAGACCTAGCAGCAACCACAATATGATTGAATTTTACATCCAGCTTGAAAGGGAGAAGAGTGGGTTTAAGATTCGTATTTTAAACTTAAATAAAGACAGTGATGTGGTGAAAGCTAGCTGAAGTGAACTCGGAAACGAGGCTAGGTGAGAGATCAGTAGAGAAGCAGTGGCAGACATGTATGGGGATATTTCAGAATACTCAGTAAGTACATTCCTACTATGAAGAAAAATTCTAAGGGGAGGACCCACCATCCGTGGTTAACTAAGTAAGTTAAGGGAACCATCAAACTTAATGAAAAAACACAACTGTGCAAAGATGAGTGGCAGGTCAGATGATTGGTCAGAATATAAAGAATGGCAGAGAATGACCAAAAGGTTAATCAGGAGAAAGAAATTAGAGTATGAGAGGAAGCTAGCTAGAAATGTAAAAGCGGATAGCAAGAATTTCTAGAGGTATTTAAAAGGAAAAGAGGTAAAGTGAGTGTTTGTTCTCTACAGTGTGAGAATGGGGAGTTAGTGGTAGATAAAAAGGAGATGGCGGATGAAATGAATAAATATTTTGCTTCAGTCTTCACTATAGAGGATACAAAAAACATTCCAGTAATAGCTGTACACCATGAGCTGGCGGGGAGAAGGAACTTGGTGAAATTACAATCACTAGGGAAGCGGTACTGAGCAAACTGAGGAACTGCAGGCTGACAATTCTCTGGGTCCTGTTGGACTTCGTTCTCGGGTCTTAAAAAGGTGGCTGATCAGGTAGTAAGTGTGTTGTGTTAATTTTCCAAAATTCACTAGATTCTGGAAAGGTTCCTTCAGACTGGAAAGTAGCAAATATAACCCCTCTATTCAAGAAAGGAGGGAGGCAGAAAATAGGAAAGGCGTCTGTCATGGGGAAATTGTTACACTCAACCATTAGCGTAGAAACATAGAAGCAGGAGTAGGATATTTGGCACTTCGAGCCTGCTCTGCCATTCAATATGATCATGGCTGATCCTCTATCTCAATGCCATACTCCCACGCTCTCTCCACACACCATGACACCTTTCGAGTCCAGAAATCTACCTATTTCCTTCTTAAATATATTCAGTGACTTGGCCTCAACAACCTTCTAAGGTAGAGAATTCCACAGGTTCACCTCCCTCTAAGATAAGAAGTTTCTTCTCATCTCAGTCCTAAATGGCCTACCCCCTTTCCTGAGACTGTAGCCCCTTATTCTAGCTCTCCAGCCAGAGGAAACATCATCCCTGCATCCAGTCTGCCCATCACTGTCAGAATTTTATACATTTCAATGAGATCCCATCTCATTCTTCTAAACTCCAGTGAATACAGGCCTAATTGGCCCAATTTCTCCTCATACAACAATCCTGCCATCCTACGAATTAGTCTGGTGAACCTTCCCTGCACTCCCTCAATGGCAAGTATATCCTTTCTGAGGTAAAGAGACCAAAACTATGCACAATACTACAGTGTGGTCTGACCAAGACCCTGCACAGCTGCAGTAAGACATCCTTGCTCCTGTATTCAAGTCCTCGCGCAATGAGGGCCAGCATACCATTTGCCTTCTTAACTGCATGCTTGCTTTCAGTGATTGGTGTACAAGGTCACCTAGTCCCTTTGTACATCGACATTTCCCAATCTATCACAATTTAAATAATACTCTGCCATTCTGCTTTTTCTAATGAAGTGGATAACTTCACACTTATCTACATTATACTGCATCTGCCATGTATTTGCCTATTCACTCAACCTGTCTAAATCATCTTGAGGCCTCTTAACACCCTCTTCATGGCTCTCATTCCCAGCAAGTTTTGAGTTGTCAGCAAACTTGGAAATGTTACGTTTGATTCCCTCATCCAAATCATTGATCTATATTGTGAATAGCTGGCGCTCAATCATTGATCCCTGCGGTAACCCACTCGTCATTGCCTGGACTCCGAAAAAGACCCTTTTATTCCTACTCTGTTTCCTGTCTGCTAACCAATTCTCAGTCCATGTCAATATTTTACCCCCAATCTCATATGCTTTAATTTTACAGACTAATCTCTTATGTGATCAAAAGCTTATATTGATCAAAAGCTTTCTGAAAATCCAAATACACCACATCCACTGGTTCTCCCTTATCTATTCTGCTAGTTACGTCCTCAAAAATCTCCAGTGGGTTTGTCAAACGTGATTTCCTTTTCATAAATCCACATTGACTTTGTCCAATCCCGTTGATATTTTCTAAGTGTCCTGTTATCACATCCTTTATAATAGACTCTAGAATTTTCCCTACTACTGATGTTAGGCTAACTGGTCTTTAATTCATTATTTTCTCCCTCCTTCCTTTTTTTAAATAATGGGGTTACATTTGCCACCCTCCAATCTGCCGGGAGTGTTCCAGAATCTACAACATTTTGGAAGATGACAACCAATGCATCCACTACTTCCATGGCCACCTCCTTTAGCATCCTGGGATGTAGATTATCAGGATCTGGGGATTTATCGGCTTTCAGTCCCACTAATTTCTCCAGCATTATTGTTTTAGTAATACTAACTTCCTTCAATTCCTCCTTCTCACTGGACCCTTGGTTTCCTAGCATTTCTGAGAAGACTTTTGTGTCTTCCTCCATGAAGACAGAACTAAAGTAGTTGTTTAATTGCTCCGCCATTTTCTTGTTCTCTATTCTAAATTATCCCATTTCAGAATGTAAGGGACCTACATGTGTCTTCAGTAATCTTTTTCTATTTACATAAAGAAGCTTTTACCGTCCGCTTTTATGTTCCTTGCAAGTTTACTCTCAAACTCTAATTTTCCCCTCTTAATCAATCGCCTGGTCCTCCTTTGTTGAATTCTAAACTACTCCCAATCCTCAGGCTTGCTACTTTTTCTAGCAAATTTACATGACTCTCTTTGGATCTAGTTTCTTTTGTTAGCCATGGTTGGGCTGTTTTTCCTGCTGTGTTTTTACATCAGAAAGGAATGTATAACTTTTGCAATGCATAGATTTGTTCCTATCCATCGTCATGTCTTTTAATGAAGCTTCCCCAATCTATCTTAGCCTACTCACCTCTTACACCTTCGTAGTTTCCTTTCAGATTTCGGACCCTAGTTTCAGATCGGACTACTTCGCTTTCCATCCTAATGAAGGGTTCTGTCATGTTATGGTGACTGTTCCCTAAAGGGCCCTGCACAACAAGAACATTAATTAACCCCTTCTCATTGCATAATACCAAACCCAGGACAGCCTGTTCCTTAGCCGTTTGCCAAACATACTGTTCCAAAAAACCATCTTGTACACACTTCAGGAATTCATCCACCATAGTATTATTGCTAACCTGGTTTGTCCAGTCTACATATAGATTAAAGTCACCCATGATTACTGTAGCACTCTTGTTACATGTATCTCTAATTTTTTGTTTAATACCGTCCTCTACCTTCTCACTGCTGTTTGGAGGCCTATAGACAACTCCCACTAATGTTTCCACCCCTTGTTGCTTCTTAGCTCCACCCAAACTGATTCTACATCTCGATTTTCTGAGCCAATATTCTCTCTCACTCTGGCACTGATTTCATCCTTAACGAACAACACCACGCCACCTCCTTTTTCTTTCTGCCTGTCCTTCATAAATATCGAGTACCCTTGGATATTCAGTTCCTAGCCTTGGTCACCCTGCAGTCATGACTCCATAATCGCAATCATAACATACTAATTTGCATATTTGCGCTGTTAATTCCTCTACTTCATTGCGAATGCTGCGTGCATTCAGATACAGTGCCTTTAGATTTGTCTTTTTAACATTTCTACACATTTTTTTTGCACTATGGCCCTAATTGTTGCTAATCCTTGTTTCCTCTGCCTTCTACTTTTGCTTTCTACTTTTCTGTCTTTCATTCCTATCTTTGTTTCCCTCTCTTGTGTCTCCTTGCTCAGGTTCCCATCCCCCTGCCAGTCTAATTTTAAATCCTCCCCCACAGTACTAATGAACACCCCTGCAAGGTTATTGGTCCCGGTCCTGCTGGGGTGCAAAATGCCCAGCTTCTACAGGTCCCATCTACCCCAGAATCAGTCCCAATGCCTTAGGAATCTAAATCCCTCCCTCCTACACCATCTCTCCAGCCACGCATTCATCTGGTCTATTCGCCTATTCCTGATCTCGCCAGCATGTGGCACTGGGAGCAGCCCTGAGATTATTACCTTTGAGGTCCTACCTTTCATTTTCTACCTCCCTACATTCTGCTTGCAGGACCTCATCCTCCTTTTTATCTATGTCGTTGGTACCGATATGAACCAGGACCTCTGGCTGTTCACCCTCCCCCTTCAGAATGTCCTGCAGCTGTTCAGTGAAATCCTTGACTCTGACACCAGGGAGGCAACATACCATCCTGGTGTCACATCTTCAGCCGCTTACAGTAGAATCCCCGATCGCTCATGCCCTTCCACACTTTTTTTCTCCCCGCCTGTGCAACTGAGCCATTTTTGCTGCCATGGACTTGGCTCTCGCTGCATTCCCCGAGAAACCATCTCCCCCAGCAGTATCCAAACGGAAAATCTGTTAGAGAGGGAGATGGCCCCAGGGGACTCCTGCACTACCTGCCTAGTGCCTTTAATCTGTCTAAAGGTCACCCATTCTCTTTCCACCTGTGCATTCTTTACCTGCGTTGTGACCACCTCACTATATATGCTATCCACAATGGTCTCATCCTTGTGGATACCCCACAATGACTCCAGCCACAGATCCAGCTCCGAAACACTGATTTAGAGTAGCTGCAGCTGGAGACATGTCGATGTCCTGGACGCTGGAATTGTCCCTGCCTTCCCATATTGTACAGAGGGAGCATTCTACTTGGCCGAGCTGCCCTGCCATGACTTATCCTTAAATTACTTCCTCTAGTTTAGAGAATGCTGAGGACAGAAGAAATACTCACCAGGCCCTACTTACCAAGGCTGCTGCTCTTCTTACTGAGAAAAAGTAGAAAATGAAAGAATTCTTCCTTCCCTCTTCACCAAACACCAATGTAAGCACTCCAATGCAGCCCATAGGAGCACTCCAGTGCAGACAAAGGTTTAAGGAGATTATAGCTGGACACTTACCCTGAAACTCAGGGTAATCGGGAAGAATCAGCATAAAGCATAATTTATTGGAGCTCTTTGAAGCAGCAACATATGCTGTGGTTAAAAGGGAGCCTGTAGACATGCTGTACTTGTACTTACAGAAGGCACTTGATAAGGTGCCACATCAAAGGTTATTGTGGAAAATAAAAGCTCATGGTGTTAGGGGGTAACATTATAGCAGCGATAGAAGATTGGCTGGCAGGTAGAAAACAGAGACCATGCTTAAATGGGTCTTTGTCTGATTGGCAGGATGTAATGAGTGGAGCCTGACAGGGGTCTCTGCTGGAGCCTCAACTTTTTACAATTTATATCGATGATGTAGATGAGGGGAGCGGAGGCAGATGACACAAAGATAGGAGGGAAAGTATGTTGGGAAGAGAACATGAGGTTGCAGATGGATATGGGTAAGTTGATTGAGTGGGGGAAAAAATCTGGCAGATGGAGTATAACGTGGGAAAATGTGAAGTTTTTAATTTTGGCAGGAAGAATAAAAAGCAAAGTATTACTCAAAAGGAGAAGGGCTGCAGAATTCCGAGGCGCAGAGGGATTTAGGTGTTCTAGTGCATGAATCACAAAAAGTTAGTATGCAGGTACAGTAAGTAATTTTTTATTTGTTCATGGGATGTGGGCATCACTGGCTAAACCAGCATTTATTGCCTATCCCTAATTGCCCTTGATTATAGAGCATTTATATGAAGTCATAGAAACATAGAAAATAGGAGCAGGAGTAGGCCCTTCGGCCCTTCAAACCTGCTCTACCATTCATTATGATCATGGCTGATCACTCAACTCAATACAAAAACAGAATTACCTGGAAAAACTCAGCAGGTCTGGCAGCATTGGTGGAGAAGAAAAGAGTTGACGTTTCGAGTCCTCATGACCCTTGTTGAGTCCTGCACTCGAATCCTCTGGCTATGAAGGCCAACATACCATTTGCCTTCTTTACTGCCTGCTGCACCTACATGCTTACCTTCAATGACTGGTGTACGAGGACACCCAGGTCTCGTTGCACATTCCCCTCTCTAAATTTATAGCCAGACCTATTATTCAGATAATAATCTGCCTTCCTGTTTTTGCTACCAAAGTGGATAACCTCACATTTATCCACATTATACTGCATCTGCCATGCATTTGCCCACTCACTCAACTTGTCCAAATCACAGTGAAGCATCTCTGCATCTTCCTCACAGCTCACCCTCCCACCAGCTTTGTGTCACCTGCATTGCTGTGGGTATGGACTCACATATAAGCCAGACCAGGTAAAGGTGGCAAATTTTCTTCCCTAAAGGACATTGGTGAACTAGATGAGTTTTTATGGCAATCGGCAATGGTTTTATGGTCATCATCAGACTTCCAGATTTTGTTTTCATATTGAATTCAAATTCCATCATCTGCCATGGTGAGATTTGAGCCCAGGTCCCCTGGGTCTCTGGATTCAGTCCAGTAACAATATCCCTATGCCAGCACCTCCCCTAGTAAGAATGTTTTCCTTTATGAGAGGAATTGAAAATGAGTGTAGGGATGTTATGCTTCAGTTATGCAGAGCATTGGTGAGTCCGCATCTCGAATACTATGTGCAATTTTGGTCTCCTTATCTAAGGAAGGATGTAAATGCATTAGAGGTGGTTCACAGGAGGTTTACCAGATTGATACCTGGAATCAGTGGGTTGTCTTACGAGGGAAGGTTAGACAGACTGGGCTTGTTTCCACTGGAGTTAGAAGAATGAGGGGTGACTTGATTGAACTATATAAGATCCTGAACGGTATTGACAAGGTGGACTTAAAAAGGGTGTTTCCTCTTGTGAGTGAGTTCAGAACAAGGGGGCACTGTTTTAAAATTAGGGGACAAGGAGAAATTTTTTCTGAGGGCTGTGCGACTTTGGAACACTCTGCCCCAGAAGGCAGTGGAGGTGGGGTCATTGAATATTTTTAAGGCAGAGGTAGATAGGTTCTTGTTAGGCAAGGGAATTGAATATTATCGGGTTAGATGGGAATGTGGAATTCGAAACACAAATATCAGTCATGATCTTATTGAATGGCAGAGCAGACCAGAGGGGTCGAATGGCTTGCTTCTGCTCCTCCTTTGTGTGTTTGTATATATATTTGTATTTCTTGATATATACTTTTTCCTAAAGCTTAGTTACTATTAGGAATGCAAAAAACTACTCACCAGTAACTACATTTCTTGGCTTTTATCTCCACCCAAATTGATTCTACATCTTCCCTTTCTGAGCCAAGATCTCACTACTCTATTGATCTCAGCATTTTTTAACTGAGCTGCATCACCTTTTTTTCCTTCCTAGCCTTCTGAAACGAGAAATAGCCTTGATTATTCAGCTCCTAGCCCTGGTCACTTCCAAGCTCATCTCTGTAATGGCTATCATATATGTCTATAATATCAGACTAATTTATTTCAATTTGTGCTACCAAATCAGCTGCTTTCAGTAGGGAGCTTGTTTAGCATTGATTAAGACAGAAAGAAACTACAATTCCCCGAGCTGAGCATTCTGTCTCACTGTACTCTGCCGAGTTGGCTGGGCTGGAGGGTGGATGGAAGGGGAGATATGACCCCTCTCCACTGGGGCGTTGGGAAAAGTATGGAGATCTTCAAGCTTCTCCAACAGGGCTATGTGAGGGCAGGAATGCAAGTGGGAATTCATCCACAATCTCTCCTTAGCCTGTGACCATTTGAGATTCTGTCAATGGAAAGGTGAGGAGTTGATGGAGGACTCTGGGCGTTGTGTCTGGGAGTTGGATGGGTGCAGTGGGAAAGGTTGGTAAGTTGGATGGGGTACAGTGTTTGTTTTAGGGACCTTGGGGAGCTGGACGGGTATAGTGTGACTGTGTGGGGGAGGATGGGGAGTTGGATAGGGTACATGTGTGGGACAGGGTGGGAGTTGAATGGGATACTGGGTGTGAGAGGTTGGTGAGTTAGATGGGTCATAGTCATCGAATTATAAGGCACAGATACAAGCCCTTTAGCCCATTGTGTCTGAGCCAGCCATCAAGCACCTATCTATTCTAATCCCATTTTCCAGCACTTGGCCTGTAGCCCTGTATGCTTAGGCATTTCAGGTGCTCATCTAAGCACTTCATAAATATTGTGAGGGTTCCTGCCTCCACCACCCCCTCAGGTAGTGTGTTCCAGATTCCAACCACCCTCTGGGTGAAAACATTTTTCCCTCAAATCCCCTCTAAACTTCTTGCCCCTTACCTTAAACCTTTGCCCCTGGTTATTGACACCTCCTCTGAGGGGAAAAGTTTCTTCCTATCTTCCCTATCTATGCCCCTCATAACTTTGTATACGTCTATCAGGTTCCCCCCTCAGTATTCTCTGATCAAAGGAAAACAACTCTAGCCTATCCAGTCTCTCTTTGTAGCTGAAACGTTCCAGCCCAGGGAACATCCTTGTGAATCTCCTCGGCGCCCTCTCCAGTGCAATCCTTCCTGTAGTGTGGCGACCAGAACTGCACACAGTACTCTAGCTGTGGCCTAACTAGCATTTTATACAGCTTCAACATAACCTCCCTGCTCTTATATTCTATGCCTTGGCTAATAAAGGCAAGGATTCCAAATGCCAAGGATCTATGGACGTGTATACCAAGGTCCCTCTGATCCTCTACTTCCTAGGGTCCTACCATTCATTATGTATTCCTTTGCCATGTTCGTCCTCCCAAAACACAACACCTCATGCTTCTTGTGATTAAATTCCATTTGTCACTGCTCTGCCCATCTAACTGGCCCATCTATACTGTCCTGTAATTTAAGGCTTTCCTCCTCATTATATATGACACCACCAATTTTCGTGTTATCTGCGAACTTACTGATCATACCTCCTGTATTCACGTCTAAATCATTAATGTACAAACAGCAAGGGTCCCAGCACCGCTCCCTGCACTTGTCACAGGCTTCCAGTTGCAAAAACAACCTTCGACCATCACCCTCTGCCTCCTGCCACTGAGCCAATTTTGGATCCAATTTGCCAAATTGTCCTGGACCCCATGGGCTCTTACCTTCTTGACCATCCTCCCATGCAGCACCTTGTCAAAAGCCTTACTGAAGTCCATATAGACCATGTCAACTGCACTACCCACATCTACACAACCAGTCACCTCCTTAAAACATTCATTCGAATTTGTTAGACATGATCTCGTCCGACAAAGCCATGCTGACTATCCCTGATTAATCCCTGCCTCTCCAAGTGGAGATTAATCCTGTCCCTCAGAATTTTTTCCAATAGTTTCCCTACCATTGATGTTAAGACTCACTGGCCTTATTTGTACCTGGTTTATCCCAACTACACTTCTTGAAAACTGGTATCACATTCGCTGTCCTCCAGTCCTCTGGCACCTCTCCTGCGGCCAGAGAGGATTTGAAAATTAGTGTCAGAGTTCCTACAATCTCCTCCCTTGCCTCACATAGCAGCCTGGGATACATCTCAACTGGACCTGGCGATTTATCCACTTTTAAGCCCGATAAAACCGCTGGTTCCACCTCCTTTTCAATGCTAATTTGTCCAAGTATATCACAGTCCTCCTCCCTGATTTCTACACCTACATCGTGCTTCCCCATAGTGAAGCAGATGAGAAGTAATCATTTAAAACCTCACCTATGTCATCCAGCTCCATGCAGATTGCCACTTTGGTCCCTAATGGGCCCCACTCTTTCCCTGGTTATCCTCTTGCCCTTAATATCTTTATAAAATGCCTTGGTATTTTCCTTTGTCTTGCCCACCAGTGTTTTTTCATGCCCCCTCTTCACTCTCCTAATTACTTTTTTAAGTACCCCCTAAACTTTCTATACTCCTCTAGGGCTTCTGCTGTTTTAACCCCTTTGTATCTACCATAATCTTTTTTTTTTTAACCTTATCCAGTCCTTTATATCCCTTGCCACCCAGGGTTCCGTGGACTTGTTGGTCCCACCCTTCACCTTTACGGGAACATGTTGGCCCTGAATTCTCACTATTTCCTTTTTGAATGACTCCCACTGGCCTGATGTAGACTTTCCTACAAGTAGCTGCTCCCAGTCCACTTTGGCCAGATCCTGTCTTGTCTTATATTGAAATCGGCCTTCCCCCAATTCAGGACCTTTATTTCCTCTCCATCTTTACCCTCTTCCATAACTACCTTAAATCTCAGAGATATGGTCACTATCCCCAAAATGCCTCCCCAATGACGATTCTACCCCTTGCTTGGCTTCATTCCCTAAGATTTGGTCCAGTGCAGCCCCTTCTCTTGTAGGACTTTCTCCGTGCTGGCTAGCTCAAAAAGCTCTCCTGGATGCACTCCTCTAAGACTTCCACACTAAGACTATCTCATTTGTTATTGGGCAAATTGAAATCCCCTACTATCATTATCCTTTTATTTTTACACTTCTGAGATTTGCCTACATATCTGCTCCTCTATCTCCCCCTGACTGTTCGGAGGCCAATGGTGCACTCCCAGCAAAGTGATTGCCCCCTTTTTGTTTTTAAGTTCTACCCATATGACCTCACTTGAGGAACTCACTAAGATACCATCCCTCCTTTCTGCAGTAATTGACTCCTTGATCAATAGTGCAATGCACCTCTTATTTCACACCCCCCTCACCCCCGTGAGAGTGTGTGGGGAGCTGGATAGTGTGCAGTGTGCGTGCGACATGGTAGAGAGTTGTACAGGTACTGTGTGTGTGTGTGGGAGGGCGGGGTCTTGGATGTGGCACAGTGTGTGCGAGAGAGGGTGGGGAGCTGGATGGGATACAGTGAGAGATGGTGGGGAGTTGGATGGGGTTCAGTGTGTGTGGGGGGAGGAGGAGTTGGATGGGGCAGTGTGTGACAGAGTGGGGAGGTGAATGGGCACAGTGTGTATGAGAGAGAGGGTGGGGAGTTGGATGAGGTACAGTGTGTGAGAGAGGGTGGGGAATTGTAGAGTACAGTGTGTGAGGGAGTGGGGAGTTGGATGGGGTACAGTGTGTGTGAGAGAGGGTGGGGAGTTGGATGGGGTACAGTGTGTGAGAAAGGGAGGGGAGCTGGATGGGATATAGTGTGAGAGAGTGGGTGGGGAGTTGGCTGGGGTGCAATGTGTGTGGGGGGGAAGGGATATAGGATGGGGCACTGTGCGAGAGAGTGAGGTAGTGAACAGGGTACAGTGTGCAAGTGTGAGAGGGTGGGGAATTGGATAGGGTAGTTTGTGTGAGGGAGGGAGTGGCGGGTGAATGAGGTACAGTGTGTGTGAGAGGGAGAGTGGGGAGTTGGATGTGGTACAGTGTATGCGAGGGTGGGGATTTGGGCGCGGTGCAGAGTGTGTGAGATAGTAGGGAATTGGATGGGGTGCTGTGTGTGTGAGGGTGGGAGTAGGATGTGGTACAGTGTGTGTGTGTGTGAGAGTGGGAGTAGGATGTGGTACAGTGTGTGAGGGTGTGAGAGTGGGAGTAGGATGTGGTACAGTGTGTGTGTGTGTGTGGGTGGGAGTAGGATGTAGTACAGTGTGTGAGGGTGGGAGTAGGATGTGGTACAGTGTGTGAGGGTGGGAGTAGGATGTGGTACAGTGTATGTGTGTGTGAGGGTGGGGAGTTGGATGGGGTACAGTGTGTGTGTGTGTGAGAGTGGGAGTAGGATGTGGTACAGTGTGTGTGTGTGTGAGGGTGGGAGTAGGATGTGGTACAGTGTGTGAGGGTGGGAGTAGGATGTGGTACAGTGTGTGTGTGTGTGAGGGTGGGGAGTTGGATGGGGTACAGTGTGTGAGAGTGGGAGTAGGATGTGGTACTGTGTGTGTGTGTGTGAGGGTGGGGAGTTGGATGGGGTACAGTGTGTGAGAGTGGGAGTAGGATGTGGTACAGTGTGTGTGTGTGTGAGGGTGGGGAGTTGGATGGGGTACAGTGTGTGTGTGAGGGTGGGAGTAGGATGTGGTACAGTGTGTGTGTGTGAGGGTGGGAGTAGGATGTGGTACAGTGTGTGAGGGTGGGAGTAGGATGTGGTACAGTGTATGTGTGTGTGAGGGTGGGGAGTTGGATGGGGTACAGTGTGTCTGAGAGAGGGCGGCTTGATATGAATGAAAATTGACAAAATAGGATCAGATATGGGTCTAAGGTAGGCACCTCATACCTTAGGCCTGTTTTTCAGTCATTTTTATGACACCTGAGTGGATGAGTGATCCACAAACACAGTGCCTGCATTATATCATAACCAGTCATGTCCAGAATTCTTGAAACTGTGACAGGATCGAGGAAGGGCTTGTGATCTGGTCCTGTGGGGAACATGTGCATATGCTGAGAGTTCCAACTGCTCTAACTCAGATTTCTGATGTCTACAGGTTGTGGATTTCGACCATATAAACACTCTCGTATTGTGGGAGGTGTGGATGCGGAGATTGGCGAATGGCCCTGGCAGGTCAGCCTTCATGTGAAGAATCATGGAAATACGTGTGGGGCCTCAGTGATCTCCAACCACTGGCTTGTGTCAGCCGCACACTGTTTCCAGAATACCTTCGGAACCAAGTGAGTGTTTAAAAGCTCAGAGAATCTACCCAGCATTGAGAATTGTGTGTTTTGAATTCAACCTTTCTCCTTTCTGGATGCAGAGCCTGGAGGGAGGGGGAACGGTGGGGGTAGCAACCTGGGAGGGGGTGAGAGAGGATCGGGGAGGAAGATCGTGGAGGAGTGGAGAGAGACAGAGGGAAGACAAGGCGGGGGAGATGGATTGGAGAAGGTGGAGAGCTCTTCTTTCTTCCCCCCCCCCCCACCACTACCACCACCACCACCACCACCCCTGCTGATCTGATCTCTGCCCTCTTTCTACCACTCCCACTCCCCCTCCACCCCACAACATCACTGAAGCCCCTCATCCCTGGAACAATTCTTATAAGTAATTTCTGCACCTTCTCTAAAACTTTCACATCCTTCTGAAAGCGCAGTGCCAAGAATTGGACACCATACTCTAGTTGAGGCTGAACCAGTGTTAGTTCATCAAAACTTCTTTGATTTTGTACTCTATGCCTCCCTTTATATAGCCAAAGATTCTGTATGCCTTTATAACCACTTTCTCAGCCTGTGCTGCCACCTTTAACCATTTGTGAGCATATGTCACTCTGTTCTTACACTCCCTTCAGAACTTTGCCTGTTATTTTAAATTGCCTTTCCTCAACCATCCTACCAAAATGTATCACTTTACATTTCTCTAAATTAAATTTAATCTGCCACGTGTTCACCCTTTCCTGTCCTCTTGAAGTCTATCACTATACTCTTTACAGTTCGCAATGCTTCAAAATCTTGTATCAAATGCAAGTATTGAAATTGTTCCTTGCACTTCCAAATCATGGTCAGTGATATAGATCAAGAAAAGCAGGGATCATGTTATCTGAAACTGCCCACCCTCCCCCCCCCCGCCAACAATACCCAACCCCCAGCATATCTTCCTCCAGTCTGAAAAGCAACCATTTGCTGCTACTCTGTTTCCTGTCACTCAGTCAAATTTATATCCGCAAACAAAATACTGCAGATGCTGGAAATCTGAAATAAAAATTGGAATAAAATGGAAATAGACAACAGGTCTGATAGCATCTCTGGTGAGGGAAAATGTTGACGTTTCAAGTCGTGATGTTGAATAAGACTCTGATTCCAGTTCTGATGAAAGGTCACAGACCTGAAGCGTTAGCTCTGTTCCTCTCTTGCCAGGTGCTGCCAGACCCGCTGAGCATTTCTAGCGTTTTCTGTTATTTTATGTAGCCATGTTAAACGGTTCCTTTCCATGGGCTTCAAGTTTGTTGACAAGCTGATGATGTGGAGCTTTATCAAACTCCTTTTGGAAGTCCAAATACTCCACATCAAACTCCTTTATCTCATTAGAAAACAAAACACAATTAAGTTAGTTAATGTGATTTGCTTTTAATAAATCTGCACTGGCTTTCCTTAATTAATCTATATTTTTCAAATGACTGTTAATTTTGTCTGAATTATTGTTTCTAAAAGCTTTCCCACCACTGACGTTAAATTGACTGGCCTGTAGTTGCTGGGTTTATCTTTTCACCCTTCCTTGAACAAGGGTGTACATATTCAATTCTCCAGCTCTCTGGCACCACTGCTGTATCGAAGGCTGATTGGAAGATTATAGCTAGTGCCTTAGCAGTTTCTATCCTTCCTTCCCTCAATATCAGCAGATGCATTAGATCTGGTCTTGGTGACTTATCAACTTTAAATACTGCCAGCCTTTCTATCATCTTCCATCCTATCTGGTATCTCAGCTATTCCCTCTTTTACTATGACTTCAGTATCTTCTCCCTTGGTAAAGACAGACACAAAGCTGTAATTTAGTTCCTCTGTCCCCATGCATTTCTCCAAAATCTGCCTCACCCCTTCTCTTATTCTCCTTTTAATGTTTATATGCCTAAGTATCAAGGCTGCATTTGACTGAGTGTGGCATCAGGAGCCCGAGCAAAACTGGAGTCAATGGGAATAAGGGGAAAACTCTCCACTGGTTGGAGTCATACGTAGAACAAAGCAAGTTGGTTGTGGTTATTGGAGGTCAGTCATCTCAGTTCCAGGACATCACTGCAGGAGTTCCTCAGGATAGTGTCCTCAGCCCAGCCATCTTCAGCTGCTTCATCAATGACCTTCCTTCTATCATAAGGTTAGAAGTGGGGATGTTTGCTGTTTACACAATGTTCAGCATCACTCGCAACTCCTCAGATACTGAAGTAGCCCATGTCCAAATACAGCAAGGCATGGACAATATCCAGGCTTGGGCTGACAAGTGGCTAGTAGCATTCGCACCACGCAAGTGCCAGGCAATAACCATCACCAACAAGAAAGAATCTAACCATCGTCCCTTGACATCAATGGCATTACCATCACTGAATCCCCCACTATCAACATCCTGGGGATTATTTGACCAGAAACTGAACTGGACTAGCCATATAAATACTGTGGCTACAAGAGCAGGTCAGAGGCTAGGAATCCTGTGATGAGTTACTCACAACCTGACTCCCCGAAGCCTGTCCACCATTTGCAAGCCACGAGTCAGGAGTGTGATGGAATACTCTCCACTTGTCTGGATGAGTGCAGCTCCCACGACACTCAAGAAGCTACCATCCAGGACAAAGCAGCCCCCTTGATTGGCACCACATCCACAAACATTCACTCACTCCACCACCGGCGCGCAGAAGCAGTGTGTGTACCATCTACAAGATGCACTGCAGGAATTCACCAAGGCTCCTTAGCACCTTCCAAACTCATGACCACTGCCATCAAGAAGGACAAGGACAGCAGACACATGGGAATTCCCACCACCTGCAAGTTCCCCTCTAAGCCACTCACCACCCTGACTTGGAAATATATCGCCGTTCCTTCACTGTCGCTGGGACAAAATCCTGGAATTCACTTCTTAACAGCACTGTGGGTGTACCTATACCTTATGGGCTGCGGTGGTTCATGAAGGCAGCTGTTCACCACCACCTTCTGAAGGGCAACCAGGGACGGGCAATAAATGCTGGCCTAGCCAGTGAAGCCCACATCCTGTGAATGAATAACAAGAAAAAGGTGTGTGTGAATGTGCACAAACCCTTGAATGCACCAGAGTTGGATAACAAAATAATTAATAAAGCATATGAGATCTTTGCTTTTATAAATAGAGGCAGAGTACAAAAGCTGGAAAGTTACACAAACCTATATAAAACAGAAGTTTGTCCCCAGCTGGATTATTGCTCCGTTCTGAGTACCACATTTTAAGGATGTGAAGGCTTTGTACAGGAATTTACTGGAATATTTATTGGCATGAGGGATTACAGTTACAGCAAAGGCTGGAGAGAGCATAAAAGGCTAAGAGATTTGTCGGAGGTGTTTAACTTCATGAATAAATAAAGAGAAAGTGTTTCTCGTGATTGAAGGGTCAAAAACCAGAGGGCATTGATCTAAAATAATAGGCGAAATACCAGAGGATATTTTATGTGATGAGTGGTTTAGTTTTGGAATGCACTGCTTGATAGATTCTCAATAGTAGCTTTCAAAAGGAAATTGGAGAAATCATACAATGATTAGAGCACAGACACAGGCCATTTAGACAGTTGTCTGTGCTGGCCCCCTGAAGGCGCAATTCACTGAGAGCCACTCGGCCTGCCTTTTCCCCTCAGCCCTGCAAATTTTCCTTTTCCAATAATGATCCGATTCCCTTTTGAACGCCTCAATTGAATCTTCCTCCACCGTACTCTCAGGTAGTGCATTCCAGATCCTTACCACTTGCTGCATGAAAAGGTTTTTTTTAAGGCAGCCATTGCTTCTTATGCCAATTCCCTTAAATCTGTGCCCTCTGTTTCACGATCCTTCCACCAATGGGAACAATTTCTCCCTTTCTAATCTGTCTAGTCCCTTCAAAATTTTGACTACCTCTATCAAATTTCCTCTCGACCTTCTTTTCTCCAAGAAGAACAGTCCCAAATTCTCCAAACTATCGATGTAACTGAAGTTCTTGATCCCTGAAATCATTTTAGTGAATCTTTTCTGCACTCTCTCCAATACCTTCACATCCTTCCGAAAGTGTGGTGACCAGAACAGGATACAATACTCCACCAAGCCAGTGTTTTATACAAGTTTAACATAATTTCCTTGCTCTTTGTACTCTATGCCCCTATTGATAGAGCTCAGATGCTCTATGCTTTATTGACCACACTCTCACCTGTCCTGCCCCCTTCAATGATTTGAGCATATGTCCATCAAGGTCCCTCTGCTTCTTCACCTCCTTTAGAATTGTACCCTTATTTTATATTGTCTGCATTCTTCCTAATAAAATGAATCACTTCACACTTCTCTGCATTAAATTTCATCTGTCACTTGTCTGCCCATTCCACCAACCTTGTGTTAGTCCTTTTGAAGTTATACATTGTCCTCCTCACAGTTCACAGTGCTTCCAAGTTTTGTATCATCTGCAAAATTTGAAACTGTCCTGTATATTAGGAAAAGCAGGCGCTGGGGAACTCCACTACAAACCTTCCTTCAGTCTGAAAGATAACCGCTGTCAACTATTCTTTGTTTCTTGTCAATCAGACAATTTTGTATCCATATATATATATAAAAACAAAAAAACTGCGGATGCTGGAAATCCAAAACAAAAACAGAATTACCTGGAAAAACTCAGCAGGTCTGGCAGCATCGGCGGAGAAGAAAAGAGTTGACGTTTCAAGTCCTCATGACCCTTCGACAGAACTTGAGTTCGAGTCCAAGAAAGAGTTGAAATATAAGTTGGTTTAAGGTGTGTGTGTGGGGGGCAGAGAGATAGAGAGACAGAGAGGTGGAGGGGGGGTTGTGGTTGTAGGGACAAACAAGCAGTGGTAGAAGCAGATCATCAAAAGATGTCAACGACAATAGTACAATAGAACACATAGGTGTTAAAGTTGGTGATATTATCTAAACGAATGTGCTAATTAAGAATGGATGGTAGGGCACTCAAGGTATAGCTCTAGTAGGGTTTTTTTTTTATAGTGGAACCTATTTCCATTATATAAAAAAAAATAAAAAACCCCACTAGAGCTATACCTTGATTGCCCTACCATCCATTCTTAATTAGCACATTCGTTTAGATAATATCACCAACTTTAACTTTAACACCTATGTGTTCTATTGTACTATTGTCGTTGACATCTTTTGATGATCTGCTTCTATCACTGCTTGTTTGTCCCTACAACCACACCCCCCCCCCACCTCTCTGTCTCTCTATCTCTCCGCCCCCCACACACACACCTTAAACCAACTTATATTTCAACTCTTTCTTGGACTCGAACTCAAGTTCTGTCGAAGGGTCATGAGGACTCGAAACGTCAACTCTTCTCCGCCGATGCTGCCAGACCTGCTGAGTTTTTCCAGGTAATTCTGTTTTAATTTTGTATCCATGTTGTTAATGTCCCTTTTATTCCAATGTGTTACACCTTTGCCTACAAGCCTGTTGTGTGGCACTTTATCAAATGTCTTTTGGAAGTCCATGTACACAACGTAAACAGTGTTGCCCTCATCCAACCCTCTGTTACCTCATTAAATAGAAACCCAACACGATTTGCCATGCTGACTTTTCTTAATTAATCTGCAATTTCCCAAGTGACTATTAGTTTTGTCCCAAATGATCATTTCCAGAAGCTTCCCACCACCAAAGTTAAATTGACTGGCCTGTAGTTTCTAGGCTTATCTTTACAACCTTTTTTGAATGTTTGAACCCTTTTTAACACTTGCAATTCTCCAGTCCTCTGGCATCACCCCTGAAGTTAAGGATGATTGGAAAATTATGGCTAGTGCCTCTGCAAATTCCACTCACTTCGCTCAGTATCCTTGGATGAATCTCACCCAGTCCTAGTGCCTTATCCACTTTAAGTAGAGAGAGCCCATCCAATACCACCGCCTTATCAATTTTAAACCCTTCCAGTGTCTGAATTACCTGCTCTTTCACCATGAACTGCTTGGCATCATTTTTTATAAAAGCAGATGCAAAGTATTCATTTAATACCTCAGGCATGCCCCCTGGCTCCATGTGTAAATCTCCCTTTTGGTCCCTACGCAACCCACTCCTCCTCTTACTACCTTTTACTATGTATATACTTGGAGAAATAATTGCAGGAAGACAGGGAAAGAGTGGGGGATTGGGACTAACTGAATTGCATTTCAGAACAGGCAGCACAGACTCAATGGGTCAAAAGTCCTTCTATGGTGTACATTTCAGGAGGATATTCTATAGCTAAAACATATCAGTGCTGCTGTTTTCTGTGCCTTTAGATGCAAAATCAAAGATTCTGCTTCTTATTAACGTGATACTTATTATAGCAGCCACCATTGCTGACCTCTATCTGTTGTCCCTCTGTTCTTCAATTTAAATCTCTCTGTCGCGCCCTGTCTTTTGCCACCACTATCCCTTACTAATCTCTACATTTCTTTTCTTGTAGATATTCTGATCCTAACCTCTGGACTGCATACCTTGGGCTTCATGTTCAGTTGGAGTTGAATGATCGAGTGGTGAAGAGGGACATCAAACAGATCATTGTTCATGAGTCTTACAATTTACAGACATTCGATAATGACATTGCCCTGTTGGAGTTGTCTAGTCCTGTAGCCTTCAGCAATGTCATTCAGCCCATCTGCCTCCCAGATGCAACACACAGCTTCCCTGTGGGCAAAAGCGTCTGGGTCACAGGCTGGGGGAAACTGAAGGAAGATGGTGAGTGAAGCATGTAGCCTTTAACACTTTATTCTGATGCCATTTTCCTTCATTTGTGCTGTTTGATCCAAGCTGGTACAAACTGTCCAATTAAACGTGGTGATCTGCACTATGTAGCAGAAACATTGATAGCACCAGTCCCTCCTGCACATCATGCACACACTAAGCTGGAGCTCTGAACTCTCGTGGGCTTGGAATGTTGATAAGAATTGAAACAATCAGGGTTGGAAGGGCAGAGAAGGCCAATTGAGGAGTTATGTTGCCGATAGTTTGGACAGTGGGAGGTTTTCCCCTTCCCAGAGGATTACAGAACTTCACAATAAATTATCAGCTCATGCAGTGGATGTAAGCATTTAAAAAGGGAGCTGGGCGAGTTCCTGGAACAGGCTGATATCACTGGATTCAGCTGACGGCTTTGCTGATATGGAACCCTGTCTTAAGAGGTTTATTATAATTGGTAAGTTATGTGGAGTAAATGATGTGTAACTTCCTCCCTTTCCTCTTCCTCCTGTAGGTTATGAGGCCAAAGTGTTGCAGAAAGCTGAGTTACGAATCATAAAGAGACCGATATGTAATACGCTGCTGAGCAGCACTGTAACCTCCCGCATGTTGTGCGCTGGATTCTTGAGTGGAGGCATTGATGCTTGTCAGGTAAGGTGACCCCATAACATTCTGACAATCTCTTTCATACACATGAGCTGGTGTTAGGTTAGGTGTAGCAGTTATTTCCTCTTCCGGACAGCACCTGTACCTGCACTAACTCTTTGTGTCTCTCTAGAGACATTGATTCACCCGCAAAAGTTCCCTCATTGAGGTCGACACCATAAGGTAGCAATATTTCATTTCCTCTTGCAGCAGTTTAGTGAGAGTGGGACGTTGCAACCCTCCAGTGTGAATAGAATGTGGAATGAACTGAGTAATCAGCCCTCTGAGCCCATCCACACCTTTTACCTGATTGTTCGAATATATGAGAAATTAATTTCCACGACATTAATTTTGTTCTGTCCATCCTTTCAGCCAATTGTATACAGTTACTCGCTTCTCCTTTTTTCATTCAATCATTTTCAAAACTTTATTAAAACCCATCAAATGGAATCTCAAAGCAAAATATTGCAGTTCCTGGAAATCTGAAATAAAAACAAAATGTTTGAAATACTCAGGAGGTCAGGCAGCATCTGTGGAGAGAGAAACAGAATTAATATTTCAGGTCAGTGACCATCAGGAATCTCATTTTTAGGATCCTGTAGTTGGAGATTCTCATCCTGATTTGTTTCCATCATGTGTACCTAATCCACACATCACAGCTGAGGGTGCCAGTGATTCATTACAGTCACTGATGCATGTTTTTGCAGCTGTCAGGAGATGTTTAGCTCAGGTTCACTCTCCCTGTGGATATTCCCAATCTGGTGGTTCTTGATGATGTTGATGATAATCTATTTAGCACAGAGGGTGCACAGGTTGATGTCGTCAAAGAGCCTCACTGGCCTCCTACAGGCGGTGATGACCAAACTGTGGAAGCACAGGTCAGTCTTGGAGTCCCTGCTGAATCTGTGGACCAAATGCTGGAAGGGCAATCGGTGCATCCAGTAGTAATAGGTCTGCCACAGTGCCACAGACCAGTTTAATGAAACTGGTAGCAATTGGGCTTCTTCAACCTGTTGGCTTTCTTCACATGCGCCTTTGGAGCCTTGAAGGCCCAGATGCTTGTAGGGAGTTGTTCATTCTTTTGTTCGTTCTTGGCACGTGAGGTCACCAATATTTGTTGCCCATCCCTAAGGGGCTGTAAAGAGCAAGACCTCACTGAGCAGAGCAGAGCTTAAATTTAAGAAAATATTCTTTTAATTAAAAACAAATAAAAGCTATGGCAAGGGAGTTCAGTCCCGTGTGTTGTACATGTGGGAATTCTTAAACACTCCTTGCCGTCTGGGTGACCACATATGCAGGAAGTGCCCACTGGCTTGACCAGCTTGAGCAATGGGTTTCGGAGCTTGAGTGTCAGCTGGAGACGCAGCGGTGCATCCGCGAGGCTGAGGGTTATGTTGATAGCACGTCTTTAGATTTGGTCACTCAGCAGCTTAAAGTGCAGTCAGAGAGGAAATGGGTGACCACCAGTCAGAAGAAGAGAGGCAGGCAGGTAGTCAGGAAAGTCCCAGAGTGCATTGCACTCGAACCATTTTTGTGCGTTGGGAAATGTTGAGGGTGAAGGTTCCTCTGGAGATTGCAGCCAGAGCCAATTTCACAGTCATGTGGGTGGCTCAGCTGCACAAGGGGGGAGGAGTAAGAGTGCAAGAGCAATAGCGGTAGGAGACTCAATAGTGAGGGGTGCAGACAGGTGCTTCTGTGACTGTACGCATGACTCCAGGATGATATGTTGCCTTCCTGATGCCAGGGTCAAGGATGTCACAGAACAGCTGCAGGGCATTCTGAAGGGGGAGGACGAACAATCAGATGTTGTGGTTCAAATTGGTATCAACGACATAGGTGGAAAGAGGGATGAGGTCCTGCAACAAGAATTTAGGGTGCTAGGCAGCAGATTAAAAAGCAGGACCTCAAAGGTTATAATCTCTGGATTATTCCCTGTGCCACATGTTAGTGAGTATAGGAATAGGAGGATAGAGAGGATGGATGAGTGGCTGAAGAGATGGTGCAGGAAGGGAGGGCTTTAGTTTCCTGGATCACTGGGTCTGTTTCTGGCAAAGGTGGGGCTTGTACAAGTTGGACGGGCCTGCACCGGAACAGGACCAACATCCTTGAGGGGAGGTTTGCTAGTGCTGTTGGGGGAAGGGTTTAAACTAATTTGGCAAGGGGATGGGATACAGGTGGAGGTACAGTAGCACAACCAAATATAGAAGAGAAACTAAGTCAGTCTGGAAGGCAGAGACCTGTTAAGGTACAAGGGAATAATGCAAGGCTGGGTTGCATCTATTTTAATCCAAGGAGTTTTACAAGTAAGACAAACGAATTGAGTGCATTGATTAGCACATAGAAATATGATATTGTTGCCATCACAGAAACATGGTTGAGGGAAGGGCAGGAATGGCAGCTCAGTATTCCAGGGTACAGAATTTTCAGGCATGATGGGGTGTAAAAGAGGAGGTGCATTGCACTATTGATCAAGGAGTCAATTACTGCAGAAAGGAGGGATGGTATCTTAGAAGGTTCCTCAAATGAGGTCATATGGGTAGAACTTAAAAACAAAAAGGGGGCAATCACTTTGCTGGGAGTGCACTATTGGCCTCTAAACAGTCAGGGGGAAATAGAGGAGCAGATATGTAGGCAAATCTCAGAAGTGTAAAAATGAAAGGATAATGATAGTAGAGGATTTCAATTTGCCCAATAACAACTGAGATAGTCTTACTGTGGAAGGCTTAGAGGAGTGCATCCAGGAGAGCTTTTTGAGCTAGCCAGCACGGAGAAAGTCCTACAAGAGAAGGGGCTGCACTGGACCTAATCTTAGGGAATGAAGCCAGGTGAGTGGTAGAAGCATTGGTGGGGGGGAGCATCTGGGGATAGTGACCATAACTCTGTAAGATTTAAGGTAGTTATGGAAAAGGACAAAGATGGACAGGAAATAAAGGTACTGAATTGGGGGAAGGCCGATTTCAATAAGACAAAATCTGGCCAAAGTGGACTGGGAGCAGCTACTTGTAGGAAAGTCTACATCAGGCCAGTGGGAGTCATTCAAAAAGGAAATAGTGAGAGTTCAGGGCCAACATGTTCCCGTAAAGGTGAAGGGTGGGACCAACAAGTCCATGGAACCCTGGGTGGCAAGGGATATAAAGGACTGGATAAGGTTTAAAAAAAAGAGGCTTATGGCAGATACAGAGGGGTTAAAACAGCAGAAGCCCTAGAGGAGTATAGAAAGTTTAGGGGGTACTTAAAAAAGTAATTAGGAGAGTGAAGAGGGGGCATGAAAAAACACTGGTGGGCAAGATAAAGGAAAATACCAAGGCATTTTATAAAGATATTAAGGCCAAGAGGATAACCAGGGAAAGAGTGGGGCCCATTAGGGACCAAAGTGGCAATCTGCATGGAGCTGGATGACATAGGTGAGGTTTTAAATGATTACTTCTCATCTGTCTTCACTATGGGGAAGCACGATGTAGGTGTAGAAATCAGGGAGGAGGACTGTGATATACTTGGACAAATTAGCATTGAAAAGGAGGTGGAACTAGCGGTTTTATCGGGCTTAAAAGTGGATAAATCGCCAGGTCCAGTTGAGATGTATCCCAGGCTGCTATGTGAGGCAAGGGAGGAGATTGTAGGAACTCTGACACTAATTTTCAAATCCTCTTTGGCCGCAGGAGAGGTGCCAGAGGACTGGAGGACAGCGAGTGTGATACCAGTTTTCAAGAAGTGTAGTTGGGATAAACCAGGTACAAATAAGGCCAGTGAGTCTTAACATCAATGGTAGGGAAACTATTGGAAAAAATTCTGAGGGACAGGATTAATCTCCACTTGGCGAGGCAGGGATTAATCAGGGATAGTCAGCATGGCTTTGTCGGACGAGATCATGTCTAACAAATTCGACTGAATGTTTTGAGGAGGTGACTGGTTGTGTAGATGTGGGTAGTGCAGTTGACATGGTCTATATGGACTTCAGTAATGCTTTTGACAAGGTGCTGCATGGGAGGATAGTCAAGAAGGTAAGAGCCCATAGGGTCCAGGACAATTTGGCAAATTGGATCCAAAATTGGTTCAGTGGCAGGAGGCAG
This sequence comes from Carcharodon carcharias, assembly GCF_017639515.1. Classification (NCBI taxonomy): domain Eukaryota; kingdom Metazoa; phylum Chordata; class Chondrichthyes; order Lamniformes; family Lamnidae; genus Carcharodon; species Carcharodon carcharias. Next base: position 47,142,974 of record NC_054491.1, on the reverse strand, counting down.
AGGGTGATGGTCGAAGGTTGTTTTTGCAATTGGAAGCCTGTGACGAGTGGTGTACCACAGGGAGTGGTGCTGGGACCCTTGTTGTTTGTTAATGATTTGGACATGAATACAGGAGGTATGATCAGTAAGTTCGCAGATGACACAAAAATTGGTGGTGTTGTAAATAATGAGGAGGAAAGCCTTATATCACAGTATAGATGGGCTGGTAAGATGGGCAGAGCAGTGGCAAATGGAATTTAATCCTGAGAAGTGTGAGGTGATGCATTTTGGGAGGACTAACACAGTAAGGGAATACACAATGAATGGTAGGACTTGTGGAAGTACAGTGAATCAGAAGGACCTTGGTATACATGTCCACAGATCCCTGAAGGTAGCAGCACAGGTAGATAAGGTGGTTAAGAAGGCACCAAGATAAAAGCAAAATACTGCAAATGCTGGAAATCTGAAACAAAAATAAAAACTGCTGGAAAAACTCAGCAGGTCTGACAGCTTCTGTAGAAAGACAGAGGTAACGTTTTGAGTCCGTATGACTCTTCAGAGCTAAAGAGAAGTACAAATCTGATGAAATATATAATGTTTAAGGGGGGTGGAACAGGTGAAGCTGGATAGAAGACCAGCGATAGGTGGAGGCAAAGGAGAGATTGCAAAAGATGTCATAAACAAAAGGTCAAAGGGGTGTTGATGGTGGTGATACTGGCTAAAGGAGATGTTAATGGTGAAATTAAGAGTAGAAAGCAGAATGAGCAAGTGACAATGGCCCTAGTGGGAGTGGGGTGGGGGGAGGGGACGGTGATGGGGGGAAAAGATCGAAAACAGGCTAAAAGTTGGGGATAAAACAATTAATAAAAATGGAAATAAATTTAAGAAATAATAGTAATAAAAATAAGTGGAAAAATAAATAAATAAAAATTTAAAAATAAAAAAGGAATATTGAAAAAGGTGTGAGGACGGAGGGGAGAGTTCATGATCTGAAATTGTTGAACTCAATATTCAGTCCTGAAGGCTGTAAAGTGCCGAGTCGGGAGATGAGGTGCTGTTCCTCCAGTTTGCGTTGAGCTTCACTGGAACAATGCAGCAAGCCAAGGACAGACATGTGGGCCTGAGAGCAGGGTGGAGTGTTGAAATGGCAGGAATAATGCCTCATCTTCCGATTAGGCACTTTACAGCCTTCCGGACTGGGTATTGAGTTCAACAAATTCAGTTCGTGAACTCTCTCCTCCATCCCCACCCCCTTTCTTTCAATTATCATTTTTATTTTTAAATTTTTATTTTTTTTCCCAATTGTTTTTATTATTTTTTTAAATTTATTTCCATTTTTATTCATTGTTTTATCCCCAGCTGTTAGCTTGTTTTTGATCTTTTTCCCCCTCACCGTCCCCTCCCCCCACCCCACTCCCACTAGGGCCTCTGTCACTTGCTCATCCTGCTTTCTACTCTTAATGTCACCATCAGCACCTCCTTTAGCCTGTATCACCACCATCAACACCCCTTTGACCTTTTGTTTATGACAAAATCTCTCCTTTGCCTCCACCTATCGCTGGCCTTCTCTCCAGCTTCACCTGTTCCACCCCTCTTAAACAGTATATATTTCACCACATTTGTACTTCTCTTTAGCTCTGAAGAAGAGTCTTATGGACTCAAAAAGTTAACTGTCTTTCTCTCTACAGATGCTGTAAGACCTGCTGAGTTTTTCCAGCAGTTTTTGTTTTGGTTAAGAAGGCATATGGATACTTGCCTTTATTAGCCGAGGCATAGAATATAAGAGCAGGGAGGTTATGCTAGAGCTGTATAATACGCTAATTGGGCCTCAGCTGGAGTACTGTGTACAGTTCTGGTCATCACATTATAGGAAGGATGTGATTGCACTGGAGGGGGTGCAGAGGAGATTCACAAGGATGTTGCCTGAGCTGGAACTTTTCAGCTATGAAGAGAAACTGGATAGATTAGAGTTATTTTCCTTAGAGATATAGGTATACAAAATTATGAAGGGCATAGATAGGGTAATTGGAAAAAACTTTCTCCCTTAGAGGAGGTGTCAATAACCAGGGAGCATAGATTTGAGGAAAGGGGCAGAAAGTTTAGAGGGGATTTGAGGAAAAATGTCTTCACACAGAGGGTGGTTGGAATCTGGAACACACTGCCTGGAGATGGTGGTAGAAGCAAGAACCCTCACAATATTTAAGAAGTATTTAGATGAGCACTTGAAACACCTCAACATACAGGGCTACAGGCCAAGTGCTGGAAAATGGGATTAGAAAAGAATAGGTGCTTGGTGGCTGGCTCGGACATAATGGGCCGAAGGGCGTGTATCTATGCTGTATAACTTTGACTATGACCCATCTATCTCACCAACTTCTCTCTCTCTCGCATGCATGCTCTCTCTCTCTCTCACACACACACACACACACACACACACACACACACACACACACACACCCACCCCCCCCCCCCAATCTATCTGACCAACTGTCACTCACACTCTCTCTCTCACTCACTCACTCACACACACACACGCACACCCCCACCCCCATCTATCTCACCAACTTTCACTCACTCACTCACTCTCTCTCTCACTCACTCTCTCACTCTCTCACACACATGCACACTGTACCAACAGCTCGGACACGATGGCCGAAGGGCCTGTTTCTGTGCTGTATAGCTCCATGATTAAGATATGATTGTGGGGAGCCACTGCCTTGAAGCACAGCAGAGATGTTAGAGAGGGAGCACCCAGATTTTGACCCAGTGCCAATGAAGGAACGGTGCTTGTAGTTCCAAATTGGGATGATGGTGGAGGTGTTCCCGTGGGTCTGCTGCGCTTTGTGTTTCCTTAGTCATTGCCATTTTTTGCTGCTGCTTTGTGATTGCTGAACCGAGAGTGATGGGGTAGGGGGTTGGGGGGTTCTGAGAGTGAGTTTTGGGGGAGTGGTCTGCGAGTGGGGTTGGGGAGTTCTGAGAGTTAGATTTAGTAGTGTGAGTGGGGGAAGGGATCTACGTGTAGGAGAAGGGGTCTGTGAGTGTGGTTCACTTGCTGTGCCATATGTTTCCCCTGGCATATGCAATCAATTACTGCTGGTGCTCACCCAGAAAGCAGCTGAGTGTAATCTGGAGCCAGAATGACGAGGGGCTCTTCAAATGCTGGGACCATTTGACCTTTTTTTAAATTGAGCATCATGAGTCTCTGGAAATAAAGAGTTTAACAGCAATATAACCTACAACAGTGGATTTGTTTTATCTGAACTCTAGTAACCAAGCCTATACTTGGCTGTTTATTGGTCCATGATGCTAAAGGTTTCACTTTGTGTTTTCAGGGTGACTCTGGGGGTCCTATGTCCAGTGTGGAGGGAAATGGACGAGTGTTCTTAGCTGGAATTGTTAGCTGGGGAGATGGATGTGCGAGAAGGAATAAACCAGGGGTCTACACCAAGGCTGCAAAGTTCCGGCAGTGGATCAAGATGCGCTCTGGAGTTTAGTGTGTGCTGAGGGCCACATGGCTGATTTTTTTTTTCCGATTCTTACTCTGCCCTGGGTCTATCCGCTGAATTGATCCATCAGAGAACTGAAGTTAGGAGCACACTTTCACTTTTACCTGTACCATATGATGCCTGACACTGAAGCGGTTTCTGAACTTGTAGATAATGTATAAAATTTCGTAAAGACATTCCCTGAGTGAAGATGTTCTGTGGGACGTTTGGCTACTTATCATGTTACTGAACCAATCAATATTCACAGTGTAATGGCATTGATCTGAAACATTCCAGAGCATTCTCCCTTCCCCCTTCTGCACAGCTCCCTTTTTGAGTTAGTGGGATGGATGACTGGGCTGGGGGGTTGGGGTTGACCAGTCAGTAATGTGGTGGGGGTATGGACGGACTGTGCTGGGGGGCAGGGGGTATGGACGGACTGTGCTGGGGGGCAGGGGGTATGGACGGACTGTGCTGGGGGGCAGGGGGTATGGACGGACTGTGTTGGGGGGCAGGGTGTATGGACGGACTGCGCTGGGGGGCAGGGGGTATGGACAGACTGCGCTGGGGAGAGGGGGTATGGACGGACTGCGCTGGGGGGAGGGGTGGTATGGACGGACTATGTTGTGGGGGAGGGGGAAACAGCCTGTACCATATGTGCCTGTTAATGTCATCAGTTCACTTTGCAAAATAATAACAGATCCTTTGATGTAATGTTTTTCCACTTGTTTGTAATGTGTATTTAGTTTAGATTGTCTGTGTTACACTTATTCAGAAACCTTTTGGGAGCCAGAATTATTTTCTCAGGATTAAATGTGAAGCCCAATATGGGACACTAGAACCTCCTGGTGAATCTTGAAGAATTTTATCGAATAACAATAGACTGTGCGTGCTCTCATTCTATGTCTAGTGTACAATATGATGGGTTTTCTAAACCTGTTTTACTAGGTTGGCTGAAATGACAACTGTAAGAGTGAGTAGTTGAGATTGGCCTCACTGTTACTGTTGTCACTCACTAATCAAAGAATCACTCATTCTGTTCAAACCTTCAGCTCCTTTACATTGAGGTTTGTCCACTTCCCAAGACTGAAATGTGCAAAGCCGGGGCTGGCCACATGAGAGTAAATCAGACTCTGCCATGAAGGTGAATTGTAAAGGAGATATTTGGATCAGCAGACCTGACTCAGTCAACTCCTTGACTGGCACAGGGCTGTGTTTGTGGGGCTGTGAGAAAGATGTGGATCAGAGAAATGAAAGTGCCTCCATGATACAGTGTGCAGGCTGTTTTAAATCCTGCTCTCTGATTTTACACTAGAGCAAATATTTTTTACTGCTACAGGCTCTTGCTCAGCAATATTTTTATATTCAAAGTTTTCTATATAAAATAAACAGAATAATTGAGTGTCTTATTTGGTGTTTGTGATTTGTCCTATTGTCATGTCTGATTATTTCTATTCATACAGCATTATTTACCTGGGTGCTTTTGGGTTAACATCACAAACTGTAATCAAAGCTTTTGATCCTTTGGACATGGTTTGTAGTTTCACCCACCCACTGACTACATCACTGTGACTGAAAGCAGTGGTTGAACTGAGACCCCTGGCCTAGTAATGGCATTCTGCTGTATGGTTCAAGTTATACCGCCAACATGAGCTGGGTAATGATATTAATGATTAATGTATTGATCAATTATTGAATGTGTGTACAGTAGCTCATAAGGACATGAGAATTAGCAGGAGTAGGCCATTCAGCCCCTCGAGCCTGCTCATTGCTTTTAAACTCATGGTCCTGAGTTGTTCAGCCAATATTATCAACACTAAATTTGGTAATTTGTGGACTGGCAACAGACTGAAACACAGTGGATTGCTGTAAAAGTGCAACAGGTCATTAAGGTCCTTAAGGGACCAAACCCTGACTGGCCTGCATGTAACTCCAGCCTCATACTTTGAAGTGGCTTCTATGATAGCACCTTTGAAACACAGGACCTCCATCACCTAGATGGACAAGGGCAGCCAACACATTGGAACATCACCCCTACAAATTCCCCTCCAAATCACAGCATCCTGACTTGGAAATATATCAACCGTTCCTTCACTGTCGCTGGGTCAAAATCTTGGAACTCCCTTTCTAACAGCACTGTGGGTGTACCTACACCAGATTGGTTACAGCAGCTGAAGGCAGCTCACCACCCCCTTCTCAAGGGCAATTAGAGATGGGCAATAAATGTTGGCCTAGCCAGCAACATCCACATCCCATGAAATAATGGAAAAGTGCTCTAGTAAGCCATCCAGCTGTTTTAAAAAAAAATCAAGGCTGGAACTATCAGCAATGAGTCAGGCATATAAAGATGGGCATTGTACAATGTCAGCCCAGTCAAGCCTACAAAGCCCTCACAATTTCAAATTGTATCTACCAACTAATATCCCAGCCTCCTCCATTACTTTCACAGGGTGTGTTCTGTAGTAAATGACCTGAGAATCATAGAATTGTTGCAGCACAGAAGGTGGCCATTTGGCCCATTGTGTCTGTGCTGGTTCTCCTAAGGAGCAATTCATGTACTGCCACCTCCCTGTCCTCTCCCCACATTCCTGCATATTCCTCCTTTCCAGATATTTAGGAAATGTAGAAAACTTTAATACAGAAGGAGGCCACTCTGCCCATCATATGGCGTCGGCTGAAAAACGAGCTACCCAATTTAATCCCACTTTCCAGAATTTGGCCTGTAACCCTGCAGGTTGCAGCACTTGAGGTGCATACCTAGACACCTTTTAAATGAGTCGAGGGCTTCTGCCTCTATTACTTTTTCAGGCACAGAGTTCCAGACTCCTTGATGAAAAAAGTTTTTCTCACCTCCCCTCTAATCTTTCTACCAATCACTTTAAATCGATGTCCCCTAGTCACTGACCTCTCTGCTAAGGGAAACAGCTCTTTCCCATCCACTCTATCCAGATCACTCAAATCAAATCAAAAATACGCCTCCATCAAATCTCCCCTCAGCCTCCTCTATTCCGAGGAGAACAGCCCCAGCCTATCCAATCTTTCCTCATAGCTACAATTTTCCAGTCCTGGTAACTTCCTTGTAAATCTCCTCTGTACCCTCTCTAATGTAATTACATCCTTTCTGTTATGAGGCACACAGTACTCAAGTTGTAGCCTAACTAATGTTTTATACAGTTCCAGCATAACCTCCCTGCTCTTGTATTCTATGCCTCGGCTAATAAAGGAAAGCATTCCATACATGCACTCCAATGTCCCTCACTTCCTCTACATCTTTCAGTATCCTCCCAATTATTGTGTATTCGTTTGCCTTGTTTGCCCTCCCCAGATGCATTGCCTCACACTTCTCTTTCTGCTCACCTGATCAGTCCATTGATATCTTCCTGTAGCCTACAGCTATCTTCCTCACTATCAACCATCTCAACATTGTGTATCCTTTTGTGGTTTTATATCAATCAAAAACATGATGTTGAACACATGATGGAAGTAAGGACACAGACTGTATTCTGAAGGGTTGGGGCTTTGACGCTGGCTGCAGCCTGCATCAGATAGTGAGGGAGTCACCAGCAGGAAATCCACGGAGTACTGGAAGGAGTGATCACTATACAGCCTTGTCTCTCCCTCATATGGTGTGGTACACTAAGAACAAATTACTTGTTTGTATTTAACTGTAAATAAATAGTATAGGCACCACAGGAAGTGTATCAGAGCTGCAGTATCTGAAAGTTGTGGATTGCAAATCTGACCTAGATTGCCACATCTGGAAAAATGACTGCCTTTGAACACCTTCAGCGAAGTTGAGCTGCAGCCTCAGTTAGAGACACTCCAAAACATCATCTCGGTAGTTATTTCAGAGCACGATCATACTGCAGAAGAAAGCATTCGTGCAAGAAGGGGAGATTGTCAGTCAGCAGGGTGGGAGGGACCTAAGGGAAGTAGAGAAGGAGGGACCACAAACGCGCGCACACGATCAGTTCAGCAGGTATGAAGCTCGAGGTCCAGACTGAGCTAGTTAGGAGTGAGAGCAGAGTATTAGAGCGGAGTGGTCAGAGACAGTGTTGGCAGAAGTATTGAGAAACAAAGGACATCGATTTAAGGTGATTGGCAAAAGATGCAACAGACACTTGAGGAAAAGCTTTTTATGCAGCAAGTGGCTAACTGCCTGACAGTGCGATGAAGGCACAGAATCCCAGTGTAGAAGAGGCCCTTCGGCCCATCGAGACTGCATCGACACGTGAGAAACACCTGACCTACCTACCTACCTACCTAATCCCATTTACCAGCACTTGGCCCATAGCCTTGAATGTTATGACGTGCCAATTGCTCATCCAGGTACTTTTTAAAGGATGTGAGGCAACCCGCCTCCACCACCCTCCCAGGCAGCGCATTCCAGACCATCACCACCCTCTGGGTAAAAAGGTTTTTCCTCACATCCCCCTAAACCTCCTGCCCCTCACCTTGAACTGATGCCCCCTTGTGACTGACCCTTCAACTAAGGGGAACAGCTGCTCCCTATCCACCCTGTCCATGTCCCTCATAACCTTGTACACCTCGATCAGGTTGCCCCTCAGTCTTCTCTGTTCCAATGAAAACAACCCAAGTCTATCCAACCTCTCCATAACTTAAATCCCAGGCAACATCTCAGGCACATCAATTGTGGATTTTAAAAGGGGATTGGATAAATATTTGAAGAGAAAAGAAGTTGCAAGCCCACAGGGAAAAGGCAGAGGAATGGGATGTTAAATTGCTCTTGCTCAGAGCTGGCGTAGGCATGACAGGCTGAATAGACATCTTCTGTGCTGAGATTGATTCCATGATATAAAGTAGTTTATTGCTCATCTTTAATTCTGCAGGATTCCAACAGCAGTCAGCATAGATTTGTTGAAAGAAAATATAATATAATCAAGTTCTTTTAAGTATGGAGAAGGTTGGCGAGGGTGGTGTGGTTGATGTTGTGGATGGACTTTCCAAAGGCATTTGACAATATAATTAAGTAAAAGGCTTGTTAGCAGAATTGAAGCCCTTGGAAATAAAATTGGTTTAGGTACAGAAAACAGAGGGTAGTATTGAATGGTTGTTTTTCAGAGTGCGGGAGGTATAAAATGGTGTATACTTTGTTTCAAGTGCTGCCACTTGGAACTAAACCTTCACTGAACCGTGTTTCTTCCTGTGAAATGCCTGGGTCCTTTCCAATTTGAATATCCTGCATAGTTTGGTTAATTCTGCAAAGTCTCATATTAGTGCAAAAGCAGAACATTCTACTAAGATATTGATAGAAATCACTTTGCAGGGTTGAAAGGAATTGAAGTTGTGGGGCATTGTGATGTAGACATGTTGGTTAAAGTCCAAATGCTGATAAATCATTGGACCTTTAGAACCATCACAATTTAATCATCGCTCCCTGAGTGACCCCCAACTTCAACCCCAATCCCAGCCCTTCACCTAGCGCCCCAAATCTCAATCCTATCCCAATGCCCCTTGACCCTAGCCCACCCCAAGTCCTTGACCCTCACCCCTACAACCTAATCTGACCCTAGTCCATCACACAATGCCCCTCAGCTCTAAACCTTGCCACAATTATGTCAAATTTCATGTTCACAATTCTAGTTAATAATAAACCAGCTACCAGTCCGGTCATATCATCAAAGCCTATCAAACCCCATAAAACATCTTTAAACCCCATCAAACCCTGTCAAACCCCATAAAACATCATTAAACCCCATCAAGTCCTATAAAACACTAACAAACCCCATAAAACACTATCAAACACAATCAAACTCCATTACACCATCAAACATTATCAAACCCCATAATACACCATCAAACTCCATTACACCATCAAACACTATCAACCCCATAATACACCATCAAACTCCATTACACCATCAAACACTATCAACCCCATAATACACCATCAAACTCCATTACACCATCAAACACTATCAACCCCATAATACACCATCAAACTCCATTACACCACCAACACTATCAACCCCCATAATACACCATCAAACTCCATTACACCATCAAACACTATCAACCCCATAATACACCATCAAACTCCATTACGCCATCAAACACTATCAACCCCATAATACACCATCAAACCCATTGCATTATCAAACCCCATCACACCAACAAACTCCATCAAATGCTACCAACCCCCATTAAGACCTATCAAACTTCAAACTCCTTGTATCCCATCACATGATCAAACTCCATCAAACTCCTCTGCTTTTCAATTCTAACTACTGGAAATGAACCCCATTTTATGGCCTTATTAACTGACTGGGAGGAGCTTGCTACCAATAGTTCAAAATGGCGACAACTTATTCATCAAGCAGCATCAAGCTATGAGTCCTTAATGATGAGGCAGAGTGGTGGCAGAGAAGGAAAGAAAATTCCACAATTTGTGAAACCATCAGAATGGTTATCTCTGTTAACCAGGGGTGGAGGCTGAGACTTAATGGAGAGATGTAATGAGGATAATGTAATTTTTTAAAAATTCATTTATGGGATATGGGCATTGCTGACTAGGCCAGCATTTATTCCCCATCCCTAACTGCCCTTGAGAAGGTGGTGGTGAGCTGCTTTCTTGAACTGCTGCAGTCCATTGGGTGTCCGTACATCCACAGTGCTGTTAGAGAGGGAGTTCCAGGATTTTGACCCAGCGACAGTGAAGAAATGGAGATATATTTCCAAGTCAGGATGGTGAGTGGCTTGGAGGAGAACCTCCAGGTGGTGGTGTTCCCATGTGTCTGTTGCCTTTGTCCTTCTAGATGGTAGTGGTCGTGGGTTTGGAAGGTGCTGTCTAAGGAGCCTTGGTGAGTTCCTGCAGTGCATCTTGTAGATGGCACACACTGCTGCCACTGCGTGTTGATGGTGGAGGGAGTGAATTTTTGTGGATGGGGTGCCAATCAAGTAGGCTGCTTTGTTTTGGATGGTGTCAAGCTTCTTGAGTGTTGTGGGAGCTGCACTCATCCAGTCAAGTGGGGAGTATTCCATCACACTCCTGACTTGTGCCTTGTCGATGGTGGACAGGCTTTGGGGAGTCAGGAGGTGAGTTACTCATCGCAGGATTCCTCGCTTCTGACCTGCTCTTGCAGCCACAGTATTTATATAGCTGGTCCAGTTCAGATCTGGTCAATAGTAACCCCCAGGATGTTGATGATGAGAAATTCAGCAAAGCTAATGCCATTGAATGTCTAGGCGGGTGGTTAGATTCTCTCCTGTTGTAGATCGTCCACACAGAATAGATGTATAATGAAGAAATTTGCCATCCTCTACCCAGTTTCCATGATGACATATATTTGTATTATTGGTTGGTTTGACTGGTAGTGTTGCTCCTTTGTGCTGGTAAATTGCAGTCCAACCCTGACACTCCAGATCTGAAGACTGTGGCAGTCCAGATCAACGCATGAAGTCGTATTGTGTGGGTGTATGCACCAGAGTAGTACCACATCCAGATATTGTAATGAATCTTCTGAGTCAGAGCGCCAACTCTCAAGTGGACTCAAGGCAGAAGTGCCCAAGTGAAGCTCTGTTGTGTTAAATGACATCGATCGCATGAAAATTACTGCAAAAAGTAAGTGAAATTCTGGAACTATTTTGTAAATTTGCAATTGGCACACCTTTTGGGCCGGTGTAGTTAGCGTTTCCTTTGTTCTAATGTGAAAAGCCAGCTGATGAAAGATGATACTTTATTCAGTCAAGCATTTATTTAAGCATTATAAGCATATAGCTCCTCACACAACCAGTCCAGTCTCAGTAAGTATCTCTTTATATCTTTTGAAGTGAAACCCCAATTAATACCCTCCACGTTCATATGATTAACATAATTGATATACAATTAACACCCAGTAGTAGGCCCATGACAAGTTCATGTTCCCTGTGAACTCCCTGGCATTCCCTGAAGATCTATACAATGTTGGTTTCCTGAGGGGTAAGTACAGTTGTTGGTTCCTAGGATCTAGATAGCGATAGTGTTCCCTGGGGAGCAGAATAGATTTGTTCCTCCCTGGAGTTTTTATTATAGTTGGTGTTCCCTGGAGATCTGAGTAGATTTGGTATTCTTTGTAGATGTACTCAGTATTTCAGTTCCATTTGCATCTAAGTGGAGTTGGTGTTCCCTGGGGACATATACAGACTTGGTATTCCCTGGGGAACTGAGTAGTCTTGAAAGCCTGAGTAGGGTTGGCATTTCTTGTAGATCAATGTAGTATTGGTGTTCCCTGAGGATCTATACTGACATGTTCTTCCTTGTAGGTCTAAGTAGATTTGGTGTCCCCATGGATCTATACTGTGTTGGTGTCCACTGGGGATCCATACGGAGTTGGTGTTCCTATTTTAATATAACCAACATTAAGTTAGAAACAGAGTCTATATGGAGGTAAAGGATAAGAAAGAAGTGATCATGTTAATAGGGATATCACGGGAGATTTCAACTATCCCCAAGTAAATTGGCAACAGGCCAGGAAAAGGGAAAAGGTAATGGAGTTTTTGCAGTGTGTTCAGGAATCCTTTATTCCCAGTATGTAAGAAGCCCAGCAAAAGAAGAATCAGTGCTTGATTTAATAGTGGGAAATGAACCAAATCAGGTAAAAGAAGGAAGCATGGGGTAGCATCTGGACAATAGCAACTACAACATAATAAAGTTTCAAATAATGATTGAGAGACAAATAAATAAGACAAAGACAAAAGTAATAGATTGAAAAAATAATAATTTTGAGGGAGCAAGAATAAAATTATGAGAGAGAAACTAGAAAAAAAAATGACAAAAAACAAGATCAAACAGCAGGTCATTGCCAGGCACTTGTGTGCCATGAATGTTACTTTCCACTTGTCAGCTCAAGCCTGGATATTGTCCAAGTCTTGCTGCATTTGGACATAGACTGCTTCAGCATCTGAGAAGTCACGTATGGTGCTCAACATTGTGCAATCATCAGTGAACATCCCTACTTCTGCCCTTATGATGGAAGGAAGGTAATTGATGAAGCAGCTGAAGATGATTGGGCCTAGGACACTACCCTGAGGAACTCCTGCAATGATGTCCTGTGTCAGGAAGATATAATAATCCTCATAATGTTATTGGAATTTATTGTAAAATAGTGGTATCCATGTCTACATATGTCTCTGTGCGTGTGAGAAAGACTTAAGTGGATTAAAGGCAGCTGGTCTGAAGGCTTTAATGTATTAAAAGTATGAGCTAGGTTTGAAATGTTAAGAGGTAAACATGGGGAAAGTTTAGAATATAAGGTGTAAAAGGACAGTTGCACTTTTAAATAAACCAGACTAGCTTGGATTCAAAGAGAGGGAGTGAAATATTACACCTAGCCAGAGGAAGTTAAGAAACAGTGTGTTTATTTTTTCCAAAAGATTACTGATAAACTGGGTACAATGAGAAATTGTTATGATCAGGAAAGTAAAGTCCAAAGACATAGTGAAACAATGGGAATTTGCATTCAAAGGGGAAAATATGTATAAAGGAGAAAAGGCTATGTGTAAAGGCAGGCATTCTAAGGTCTAAACAAGTGTGAAAAGCCTTCAGCATCTATGCCTCAAGCTGCTGTATACAAAGAACTGAAGTTAAGAAAAGACTCACTTTGAGTTCGACTGTCCAGGATACTGTGTTACTTTGCTGGGTCTTTTAAAATCTATGTGTCTTACTGTTACCTTAACGAAAGTGTAACTGGGAGTTAGATTAATTAGGGGATTTAGAAGTTATTATAGTAGTAATTTGTGCTTAAAAACCATTTTTCTTGTTAATAAATGTTTAACCTAGTTTTGTAAAAACCAATAAGATGCAGTAGTCTTATTACTACTGAATTTAAAGCCCACATCTCGAAATATACAAATTTCAAAATTAGTTGTGATAGTTGTTTCAAGTTTCCCCTGCGATTTGAACAACTCAGTATTTACCATCGGCTGTGTCATGTTACCTGGAGCTGAGGTGATTGGTCTCCAACAACCACAACCACCTTCCTTTGCGCTAGGTATGACTCCAACTAGCGGAGAGTTTTCCATATGATTCCCATTGACCCCAGTTTTGCTAGGGCTCCTTGATACCATACTTGGTCAAAGGATGCCTTGATGTCAAGGGCAGTCACTCTTATGTCACCTCTGGAGTTCAGCTCTTTTGTCCATGTTTGAAACAAGGTCTCCACCATTAATGTATTTAATAGAGTTAGAGGTTAGCGGGGAGATGAGTGTAAAGAGTTAATGTAAATGGACAGTCTACATCATCAATGATGTAAGGTAACTTGACAACAGAGTTTTTGCTTCATACATAGATTCCTTCATCAACAATTTTATCAATGAGCTGAGAATTGTGAATATGGAGCCTTGAAAGACAATTAATTTGGAATGACATTGTTGCCGGAGTATTAGAGGAGACCTTATCAGATTTTCTGCAGTTGAGGGAGGATTTAACCCAATCAAAGGCTGTGCAGCTAGCAATGCAGGCAGGAGTGAGAAAGCAAAATTGTGTATTCATTCGAGGCAACAGGGAGATGTTGTGGAGAAAAGCAACTGACACAATGCAGTTTTTAGGACACAGAAGTGGCTGTGCACCTACTCAAAAACAGGGCAAGACTGAAGAGCACGCAGTAGCCGTGTCAGGGTTCTCACTGTGGTGGGAAAGGCTGCATCTGCGCAAAGAATATCTCGCTAAAAATACAAGTGCCATTCCTGTAAGAATAGAGAACATTTTAAAGCTGTATGCCACAGCAACAAGCTCCTAACTCAGATATTTAAGGAGGAACCATTTAAAGCAAGTAGCATTCAACAAATTGAAGATGTAAAAGACAATGAAGTGCCATTCTTGGGAGAAATTACAGGATCTAATAGGAACTACTGGAGTTCAAACATTATGGTTAATGGACATAAAACAAACTTCAAATTAGACACTGGAGCAGGAGCTTCAGTTCTTTCAGACACAGAACAGTGGCTAAAGCAAGACTTCCTCCAGTCATTGACCAAACAACTCCAAGGTCCAGGCATTCAACTGAAGCTCAAGGGACAATTAGCTGCTTCAGCACAAAGGAAGAGAAATCACGGAAATTTTGTACGTGAACCAAAACCAAAGGCATGCACAGGTCCACAATACATTTATAAAGTAGACAAATTGGGAAACCAAGGAAACCAGAAGAATTCAGGGCAAAATTTCCAAACTTATTTAGAGGTCTTGGGCGGCTGAAAACATCTTATCACATCACACTGAGATCAGATGCCAAATTAGTGTGCTTGTTCACCCCAAGGAAAGTTCCACATCCACTTTTAGAGAAGATGAAGCAAGAAACTGACTCAATGCTGCATCAGGGAGTAATTTCACCTGTAATAAAACCTGCAAGTTGGTGTTCAGGTACAGTTCCAGTACCGAAACCAAATGGCTCACTGTGAATCTGTGATGACCTCACACACTTAAACAAATCAGTGGAAAGAGAGATGAAGGTCTGGAAAGGCTAGCAAAAAGTGCAATTTTTACAAAACTAGGTGCAAACAGTGCCTTTTGGTAACCACCTTCGGACAAAGAATCTAAACTATTCACAACATTCTTCACACTGTTTTGGGAGATATTGCTTTAAAGGGTACTACCCTTTGGTAGTACATCGGCACCAGAGATTTTTCAGAAGATAATGACGAGCATTTTAAAAGGATTAGGAAGTGTCATCTGCCACGTGGATGACATCCTGATCCACAAATCCACCACATCGGAGCATGATGCCAGAGTGAGAGAAGGACTAACTCTTAATAATAAATGTGAGTTTTCGCAACCAACCATTACATTTCTGGCTCACATCATTCACACATTAGGCATCAGGTCTGATCCTCAAAAAGCCAAGGCAATCAAAGATATTCCACCATCTTGCAACATCATGAAGCATCAGTGCTTCATGGGGATGGTCAATCAAGTAAGAAAGTTCTTACCTAATCTGGTACATGTAAATGAATCATGGTGACAATTGCTTAGACAAGACCAAGCATGGTGTTGGGAAGATAATCAACAAATTTTGTTTGAAAGGATGAAAGAGGTGCTCATTTCAACAGACATATTGGCTCACTAAGATCCAGAAATGCCTATGATAGTTGCTGCAGATGCATCATTAACTTGGCTAGGGGTACTCTTTCAGACTCAGAAAGATGGTAAACGCAGACCATTATGCACCTCAATCATTGAATGAAATGGAACAAAGAAGCATTAGCAGCTACATGGGCTTGTGAGAAGTTTGCTGACTATATCTTAAGCCTAAGTTTTACCATTGAGACAGACCACAAACCATTGTTTATGTTATTAAATGCTAAAGAATTAGCAAATACGCCACCAAGAGTCCAGAGATTTTGTTTGTGATTGATGAGATTTGATGCTACAATTGAGTACGTCCAAGGAAAACAACAATTTACAGCGGATGCATGGTCACACATTTCTGTTGACAAGCCTGATCAGCAGGATATAAATTTTGACGAAGATGTGGAGTTCTATACTTCGTTGATCACAAAATTTCTACCAGTGACAACACAGAGGCTAGATGAAATTTGAAAGGTACAAAAAACAGATGAAGAATGTACTAAAATTTGGGAATATTGCATAAATGGATGGCCAGGATATGTTCCAAATAATCTCATTCTGAAGCAGTACTTCGATCACTAAAGACATCCCGGGAAGTGGATGACTTGTTGACTTATGATGAGAGATTGGCCATACCTAGAGTCCTTGGATTCAGTATCATTCAGGGAATAAACCAAGGACACCTGGGGATTAAAAAGTGTCATGCTGGAGCGTGAAATTCCTTTTGGTGGCTAGGGATCTGAAAATCATTAGAAGAAATTATTTCAAGCTTCAGCACTTGTGTGATCCATGGCCAGGAACATAGAGAACCACTGATCCTCATTTCTGCCACCAGGTCCTCAGCTATTTACAATCTATATTAACAGTGATGTAATGCCAAATTTTAAGGTGCAGGAGCTCTAAGAAAATGTGTTGGCCATATCATTTCTAAATCTACTATCATGTTATTTTCCTATATATTACCAAATGTCAGTAAAACTATGCTTTTTAAGTGAAAAATATTAGTGCCAGTAGGCATTTTAATTTGAACCATGTAGTATTTTGAATTATTAGTCTTTAACGTAGCTAAAATTATGCAAAGGTTTAATTATTTAATTCGAGTCTTTTAAAAACATGAATTAGAGAAAATTTACTTACTTCTGACTGGTTGGTGGTATATGGAGGGGCCACTGCTTTTCTTGATTTATATTAATAACCTTGACTTGGGTGTACAAGGCACAATTTCAAAATTTGAAGATGATGCAAGACTTGGAAGTATTGTGGACTGTGAGGAGGATAGTGATAGACTTCAAGAGGATATAGATAGGCTAGTAGAATGGGCATCCATGTGGCAGGTGAAATTTAATGTAGGGAAGTGTGAGGTGATACATTTTGATCAGAAGAACGAGAAGAGGTGACATAAAATAAAGGGTACAATTCTATAGGGAATGCAGGAGCAGAGGGACATGTGCATAAATTATTAAAGTTGGCAGGGCAGGTTGTGAAACCAGTTAATAAATTATCCTGAATCCTGAGCTTTATAAATAGGGGCACGGAGTATAAAAGCAAGTAAGTCATGAATCCTCATAAAACACTGGTTGGGCCTCAAAGAGAATGATGTGAAGATTTTATAAAGGGTGCAGAAGAGATTTACGAGAATGGTTCCAAGGATGAAAGACTTCAGTTATGTGGATAGATTGGCAAAGCTGGGGCTGTTCTCCTTGGAGAAAAAATGGTTGAGAGGAGATTTGTTAGATGTGTTCAAAATCATGAGTGGTCTGGATAGCGTAAATGGGGAGCAACTGTTCCCATCGGCAGAAGATCGAGAACCCTAAAGTGATTAACAAAAAAATCAGAGGCGACATGAGGGAAAACTTCTTTATACAAGTGGTTTGGATCTGGAATGCACTGCCTGAGTGTGTGGTGGAGAAGGGTTCAACTGCGGTTTTCAAAATGGTACTGGATAATTATCTGAAGAGAAAAGATTTAACAGAGCTACAGGGAAAAGATGGAGGAGTGGGACTAGTTGATTGAAAATTGATAAGGAGGTAGAGGATAAACTGTTGGTGCTTAAAGTTGATAAGGCACTGGGACTGGATGAGATGCATCCAAGGATATTGAAGGAAGTGAGAGTGGAAATTGCAGGGGCACTGGCCATAATCTTTCAGTCTTCCCTAGACTCAGGGGAGGTGCAAGAGGACTGGAGAATTGCAAACATTATACCCTTATTCAGAAAAGTTTGCAAGGATAAGCCCAGCAAATACAGACCAGTCTGTTTAACTTCAGTGGTGGGGAAGCTTCTAGAAACAATTATTCAGGATAGAATTAAAAGTCACATGGAAAAATGTGGGTTGATTAGGAACAGCCAGCATAGATTTCTTAAGGGTTTTCCAACTAACTTTCTGGAGGTTTTTTGAAGAGGTAACAGAAAGGGTTGATGAGAGTAATGCTGTTGATGTAGTGTACATGGACTTCCAAAAGGTCATCGATGCAGTGCTGCACAACTGAGTTGTGAGAAATGTTCTAACTCATGGAACAAAAAGGACAGTAGCAACATAGATACAAAATGGGTCGAGTACTAGGAAACAGTGAGTCATGGCCAAAGGATATTTTTTGGACTGGAGGAAGGTTTGTAGTGGAATTCCCTAGGAATTGGTATTGGGACCCTTGCTTTTTCTGATATATATTGATGATTTAGATCTTGGTGTGCAGCGGACAATTTCAAAGTTTGTGGATGATACAAAACTTGGAAGCATTGTAAACTGTGAGGAGGACGGTGTAGAGTTTCAAAAGGACATAGACAAGTTGGTGGAGAGGGCAGATAAAATTCAATGCAGAGAAGTGTGAGGTAATTCATTTAGGAAGAACATGGAGGACAATATAAAATAAGGGGTACAACTCTAAAGGGTGTGCAGGTACAGAGGAGCCTGGGCGTTGTTAGAATCATGTCTCTCAAGGCCTTTTCTTTTACAAAATGGAAGGACATGGCATGATCTGGGCATTTGGATGTAAACCTGCGATTCTTTTAAAAAGATCATAAGTTCACTTTGGAACTGTCAGCAAACAGGCCTCTTCCAAGAAATCACCTGACCTTTATGGTACTTGAGGAAGATCTGGTTGCTTGTTTTGAAAGGCAATCACTTTAATTGATGGAGAAAAAAACTGAAAAGGAAAGTTGGTAACTTGCTGGAAATCACATGGGTGAGAGGAAGAAAACAAGTTGTTTTGGAGGTAGTTGTTGGGGACCAAGCTGAGGAAGGAAGGCTCCCTCTCTCTGCCTTGCCTAAAATTGTGTGTGGCTATCAACCTGTAGCCAGAGATCCACTTCTGAGTGTAACTAGTCTGCATTGGCACCTGCAAAGCTGAGAGCAGTAACATCAATTGAGGGCTCTTGCGGGATTTGAAACGTGGCTAGTGGATGATTGGACACGGAATAATGATTGATAAGGGATAAAAAGATTGAGATCAGGTTTCTTATACATTAGTAAACTAAAATGGCCTTGGAAGTTGCTAAAACTTTTCTGCAGATGGAATATGTAACCCTGACTGGTTTACAAAGAGTAATCAAGACTCAGCTGGGGGAAGGCTGATTTTAATAAGATCAGATATGATTTGGCCAGAGTGGATTGGGAGCAGCTACTTTTAGGTAAATCTGCGTCAGAGCAGTGGGACTCATTCAAGAAGGAAATAGGGAGAGTACAGGGCCAACACATTCCAATAAAGACAAAGGGTGGAACCAACAAATCCAGTGAACCATGGATGTTGAGGGAAATACAGGATTGGATAAAGAGGAAAAGGGAGGTTTACGGTTGATACCGAGGGCTCAAAAAAGCCGAAGCCCTAGAGGAGTATAGAATGTGTACGGGGGAACTTAAAAAGGAAATTAGGGGAGCAAAAAGAGGGCATGAGAAAACATTAGCAGGTAAAATAAAGGAAAATCCAGTTATTTTATAAGTACATTAAGAGAAAGAGGATAACTAGGGAAAGAGTAGGGCTTATTAGAGACCATAGTGGTAATTTATGCGTGGAGCCGGAAGAGGTTGGTCGGGTTTGAAATGAATACTTTGCGTCGGTGTTCACAAGTGAGAGGGACGACATGGGTATGGAAATCAGGCAGAGGAACTGTGATATAATTAAAGAAATTAGCATAGAAAGGGAGGAGGATCTAAGTGGTCTGGCACGCTTAAAAGTAGATAAATCTCCAGGCCCGGATGAAATGTATCTCAGGCAACTGAGGCAAGGGAGAAGATAGCAGGGGCGCTGACAATAGTTTTCAATACCCCTCTGGCCAGAGAAGAGGTGCCAGAGGACTGGAGGACAGCCAAAGTGGTACCGTTATTCAGGAAGGGAGGAAGGGATAAATCAGGGAACTACAGGCCAGTCAATCTAACCTCAATGGTGGGGAAACTATTGGAAGTAATTCTGAGGGACAGAATTAATCTACACTTGGAGAGGTGGGGATTAATCAAGGACAGTCAGCATGGATTTGTTAAGGGGAGGTCATGTCTGGCCAATTTGATTGAATTTTTCGAAGAGGTGACCAGGTGTGTAGATAAGGGCAATGCATTTTACGTAGTCTACTTGGACCTCAGCGAGGCTTTTGATAAGGTCCCGCATGGGAGACTGATAACGAAGGTAAGAGCATATGGGATCCAAGGCAATTTGGCAAACTGGATCCAGAATTGACTGGCAGGATGATGGTCAAGGGGTGTTTCTGTGATTGATGCCTGTGTCCAGTGGGGTTCCACAGGGATCGGTGTTGGGTCCCTTGCTGTTTGCGGTATATATAAATGATTTAGACTTGAATGTAGGAGAGTTGATCAGTAAGATCGCGGATAATGCGAAAATTGGTGGGTGGTAAATAGCGAGGAGGATAGCCTTAGATTATAGGAGGATATAGACGGGCTGGAGAGATAGGTTGATGAGTGGCAAATGGAATTTAATCCAGGTAAGTGTGAGGTGATCCATTTGGGCAGGACAAACAAGGCATGGGAATACACATGAATGGTAGAACCGTGGGAAGTACCAAGGATTAGAGGGACCTTGATGTACATGTCCGCTGGTCCCTTAAGGTGGCGGGACAGGTAGATAAGGTGGTTAAGAAGGCATATGGGATTCTTGCCTTTATTAGCATAGAATATAAGAGCAGGGAGGTTATGCTGGAACTGTATAAAACGCTAGTTAGGCCACAGCTATGGTATTGCGTGCAGTTCTGGAATCTGCATTATAGGAAGGATGTGATTGCACTAGAGAGATTGTAGAGGAGATTTACCAGGATGTTGACTGGGCTGGAGAGTTTTAGTTATGAGGAGAGATTGGACAGACTGGGGTTATTTTCCCTGGAGCAGAGGAGATTGAGGGGGCACTTGATTGAGGTATATAAAATTATGAGGGGCATAGATAGGGTAGACAGGAAGGAACTTTTCCCCTTGGTGGAGGGATCAATAACCAGGGGACAGAGATTTAAGGTAAGGGGCAGGAGGTTTAGAGGGGATGTGAGGAAGAATTTTTTCACCCAAAGTGTGGTGGGAATCTGGAACTCACTGCCTGCAAGGGTGGTAGAGGCAGAAACCCTCATAACATTTAAGAAGTATTTGGATGTGCACTTGCGATGCCATGGCATACAAGGCTTTGGGCCTAGTGCTGGAAAATGGGATTAGAATAGTTACTTGTTTGACTGGCGCAGACTCGATGGGCCAAAGGGCCTTTTTCTGTGCTGTAGACCTCTATGACTCTATGACAGAATTGGTGGATAAGTAGGAGTTAGAATTATCCATAGAGGTGAGGAAAGCAGGCATGGTTGAGATAATAGCGCAGCATTTGAAACTGGAAAGAATACCAGTGAGAGCACGTTCTCCAGTGATGAGTCAATTGAGTTAGCTAAGATACAGTTGTGGATGATGAAACTTGAACAGGAAAAGGAACTGAAAAACTTGAATTGGAGGTGAAGGAAGAAGAAAAAGAAAGATAATTGGAATTGAAAAGGCTAGAGGCAAAAGATTAAAAAAAGGAAAGAGAAAGAGCATTTAGGAAGCTAGAACTGGAATTTCAGGCATTGGAGAAGGATAAAGAAAGGAAGAGAGGAAGAGAGAAGGAACGAGAAAGTGAATACTGGCTTAAAAGGCTGGACTTTAAAAAAGAGGACTCAGATGCTCTGATGATGAAACCACCTCCAACCTGAAGCCCAGTGGAGAGATGTTTAAATTTGTGCAAGCCCTCCCAAGGTTTGAGGAAAGGGATGTACAGGCATCTTCATTTTGTTTGAAAAGATGGCTAAGTAAATGAAATGGCCAAAGGAAATCTGGACATTGCTCTTATAGAGAAGATTGGTGGGTAGAGCCCATGAGGTTTATGCATCACCGTCAGAAGAGATATCTGTGGATTATGATGCAGTAAAAAAGGCTATTCTGAGTGCATATAAGTTGGCCCTGAGGCACACAGGCAGAAATTTCAGAATATAAGGGAACAGCCTGGGCAAACCTATATTGAGTTTGAGAGGGTAAGGCAAAGTAATTCTGACCATTGGGTATGGGCATTAAAGGTAAATACAACCTTTAGGGAAATAATTCTCTTCGAAGAATTTAAAGATTCACTTATTCCTGTTGTTAGAACCCATGGCTGAAGATTAAAGGGTTAAAACAGCTAGACAGGCAGCAGAATTAGCTGATGATTATGAGATTGTCCATAGATCCATCATACCCACAAATCCAAGAAGGATAGAAGATGGGAGGATGAAAAGAAGGCAAGTAGCTAGGAAAGAAAAGGAACAGTTGGAAATTGCCAGGAAGTTCCTCCTCAGACCAGAAAGGAAGGTGCTGAGGGTGACAATGACATTCAAAGGTCTAAGTGTTTCCACTGTAACAAGGTGGGCCTTGTTTGGGCAGATTGCTGGAAACTAAACAGTAGACCTATTGCAGTAGTAGGGACGCCTAATGAATCCTCAGGAAAGGTTGCATCAGAAAAGGAAATAGTGGTTAAAACTGTAGCAGTGATGCAGGTGAAATGTGTTCCTTCAGAATCAACAAAGAAAGGGGGATATGGTTCAGGATACTCTAGAGAATTCTACTTTGATTACTGGTGAAGGGAGTCAGATTATGAGAGGTGCTGGATATTTTGTCTCGAAGGGCGAAGTGTTCCCTTACTCCTCCCATAAAATAAGTGAACAGATTAAAATTTTGAGAGCTACTGGGGCAGATAAATCATTGATGGTGCCTGATGATACAATTTGTGTTCCAGATAGCTTTATGAAGGAAAAAGTATTAATAAGGGGCATTAATGGGATTTATGAATCTGTTTCTTTGTGTGAAGTCAACTTACAAAGTCACTTTGTAAATGGAATTGTTATGGTGGGAATTATTCCTAGATCACCTATTGAAGGGGTAGATTTTACCCTGGGTAATGATTTGGCTAGTGGAGACAGTAATGTGTCGATGACTGTATTGCAGCAGGCAGTTTATCATGCTGATCTTAACAAACTTCAACCACAGAAAGTAAGTCACTTGACTGAGGACTTGAAATGTCTAAATGATATACTCGTAGAAGCAAACTTAACAAAGGTCGATCTTCAGTTAAAACTTGATGAACTTCAAGCAATCAGTAATATCTTGGAAAATGCGTTGAACAAGAATAGGGATTGTTGGTAAACCAGAATAATTGGTTGAATGCAGAATTAAAAACCAAATGTAACAAATTATTAGGATTTTGTCGTGAAAAGAGTAATGAGATTCTTGAACTTCGAAGCAAACTGGAGAAAAGGAAAGAGGAGATGTGCGGTTTGGAGTGAGTGTCACAGTTCTAATAATGTTCCTGTGAATAAAAACTCTTTGCTGAATTGAGGTCCAGTTGAGCACAAGAATGGATCCAAGTAACATTACTGATGTTTCAGCCTCTGTATTGGGCAGGACAGAAAAAACTCAAGTGCCTGCAGAATTGGAAATTGAGAAGTGTCAACAAAAAGGACTGAAATCACAAAATGACCCTCCCAGGCCAATGACCAGAGAGACTGATTCTCAATTGTTCTCACCAATTGTCGTTTTTCAATAGCAAACTCCTCTTTCGTACATAAAAGTAGGTTTTCTACTTTAATCAGATTTTCCCCCAAATGCTTGTTATCTGCAGTGAGTGTCTCATTTTTGGCCATAGTAGTTTTCTGAAGTTTGTTAAGATCAGCGTGATCAACTGCCTGCTGCAATGCAGTCATCACCACATTACTGTCTCCACTAGCCAAATCATTACCCAGGATAAAATCTACCCCTTCAATAGGTGATCTAGGAATAATTTCCACTATAACAATTCTGCTTACAAAGTGACTTTGTAAGTTGACTTCTCACAAAGAAAGTGCTTGCTACAAGATACAGCAATTGGAATCCACACAGGTGGACATTTTGTGAAAGACCATTCAAAACCTGTAGAGGACAGCCATGATCTAGTTCGTGGATTATGCAAGAGTTGAAGGGTTAGAACGAATGAAACTCCAAAGGGAGAAAATAATTGACATTGCCCAAAGAGAAGTGAAAAAGACCTGTTCGAAATGGGATTGGGAGAAACAACAATATCACAAAAAGTTCAAAGATCAAACCAAACAGGAGGACGAAACCCTTTTGTGTGAATACAAAAAGCGTCTCAATAACATCTGAGAAACGGTGAAAAGAAATTTTGATCAGAGAAGAACTGAGATGTTGATGCACAAAAACGCCATTTTGACTTTGCTAAGTTGAAATGAGAATTTACCGCATTTGAGTTCAGAAAATGAGCTTGAGGATGGAATTACACCTACACTGAACAAAAAGGATGAATGGGCTGTGGACTTAAATGAAACATTATTTGCCGAGTTAAGGACTGGGAATAAGAGGAAATAGAAACAAAAGGGTTGAGTTATGATAATGCTATGATGTACAAAATCTGCTAATCTTGTTACATTTATGGATTTGGTTTTGCTTAAATCTTTGTAATTGTACAATATAACATGAAGTTGTGAAAGGAGATGAAAAATTTATTTGTATGATATGCAATAAGCTATTTTGTTAGATGTTGATGATGTTAAGCTTATGTAAGGCAGATGTGAGGCCATTGTCACAGAATCACAGAATCACACAGAGTAGAAGAGGCCCTTTGGCCCATCGAGTCTGCACCAACATGTGAGAAACACCTGAACTACCTACCTAAACCCATTTACCAGCACTTGGCCCATAGACTTGAATGTTATGACGTGCCAAGTGCTCATCCAGGTACTTTTTAAAGGATGTGAGGCAACCCGCCTCCACCAACCTCCCAAGGCAGTGCATTCCAGACCATCACCACCCTCTGGGTAAAAACGTTTTTCCTCATATCCCCCCTAAACCTCCTGCTCCTCACCTTGAACTTATGTCCCCTCATGACTGACCCTTCAACTAAGGGGAACAGCTGCTCCCTATCCACCCTGTCCATACCCCTCATAATCTTGTACACCTCAATCAGGCCTCTGCTCGAAAACAACCCAAGTCTATCCAACCTCTCTTCATAACTTAAATGTTTCATCCCAGGCAACATTCTGGTGAATCTCCTCTTCACTCACTCCAAAGCAATCACATCCTTCCTATAATGTTGCGACCAGAACTGCACACGCTACTCCAGCTGTGGCCTCACCAAGGTTCTATACAACTCCAACATGACCTCCCTACTTTTGTAATCTATGCCTCAATTGATAAAGGCAAGTGTCCCATATGCTTTTTTCACCACCCCACTAACATGCCCCTCTGCCTTCAGAGATCTATGGACACACACGCCAAGATCTCTTTGTTCCACAGAACTTCCTAGTGTCATGCTGTTCGTTGAATACTTCCTTGTCAAATTACTCCTTCCAAAGTCTATCAAATCACACTTTTCAGGGTTAAATTCCATCTGCCACTTATCTACCCTTTGTCCTGTCTATATCTTCCTGCAGCCCAAGACACTCAACCTCACTGTTAACCACCCGGCCAATCTTTGTGTCATCCGCAAACTTACTAATCCTCCCCCCCATATAGTCATCTATGTCATCTATATAAATGACAAATAATAGGGGACCCAGCACAGATCCCTGTGGTATGACACTGGACACTGGCACCAAAGCATCCTCATGTCATCACCCTCTGTCTCCTACAACTAAGCCAATTTTGAATCCACCTTATCAAATTACCCTGTATCCCATGTGCATTTGCTTATAAAGAAGTTATAAGTCTCCCATGTGGGACCTTGTCAAAGGCTTTGCTGAAATCCACATAAACTACATCAACTGCACTACCCTCATCTACACACCTGGTCACCTCCTCAAAACATTCAATCAAATTTGTTAGGCATGACCTCCCTCTGACAAAGCCATGCTGACTATCCCTGAGCAAACCTTGCTCTCCAAATGGAAATAGATTCTCTCCTTAGAATTTTCTCCAATAGTTTCCCTACCACTGACGTGAGACTCACTGGCCTGTAGTTCCCTGGCTTCTCTCCACAACCCTTCTTAAATAGCGGAACCACATTAGCTGTTCTCCAGTCCTCTGGCACCTTCCGCATGGCCAGAGAGAAATTAAAAATTTGGGTCAGAGCCCCTGCGATCACCTCCCTTGCCTCCCTCAGCAGTCTGGGACACTGGAGATTTGTCCACTTTTAAGC
This sequence comes from Carcharodon carcharias, assembly GCF_017639515.1. Lineage (NCBI taxonomy): Eukaryota > Metazoa > Chordata > Chondrichthyes > Lamniformes > Lamnidae > Carcharodon > Carcharodon carcharias. Next base: position 47,116,844 of record NC_054491.1, on the reverse strand, counting down.
CTGCCAACACCTCCAATACTTTGTCACTCCTTATATCAATTTGCTCAGGAACCTCGCAGTCTCTCTCCTTGAGTTCCATACCTTCATCCTCATTCTCTTGGGTAAATTCGGATGTGAAGTATTTGTTCAACATTCTACCGATGTCCTCTGGCTCCACCCATAGATTGCCCCCTTGGTCCCTAATGGGCCCTACTCCTTCCCTGGTTATCCTCTTATAGAATATCTTGGGAATTTCCCTACTTTTACCAGCCAGAGCTTTCTTATATCCCCTCTTTGCTCTCTTAATTGCTTTCTTAAGCTCCACCCTGCACTTTCTGTACTCCACTAATGCCTCCACTGATTTGCTCCCCTTGTATCTGCTAAAAGCCTCTCTTTTCCTTCTCATCATATCCTGAATATCTCTGGTCATCCATGGTTCTCTTGGCTTGTTACTCCTTCCTATCACCCTAGAGGGAACATGTTGAGCCTGTACCCTCCCCATTTCCTTTTTGAACACCCCCACTGCTCCTCTGTAGATTTCCCCACAAGTAGCTGTTCCCAGTCTACCTTGGCCAGTTCCTGCCTTATTTTACTAAAATCTACTCTACCCCAATCCAAAACATTTTTTTGCAATTTGTCTATTTCTTTGTCCATAACAAGCTTAAATTATACCATAGATAAAAACAAAAACAAAAAAACTGCGGATGCTGGAAATCCAAAACAAAAACAGAATTACCTGGAAAAACTCAGCAGGTCTGGCAGCATCGGCGGAGAAGAAAAGAGTTGACGTTTCGAGTCCTCATGACCCTTCGACAGAACTGTTCTGTCGAAGGGTCATGAGGACTCGAAACGTCAACTCTTTTCTTCTCCGCCGATGCTGCCAGACCTGCTGAGTTTTTCCAGGTAATTCTGTTTTTGTTTTAAATTATACCATGTTGTGGTCACTATCACTAAAGTGCTCCCCCACCACCACCTCAGCCACTTGTCCGGCTTCATTCCCCAGAATTAGGTCCAGCAATGCACCGTCCCTTGTTGGACCCTCTACATATTGACCTAAAAAGTTCTCCTGTACACATTTCAAGAAATCCACTCCATCCAAACCCTTAATACTATGTCTATCCCAATTAATGTTGGGAAAGTGAAATCACCTAATATAATTACCCTATTGTTATTGTTTTTACACACCCCTGCAAATTGTGCACATATTTGCTCCTCAATTTCCCACTGACTATCTAGGGGTCTATAATAAACACTTAGCAATGTGGCTGTCCCTTTTTTATTCCTAAGCTCTACCCACAAAGCTTCATTCGATGGCCCTCCAAGATATCATCTCTCCTTACTGCAGTAACCAACATCTTAACTAATAATGCAATGCCTCCTCCTCTTCTACCCCCTCCCCTGTCTCGCCTGAAGATTCTATATCCCAGAATCTCAACAGCTGCCAATCCTGCCCCTCCCTCAACCATGTCTCAGTGATGGCTACTATATCACAATTCCATGTGTCAATCCTCACCCTTAACTGATCTGTCTTACCTGTAATACTCCTGGCATTAAAGTAGAGGCCATCCAGCCTTGCCTTACTCCCTTGAAACTTAATGCAGCTGTACTCCCTATGACTTGATTGTTTTATTGTATTGTGATGTGTCCCTATTCTGCTAGCATTCTGTGTCCCCTCCCCCTGCCGAATTAGTTTAAACTCCTCCCAATAGCACTGGCAAACCCACCAGCAAGGATGTTAGTCCCGCTCTGGTTCAGATGTAAACCGTCCCGATTGTACAGGTCCCACCTTCCGCAGAAATGGTCCCAGTGATCCAGGGATCTAAAACCCTCCCTCCCTCCTGCACCAACTCTTAAGCCACATATTCATCTGCGCTATTTCCCTATTTCTGAGCTCGTTAGCACATGGCACTGGGAGTGATCCAGAGATAACAACCCAAGAGGTCTTGCTTTTTAGTCTACTGCCTAACTCCCTGAATTCTTGATGCAAGACCTCATCCCTTTTGTAAAGAAACCTTCACTGTTTGTGATGCTTTCTTCCTTTCAAGTGGAAAGATGTTAGGAAATAGAGAGTTTAAGTAAGTTATATTTGTATTTTTTTGGTGTTAGGAATGAAGTTTAATTTATATTTCTGTATTGGTGTTAAGAAAAGGGGAAACTTGAGTTTTGATTTCACTTTAAAAGATACCTGCATTCGAATGAGATTTTATGACTCTTTAAGGGGATTTAAAACAAACAAGGTAGAAAAAACTGTGCTGTTGCCGAGCAACAAGGGTCCAAAGACAGAGCACCCACACAAACACAAAGAAGCCAAAACCAGCTTGAGGTCAGTTGATCATTCTGCTCTCAGGTGAAAGGACCATTTTAAGTCTCTCTCTAGCTGACATGCTTGCAGACGGCTGAGGACAATAAGTCTAAGATTCTTAGAGGAGTTGCTCTAAAGTTAAAGTAACAGTGAATGTCAAGTGAGTTCTGAATCTCAAGGGAAATACCAAGTTGTCAGCAGTCAACTGGGAGAGGGAACTGTAAGGAACAGGTCCTAAAGGAAAAAGAGAAAGGCCCAAGAAGCCCTTTAAGTTAAGTCAAAAGACAAGGGCAGGAATTTGGAACAAGATCCTGTTAAGTGAAGATAACAGCAAGGAACAGAGAGAGAAAGGCTCCAAGCTTAAAGAGAGAAAGCTGTAGGAAGCAGACTTAAAGCAAAATAGACTTGCAAGAAGCCAGAAGATCCAAGGAGACAGCTGAAGGCCTGTAACGCTTTACTAAGTGCATGTAAAGCAGCAGTGTTCAGTTGGTCTGGCTGAGCATTTGAGAGAGAATGCTTGGAAGAAAGCTTAAATGTACATGGTGATCCAGGAGAGGAACATTGGAAGGCAAGTTCGAAACCTAGAGGTGCGCCCTTGTGGAAGTCATTTGGTTGCAGGGTGTGGTGTGCCTCACCACAGGTTGTCTATTGGTTTACATGGACTGTGTACTTATTGGGAACACTAGAGTATAAGATAGAATTTGTAACTTGTGTTATGCTTACGAATCAGTAGATATCTGCAAAGGTACAGTTGTGGGTGAAGGAGGATTGTCATATACTTCATCCTTTCCTATTTAATAAATGATTCATCAGCTGACTCCTGTGGCTCTGCTCAGTAGTCACTCTCCACATTTCTAGACAAAAAATAAAAGTTAGGATCTATCAGGCCGGGTTATTTTTCTGATTGGCAGGATGTGATGAGTGGAGTCCCACAGGGGTCTGCGCTAGGACCTCAACTTTTTACAATTTACATCAATGACTTAGATGAGGGTAGCTAAATTTGTAGATGACACTAAGGTAGGAGGAAAGTATGTTGTGAAGGGGGGCATAAGAGGGTTGCAGATGGATATAGATAAGTTGAGTGAGTGGGCAAAGGTCTGGCAAATGGAGTTTAATGTAGGAAAATGTGAAGTTGTTAACTTTAGCAGGAAGAATAAAAAAGCAGACTACTATGTAAACAGAGAATGGCTGCAAAATTCTGAGGTGCAGAGGGATCTAGGTGCTCCAGCACGAGACACAAAAAGTTAGCATGCAAGTACAGCAAGTAATTAAGAAGGCCAATGGAATGTTATCCTTTATTATGAGAGGAATTGAACATAAAAGTTAGGATGTTATTCTTCAGTTATACAGGGTATTGGTGAGACCGCATCTTGAATACTATTTGAGGAAGGATGTAAATGCTTTGAAGGCGGTTCAAAGGAAGGTTACTAGAGTGATACCTGGAATGAGTGGTTGTCTTATGAGGAAAGGTTGGACAGACTGCGCTTGTTTCCACTAGAATTAAGAAGAGTGAGGGCTGATTTGATTGAAGTATATAAGATCCTGAATGGTCTCGACAAGGTGAATGTGCAAAGGATGTTTCCTCTTGTGGGTGAGTTCAGGACTAGGGGGTACAGTTTTAAAATTAGGGGTCCAAGAGTTAAAAGTGCGCAAGAAGGAGTGAGACTGAGAGAAGAGCCGGAGTTAAAAGAGTGCGAGATCAGACGAGACTGAGAGCAGAGATGGAGAGTTAAAAGAGCGAGAGTAGGAGTGAGACTGAGAGAGGAGCCAAAATGTTAAAAGAGCGAGAGAAGGAGTGAGACTGAGAGCGGAGCCGAAGATAAAAGAGCGAGAGTAGGAGCGAGACTGAGAGCGGAGCCGAAGATAAAAGAGCGAGAGTAGGAGTGAGACTGAGAGAGGAGCCGAAGATAAAAGAGCGAGAGAAGGAGTGAGACTGAGAGCGGAGCCGAAGATAAAAGAGCGAGAGTAGGAGTGAGACTGAGAGCAGAGCCGAAGATAAAAGAGCGAGAGTAGGAGTGAGACTGAGAGCGGAGCCAAAGATAAAAGAGCGAGAGTAGGAGTGAGACTGAGAGCGGAGCCGAAGATAAAAGCGCAAGAGAAGGAGTGAGACTGAGAGCGGAGCCGGAGTTAAAAGAGAGCGAGAAGGAGCAAGACTGAGAGTAAACCCAGAGAGTTTAATGAGCGCGAGAAGGAGCGAGAGAGAGAGCGAAGCTGGAGAGTTAAAAGTGCAAGAAAAAGAGCGAGGCTGAGAGTGAAGCAACAGTGTTAAAAGAGCAAGAGAAAGAGCGAGACTGAGAGCGGAGCCAGAGTGTTTAAAGACCGCGAGAAGGAGTGAGACCGAGAGCACAGCCGGAGTTAAAAGAGAGCGAGAAGGAGCAAGACTGAGAGTGGAGATGGAATTAAACGAGCGCGAGCAGAAGCAAGACTGAGAGTGAAGCCAGTGTTAAAAGAAAGCAAGAAGGAGCGAGACTGAGAGTGAAGCCAGAGTGTTAAAAGAATGATAGAAGGAGCAAAACTGAGAGCGGAGCCAGAGTGTTAAAAGAGAGCAAGAAGGAGCAAGACTGAGAGTGAAGCCAGAGTTAAAAGAGTGAGAGAAAGAGCAAGACTGAAAGCGGAGACAGAGATTTAAAACAGTGCGAGAAGGAGCGTGACTGAGAGTGAAGCGGGAGCTAAAAGAGTGAGAGTAGGATCAAGACTGAGAGCGGAGCCAGGGTGTTAAAAGAGCGCGAGAAGGGGCAAGACTGAGAGTGGAGTTAGAGTTAAAAGGACGCGAGAAGGAGTGAGACAGACAGCGATGCCACAGTGTTAAAAGAGAGCGAGAAGGAGTGAAACTGAGAGCAGAGCTGGAGTTAAAGAGAGCGAGAAGGGGCGAGACTGAGAGTGAAGCCAGAGTGTTAAAAGAGCGAGAGAAGGAGCGAGACAGACAGCGATGTCAGTGTTAAAAGAGAGCGAGAAGGAGCGAGTCTGAGAGCAAAGCCACGGTGTTTAAAGAGCGAGAGAAGGAGCGAGACTGAGAGCACAGCCGGAGTTAAAAGAGAGCGAGAAGGAGCAAGACTAAGAGTGGAGATGGAATTAAACGAGCGCGAGCAGAAGCAAGACTGAGAGTGAAGCCAGAGTGTTAAAAGAGAGCAAGAAGGAGCGAGACTGAGAGTAAAGCCAGAGTGTTAAAAGAGAGCGAGAAGGAGCAAGACTGAGAATGAAGCCGGAGTTAAAAGAGTGAGAGAAAGAGCGAGACTGAAAGTGGAGACAGAGATTTAAAACAGCGCGAGAAGGAGCGTAACTGAGAGTGAAGCGGGAGCTAAAAGAGTGAGAATAGGATCAAGACTGAGAGCGGAGCCAGGGTGTTAAAAGTGCATGAGAAGGGGCAAGACTGAGAGTGGAGTTAGAGTGTTAAAAGAATGAGAGAAGGAGCAAAACTGAGAGCGGAGCCAGAGTGTTAAAAGAGCGCAAGAAGGGGCAAGACTGAGAGTGGAGTTAGAGTTAAAAGGGCACGAGAAGAAGTGAGACAGACAGCGATGCCAGAGTGTTAAAAGAGAGCGAGAAGGAGCGAGTCTGAGAGCAAAGCCACAGTGTTTAAAGAGTGAGAGAAGGAGCGAGACTGAGAGCACAGCCGGAGTTAAAAGAAAGCGAGAAGGAGCAAGACTAAGAGTGGAGATGGAATTGAACAAGCGCGGGCAGAAGCAAGACTGAGAGTGAAGCCAGAGTGTTAAAAGAGAGCAAGAAGGAGCGAGACTGAGAGTAAAGCCAGAGTGTTAAAAGAGAGAAAGAGCAAAACTGAGAGCGGAGCCAGAGTGTTAAAAGAGAGCGAAAAGGAGCAAGACTGAGAATGAAGCCGGAGTTAAAAGAGTGAAAGAAAGAGCGAGACTGAAAGCGGAGTCAGAGATTTAAAACAGCGCGAGAAGGAGCGTGACTGAGAGTGAAGCGGGAGCTAAAAGAGTGAGAATAGGATCAAGACTGAGAGCGGAGCCAAGGTGTTAAAAGAGCACGAGAAGGGGCAAGACTGAGAGTGGAGTTAGAGTTAAAAGGGCGCGAGAAGGAGTGAGACAGACAGCGATGCCAGAGTGTTAAAAGAGAGCGAGAAGGAGCGAAACTGACAGTAGAGCCGGAGTTAAAAGAGAGCCAGAAGGGGCGAGACTGAGGGTGAAGCCAGAGTGTTAAAAGAGCGAGAGAAGGAGCGAGACAGACAGCGATGTCAGAGTGTTAAAAGAGAGAGAGAAGGAGCGAGTCTGAGAGCAAAGCCACAGTGTTTAAAGAGCGAGAGAAGGAGCGAGACTGAGAGCAAGGCCAGAGTGTTAAAAGAGCGATTAAAGGAGCAAGACTGAGAGCAAAGCCGGAGTTAAAAGGGCGCAAGACGGAGCGGAACTGAGAGGGAAGACGGAGTTAAAAGGGCACAAGAAGGAGCAAGACTGAGAGCGGAGCTGAAGATAAAAGAGCAAGAGTAGGAGCAAGACAGAGAGTGGAGCCAGGGTGTTAAAATAGCGCGAGAAGGAGCGAGACTGAGAGTGGAGCTGGAAAGTTAAAACAGCGAGAGAAGGAACGAGACTGAGAGCGGAGCTGGAGAGTTAAAAGAGCGAGAGGAGTGACACTGAATGAGGAGTTGGAGTTAAAAGAGCGCGAAATGGAGATAGACTGAGAGCGGAGGTGGAGTTAAAAGAGGGAGAGTAGGAGCGAGACTGAGAGTGGAGCCGGAGAGTTAAAAGTGCGCGAGAAGCAGCGAGTCTGAGAGCAAAGCCACAGTGTTAAAACAGCGCAGGAAGGAGCAAGACTGAGAGCGAAGCCGGAGTTAAAAGAGCGAGAGAAAGAGCAAAACTGAGAGCAGAGCTGGAGTTAAAAGAACGAGAGAAGGACCGAGACTGAGAGTGACACCACAGTGTTAAAAGAGCGCGAGAAGGGGCAAGACTAAGAGCGGAGCTGGAGTTAAAAGAGTGCGAGACGGAGCGAGATTAAGAGCAGAGGTGGAGCGTTCAAAGACCGAGAGTAAGAACAAGACTGAGAGCAGAGCTGAAGAGTTAAAAAGTGCGAGAAGTGGCGAAACTGAGACTGGATTTGGAGAGTTAAAACAGCGTGAGAAGGAACGAGACTTGGAATGGAGTCGGAAAACATATGAAATAGGAACAGGAGTATACCATTCGGCCTCTCCGCTGTTCAATAAGATCATGGCTGATCTTCTTGACTTTCGATTTCCACACTCCCATCTAAACCCGATAACTCGGAGAGTTAAAAGAGTGCAAGAAGGGGCGAGACTGAGATCAACACAGTAAATTGTAGTCTCCATTGGAATTATTCTAAATTAAGATAATAATTAAAATAAATTAGTAAATACTGTAGTAAAGGCTCTATATAAAGTATAAGATATATCAGTGCAGCTCGGTCATATGGTGTGTTTATCCTGCGGGATGTAGAAAGTCGTGCAGGCACAAGGTGCCCTTGATGACTACATCTGCAGGAAGTGTTGCCAGCTGCAGAAACTTGAGCTCCGAGTTGCAGAGCTTGAGCGGCTGGAGTCACTGTGGTGCATCAACAAGGCTGAGGATTATGTGGATAGCACGCTCAGAGAGGTGGTCACACAGCAGTTAGAAGTACACAGGCAGAGAAGGAATGGGTGACTGCCAGAGTATCTGAGGGAAACAGGCAGGTAGTGCAAGAATCCCCTGAGGCTATCTCGCCGCTTTTCCATTTTGGATAACGGTGAGAGAGATGGTTCCTCAGAGGACTGTAGCAAGACCCAAGTCTGTGGTGCCACAGATGGCTCAGCTGCACAGGAGGGGAGGGGGAAGAGCGGAAGTGCTATAGTATTAGGGGATTTTATAGTTCGGGGAGCACACAGGCATAGACATGACTCCAGGAGGGTATGTTGCCTCCCAGGTGCCAGGGTCAAAGATGTCACCGAGCTGCTGCTGGACATTCTTTTGAGGGAGGGTGAACAGTCAGAGGTTGTTGTCCACATTGGGATCAGTGACACAGGCAGGAAAAGGGATGAGGTCCTGAAAGCAGATTTTAGGGAATTAGGAAGGAAATTAAAAAGCAGGACGTCAAGAGCAGTAATCTCAGGATTACTCCTAGTGCCACGTGCTAGTGAGCATAAGAATAGGAAGATTGAGCAGTTTAACACGTGGCTGGAGAAATGGAGTAGGAGGGAGGGCTTTGGATTCCTGAGGCATTGGGACCGGTTTTGGGGCAAGTGGGGCCTGTACAAGGACATGTTTACACCTTAACAGGACTGGGACTAATGTCCTCACGGGGGGGTTTGCTCATGCTGTTGGGGAGAGTTTAAACTAGATTGGCAGGGGAATGGGAAACTGGAGGGGAAACTCAGAGTGTAGAGGAGAAAAACTGGCAGTGGGAAGTAGTGAAGAATCAACTGATAAGGAGGATATATCAGAGAGTCACACCATGGTAGATAGAATATTTGGAGGGTTTGATAGAATTAGAGTAGGCAACAGCAAGTTATTAGATGGGGTCAGAATTAGCAGGAAAGTAAAACAGCCTAAATCAGGACCGTGCATGTGTGTGAATGCACGGATTGTGGTTAATAAGATTGGTAAACTGCAGGCATAGGCTGACAAATGGAATTATGATATTATTGCTGTAACAGAGACCCGGCTCAAAGAAGGGCAGGACTGGGTGTTAAATATTCCGGGGTACAAGGTGTTTAGTACAGACAGGAAAGAAAGGAGGGGGGGAAGTGGCATTGTTGGTTAAAGGTGGCATTATAGTACTGGAGAGACCGGGGGGGGGTCAAGGACAGCATCTCTCTGGCTAGAGGTGAGGATTGGGAAAGGTGCAATAACATTGATTGATGTAGTATATAGTATATGGAAGGGATGTGGAGAAACAATTTTGCAAAGAAATTATGGAGAGGTTGTAGAGCGATCATAATGGGGGACTTCAATTATCCAAATTAGGGCGAAATTTTCCCAGAATTGCACCAAGAGCGGTAGTGGGTGGGTAAAATGGAATCCTACCTGCTGACGAAAATAGCAGGTTTTCACGCAGTATTTTCCCGAGCCCGCCTCATTATTTATTCATTCCCATGAAACACACCATTTCCATGGCAAGCGGGCTCACATTCGCCCACCCACCATCACCCAACTGTTGCATCACGCCGGCCGCCATCTTTAAAAGGCAGCCGCCAGCAAAGCGCTCATCACCACCAGCTCACCACCGCTGCCCAGGAGACATGGCCAGCAAAGGACAAAAGGCAGCAGTCCCCCCACCCCGCCCCCGCTTCAACGATGGGTCCATCGAGCGACTGCTGGGTGCCGTGGAATCCCGCCGGGGTGTGCTCTACCCCGCTCTGGCTGTAGGATGGGCAAACCAACCTGGTTTGGGAAGCAGTGGCAGAGGCAGTCAGTGCAAATGCCCTGCAGAGGAGGATAGCCACTCTATTCTGCCAGGGTAAGTCACTCTTTTCATCATTCCCAACTCACACACTAACAAACCCATCATACATCCACATGGCCCTCGTTCACTGCAAGGGCAAGAGACATCACCATTCACTCTTTCACACACACCGTCATTGTCCTCATCCAGTCCATGGGACCACTCACCACCCACACAGGCCAGGCATACTTATCATCTGGCCCGGCAGGCGTCCTGATAAACCCTCCCAATCTCTATCCATGCAGGACAAACTTGAACAACAGGAGGGAAAGGTTGCAGACAGGTGGAGGGATGCCGGAGATCAAAATTCTGACAGAATTTGAAAACAGAGCCATCCAGCTGGCCGACAATGACCGGGACTGGTCCTGCACTGATGGTGAGGGCAGCGCTGCTCTACCAAATGAAGATCCAGCAGTGCAACATTCATCAGACAAACATGCCATGAGTGATGTGTCCTCTTTCACAGGCCACTGCCATGCACTAATTATATCCTCTTGCTTTCGAGGGCATATCTGCCAAACAGCGGACAGATTCCATGACCCAGGGCCTCCAATCAAGCTCTGTAGAAACCTTTGAAGAGGAATCTGGAGGCACCCTCCCTGAAGTCCCGTCACAGCGCTTACCCACACCCTCCACCAGCGCAGAGGCACACACCTCAGTGGGACCTAGCTTTAGGGTAGCCCCAGGATCGCAATCTGGTGAGCATATCGCACTTTCTGATCCACAGCAGGCGGAGGCAGGGACTTCCATGGTCCCAGACACTTGGAGGATTGCTGGAGGCTGAAATGTTGCTGAGTCTGAGTCAGATGATGTCACAGTTGCTGGAGCTGCAAAGGCAAGCTCGGGAACATCAGGAAGGGATGTCCGCTGCACTCCTCAGATTGCAAGACATGATGGAGGAGTCTGTCTGACTTCAAGCTGAGCAGATAGCGCTGGCATTGCAATGCACCAAGGTCAACACTGACACAAAGGCAGCCAACATGGAGACCTTGCCCCAGGACGTGGCCCGCTCGCCGATGCGTAAAATGACGCAGGATGACGTCGAGTGGAACTCCCGACATAATCCTGCATCATTTCCGTTTTCAGGTCGGCGGGGGCGCAGTCGAGTCAGCTGCACACCCGCCGACCTGTCAACGGCCTATTGAGGCCATTGAAAAACTAATTAAGGTCATTAATGGACCTGCCCGTTCAACCTTAAGGCTGGCGGGCAGGCCGGGACCCCTGGCGGGCTTTGGAAAAAGCATGAAGCCTCATCCATGGGTGGGATGAGGTTTCATGAGGGTATTTAAATTTTTATTAAAGGTTTCAATAAAAGTTATGGACATGTCAGGGAAATTTTTTTATCATTTGTATTACAAATTTTAAATCAGAGCCCATCTCCTTACAGCAGCACTTAGCCTCAGGGAGATCTGTGAGCACTTTTACGTGCATTTGCAAAAGAGCGCACTCCAGGCTGAGGTAATCCAGCCGCCCCCCCTCCCTACTCCCACCAGCATAGGGAGCACATAGGCCTTCATTGGTCCACCCATGTAAAATGGTGGCACGTCCCCGATCGAGGGCACCGATTGGAGTTGCGCCTGCTCTCTAACGGGGAGAACATTTTTCCCATTGAACTTTATTACATTTCAGCTCAGCATGGATCCTGAGGTCTGCCCTTGGTGGATACTGAGTGAGTTGGCATGTAGGGTGTAAGGGAAAAGGGTGGTGGGTGGAGAGGTCATGGGTTGGCATGTGTTAGCACTAGGTTGATGGGCTATAAGGGGACATGAGGGTGGGTGGATGGGCATAGTTTGTCATGGAAGATATGAGGGCCCTTAGGTTGGCATGGAGGGAATAAGGGGCCATTGGGGTGGGTGGAGGGGCATAGATTGTCATTGATGGGGAGTGGGTGGGTGAGGGCTAGAGGGCTTAATATTCAACAATAAAACTGGGATGAAGTCTCAGAGAACTGAGGCCTTTTAACCAACCTGTCTTGGCACTTGGGGCTGCCTCCGATCCTCTGATCTGCGTCCAGGAGTGGCAGGCTGGACTCCAGGGTGCATAAGCATTGCATACAGTTCTGGAATCCGCATTATAGGAAGGATGTGATTGCACTAGAGAGTGTGCAGAAGAGGTTTACGAGGATGCTGCCTCGGCTGGAGAGTTTTAGTTATGAGGAGAGATTGGATAGACTGGGGTTGTTTTCCCTGAAGCAGAGGAGATTGAGAGGGGACATGATTGAGGAGTATAAAATTATGAGGGGCATAGATAGGGTAGACAGGAAGGAACTTTTCCCCTTGGTGGAGGGATCAATAACCAGGGGGCATAGATTTAAGGTAAGCGGCAGGAGGTTTAGAAGGGATGTGAGGAAGATTTTTTTCACCCAGAGGGTAGTGGGAATCTGGAACTCACTGCCTGAAAAGGTGGTAGAGGCAGAAACATTTAAGAAGTATTTGGATGTGCATAAGACTATGGGCCTAGAGCTGGAAAATGGGATTAGAATAGTTCGGTACTTGTTTGACTGGCACAGACTCGATGGGCCGAAGGGTCTTTTTCTGTGCTGTAGACCTCTATGACTATATATATATATATATATGTCTATGACTATATGATGTCACTCCTGCACTGCTGTGTGGGCTTAACTCCATCACTGACGCCATAGTTGGCCTCCAACAGTATGTACGTGAGGGGGTGCTGGGCAGTGCAATTTCACTCCAGCTATCCTTTCCGCTCACAGAGTCAGCCAGGGGCCCATGGGCACCCATAGGGAGGAGGATCAGCAGGTGCCCATCCACCCAGATGACTCTGGGTGTAACCAGCACATCTGAATCCCATCCTCCCGTGACCTCCACAGCTCCAGCTCCACAGGCCACACAGCAGGACCCTGAAAGCAGGCCGGGGCCCTCCAGGTCTCAGCCCTCCAGAGGACGTCCATGACAGATAGGTCGCCACAGACAGCAGGGAGCACCAGCAGCAGGGTTAGGAAAGTTAGATAAAAGTAGTTGCACAGTCTGGGCATGGTTGCTGATCACTTATACATACTGTTCACTATTGTCAATAAACTCCTAAGAATGTCACCCTGCCTATGGCTCCATGTTCCTTGATGGATAGAAAACTGGTTGGCAGGCAGGAAACAAAGAGTAGGAATAAACGGGTCTTTTTCCGAATGGCAGGCAGTGACTAGTGGGGTACCGCAGGGATCGGTGCTGGGATCCCAGCTATTCACAATATATATTAATGATTTAGACGAGGGAATTAAATGTAAAATCTCCAAATTTGCAGATGACACAAAGCTGGGTGGGAGGGTGAGCTGTGAGGAGGATGCAGAGATGCTTCAGTGTGATTTGGACAAGCTGAGCGAGTGGGTAAATGCATGGCAGATGCAGTATAATGTGGATAAATGTGAGATCGTCCACTTTGGTGGCAAAAACAGGAAGGCAGATTATTATCTGAATGGATATAAATTGAGAGAGGGGAATGTGCAATGTGACCTGGGTGTCCTCGTACACCAGTCGCTGAAGGTAAGCATGTAGGTGCAGCTGGCGGTAAAGAAGGCAAATGGTATGTTGGCTTTCATAGCCAGAGGATTCAAGTCCAGGAGCTGCAATTATACAGGGCCTTTGTGAGACCACACCTGGAATATTGTGTGCAGTTTTGGTCTCCTTATCTGAGGAAGGATGTTCTTCTATAGAGGGAGTACAGCGAAGGTTTACCAGACTGATTCCTGGGATGGAGGGACTGACATATGAGGAGAGATTGAGTCGGTTAGGATTATATCCACTGGAGATCAGAAGAATGAGGGGGGGATCTCATAGAAACCTATAAAATTCTAACAGGACTAGACAGGGTAGATGTAGGAAGGATGTTCCCGATGGTGGGGGAGTCCAGAACCAGGGGTCACAGTCTGAGGATACGGGGTAGACCATTTAGGACTGAGATGAGGAGAAATTTCTTCACCCAGAGAGAGGTGAGCCTGTGGAATTCGCTACCACAGAAAGTAGTTGAGACCAAAACATTGTACGTTTTCAAGAAGGAGTTAGATATAGCTCTTGGGGCGAAAGGGATCAAAGGATATGGGGAGAAAGTGGGAGCAGGTTATTGAGTTGGATGATCAGCCATGATCATAATGAATGGTGGAGCAGGCTCGAAGGACCGAATGGCTCCTATTTTCTATGTTTCTGATGAGCAGTGTTCTTGTCACTTAGATGTGAAACCTTTCTGCACAAGATAAAGGCAGGTGTCTCAGTCCAGGGCCTCTCCCCTGTGCTCTCTGTGCAACCTTCAGACCAAAGTGATGGTCCAGCCTCACACTCACTGGAAACATTACTGATGCCTGCACCTCGGCGGTGCTGGTCATTGCTGCCAGAATGTAGTGGGCAGGCATCACAGAGTTCTCTCATTCTCTCTGTGTGCTCTCTGCAACTTTAAGGCAGGGTTGGCCCCCGTCACACCAGCATCTGCGACCAGTGATGCTGTGCACCAGCTCCTGAAGGGCTGAGGTGCTGAAGGCGGACACAGCATCAGATGCGTCTAAAGTTTCATGGCTGCATCTCTGAGAGGGTCCTGATCATGGAGCGCAAGCAACCTGCCCTCGGCCAGACAGGAGTCAGACATTCTCAGAGGTTATGTGAAGATCTGTGGAGTGCCCTCACTGCATGGTGTCATTATCCTCCTGCAATTGAGCGACTATTAGGGCCTCCATTGTATCTCCATGACAGAGGGTATTGGCACTGCCAATGGAGATAAGCCAGACTGGAGTCAAATGTTCACAACTGTGATGTGAGGATCTATGGGGACACCTCATTGCATATCGTCATCCTCCTCCACAAATCTGGCAGCTTTGAGGGCCTCCCGAGCGCGCCTGCCTTGTCTAGCCAGTGTGAGGGCCTCATCCTTGTCATTGTCATCACCAATGACTCCCTCATCCTCATCCCTGTCAGCGTCCTCCTCATCAGAGGAGACCTCCAGCTCCTCCATCTCCTGCTCAGCCAGCTCCTCTCCCTGTTGCAGCACCAGGTAGTAAAGGGCACAGCAGACGACGACGATGTGTGACACCCTCTACGGACTGCATTGCAAGGCTCCACCAGACCGGCCCACACACCGGAACCGCATCTTCAGCATCCCGACGGTCTGCTCCACCAAGTTGCGAGTTGCAGCATGAGTCTCGTTATACCTTCGCTCTGCTGCAGTCTGAGGCCACCACATGGGTGTTATCAGCCACGGCCTCTGCAGATAGCCCTTACCCCGAGGAGCCAACCCTGCAGCTTCTGTGGACCCTGGAAGGCTGCAGGGATCTGAGATCGACTCAGGATGTAGGTGTTGTGCACACTCCCTGTAAACTGTGCACATGCTTGCAGGATGGGTTTCTGGTGATCGCATACCAGCTGCACGTGGTTGATGAAGTCACCTGTGGAGCCCTGATAGGAGCCACTGCCATAGAAATTGAGCACCGCAGTCACTTTCACAGCCACTGGCAGTGAATGCCCTCCATGTCCCCTTGGTGCCAAGTCCTGCAGTAAGTGGCAGATGTGGGCCACCAGGTCCCTAGGCATGGGCAGTCATCGACGACACTGGTTCTCAGTCATCTACAGGTATGGCAGGTATGGCTATAACCCTGGGTGTTGCTAGGCGCTGACCAGCCATGGCTCGCTGTCACTCCTGGGCAGCGTGTGTGGGAGTCCCTGCTGCCCCTTCTTCATGGTCCAAACTGGGATGCTGAGATTGCAAGGGGCTGTGAGCACCTCCAGCAGTGACTGCTACATGGCCAGCATTGGTGAGGAGATTGTACAACGTGTGCAGTCCATCTGCTCCGCGATCCAATAAAGTGGTGGCAGACTCGAAGTCTGTGCGAGGGTGGGGGAGGGGTAAGGTATGGAGCGCTTGGTGGCCCTTTGGTGCCTCCTGGACACTAACCCCTCTCAGCAATTGTCTCCGAGGCTGGCCAGCACTTGCCCCTGGACACCGCCCCGCCCCCGCCCCCACCCACAGCAGTCACCTCCGGGACCAGGCATCAGTTGCCGCCCCCCCCCCCCCCCCACCCTCCCCGCACCGACGCCCCTGAGGCCTGTAGTGAAGGTCACCAAGTGCACGTCGCAAGTGGACGGATGATACGGCTTGGTTCCAAGAGCCTGGCGGGATGGTATTTTAATTATGTGCTGATGTATTACAATTAGCTCCCCGCTGACTGATGACAGGAAACATCACGCCGTCATGAAGCAGGTCTCGCCATATTTTCTGCCAGGACACCTATTGTGATCACTGCCAGCGGGCTCGGAAAATTCCACCCATAGACTGGGACAGGAATAGTACAAAAGGACAAGGGGGCAAGAGTTCCTGGAATGTGTTCAAGATAATTTTCTACAGCAGTATGTTTCCAGTCCAATGAGAGGACATGCAGTTTTGGAGCTGGTTCTGGGGAATGAGTTAATAAGAACATAAGAAATAGGAGCAGGAGTAGGCCATTCGGCCCCTCAAGCCTGCCTTGCCATTCAATAGGGTCATGGCTGATCTGCCCCAGGCCTCAATTACTCTTTCGTGCCAGCTCCTCATTGCCCTCAACTCCCCAATATTTCAAAAATCTATCTATCTCTTCTTTAAATACTTTCAATGTTCTAGCCTCCACAACTGTCTGGGGTAGAGAATTCCTGACATTCACTACCCTCTGAGAGAAGAAATTCCTTTGCATCTCAGTTTTAAATGAGTGTCCCCTTATTCTGTAACTTTGTCCCCTAGTTCGAGATTCCTCCACTAGTGGAAACATCTTCTCAGCATCTACCCTGTCAAGCCCCTCAGAGTCTTGTATGTTTCAATGATATCACCCCTCATTCTTCTAAACTCTAATGAATAAAAGTCTGACCTGTTTAGCCATTTTAGATAAATCAACCCCTTCATCCCAGGAATCAGCCTAGTGAATCTCTTTTGAACTGTCTCCAATGCTAGTATATCCTTTCTTAAATAGGAGCTGGCCCAAGGGGATCAAATATCAATGGGAGAGCATCTAGGGCACAGTGACCATTCTACCATAAGGCTTAGGCTAATCATGGAAAATGACAGAGAACAACCCAGAGCGGGGATAATTAACTGGGAGAAAGCCAACTTTGATGAGATGAAAATGTATCTGAGTCGTGTGAGTTGCAATCAAATGTTGGCAGTAAAGACAGTGGCTGAACAATGGGCCACCTTCTAAGAAAAACGTATTGCAGGCGATATCAACGTATATTCCCTTGAATGGGAAAAGTATGACAAATAAATCCCTGGATGATGAGGGAAATAGAGGTGAAGATGAAAGGGAAGAAGTGCGCGTATGACAGATGTCAGGTAGAAAATACAATGGAGAATCAGGCTGAATATAGAAAGATCAGAGGGAAGTGAAGAGACTAATAAGAAAAGCAAGGGGAGGGCATTAAAAGGGGCTGGCAGCCAACATACGAGGGAATCTCAAGGTCTTCTATAAGCATGTAAATAATAAGAGGGTGGGAAAAGAAAGAGTAGGGCCGATTAGGGACAGAAAAGGGGGCTTGTTTGTGGAGGCTGGAGAAATAGTGGAGGTGTTGAACAAATACTTTGCATCTGTCTTTACAAGGGAAGAATTTGCTATCCAGGCTGAGGTGAGAGAGGAGGTAACTGGCACACTAGAAGAACTTATAATCGAGAGGAAGGTGGTGTTGGAAAAGCTGTTGTTACTTAAAATAGATAAGGTATCAGGACCGGATCAGATGCATCCAAAGGTATTGAGGGAAGTGAGAGTGCAAGTTGCAGAGGCACTAGTGATAATCTTCCAACCTTCCTTAGACATAGGGGAGGTGCCAGAGGACTGGAGAACTGCAGATGCACCCTTGTTCAAAAAGGGGTGCAAGGATAAAGCTGGCAACTACAGACCAGTCAGTTTCATCTCAGTGGTAGGGAAACTTCTGGAAACTATAGTACGGGATAAAATGAATAATCACTTAGACAAATGCGGGATAATTAAGGAAAGCCAGCATGGATTCATCAAGGGAAAATCATGTTTAACTAACTTGCTGGAGTTTTTTGAGGAAGTAACAGAGAGGCATTTCAAAAGGCACTTGATACAGTGCCAAACAGCAGATTTGTGAGCAAAATTCTAGGCCTTGGAATAAAAGGGAAAGTAGGCACTTGGATAAGAAATTGGCTGAGTGACAGGAAACAGAAAGCAGTGTTAAATGGTTGTTTTTCAGACTGGAGGAAGGTTTGTAGTGGAGTTCCTCAGGAGTCAGTATTGGGACCCTTGCTCCTCTTGATATATATTAATGACCTAGACTGTGGTGTGCAGGGCATGATTTCAAAATTTGCAGATGATACGAAGATTTTAAATGTTGTCAACTGTGATGGGGATAGTCTTGAACTTCAAAAGGACATAGACGTGTTGGTGGTTTGGGCAGACAAGTGGCAGATGGAATTCAATGCAGAGAAATGTGAAGTAATTCGTTTTGGCAGGAAAGATATGGTGGGACAATATAAAATAAAGGGATAGCCTCTAAAGGAGGTGCAGGAACAGAGGGACCTCAGTGCATATGTACATAGGTCACTGTAGATGACAGAGCCTGTTAAAAGAGCAGTTAATAAAGCATATAGTATCTTAGGCTTTATTAATAGGGGCATTGAGTACAAGAGTAAGGAGGTTACACTTAACTAGTATAAGACACTAGTTAGGCCTCATCTGTGTCCAGTTATGAGCGCCATACTTGAGGAAAGATGTGAAGGCATTGGAGCGAATACAGAGGAGATTCACAAGAATCATTCCTGGGATGAAGAACTGTAGCAATGAGGAGAGGTTGGGATGGTTTTCCTTGGAGAAAAGAAAGCTGGGTGGAGACCATAGAGATGTTCAAGATCCTGATGGGTATGGCCAGAGTAAATAGTGAGAAACTGTTCCCACTCAAGAGAACATCAAGAATTAGAGGGCACAGATTCAAAATAATTGGCAAGAGGAGTAAATGTGATGTGAGGAAAAACTTTTTCACCCAGAGGGTGGTTGGAGTCCGGAACAAACTTCCTGAAAGGGTGGCAGAGGCAGGTTCAATCAAGGCATTCGGAAGAGACTTGGATTGCTACCTGAAAAGAGAGAATGTGCAAGGTTATGATGAAAAGGCAGGGGAGTGGGACTAGGTGGAATATTCTTTCAGAGAGCCAGTGCAGACTTGATGGGCTGAATAGCCTCCTTCTGCATTGTAAAGATACAGTGAAACTGTGATGGGTTATGCTGAACTTATAAAAGGACACTAGTTAGACCTCAGCTGGAGTATTGTGTACAGTTCTGGGCTCCATACTTTAGGAAATATGTGAACACATTGGAGACAGTGCAGAAGTTGTATACAGTCGGGGGGGAGTTGCCCTGGGAGTCCTCAACATTGACTCTGGACCCCATTAAGTCTCATGGTATCAGGTCAAACATGGGCAAGGAAACCTCCTGCTGATTACCACATACCACCCTCCCTCAGCTGATGAATCAGTGCTCCTCCATGTTGAACAATACTTGGAGGAAGCACTGAGGGTGGCAAGG
Organism: Carcharodon carcharias; assembly: GCF_017639515.1. NCBI lineage: Eukaryota > Metazoa > Chordata > Chondrichthyes > Lamniformes > Lamnidae > Carcharodon > Carcharodon carcharias. The sequence goes on along the minus strand of NC_054491.1, from coordinate 47,097,681 downwards.
GCACAGAATTCTCTCTGGGTGGGGGACTTCAATGACTATCACCAAGAGTGGTTCGGTAGCACCACTACTGTCCGAGCTGGCTGAGTCCTAAATCACATAGCTGCTAGACTGGGTCAGTGGCATGTGGTGAGGGAACGAACAAAAGGGAAAAACATACTTGGCTTCATCCTCACCAACCTGCCTGTCCCAGATGCATCTATCCATGACAGTATCGATAGGAGTGAGCACCACACAGTCATTGTTGAGACAAAGTCCCGCCTTTGCATTGAGGATACCCTCCATCGTGTTGTGTGGGATAGATTGCGAACAGATCTAGCAACTCAAGACTGGGCATCCATGAGGTGCTGTGGGCCATCAGCAGCAGCAGAATTGTACTCGAACACAATATGTAACCTCATGGCCCGGCATATCCCCCACTCTACCATTACCATCAAGCCCGGGGATCAACCCTGGTTCACTGAAGAGTGCAGGAGGGCATGCCAGGAGCAGCACCAGGCACACCTAAAAATGAGGTGTCAACCTGGTGAAGCTATAACACAGGACTACTTGTGCGCCAAACAGCATAAGCAGCAAATGATAGACAGAGCTAATTGATCCCACAAACAATGGACCAGATCTAAGCTATGCAGTCCTGCCACATTCAGTCGTGAATGGTGGTGGACAATTAAATAACTCACTGGAGGAGGAGGAGGAGGCTCCACAAATATCCCCATCCTCAATGATGAAGGAGCCCAGTACAGCAGTGCAAAAGATAAGGCTGAAGCATTTGCAACAATCTTTAGCCAGAAGTGCCGAGTGAAGGATCCATCTCGGCCTCCTCCGGAGATCCCCAGCATCACAGATGCCAGTCTTCAGCCAATTCAAGTCACTCCATGTGATATCAAGAAATGGCTGAAGGCACTGGATACTGCAAAAAGGCTATGGGCCCTGACAATATTCCAGCAATAGTGCTGAAGACTTGTGCTCCAGAACTTGCCACACCCCTAGCCAAGCTGTTCCAGTACAGCTACAACACTGGCATCTACCCAGCTATGTGGAAAATTACCCAGGTGTGTCCTGTACACAAAAAGCAGGACAAATCCAACCCGGCCAATTGCCACCCCATCAGTCTACTCTTGATTATCAGTAAAGTAATAGAAGAGGTCATCAACAGTGCTATCAAACGGCACTTGCTTAGGAATAACCTGCTCACTGATGCCCAGTTTGGGTTCCACCAGGGCCACTCATTGACCTCATTACAGCCTTGGATCAAACATGGACAAAAGAGTTGAACTCCTGAGGTGAGGTGAGAGTGACTGCCCTTGACATCAAGGCAGCATTTGACCGAGTGTAGCGCCAAGGAGCCCTAGCAAAACTGGTGCCAATGCGAATCAAGGGGAAAACTCTCAGCTGGTTGGAGGCACACCTAGCACAAAGGAAGATGGTTGTGGTTGTTGGAGGTCAGTCATCTCAGCTCCAGGGCATCACCGCAAGAGTTCCTCAGAGTAGTGTCCTAGGCCCACCTTCAGCTGCTTCATCAATGACCATCCTTCCATCATAAAGTCGGAAGTGGGGATGTTTGCTGATGATTGCACAATGTTCAGCAACATTCGCGACTCCTCAGATACTGAAGCAGTTCATGTCCAAATGCAGCAAGACCCGGACAATATCTAGGATTAGGCTGACAAGTGGCAAGTAACATTCAAGTGTCACATGTGTTAGGCAATGACCACCTCCAACAAGAGAGAATCCAATCATCGCCCCTTGAAGTTCAATGGCATTACCATCACTGAATCCCCCACTATCAACAACCTGGGGGTTACCATTGACTAGAAACTAAACTGGACTAGCTATATAAATTCTGTGGCTACAAGAGCAGGTCAGAGGCTAGGAATCATGCGATGAGTAACTCACCTCCTGACTCCCCAAACCTGGCCACCATCTGTGGGAATATTCCCCACAACACTGAAGAAGCTGGACACCAGCTTGGACAAAGCAGCCCACTTGATTGGCACCACATCCACAAACATTCACTCCCTCCATCATCGACGTTCAGTAGCAGCAGTGTGTACCATCTACAAGATGCACTGCAGAAATTCACCAATGCTCCTTAAACAGCACCTTCCAAACCCACAACCACTACCATCCCGATGGACAAGGGCAGCAGATAGATGGAGAACACCACCACCTGGAGGCTCCCCTCCAAGTCATTCACCATTCTGACTTGGAAATATTTCGCCGTTCCTTCACTGTCGTTGGGTCAAAATCTTGGAACTCCCTTCCTAACAGCACTGTGGGTGTACCTACACCACATGGACTGCAGTGGTTCAAGAAGGCGGCTCACCGCCACCTTCTCAAGGGCAACTAGGGATGGGCAATTATTGCTGGCCCAGCCAGCGAAGCCTACATCCTGTGAATGAATTTTAAAAAAGAGGTTTACAATAATGGTTCCAGGGATGAGAAATTTTAGTTATGAAAATAGTTTGGAGAAGTTGGGACTATTCTCCTTGGAGAGGAGAAGGCTAAGAGAAGATTTGATAGAGTGTTCAAAAATCACAAGGGGGCTGGATAGAGTAGATAGAGAGAAACAGTTCTCGCTCGTAAAAGGATTGAGAATGAGAAGGTGCAGATTTAAAGTGATTTGCAAAAGAAGTAATCGCGATGGGAGAAAAAAATTTTTCACACAGTGAGTTGTTCAGGTCTAGAATGCACTGTCTGGAAGTGTGGTGGAGGCAGGATCAATCGAGGCATTCAAGAGGGTATTAGATGATAATTTAAATAGAAACAAGTGCAGGATTATGAGGAAAAGGCAGGAGAATATACTGAGTCATAATGCTGATTTGGAGAGCCAGTGCAGACACATAGGGCTGACTGGCCTCCTTCTGCACTGTAACGATTATGTGATTCTGTGATAGCTGAGTTGCTGTTGCAGGGAACTGGCACAAAGACAATGTGCTGAATGGCCGCCTCCTGTGCTATAACCGTTCTATGATTCTTGTATAGCTGCATTCAATGAACTTAATAAACACATGAGGAAGAACGAAGCTGAAGGTTACCCTGATTGTGTAATCATGAAGGGTAGGAGGGGACTTTAAATGCAAAGAGAGCCATAGTAATGATCCCCACTCCCTCATACACAGTGAATGCAGTTTACCTGCCTTAATACAGGACTAAGAACCCAAGAAACAGAGTGGTAAATCCATGTTCTAGTTGTAAAGCTTTACCTGAACAAGCTTTTGCTGTTAATTATTCATTGCTTTGATGGTGGTGTTAGGAGGGAAAGTGAAACAGTTCCATTGATCTGTTATTATTCTTTCTGTCATTAAACAGTCCAGTAAATTATTTTTTAAATTAAAAAAAATGTTTCCAATTAAAATTGCACAGGAACTTCCTGAATTTGAAATGCTGAAAAGTGGGGAGTGTGGTTCATTTTCTTGGTCCTACTCGGCCGACCCCACCCCTGTAAAATTTCTTTGCCAATCAGGACACTAACAAAAATGTTTTCTGGCCAATCTTGGGGCGCATGTAACTTTTGGACCAGGTGTAAAAATGGTGAGGGAAAGAGTCTGAACAAAATATAGGGACACTGTTTTAAACATTAGGTTAAGTAGCTGCATCTTCCTCCCTCCACCTTCAGGACACAAACAAATTGTTTTACATCTGGCACCATAGTCTATACATTTTTTTTGGTAATTGTTTTAAAAACGTAAACTGCATTCAGAACCCTGATTGTTGGACATTTGTACTCTTGAGGTTCATCTTGGATGGTTATACATTTGAATATTGCTTAATTAACACATTACTGCCGCACAAAGATGTGTCAAGAGATCAGAACAAGTGCAAAGGGATTTCTCAAAGCATGACACACTGTGAGAGAGAACATGGCAGTGGGCACAGAAATTGTTTTCAATGCTGATACTTGTTTGATTTATATTAATAAACTTTACTTTAACAATGACAATGACTTCAGAGCAACACTTTTTTGAGTCCTTCATTATAATTTTCGGTCCTGTGGCTTATCCGGATTGGGACCCTTTGTAACTTTTCTTTTCTAATACCGTCTGATTTTAAATTGGAATTGTGGAAAGCAGGCAGTGCTGGCAATTTTTGCAGACTGCTACTTGGTTTAATAGTCCAAGCAAATTCAAAAGAATGACTCAGTGGTTCACCAGTAAATAAACGGTCCAGTAGGATGAAAATTAATTAACCACTGGAGATTGCTCATCTTTAGTGTAAAATGTGTTAAAAAGGACGAGCTGATTCTTAAAGTCTTCCACTTCAAGTCTGTACACTCTTCCATCTTCAAAAAAAATTCTGTAATTACTTTTGAGAAAATTACAGAAAACATTTAGTTTATCTATGATTTGGTTCATTGTAAAGTTGACATTTATGGAACGAAATGATTCCTACTCCTCCTCCACCCCAACATTCCTCCAACCTCCGCCCCACTCTCCTCCCCCAAGCAACCTCCAAACCACCTCCCCACCCCCAAACTACCCCCTCTCCACCCCCTTCTCCGGGGCCCTGGTCAGAGGAGCTGGCTCCAGCTATGCCACACCCCTGTATTTAATAACTTAGACGAAGAGCCAGAGAGTAAAATTTGCTGACAATACAAAGCCAGTTGGGAATGTATGCTGTGAGGAGGGCACAAAGACTGCAAAGAGATATTGATAGGCTAGGTGAATGGGCAACAAGGTGGCAGATGGAGTATAATTTGGGGAAGTGTGGAGTTAGAATAGGAAAGCAGAATATTTTTTAAAAGACATGAAACTTGCAAATGTTGATGTCCAGAGAGATTTGGGTGTACTTGTACAAGGAATGCAGAAGTGAGCATGCAGGTGTAGCAAGCAATTAGGAAAGGCATGTTGGCCTTTATTGCAAGGGGATTGGAGTACAAAACTGAGGAAGTTTTTCTACAATTGTACGAGTGTTTGGTGAGACCACACCTGGAACTCTGTGCACAGTTTTGGTCTCCATATTTAAGGAAGGATATACTTGCGTTAGAGTTAGTTTTCATGTTTATGCTAACGACATCCACCTCTACCTCATGACCAGCTCTCAACTTTTCCACTGTTGTTAAGTTATTGGACTACTTATCCGACATCCAGTACTGGGTGAGCAGAAATTTCCTCCGAATGAATATTGGGAAGGCCGAAGTCATTGGTTTCAGACCCCACTCCGAACATCGTTCTCCTGCGACTGACTCCATCCCTCTCCCTGGCCAGCATTGGGCATGTTTGGTGGCGTGAGCGGACAATATTAGCATCGGTTTCAAGATGGCTTGAAACCAGTTTGTGATTGTCCGCTTAGCATGCCGACAGCGGTCAGCGTTTCCCGCCATCGGCTGTCGGGAACCTCATTGTAATCCATTTGCATATCATTATTCGGCCAGCCCACCGGAATCATCTCCCACCTCCGCTGGATCGTCCATCCACATCGGCAGGAAAACATGGAGACATGTTTCACAACAGCATATAAAAGGCATGCACTTGGCAGGCTGCACTTTGAGGGGAGCATGGAAGTGAGTGCACAGCAACGATGTGCAGCACTCGCCAGGGTCGCCTGTTGGACTTCAAGCTTGAGGCGCGTTGCGGGGGGGAATCAAGGGCTGCTCTGCAGTTGAGGAAACCTGATGGCAGGCAAGTGCAGCTCCCTGCCATTGAGGCGTCTTGTAGGGGGTGGGAGGGGCAGCCCGACCATTGAGGCAACTTGTGGTGAAGGTGCAAGGGCTGCCTTGTGGTTGAGGCGACCTGTGGGAGGGGGTAGGGTGGGGGTGGGGTGGGGGTGGGGGTGGGACAAGGGCTGCCGTGTGGTTGAGGCGACCTGTGGGAGGGGATAGGGTGGGGGTGGGGTGGGGGTGAGGTGGGGGTGGGGGTGGGACAAGGGCTGCCTTGTGGTTGAGGCGACCTGTGGGAGGGGGTAGGGTGGGGGTGGGGTGGGGGTGAGGTGGGGGTGAGGTGGGGGTGGGGGTGGGACAAGGGCTGCCTTGTGGTTGAGGCGACCTGTGGGAGGGGGTAGGGTGGGGGTGGGGTGGGGGTGAGGTGGGGGTGGGGGTGGGACAAGGGCTGCCTTGTGGTTGAGGCGACCTGTGGGAGGGGGTAGGGTGGGGGTGGGGTGGGGGTGAGGTGGGGGTGGGGGTGGGACAAGGGCTGCCTTGTGGTTGAATATAGCGCAGAAGCATTCAGGATGGAGGGGTAGGTTGGGCGAGGGAAGCAATCATGCATTAGGGACACCTTATATAAAGTGAACATTCCTCTGCAACGAAAACAGTTCAAGCGCAGCCATTGATATGATTGGAGTCGAGCTTCTAGCTTATCTGCCCACTCAAGCAATGCAAAGGCACCAAAATGCCACCAAAATGCTCCAGAGCTTTTCAACCCCCATCAGCACAGACTGCAAGCTAATGAGGGTTTCAGTGGACTGCAGAGCAGTTGTACGGCTGCACATTTTGTACAATCTCCTTGCTAAAGCTGGCCGAGGAGCAGTCACTGGTAGAGGTGCTCACAGTCCCTTGCAATGTCAGCATCCTGATTTGGACCAGTCTCCCCGATGGTTCAAGCTAACAGTGCTGCCTTGTTAGGAGGTTAGGAGGGTGCCTGTGCATGAGCTGAGAGTACAGCTTGCAGTCCAATGGGCAGCAGCAGCCAATCATTCGGGTGGAGTGAGGCGGAGGTGGGTGGGGTCTCAGGCAGCCATGAGGCGCACCAATCTCTGGCTATCCAGCCAGCACTCTCCGAGATGTGTTAAGGGGCCTTCAGACTTAACCAGGACAGGTTCTTGGTACACCCATGCTAACCCACGTGTCACTCTCTTTCATCCTGCAGGTGGAGTACATCAGGAGCAAGGAGCCTAGTGAATTAGCTGGATGCCTCGTGGCACACAGAGAGCGAAGAAGACAGAGGAGAGAGCGCGACTGAGGCTCCTGGCTGCACAGAGGGAGGAGCAGCACCCTCTAAAAGAAAGGGCAGCTGGGGCCCCCGCACACACACTGCCCAAGAGCCACAGTGAGCTGTGGCTGGTCGGCGCCTTGCCAAACCCAGCCATCGCCTTTCACTCCTGCAAATTATCGAGGACCAATGTCGCCAAAGATTGCGCATGTCTAGGGAACTGGTCGCTCACATCTGCCACCTGCTGCAGGATTTGGTGCCAAGGGGACATGGAGGGAAACACTGCCAGTGGCATGAAAGTGATCTTGGTGCTCAATTTCTACAACAGTGGCTGCTTTCAGGGCTCCATAGGTGACCTATGTGGGATCTCACAAGCCTCCACCCACAAATGCATCCACAAGGTCACGGATTCCATCTTTGCGAGGGCAACAATTTTGTGTATTTCGCCCGGGACTGCGACAGTCAGGATGCAAAAGCAACTGGAGTTGCCCAGATCTCGGGTTTCCCACAGGTGCAGGGTGCGATTGACTGCACTGCATTCAGGTCTCCGTTACAACATGCAGTGGACTACATCAACCTCAAGGGATTCCACTCGCTGAATGTGTAGCTGATGTGCGACCATCAGAAATGTATCCTGCAGGTGTGTGCACGGTTTCCAGGGAGTATGCATGACTCCTACATCCTCAATCAGTCACAGACCCTGGAGCCTTCCAGGGCCCACAGAAGCTGCAGGAATGGCTCCTCGGGGACAAGGGCTACCCACAGAGGCCGTGGTTGATGAACCTGTGCAGCGGCCTCAGACTGCAGCAGAGTGACGGTATAATGAGCTCATGCTGCACTCACAACTTGGCGGAGCAGACCATCGGGATGCTGAAAATGAGGTTAGAGGCTGGTGAAGCCTTGCAAAATAGTCCAGAGAGGGTGTCACACATTGTCATTGCCTGCTGCACCCTTTACAATCTGGCACTGCAATGGGGAGAGGAGCTGGCTGAGGAAACATCAAAACATAGAAACTAGGAGCAGGAGTAGACCATTCGGCCCTTCGGGCCTGCTCCGCCATTCATTATGATCATGGCTGATCATCCAACTCAATATCCTGCTCCCACTTTCTCCACATATCCTTTGATCCCTTTCGCCCCAAGAGCTATATCTAACTCCTTCTTGAAAACATACAATGTTTTGGTCTCAACTACTTTCTGTGGTAGCGAATTCCACAGGCTCACCACTCTCTGGGTGAAGAAATTTCTCCTCATCTCAGTCCTAAATGGTCTACCCCATATCCTCAGACTGTGACCCCTGGTTCTGGACTCCCCCACCATCGGGAACATCCTTCCTGCATCTACCCTGTCTAGTCCTGTTAGAATTTTATAGGTTTCTATGAGATTCCCCCTCATTCTTCTGAACTCCAGCGAATATAATCCTAATCGACTCAATCTCTCCTCATATGTCAGTTCCGCCATCCCAGGAATCAGTCTGGTAAACATTCGCTGCACTCCCTCTATAGCAAGAACATCCTTCCTCAGATAAGGAGGCCAAAACTGCACACAATATTCCAGATGTGGTCTCACCTAGGCCCTGTATAATTGCAGCAAGACATCCCTGTTCCTGTACTCGAATCCTCTGGCTATGAAGGCCAACATACCATTTGCCTTCTTTACCGCCTGCTGCACCTACATGCATACCTTCAGCCACTGGTGTACAAGGACACCCAGGTCTCGTTGCACATTCCCCTCTCTCAATTTATAGCCATTCAGATAATAATCTGCCTTCCTGTTTTTGCTGCTAAAGTAGATAACCTCACATTTATCCACATTATACTGCATCTACCATGTATTTGCCCACTCACTCAGCTTGTCCAAATCACACTGAAACATCTCTGCATCCTCCTCACAGCTCACCCTCTCACCCAGCTTTGTGTCATCTGCAAATCTGGAGAAATTACATTTAGTTCCTTCATCTAAATCATTAGATCCCTGCGGTACCCCACTAGTCAATGCCTGCCATTTGGAAAAAGACCCGTTTATTCCTACTCTTTGTTTCCTGTCTGCCAACCAGTTTTCTATCCATCTCAATGCACTACCTCCAATCCCATGCACTTTAATTTTACACGCCAATCTCTTATGTGGGATTTTGTTGAAAGCCTTCTGAAAGTACAAATAAACCACATCCACTGGCTCCCCCTCATCACCTCTACTAGTTACATACTCGAAAAATTCCAATAGATTTGTCAAGTATGATTTCCCTTTCATAAATCCATGCTGACTGTCTAATTCTGCCACTGTTTTCCACGTGCTCAGCTATTAAATCTTTTATAATGGACTCTAGAATTTTACCCACTACCAACGTCAGGCGACAGCTGACAGAGGAGATGGATGAGCTGGGGGTCTCCTTTAATAAGAAGGACGCTGACAGGGATGAGGGTGAGGAGGTCCTCGAAGGTGACAATGATGGGAATGAGACACTTGCACTGGCCAGATGTGACAGGCTCGCTGCCCTCATAGCTGTGAGATTTGTGCAGGATGTGCCGACATGCAGTGAGGAGCCCCCATAGATCCTCACATTGCATCTATGAATGTGTGACTCCTGGCTTATGGCAGCGCACATACCCTCTGTGATAATGCTCATGTCATGGAGAAGCAGTGGAGGCCCTGATAGTCGCTCGATTGCAGGAGGATGATGACAACATGCAGTGAGGGCACTCCACAGATCTTCACGTAGCCTCTGAGAATGTCTGACTCCTGTCAGGTCGAGGGCAGCTTGCTTGTGTTCTGTGATCAGGGTCACATCATAGAGACGCAGCCGTGAAACTTTAGAAGCATCTGATCCTTTGTCTGCCTTTGGCCCCTGAACCCTTCAGGAGCTGGTGCACAGCGTCACTGGTCACAGATGCTGAAAAGATGGGGGCCAGCCCCACCTTAAAGGTGCAGAGAGCCACACAGAGAGAATGGCGGAACTCTGTGGCACCTGCCCACTACATTCTGGCAGCAATGACCAGCACCGCCAAGGTGCAGGCACCAGTAATGTTTCCAGGGAGTGTGAGGCCAGACCGTCATTTTGTTTTGAAAGCTGCACGAAGCACAGGGAAGAGGCCCTGGACTGAGACACCTGCCATTATCTTGTGCAGAAAGGTTTCACATCTGAGTGACAAGAACACTGCTCATCAGAACAAGGAGCCATAGATAGGGAGACATTCTTGGGAATTTATTGACAATAGTGAACAGTATGTACAAATCAGTAACACCCATGCCCAGGCTGTGCAATTAATTCTTCTTAACTTTCCTAATGTTTCCCTACATCTTGGTGCTCCCCGGACATCCACAGCGGAGGTGGAGCAGCCTGCTGACTGCGGCACCCTGTCTGTGATGATCTTGGCGGGTGTCTTCTGGAGGACCAAGACCTGGAAGGCCTCGGCCACTTTCAGGGTCCTGCTGTGTGGCAGTGGCATCCTCCTCGGCCTGTGGAGCTGGAGCTGCTGAGGTCACAGAAAGAAGGGATTCGGTTGGGCTGGACATTCCTGGAATCACCTGGATGGATGGCCCTGGGGGACACACCTGCTGATCCTCCTCACTATAGGTGCCTGAGAGCCCCTGGCTGACTCTGTTAGGAGTGAGATTGAGCTGCCAGACACCCTTCTCGCATACACACTGTTGGAGGCCAACTATGGCATCAGCGATGGAGCCAAGCCCGCGCAGCAGTGCAGGAGCGATGTCCTGGACCAAGGTCTCCCTAGCGGAATGGAGGAGATCATTCATCCTCTTGTGGCAGTGACTGGCTGTCCACTTTTGAAGGGCGTTCGTACTGACCACAGCTGCCATCGCCTCCTAAGCCTAGTTGGTCAAGCTACTGCCCATTCTGTGGCCAGAGCAGAGGTAGAGGACATTAACACGGGCCTCTATGGCCTCCAAAAGGCTTTCTAGTGACGTATCATCAAGCCTGGGGGCTGCAGTCTTCTTGCCTTTCATGGGCATCTTCCCTGCAGCAGCTGTGGTCTGGAAGCACTGAGAAGTGATGCGTGTGGCTGGACTTTAAATAGGGCGCCCAGCGTAATGAAGCAGCAAGGTGATGGCAAGCAGGCGAATGGGAGCCCGCCCGCTATAGGAACGGCGTGTTTCTCGGGAATGCATAAATAATGTGGTGGGTTTGGGACAATACGGCATGAAAAGCTGCCATTGCAGCTGCGGGTAAAACATTGTTTTACCCTCCCGCTACCGTACTTAGTGCAAATCTGGGACGATTCTCACACCTTGGTGTAACATTTGATCCTGAGATGAGCTTCTAATCTCACATTCACGCCATTACTGAGACCACCTATTTCCACCTCCATAACAATGCTCAACTTTGCTCCTGTCTCAGCTCGTCTGCTGCTGAAATTCTCATTGTCCATGCCTTCATTATCTCGGGACTTGACTATTCCAATGCACTCCTAGCTGGTCTCCCACGTCCTACCCTCCGTAAACTTGAGGTCATCCAAACTCTGCTGCCCATGTCTTAACTTAGCAGCAAGTCTTGTTCCCTATCACCCCTGTGCTCGCTGACCTGCATTGACTCTCGGTCAAGCAAAACTCCCAGTAAAATTCTCATCCTTATTTTCAAATCCCTCCATGGTCTTGCTCTCTCTATCTCTGAAATAACCTCCAATCCCATAACCCTCTGAGATATCTGAGCTCCTCTAATTCTGGCCTCTTGCACTTTCCCAATTATAACTGCTACCATTGGCAGCTATTCCTTCAGTTGTCTATGCTCCAAGCTCTGGAATTCTTACACATATCTGCCTCTCTTCCTCACTTTCTTCCTTTAAGACAATTCTTAAAAGCTACCTTGTTGACCAAGCTTCTGATCATCTGACCTAATGGGTGGGATTTTCCACACCCTCCCGCTGCCAGGATCATCCAGTACCATCGCAAGGTAATGGACTTCTGGCTGGGGCACCGCCAAGCCCGCGGCAGGTCCCACCCACGACAGGGCCGGGAAATCCCGGCCAATATCTCCTTATGTAGCTCAATGTCATACTTTCTTTTATAATGCTCTTGTGACGTGCCATAGGATGTTTCATTATACAAAATGCGCTATATAAATATGTTGTTGTTTTTTTCATTGGAAGGGGTACAGCAAAGGTTCACTAGATCAGCCCCTGGGATGACGGAGTTGTCCCATGGTGAGAGACAGAGTACACTGGGTCCAAGTTATTTGGAGTTAAGAATAAGAGGTGATCTAACTGAAATATTTAAGATTCTGAAGGGAGTTAACAGGGTAGTCACTGAGAAGTTGTTTCCTGGTTGGGGAATCTAGAACAGAGGGGCACAGTCTCAGGTTAAAGGGCCAATCATTTAGGACTGAGATGAGAAATTTCTTCACTCAACAGGTTGTGAGTCTTTGGAATTTTCTACCTCAAAGAGGGTTGTGGATGCTCCATCATTGAATATTTTTAATATATTGAATATATCTGAGACAAGTTTTTGATCTTTCAGGGATTCAGGAATATGGGAAGCGGGCAAAAAGTGGAGTTGAAGCTGAATATCAGTCCTGGCCACAATAGATGGACCATCTGGTCTTCTCCTGCTCCTATTTTTTATGTTCCTATAATCTAACTGTTCCCGACATCTTTGAAGAATGGGCTTTATCATTAATGGTAATGTCACCATAGTGGTAGTGGTAATGTCACTGGACTAGTAATCTAGAGACCCAGGCTAATGCTCTGGGGAGGTGGGTTCAAATCCCACCATGGCAGTGGTTGTAATTTAAATTCTGTTAATAAATCTGGAATTAAAAAGCTAGTCTTGGTAATAGTAACCATGAAATCATTGTTGATTGTCACAAGACCCCATCTGGTTCATTAGGGCCTTTAGGAACATAGGAGCAGGAGTAGGCCATTCAGCCTGTCGAGCCTGCTCTGTCATTCAATATGATCAGGGTTGATCATCCATTTCAATGCCTTTTTTCAACACCATCCCCATATCCCTTTATGTCATTGCTACAGTAAAGTCCTGCTGTTCGTGACTTCCTCATTTGCAAATTCGCTTATCTGCGCAAAAGTCTTCGTACATCAGTTCACCCATTATAAGCCCAAATTTTCACTTATCCACAACCTTAAAAATAAAACATAGAAGCCATCTTTAGAAAACGCCATAAAAACCCACCTATCCTGCAGTAGAAAGTGCGTCATCTGACATTGTTTGCATGTGGGTGTTCCTTGTCGCTGCGATTTAATTTCTCTTCACAGCCCACTTCCACTCTTAAGTAAAATAGTGTGTGTGAAAAATTGTACATGATTTTTCTTGTTTTATTGAACAATTTCTCCAGTAAATTTCTCTTCAAATTTATTAAAAATATAGTTTTTATTGCCTTTGATCCTTTATACATGTAAAATTTTAGCATGGCTGGAACCTATCTAATTGACTCCCAGTGTAAAGTATGTTCATTGTTCCTGATTTTGCTGTTCACGAGGTTTCGTGGAAATGTAACCCCTGAAAATGGTGGCACTTTACTGTCCTTAGAAATCTGTCAATCCCTGCTTTAAACATACTCAGTGACTAAGCTTCCACAACCCTCTGGGGTAAAGGAGCCCAAAAATTCACGACACTCTGAGTGAAAATAATTCTCCTCATCTCAGTCCTAAGTGGCTTCCCCCTTATTTTGAAATTGTATCCCCTGGTTCTAGACTCCCCAACCAGGGGAAGCATCTTACCTGCACCTACCCTGTCTATCCCTTTAAGTATTCTGTAGGTTTCAATGAGATCACCTCTCATTCTTCAAAACTCTAGAGAATACAGGCCTAGTTTCCCGAATCTTGCCTCATAGGACACTCCCAACATCCTAGGAACAAGTCTGGTGAACCTTTGTTGCACTCTCTCTTTGGCAATAATATCCTTCTTAAGATAATGGGACCAAAACTGCACACAGTATTCCAAGTGTGCTCTAACCAAGGTTAATTGATGCAAGACTTGGCTACTCCTGTACTGAAAATGCCTAGCAAGTCACTCAGTTGTATCAAACCATTACGAAGTCTACAAATAGGAAAGAGACACCAACTCTGGACCCCAGGAAGTCTCATGACATTAGATCAAACATGGGCAAGGAAGCTCCCTGTTGACTACCACCTACTGCCATCCCTCAGCTGATGAATCAGTACTCCTCCATGTTAAACACCACTTGGAAGAAGCACTGAGAGTGTCTAGGACACAGAATGTACTCTGGGTGGCCGGGGGGCGGGGGGGGGCGGGGGGGGGGGGGGGGGGGGGGGGGGGGGGGGGTGCTGGTGCTTCAATGTCCATCACCTGGAGTGGCTGAGGAACACCGGTGCTGACTGAGCTGACCGAGTCTTAAAGGACATAGCTGCTATACTGGGTCTGCGGCAGGTGGTGAGGGAACCAACAAGAGGGATAAACCTACTTGACCTCATCCTCAGCAATCTACCTGTTGCAGATGCATCTGTGCATGACAATATCGGTAGGAGTGACGATCGCACAATCGTTGTGCAGACGGAGTCCTGTTTTCACATTGAGGATACCCACCATTGTGTTGTGTGGTGCTGCCATTTTGCTAAATGGGATAGATTTTGAACAGATCTAGCAACTCAAAACAGAAGCGCTGTGGGCCAACAACAGCAGCAGCATTGTATAAGACCACAATCTGTAACCTCATGGCCTGGTATGTACCCCACTCTACCATTACCATCAAGCCAGGGGATCAACCCTGGTTCAAATGAAGATTGCAGGAGGGCATGCCAGGAGCAGCACCAGGAATACCTAAAAATGAGGTGTCAACCTGATGAAGCAACAACACGGCTACTTGTGTGCCAAACAGCAAAAGCTGCATGCAATTTACAGAGCTAAAGAATTCCACAACTAATGGATCAGTCATGAATGGTGGCGGACAATTAAACGACGAACTGGAAGAGAAGGCTCCACAAATATCCCCATCCTCAGTGATGGAGGAGCCCAGCACGTCAGTGCAAAAGATAAGGCTGAAGCATTTGCAGGAAAAGTTTAGGTCTAACTTTTAAATTTTTATATAAGTTAAGAGGTTGTTTGAATTTCAAAGGGGAGTCAGAGGTAACAAGGAAACTGTTTGCATCCTGCAGGAGTCCATAGTACATAGTAGTGGGAATATTATATTTTTATTGACCCAAAAGCAAAGGCAAAATGGAAACATGAAAGATATTATATTTGGAAGGGTGTGAGTTTCAAAGGAGTATGAGAACAATGGGACTGAGGTGAAAGGGAAAAAAGGTACATTAGAGTTACTGTGGATAGCTGGTTTTTAGCTATTGAGCCAGATAGCTCTTAAGTTGGAGAGAGCTGGAGCTGCTTGAGCTGTTGAGAAGTCTTGGGCTGCAGCAAGCAGTTTTATTCTGAAGTGGATTCCATCCCAAGAGGGTAAAGATCATGTGGTATATGTTTATTGAAGCTACAGCAGTCTGTCTTGTGATATTACTGGATTTTTCATATTTAAACGTCTATAAGGGAGTGCTGCCTGGAAGGTGTTTACTTGTGGATTTGACCAGTAGAGAGTTTTTGGGGGAATGTTTTGTAAGATTAATTGTAATTAGGTAACTGTAATCTTGTGTGCTTAAGTTTCCTTTTCTTTCTTGTTAATAAAACTTTTACTTTTAATTTTTAAAAAGCCAAAAGTGTTACTGGATCTCTTACTGCTGAGGTCAGGATGTCGTCTGCTCTTTATCAGAATACGAAAAAAGTTTGTGGCCAATAAGCCAAGTTTCCCTCTGGGATTTGGTTTGTGCAGCAATTAACACCGGCTGTGGTCATAACACCAGGTGTGTCCTATCCACAAAAAGCAGGACAAATCCAACCTGGGGCATTACCACCCCACCAGTCTACTCTCGATCATCAGCAAAGTGATGGAAGGGGTCATTGACAGTGCAATCAAGTTGCACTTACTCAAAAACAAACTGCTCAATGATGCACAGTTTGGGTTCCGCCAAGGTCACTTAGCTCCTGACCTCATTCTTGCCTTAGTCCAAATATGAACAAAAGAGTTTAAATGAAGGGGTGAAGTAAGAGTGACTGCCCTTGACATCAAGACTGCATTTGACCGAGTGTGGCATCAGGGAGCCCTAACAAAACTGGAGTCAATGGGAATCAGGGGGAATAGTCTCCACTGGAGCACAGCTGAGGAAACAGAGTATAGACTTTGAGTTTGGTGAGTGGGATAGTTTAAAGTGTTAAATATGTTTTGCTCTAAAAATCTAATCTAGTCTGTAATTAGCAGTAACTGGAAGGTACTGCATAAGCAGGCTAAGTTCTTTTTTCTCTTGCATCTTCGACAGGGTAAACTCACTCTCTGCTGTGAGAGATGAGTAGTTAATTAGCTAACTGGTTGAATCTGGCTACTCTAGCCCCAGTTCAGCTGGCTATAAATACAGGCCTCTTTAGTGCAGTTGAGGAAACTGAGTGCTGGCTTGGGGTGTGATTTACACTAAGCGCTCTAGCGGGCTTGAAAAGAGGCATTTTAACCGCCGGCCGGTTTTTGTGCTGTTTCATCCCCTTCCCACCTCATAAATTTTGCAGTCACAGGAAACATGCATGATTGCAAGCGGGCGGCCTCCGATTTGTCCCCCACACCAATACCTGGGCGCCATGATCATAAGGACTGAGGAGCACGGTTCTCACTGCTTGCAGTCCAGGACTGCTCTGGTGAAGGCAGGGTCCAAAAGTCATGAGGGGTGCAGCCCTCCAATTCAGTCACATGTCCCTGGAAGGCCTTCTGGATGCCATGGAGGCCCGCCATGACGTCCTCTATTCCAACTTTAGCCGCAGGAGGCCCTTCAGTCTTACCACTCCAGCTTGGGAGGTGGCGGGTGGTGTGGTCAGTCTCAACGTTACACACGAGAGGTTGGCCATCCAGTGCTGAAAACGGATGAATGATCTCATCCTTGCTGCCAGGGTAAGTCAATCATCTCATCAATCTCAACTAACCCACTACAAGCCCATCACACATTCACTGGCATCTCACTCACTGCTAACTCAAGGTATATCACCATTCACTGTCTCACACACACCCTCACACGTCCATCTAGCCTCACCTCCTCTGGAGACTGGCCCCTCAGCCCTTATGACCATGAGGCCACGCATAGATGAACATATGCCACCGCACACACCCTGGGATGCCTCCCTTCCCTAGGACAGCCTTTTCCCTGCAGCCTCTTCCCTTGCATGAGGTCACTTCTCCAGCTTCCCCAAGCAAGCATGCAGCCAATGAAAAGCCACCACCACCTTACGGCTGGTCTGTTAGATAGAGACCAGTGGACGAGCTCGCTAAAAGTGATGTGGTGCTGCCTGTGAAGCCTGGTGCTGATGACGCAAGTGCTGCCTGAAGCAAGGTAGGCAAACAAACCTCAACGTCCAGGGCGGAGTGCAGCTCGCTAGGTGAACTTCACTTTTGTACAGTTGTGAAACACGTTGGCGTGATGGATGATTCAGTGTGGGGATGAATCCGGCAAGCAGGGCTTATAATGAGATGCTGAAATATTGAAATCAGGTTCCTGACGTGCGGTGATGAGGAACATGGCCCGCCATTGACGGGTGCAGCGGATATTGGCAAAACTGGTTTCACGATGGCGTAAATCAACTTTTGGCCTTCTCACCATATTGTCTGCTCACGCCCTCCATGACGCCAACGAGACCAGACGATTCTGCACTTGGAGTTTGTTGAGTAGGGGAGTTCAGTGAAGCGGGTGGGAGGGGGCAGGGGAAGGAGGTGTTCATTTTCTTTTTCTATGCTTCTCACGCTGTAGGAATTAGCTCTTGTTCTGCTACAGGGAAAGAAGCTAGCTGTTTGGTGATTATCTGGTAAGTGGTTAGGGTCTAACCTATTCCTAAGGTTTAAAATAGTAAACAAATTGGTGATAAAGTTAATAAAATATATAAAAAAGCAACATAAATACGTGAATAATATGATTAAGTAATTATTTCAAACACATTAAAGATGGCAGAACAGGCGATGTGTCAAGGCTACTCTTTGATTTACCACATCTTTCCACATTTGATTTCTTGTCCCCACTACTTAGTTTAAAACTATTTCCTTGGTTATGTGCTTCGCAAGAACACCGGTCCCAGCACGGTTCAGGTGTAGACCACCCCAATGGTACAGCCCCTATTTTCCCCAGTACTGGTGCCAGTGCCCCACAAACCAGAACCCACTTAGCATGTTCTTCTCTCTAATTTTATGTACCCTTTGCACGCAGCTCAGGGTAACAATCCAGAGGTTATAACCTTTGAGGTTCTGCTTTTCAATTTAGTACCTAGCTCCTCATACTCACTATGCAGAGCCTTTTTCCTACTTCTACCTATGTCATTGGTACCTACATGGACCATGACAACTGGATCATCCCTCTCCCACTACAAGTTCCTCCCCAGGGGTGGGGAACCTACATCTCATGGGCTGGATCTGCCCCATTGCTCAATTTCATCCGGCCTGCAGCAAGATTCCTAAAATTATAGACCTATGACAGTAGCGCCTTCAAAATAGCATTTATCATCATCATTATGAATTTGCTTTGGATAAAAGCACCAGCTAAATTACTATAATAATATTTAACCATATAATATTCAAATTCAGCCAGTGCATTAAAACAGCGAGGGAATTGAATGTTTCTGTATTCTCTCTAAAGCTCAAGGCTGATTTTGTCTATGTGTGAATGGCCTGTGATAAGAAAAAGGTTCCCCACCCCTGCTGTAGACGTGCTGCACTTGTATTTCCAGAAGGCATTTGATAAGGTGCCACATGAAAGGTTATTGCTGAAAATAAAAGCTCATGGTGTAGGGGATAACATATTAACCTGGATAGAAGATTGGCTGGCTGGCAGAAAACAGAGAGCATGCATAAATGGATCTTTGTCTGATTTGCAGGATGTGAATAGAGGAGTCCCACAGTGGACTCTGCGCTGGGGCCTCAACTTTCTATATTATAAATGAATGACTTAGATGAGGGAGTCAAAGGCATGGTAGCTAACTTTGCAAATGACACAAAAATAGGAAAGTTTGTGGTGAAGAAGACATAAGGAGGATGTAGACGGATATAGATAAGTTGAGTGGGCAAAAATCTGGCAGATGGAGTATAATGTGGGAAAATGTGAAGTTGTTCACTTTAGCGGGAAGAATAAAAAACAGAGTATTAATTAAATGGAGAATGACTGCAGAATTCCAAGGGGATCTAGGTGTCCTGAGCTGTTCTCATGCATGAGTCACAAAAAGTTAGTATGCAGGAACAGCATGTAATCAAGGAGGATAATGGAATGCTATCCTTTATTACTAGAGGAATTGAACATAAAAGTAAGGATATTATTCTTCAGTTATACAGGGTATTAGTGAGACCGCAACTCAGATACTATGTACAGTTTTGGTTTCATTATTTAAGGAAGGATGTAAATGTATTGGTGGCGGTTCAGGGGAGGTTTACTAGATTGATACCTGGAATGAGCGGGTTGTCTTATGAGGAAAGGTTGGTCAGGGAGGGCTTGTTTCCACTGGAGTTTAGAAGAGTGAGGGGTGACTTGATTGAAGAATATAAGATTCTGAATGATCTTGACAAGGTGGATGTGGAAAGGAAGTTTCCTCTTGTGGGTGAGTCCAAAACTTGGGCTTTTTAAAACTAGAGGTCGCCCTTATAGAACAGAGATGGGGAGAATTTTTTTTTCTCTCAGAGGGTTGCGCAACTTTGGAATTCTGCCTCAGAAGGCAGTGGAAGCAGGTTATTTTTAAGGCAGAGGTAGATAGATTCTTGTTAGGGAGGGGAATCAAAGTTATTGGGGGTAGATGGGAATGTAGAACACAAACCACAAACAGATCAGCCATGATTTTATTGAATGGGGAAGCAGGTTTGAGAGGCCAAATGGCCTACTTCTGCTCCTATTTCGTATGTTCGTATGCACTGGTAGGAGTCATACCTAGCATGAAGGAAGATGGTTGTGGTTGTTGGAGGTCAATCATCTCAGCTCCAGGACATCAGTGCAGGAGTTCCTCAGGGTAGCATCCTAGGCCCAACCATGTTCAGCTGCTTCATCAATGACCTTCCTTCCATCATAAAGCCAGAAATGTGGATGTTCGCTGATGATTACACAATGTTCATCATTATTTGTGACACCTCATATATTGAAGCAGTCTGTGCCCAAATGCAGCAAGGCCTCGAGAACACTCAGGCTTGTCTGATAAGTGGCAAGTAACATTCGTGCTACAAAGTGCCAGCAATGACCATCTCCAACAACAGAGAATCCAACCATCTTCCCATGACATTCAATGGCATCACCATTGCTGAATCCTCCACTATCAACATCCTGGGGGTTACCATTCACCAGAAACTAAACTGGATCAGCCATATAAATACTGTGGCTACAAGAGCGGGTGAAAGGCTTGGAATTTCATGGTGAGTAACTCACCCCCAAAGCCTGTCCACCATTTACAAGGCACAAGTCAGAAGTGTGATGGAAAACTCTCCACTTGCCTGGATGAATGCAGCTCCATCAACACTCAAGAAGTTCAACACCATATCCAGGACAATGCAGCCTGCTTGCTTGGCGTCCCACTTGCCACCTCCAATGTACACTCCCTCAACGCACAGTAGCAACAGAATCTACAAGATGCACCACAGCAATGCATCAACGCTCCTTCGGCAGCACTTTCTAAACCTGGGACCTCTACAATCCAGAAGGACAAGGGCAGCAGATGCATGGGAACAGAACCAACTGCAAGTGCCCCTCCAAGTCACGCACCATCTTGACTTGGAACTATATTGTTGTTCTCACTGCCGCTGGGTGACAATCCTGGAACTCCCTCCCAAGCAGCACTGTGGATGTTCCCACAATATATGCACTGCAGTGGTTCAAAATGGTGACTCACCACCACTCTCTCAAACACAATTTGGGATGGGCAATAAAAATGCTAGCCAGCAATGCACATGTCCCATGAAAGAATTAACAAAAACAAGAAAGTGAAATTAAAGCCACAATCAAACCAGACATTTTTTAAATGTATTCATTATGGGATGCGGGTGTCGTTGGCTAGGCCAGCATTTATTGCCCATCCCTAATTGTCCTTGAGAGGGTGGTGGTGAGCCGCCTTCTTGAACCACTGTAGTCCATGTGGTGTAGGTACACCCACAGTACTGTTAGGGAGGGAGTTCCAGGATTTTGAGCCACCGACAGCGAAGGAATGGCAATATATTTCCAAGCAAGGATGGTGAGAGACTTGGAGAGGAACTTCCAGATGGTGGTGTTGATGGAGCTTGTTGGAAGTGGTCATTGCCTGGCACTTGTGTGGCGCAAATATTACTTGCCACTTGTCAACCCAAGCCTGGATATTGTCCAAGTCTTGCTGCATTTGGACATGGACTGCTTCAGCATCTGAGTAGTCACAAATGGCACTGAACATTGTGCAATCATCAGTGAACATCCCCACTTCTGACCTTATGATGGAACGAAGGTCACTGATGAAGAAACTGAAGATGGCTGGGCCAAGGACATTACCCTGAGGAACTCCTGCATTGATGTCCTGGAACTGAGATGATTGACCTCCAACAACCACAACTATCTTCCTTTATGCTAGTTATGACTCCAACCAGCTGAGCGTTTTTCCCTGATTTCCATTGACTCCAGTTTTGCTAAGGCTCCTTGATGCTACATTCAGCCAAATGCTGCTTTAATGTCAAAGGCAGAAATTTTCACCTCACCTCGGGAGTTCAGCTCTTTTGTCCACGTTTGAACCAAGGCTGTAATGAGGTCAGGAGATGATTGGCCCTGGCAGAACCAAACTGAGCATTAGTGAGCATGATCTTATTGAAAGATGGAGCAGACTCAAGAGGACAAATGGTCTATTCCTGCTTCTATTCTTTATGACCTTAGAACCATAGAACACTACAGCACAGAAAACAGGCCATTCGGCCCTTCTAGTCTGTGCCAAAATATTATTCTGCTAGTCCCATTGACCTGCGCCTAGTCCATAACCCTCCAGACCTCTCCCATCCACGTATCTATCTAATTTATTCTTAAAACTTAAGAGTGAACCCGCATTTACCACGTCAGATGGTAGCTCGTTCCACACTCTCACCACTCTCTGAGTGAAAAAATTCCCCCTAATGTTCCCCCTAAACCTTTCCCCTTTCACCCTAAAGCCATGTCCTCTCGTGTTTATTTCTCCTAATCTAAGTGGAAAGAGCCCACTCGCATTTACTCTGTCTATACCCCTCATAATTTTGTAAACTTCTATCATATCTCCCCTCATTCTTCTGCGCTCCAAGGAATAAAGTCCTAACCTGTTTAATCTTTCCCTGTAACTCAACTCCTTAAGACCCGGCAACATCCTAGTAAATCTTCTCTGCACTCTCTCAATCTTACTGATATCCTTCCTGTAGTTAGGTGACCAGAACTGCACACAATACTCCAAAGTTGGCCTCACCAATGTCTTATACAACCTCACCATAACATCCCAACTCCTATACTCAATACTTTGAGTTATGAAGGCCAGTATGCCAAAAGCTTTCTTTACAACCTTGTCTACCTGTGATGCCACTTTCAGGGAATTATGTATCTGAACTCCCAGATCCCTTTGTTCTTCCGCTCTCCTCAGTGCCCTACCATTTACTGTGTATGTCCTACCTTGGTTTGACCTTCCAAAATTAACGCCTCACACTTTTCCGCATTAAATTCCATCTGCCATTTTCTGGCCCATTTTTCCAGTTGGTCCAGATCTCTCTGCAAGCTTTGAAAGCCTTCCTCGCTGTCCACAACGCCTCCAATCTTAATGTCATCAGCAAACTTGCTGATCCAATTCACCACATTATCATCCAAATCATTGGTATAGACAACAAACAACAATGGTCCCAGCACAGATCCCTGAGGCACACCACTAGTCACAGACCTCCAGTCTGAGAAGCAATCATCCACTACCACTCTCTGTCTTCTCCCACACAGCCAATTTTGAATCCAGTTTACAACCTCTCCATGGATACCAAGTGTCTGAACCTTCTGAACTAACCTCCCATGTGGGACCTTGTCAAAGGCCTTACTAAAGTCCATGTAGACAACATCCACAGCCTTTCCTTCATCTACTTTCTTGGTAACCTCCTCGAAAAAACTCTACAAGGTTCGTTAAACACGACCTACCACACACAAAGCCATGCTGACTATCCTTAATCAGCCCTTGGCTGTCCATATGTTTGCCTAAGTTATTAATATAGATTGTAAATAGCTGAGGCCCCAGCATTGATCATTGTGGCACTTCACTAGTCATGGCCTGACAACATGAAAATGTCTTGTCTACCCCTGCTCTCTGCCTCGTATCCATCAACCAAATCTCCATCCATGCTAATATATTACCCCCAACTCCGCAAGTCTTCATCTTGCGTATTAACCTTTTGCAAGGCACCTTAATGAATGCCTTTTAAGCATCCAAGTGTACTATCTCTACTGGTTCCTATATCCACTGTATCCCTAGGAAGAAGCCATAATGTTCTGGGGATTTATCGGCTTTTGATCCCTTAGATTTCTCCAATACCGTTTCTCCGCTGATATTAATTACTTAAGTTATCATTATTATTAGCCCCCAGGTTACCCTCTGTTTCTGGCATGTAATTTATGTCTTCTACTGTGAAGACAGATGCAAAGTACTTGTTGAATGTCTCTAATATTTCCTCTTTACACATGATAATGTTTCCTGTCACTGCCTCTAAGGGGCTGACATTTATCATGGAGGCCAACTTGAATGAGCACAGTTTAGACACATTACTGAACTCGGGAATTTGGTGAGTGAGGGTATTTGGTGCAGAGGGAAAATGTGAGTTCTGGTCTTTTACAGAGCAAGGATTGCATAAAGAGAGAGGGAGCAAGGCACAGCAAGACTGCTTAATTCCATAGACAATTATTAGGTAAGCAGGTAGGTGATTGGTTGAGGAAATTTAAGCTTTATTGCTGTATGGAAGAGGTAAGTGCCTTCCAACACTTCCTGTGGGCCATGAGGAGCAGGGATGTTCTCCTAGATGCCAAGATAACATGCTTCAGTCGGACTCATACACTCTACTCTGCCCATAACTGTAACCTCTCTGCAATTGGATCTGCCTCGATAATGGGACTGCCTACACATGCAATCAGATCCCCCACAATTGAAACTTCCCTGCAATTAGTTTCTCCCTTCCCTTGCAATTGGACCCCTCCCCACACAATCAGACCCCATCTCCCACAGTCAAATTCCTTCCTTCCCCAGCCGTGACCTAATGATCTCCAATTTCCTCCCAGCATGACCTCTCCCATGGGATTCCTACAATCTTCTTCCATCTCCCTCACCTCCGTTTGATTTCTCCGGGCTCTGCCTGGACTGGCATGCTTGGTGGGTCAAAGGGGTCTCCATCTTGGCAACACCGGACAGAAGGAGATTCCATCCATGGGCCCAGAGGAATGACACAGGTTGAAGCTACAGAAGGGCCAGGAAACCCAGAATAAACACTAAGAACCACCAATCCTACCCTCCACCCACACCCCCTCCTCCCCTTACTAAATTCCCAGGCCTCCTCCCTCAACAAAGTGCCAGAATCCTAGACACTCTCACTAAAGTCTCAGGCTAGGCCACTCTGTAAATTCAGGCTCCAGGACTAGTCAGAAGCTGTTTATGGTTCAATGTTGAAACCACTCACCAAAGGAAATGTTTAATGAAGTCACTGTGAATAAACTAGAAATTTCTGACTTTTCCAGATATTTGCCCATTTAGTCCACGCAGGATGGACACATCAAGCAACACCCTAAGTTTCTGTAAATTCCTCCTCTCCTCCTCTGTTTAAGATTTTGATCCTTTACTATCAGTTCTGTGGGGTGTGCCAGTATTGCGTATATGACCACATTTTGTGTGGGAGATTGAGAAGTGAATACTGGCAGCCTATTCAAGACTGCTGAGCCAATCAGTCCTTCATCCAAAATCCACATGCAAAGAGTTCCAGCAGAACTGATGGGAGAGAATTCAGGAACAAGATTCTTAGGGTGAAATGAGGAACAGAAAACCTGGAGAGAAACCAGGGGCAGGAATCCTGGATAGAAGCCAAGAGCTTGCAGAGAAACCACGAGGAGCATCTCTGGAAAGCAGGAATTCTGGAAAATTTTCCTCTCCCTACAGGGGCTTTGGCTGAGATCTGTTACCACAGCACATTAGGGATTAGGTCTAGGAAAATTCTTCAATTAACTTAGCCACATCTATACAATGCTGCAAACTAATTATACATCAAACCAAACTAGATCCACTGAAGTGCATGAATTAGGCTAGGACTTCCCAGATGATTTGTTAACTATACTATTGCCCACCTTGCTGAATCTTATTATCACTGAGGACAAATTAAAATTCTTGTTAGCTTTGTCATATAAAGTTCTTAAGCTTTAGGAATCCAAAGAGTTTTCCTTCGCAAACATCCCCAGGCTTCTCACAATCGCAACACATTGTATCTCTTTCATCCATAATAAAGGGCTTTGAGAAATTTATGGTAACTTATGATTCTGAAACTTTCCTTGAAAACCAATTCCTGGAATTGCTGACAGCTGTTAGCAGTACTGACACTTTGAATGTGACCAGGCTTAATACCACAAGCTCATAGCAAGCTACAATCAACAGGCCAGAACCATGTGGCTCTGAGCTTAACTCAGTCTGCCTATGAACAAAGTTATAATTCTTTCATTTTCCTTCTCTATTTATTTTCAATCAAGTGTATATAATTCCTCCTGACCTCCCAGCTTTGTCCTACTCAATCTCCTGTCACACATTCTGTTCTTCATTGTCATATATTCTGTTCTTCATTCATGGTGATGTATGCTGTCCATCAGTATCTCACATTCTGATCTTCACTCATTGAGAAACATTCTGTCCGTCACTCACTGTCACACATTCTGTTCTTCACTCATGGTCACACACTCTGTCCAACGCTTGCTGTCATTCTAGCTATCACTCACTACTACACCTTCTGTTCTTCACTCACTGTTATGTAATAAAACATTAAGTTAAGCTTCTGTTTTCTTGCTCCAGAAGAAGTTCAGAAAAAGCAGGTGTTCCCTGTGTCCAGGCCAACCTTCTTCCCCCCAACTAACATCACCAAAAATAGATGTAGACATTTGTTAAATTACTGTTTTTTACAGTTATGTTGCTCACAATACAACCACTTTGTTTGCAAAGATAAAAATCAGAAATGCTTTTAGATTTCTGAGCATAGTGATACACTATCTTTTATTTATTTGTTTATGGGATGTTGGCATCTCTGGCATTGAAAGCAAACAATAATTGTCCTTGAGAAGGCGGTGGTGAGCTGCCTTCTTGAACCGCTGCAGTCGATGTGGTGTAGGTATAACCACAGTACTGTTGGGAAGGGAGTTCCAGGATTTTGACCCAGCAACAGTGAAGGAACGGCGATATAGTTCCAAGTGTGTGACTTGGAGGGGAACTTGCAGGGGTGATGTGCCCATATACCTGTTGCCCTTGTCCTTATATGGGATAGAAGTTGTGGGTTTGGAAGGTGCTGTTGTAGAAGCCTTGGAGAGTTGTTACAGTTAATCTTGTATGTAGTACACACTGCTGACACTGTGTGCCAGTGGCGGAGGGAGTGGAGGTTTAAGGTGGTGCTGGAGTGCCAACCAAGTGGGCTGCTTTGTCCTGGATGGTGTTGAGCTTCTTTAGACATCCTGGAGCTGCACTTATCCAGGCAAGTGAGGGAGAATTAGGAACACAGCAACAGGAGTAGGCCGTTCGGCCTGTTGAGCCTGCTCCGCCATTCAATTAGATCTATCTCCATGCCACTTTCCCACACCATCTCCATATCCCCTGATTAGTCTCCAGAAATCAGTTGATTTCTGTCTTGAACATGCTCAATAATTGTGCTTCCACAACCCTCTGGGGGAGAGAATTCCAAAGATTCACCACCCTCTGAGTGAAGAAATTCCTCCTCAGCTCTTAAATGGCCTACCCCTTATCCTGAAATTATGTTCCCTGGTATTAGACTCACCAGCCAGAGGAAACATCTTATCTACATTCACCCTGTCAAGCCTTGTAAAAATTTTGTAAGTTTTAATGAGTTCACCCCTCATTCTTCGAAATTCTAGGGAATACAGACCCAGTTTCTTCAATCTCTCCTCATAAGACAATCCCACCATCCCAGGGGTTAATCTGGCGAACCTCCATTGCACTCCCTCTATGGTAAGTATATCCTACCTTAGATAAGGAAACCAAAACTGTGCAGAGTATTCCAGATGAGGTCTCACCAAGCCTCTAAATGACTGCAGCAAGGCATCTTTACTCCTGTGCTCAAATCCCCTCTCAATGAAGGCCAACATACTATTTGCCTTTCTATTTGCCTACTGTACCTGCATGCTAACTTTTAGTGACTCATGAACAAGGACACCCAGGTCCCTTTGGACACCTGCACTTCGCAACCTTTCACCATTTAAGAAATATTCTGCCTTTCTGTTTTTTCTGCTAAAGTGAATAACTTCACACATATTCACATTATATTCCATCTGCCATGTTCTTGTCCATTTGCTTAACCTGTCCAAATCCTCTTGAAACCTCCTTGTATCCTCCTCATACTCATCACACTCCTGACTTGCGCCTTAATGATAGTGGACAGACTTTGGGAGTAAGGAGATTAATTGCTTGCTGCAAAATTTCCAGCCTCTGACCTGTCCTTGCAGCCAGAGTATTTATATAGCTGCCTTGAGTGGGAGATCTGAAACAGGTGCCTTCAAAAACCAGTGTCAAGCAAAGTTGTGTGATAGCCTCCATATTATTTATAATCTAACAGTGGTTATTCACCTCATCAAAGTTCAACTGCTCTCTGGCGTGTGTACTAAAAACCATCTAGATGGAAAACTGTTTAACCTCAGTCACCTCTGTGCAAAAACTAAACCGACCACCATTGACATACGTGATCTACAATTTGCAAATGGCTACAGTATCGTTGCCCATTCTGTACCAGATTTGCAGGCTACTCTCTATCTCTTCATTTCTGCATACAAGAAACTTGGCCTGTCCTTGAATGTTGCCAAAGGAAAACTCCTATCAATCCACATCTGGTCAGCCAAATATTACACCTCCCATATACATTCCAAGGAGGTCTTCTAGTACATCTGAACCAGAAGCTCTGGGTTCGAGTCCCACTCCAGGACTTGATGGCAACAGAAGGTGTGTTCATAAAGTGGCCAAACAGGTTGAGCATCAACCTGTAAATCCTTCTGATATGACTTTTGGGTAAGAGCAGGAGAGTCCCCTGGTTAGCCATGCTCGATGTGAAGTGGCTCGCCTCAAGCTATAGCCTCTGGCAACAGACTTGACAACCTGTTCCAGGAAAAGCAAGCAATGAAAACAGACACAAACATGTGCTTTGTCTGCCTCACACGCCACTAGGCATGGGAAAGGACTAAGTCTAAGTTATATATGTTGGAGGAGAGTCTCTGAAATACGTTGAACACTTCCCACACCTTGGCAGCAACCTCTCTCAAAAGGCCACCATTAACAAGGAGATCCAACACTGGATCAACTGCGCCAGCTCAGCCTTCTACAGGCTACGGCAGTGGGTGTTTGACAACAAAGGCCTCCACTAGTCAACAAAAGCCCTACTGTACAGAGCAGTTGTTATCACCACACTCCTGTAGTGCAGAGGGACCTGGACTATATATATCAGTGACACGTAACAGCGCTAGAGAAATTCCACCAGCAATGCCACCTCCAGATTCATTGGGAGGAGCTAGGACAAATGCTAGTGTCTCTTTTGAAGTCAGCTACATGAGGAAAACTCCTGCAAAACCAACTTTGAGGGACTGGACACTCTGTCCAGATGGCTGAATAGCATCGACCCAGCCAGATCCTGTTTTCACAACGCTCAAATGGCCAACGTTCGAGGGAGGACAAATAAAATACTTCAAAGACACCCTGAAACTCTCCTTGAAGCATGGCAGCATTGACATGGATGACTGGGAGGAGTTTGCTACCAATTGTTCAAAATAGCGATTACTTATCCATTAAGCTGCATAACACTTTGAGTCACAACATCTTAATGATGAGGCAAAGTGGTGGCAGAGAAGGCAAGAAAAGGAAGCAAATCCTGCACTCTGGAACCCACTATCTTGTGGGATATCTGTCCCGTGTGCTGAAAGATCTGTCGGTCAAGGGTTTGCCTTTTCAGTCACATGAAGACCCATGGCAGAAACTCGTGACCGAGTAGGCATCACCCTTGAATCAAGGGACAGCTATCACCACTGCAACTGATAACTGGTTTAGATAAGTTTTTGGTCAATAGTATCCCCAGAATGTTGTTGGTGGGGTATTCAGCAATAGTAATGTTGTCGAATGTAAAGGGAAGGTGGTTAGATTCTCTCTTGTTGCAGATGGTCATTGCCTAGCATCTGTGTGGTGTGAATGTTACTTGCCGCAATCAGCCCAAGCCTGAATGTTGTCCTTGATGAATAAGGACATGGACTGTTTCAGTGTCTGAGGAGTAATAAATAGGAAACTATGCAATTATCAGTGAAGATCCCCACTTCTGACATTTTAATGGAGGCAAGATGAAGCAGTTGAAGGTTTTAGGACACCTGAGGGATGCCTGCAGCAATGTCCTGTGGCTGAGATGATTGACCTCCAACAACCACAATCATCCTCCTTTGAACAAGGTACGATTCCAACCAGTGGACAGCTTTCACCATAATTCCTATCGACTTCAATATTGTTAAAATTCCTTGATGCCACACTTGGTCAAATGTTGCCTTGATGTTAAATGCAGTCAACCTGAGGTCACCTCTGGAGTTAAACTCTTTTGTCCACATTTGGACCAAAGCTGTAATGAGGTCTAGAGCTGAGTGGCCCTGGCGGAACCCAAACTGAGCATCAGTGAGCAGGTTACAGGTATTGCTGTGTAAGTGCAACTTGATATCATTGTCAATGATATCTTCCATCACTCTGTTGATATTTTAGAGTGCATTGATAGGGCAGCCATTGGCCAGATTGGATTTGTCTTGCTTTTGGTGCACAGATCGCACCTGGGGAGTTTTTCACATTATTGGGTAGATGATAATGTTGTAGCTGTACTGGAACAGCCTGGCTAAGGGTGTAGGTAGTTCTGGGACATGAGTCTTCAGCACAACAGCTGGGATATTATTGCAGACTATGCTGCATCCAGAATGCTCTGTCACTTCTTGATATTATGTCCAGTGACCCAAATTGTCAGCAAACTGGCATCTATGATGGGACCTCAGTAAGATGCTGAAGATGACCATCATTCAGGATGGGGATGTTTGTAGAGCTTTTTCTATCAAGCTGTTTACCTGTTACCACCATTCATGATTGTATATGACAGAACAGCAGAGCTTCGGTTTGATCTATCGGTTATCACTTCGCTTTGTCTATAGGTGGACACTAAAGTCTCTCACCCAGAGTATATTCTGTGCCCTTGCTACCCACTGTTTCTTTCAAGTGGCATTGAACACGGAGAAGTAATGATTCATCAGTTGTACAAGAGTAATAAGTGGAAATCCACAGCAGGTTTCTTTGCCCATGTTTGACTTGATGCCTTAAGGCATCATATGGTTCAGAGTCAATGTTGAGGACTCTCAGGGCTACTGTATACCTCTATGGGACAGAATATACCCACGGAAGGCGATAGAGGAGGCTGGGACTGCCATACTCACAGAGTCATACCTTATTGCTAATGCCTGGTTGTTATTTTGCTAGTCTGTGGGACAACTCTTTCAATTTTGGTACAAGGACCTAGATGTTAGTGAGGAGAATTGAAAGGTCAGCTTGGCTGTGTGGGCCTTTGTTTTTTCTGGTGCCTAACTTGATGTTGGGTTGTCCGTCCACTTTTATTGCTATTCAAATTTTTTGTAGGGCTTTGATGCAACTCAGTGGCTAACTAGGCTAACTTAAGAGAACAATTAAGAATCAAACACATAGCTGTGGGTCTGGAGTCATAGGTAAATCAGAGCAGGTGAGGAAAACAGATTTCCTTCTCTAAAGGACTTCAGTGAACGTGATCAGGTTTTATGACAATCCAGTAGTTTCATGCTTTTTTCATTCCAGATTTACTTATCAATTGAATTTAAATTTCCCAGTGTCCAGGGCAGGATGTGAATTCATGTCTCTGGAGTATTAATCCAGACTAATCCAATATCATCATCACTATTCACCCTTAGCATTTAAGGGGTTTTCTCAGAGTGTCAGCATTTCCTTTCATCTCTCCCTTCCCATCCTCCCCAGCTCAGAGGATGGGATTGAATCACTCAGATTTAACCTCTGGATCAAGTCGCACAGGATTTCTGACAGAACATTGGACTCAGAGGGCAGCAAGACTGAGAGGGAGGTGAAAGTGAACAGTGAGAGGGGGATCAAAGGTGGATGGTATCAATGGTGAGAGAGAACGATGTTATGGGGGTTGGATGGCAGTGACAGGAAGGAGAGTGGCCCATAAACTGGGTCACAATCTTAGTTTCAACAGAAATTCCTCATGTGCACCATCATTGCTATCTCTTGACCCTCACTCCACTCCTTGCTGATAATCACCTCCTGCTAAGCAGACAGGCAGTGTCCAGCCAGCCACTTGGTCAATTCTGGAAGAAATTGAAAGGAGTTGCTGCCAGTATATTAGACAGAGTTGACAGGCTGATATTGGTGTGATGCTCAGGGTACATTTTGTGGACCGTAGATTATTATTAGTTGCTGGGAGGAAGGGAAGCAGAAAATGCAATGTTACAGATGTCTGGGATTCTGGGATTGAGTTATTTTGAAATCTTTGCAGTCGTGTCCAGAACCAATGTTTTTTTCTGGGATGTGATCCCCAAATGTCCTTTTGACCTCCAGGCAGTGAAATATCTTTTTTCCAACCTCTACAGACATAACTCATTATCCTTCACAAGACATCAACTCACTAATTTTAGCAGGATATTAACTCTTCAACCTTTACAGGGCATTAACTCTAACTTTTGCAGGACATGAACTAATTAACCTTTACAAGGCATTAAGAACATATGAAGCTGACGGGCAGGAAAAGATCAGCTGGTCCATCAAGTCTGCTGGACACTCATGATCTCATGGAGCCTTATGACTAGGTATTTCTTTCCCAGCGCACCCCTCCACAATCACCCCTGACCTCCATAACATCTTATACACATTCCCCCAGATATTTAACTCCTGGGTAAGGCAAAAAGACAGGGAACAAAACCCAGGGCCAATAAAGGCTTTCATTTATATAGCACTTTCCACAACTACCAGATGTCTCAAAGTGCTTCACAGTCAATGAAATGCTTTCAAAGTCTAGTCACTGTTGTGATGTAGGAAAGGTGATGGTCAATTTACGCACAGCAGCTTCCACAAATAGCAACGTGATAATGACCATGTAATGTTTTATGTAATGTTGACTGAGGGATAAACATTGATCAGGACAACCAGAATAACTTTCTTGCTCTTCTTTGAAATGGTATCATGTGATCTTTACATCCACACAGGCAGGCAGATGGGACCTTGGATTAAGTCTCATCCGAAAGACAGTGTAGCACTGCCTCAGTACTGCACTGGATCGTCAACCTGATTTTTGTGCTCAAATCCTGGAGTGGGAAAACTAAGGGAGAAAGTACTCTGGAAAATGACCTCCCACCCCCTCAGGTGATTGAAACTAGTCCAAGTGACCACATAGAGTCATTTACAACACAGGAATCCATTCAGCCCATCAAATCTATGCAGGCACTCTGTGGAGCAATCCAATCCAGTCAGTCCCATGCCCCTGCTCTATCTCTGGAGCCCTACAAGATTATTTCCCTCAAATGCACATGCAGTTTCCTTTTGAAATCCAAGTCGACTTACCTAAGGAGAGGTTCAGCAGCTACAGCGGACCTGGAAGGAATCGGGTCCCAAGAGCACTGGGGAAAGGATAAATTGAGGCCCAGGCTCGAAGCCAATTGCTTACCTGAGGAGAGACTCGGAAGCAGGAACAGACCAAGGAATACCCAAGATTGAAAAAGTGAGAGAAAAAAAAATCAAACTGTGCCCCATCACAGGAAGGCCATGATTTGATTAGATGGTGAGTATTATTACTCTGTTTTTTTTTCTACAAAGTTATGGAGTTAGTCCAAGGAGCTGGGAAATTAAAAATTTACATTTTTTTAAAATAAGGGTTAAGTAAAACATTCAGTTAACTTTCCTACCTTAAAGTGACATAAACAGAATAGAAGTGAGTTGCTGGTGAGTGTTTCTTTTTTTAAGCAGTAAAGTTTATTAGCAATAGTAAGGTATATTATCTAACTGGTAGAGGAATGGCAGGACAGCTCCAACCTCAAGCGTGCATATCCTGTGCTATATGGGAACTCTGGGACACTTTTCCACAGCTTAAGAGTATGCAGGGAGAGAGGGATTGGATAACCACCAGCCAATCAAGAAGAAATGGTCAGGTAGTGCAGGAGACCCCTGAGTGCATCTCACTGTCCAACCAGAATTCATTTCTGAGTAATGGTGAGAGTGATGATTCATCTAGGGAGTGCAGCCAGAGCCAAGTCCATGGCAACACTGTTGGCTCAGCTGTACAGGGGGGCACGAAGAAGATCAGAAGAGCAATAGTGATAGGAGATTTGATAGGGGAAAAGGCATTTCTGCAGCCACAAATGTGGGTGATATGTTGTCTCCCTGTTGCCTGGGTCAAGGATATCACTGAGCAGCTGCAGAGCACCTTGAGATGGGAGAATGGACAGCCAGCAGTCGAGGTCCACATTGGTCCCAATGACATAGGTAGAAAGAGGGATGTGGTCTTACAGTCAGAATTTAGGGAGCTAGGTAGGAAATTAGCAAACAGGACCTCAAAAGTAGTAATCTTCGAATTACTCCCAGTACCATGTGCAAGTAAATTTAGAAATAGGAGGATAAAGCAGATGAATGCATGGCAGAGAAGATGGTGTAGGAGGGAGGGCTTTACATTCCTAGGAGATTGGGAGCAGCTCTGAGGGAGTTGGGGCCTGTGCAGGATAAACAGGTTGGCCCTTAACAGAGCCAGGACCAAATTCCACACGGGAAAATTTGCTTGTGCTATTGGAGAGATTTTAGACTAATTTGGCATGGATGTAGGAATTAGGAGGCAATACTAATGAGGAATAGCTGGGAGAGACAGATAGCACTAGAGTAGGAAATAGTAAGTTATTAGGTAGGTTCAGACTGAGGGGATAAGTAATAAAATATAAATTAGGGTTAATAAAATAAAATAAAATACTGCGGATACCAGAAATCTGAAATAAAAACAGAAAGTGCTTCTGAACTGAGGAGAGGTAGAAATGTGATGGATTTTATGGGTTCCAGTCGTCGGGCAGGCTCGGCAAGTGGGCCTGGGAATGGTCAGGAAGCCCCCCGCGATCGGGCCCTGACCGCGATTTCATGCTGGCTGGCCCAGAACTCAGGGTGGGGACTTGAGGAGCGCGAGCACTGAAGTTTGCGCATGTGTGCAGCTGTACACAGTAAAAGCCCCCTGAGGCACAAAGTTACCTCAGGGAGCTGAAGCTTTTTAAAAAATAATAAAGATATTAAAAATAATGTAAACATGTCCCACATGAGCAGGGGACATGTTAATTATGAGTGTTAAAAGGTTTTATTATGTTTTTAATCATTGGTCGAAACCTCATCCTGCCTGTGGGTGAGGTTTTGCCAAAAACACAAAGACCGCTTGGTCCTTTCGCCTGCCAACTGAATGGTTGGACGGGCAGCGAAAAATTCTAGTCAATTAATCGATTGAGGGCCTTAATAGGCCGCTTAATTGTCGGCGCGCGCGCTGCTGACTCCTGCATATGCCCACTGATTGAAATATTGTGCAAGTGCACAATGACGTTGGGATGTTCGCCCGAAGTCATCTTGAGTCATTGTTATGCTCATTCCGGTCGGCAAGTGCCCACCCGAGGAGAGAAAAATCCTGCCCCTGCTGGTGAAAAGGGGAGGGGGGTCAGGTAGAATAAAAGAAAAGGTCAGGGATAGGCTAGAGGGCATGGCCTAGACCATCTGGTTGCTTGTCATTTTAATTCAACATCTTGCTCTCATTTATGTCCACGGCCTGCTGCAATGTTCCAGTGAAGCCTAAACGCAAGCTTGAGGAACAGCACACTTTACAGCTTCTAGACTCAACACTGAGTTCAACAATTTCTGACTGTTAACTCTGTTCTCCATTTTGTTTTTTTGCCAAGTGCCAGTTATAATTTGTTTTTAAGTTTTTGCTTTCAGAGCTGTCCTTTATTCTGTCATGAACACTAACTCTGGATCCATATTTTGTTTCTTTACTACAACTGCTCTCACTCCCTTTGCCTTTTGTTCTATGACATTTGCTATTTCATCTCTCCCGCCTTCTAACCTATCCCTGACCTTCCCTTTTGTTCTACATGACCTTCCCCCTGACCTTTTCAACAGCATTAAGCCCATCATATTTTTATCTCTCTTCGGTTCTGCAGAAGTCATATTGGACTCAAAATGTTAATTTTGTTTCTCTCTCCACAAATTCTGCCAGACTTGCTGAATTTTTCTAGCACAATCTGTTTTTATTTTAAGTTAGTGTGACTGTGCTGTGTGAATGCACAGAGTGTGGTAAGTAAGATTGGTGAGTCGTAGGTGCAGATAGCCATGTGGAAGTATAATGTGGCTATGTCAGAGACCTGGCTCAAAGAAAGGCAAGGCTAGGTATTAAATATTGTTAGATACAAAGTGTTTAGGAAAGAGGAAAGGGGTAGGGTGGCAGTATTGATTAAGGAGCTGGAGATAGAAGATGTCCCAGAAGAATAAAGGACAGAATCTATGTGGCTCGAGCTAAAGAACAAAAATGGTGCAATTATATTGCTCAGTGTAGTACATAGGCCAACAAATAGTGGGAGAGTGTAGAGGAACAAATTTGCAAGGAAAGTACAGAGAGGTGCAAGAATTATAATGTGGTAATAATGGGGGACTTGAATTATTTGCATATGAACTGGGATAGTAGTAGTGCAAAGGGCAGAGAGGGGCAAGAGTTCCTAGAATGTGTTCAGGAGAATTTTCTACAGCACTATGTTTCCAGTCCAATGGGAAAAGAGGCATTGCTAGACCTGGTTCTAGGGAAAGAAGTGGGTCAAATGGACCAAGGGTCAGTAGGGGAATATTTAGGGGACAGTAATCATTGTATCATAAGGTTCAGGTTGGCTATGGAAAAGGGCAAAGAGCAATTTAGGGTAACAATAATTAACTGGGGACAGCCAACTTCAATGGGATAAGAACGATCTGACACAGATAAATTGTAATCAAAAATTGGCAGGGAAAATGGTAACTGAACAATGGGTTGTCTTTAGAAAACAGAAAGTTCAGGCACCTTCAGGGTATATTCTAGCAGAATCACAGATTCTGTTACAGTGCAGAAGGAGGCCATTCAGCCTATTGTGTCTGCACCAACTCTCTGAATGAGAAATTCATGAAGGGGTAAGGCAACAATTCCAGAGCTTCCTGGATATCAAAAGAGATAAAGATTAAGAAGAAGAAGAAAAAGTGTCTTTTAACAGATGTCAGGTGGAAGAAAACAAGTGAGACCGAGGTTGAGTATAAAAGATTCGCTGGGGTGGGGGTGGGGGGTGAATATTTTCAGAGGGAAAATGAATATTTTGTATTTATCTTTACCAAGGAAGAAAATGTTGCACAGGCAATGGTGAAATAGGAGGTAGTTCAGACACTTGAAGGGTTTAAAATTGATAAGGAGGACATATTTGATAGTCTGTATTTAAAGTTGATAAAGCATCAGGGCCAGATGAGATGCATCCAAGGATACTGAAGGAAGTGAGAGTGGAAATTGTGGAGAAACTGGCCATAATTTTCCAATCTTCCTCAGACTCAGGATAGTGCCAGGGACCAGGGAATTGCACTCTTGTTCAAAAAAGGATGTAAAGATAAGCCCAGCAACTACAGGCCAGTCAGTTTAACCTCAGAAGTGGGGAAGTTTCTAGAAGCAATAATTCAGGACAAAATTAATTTTCAATTGGGCAATTGTGGATTAATTAAGGAAAGCCATCAGAGGTTTGTTGAGCGACAGTTGTAATTAGCTAACTTGTTTGAGTTTTTTAATGAGGTAACAGGGAAGGTTGACGAGGGCAAAGATGTGGTGACATGGACTTCCTAAAGGTATTTGATAAAGTGCCACACAACAGACTCGTGAGCAAAGTCACAGCTCATGAATAAAAGGGACAGTAGAAACATGGATATAAAATTGGCTGAGTGACAGGAAACAGAAAGTAGTGGTGAATGGATGTTTTTTGTTCTAGAGGAAGGTATATAGTGGAGATCCCCAGGGGCTGGGGTTAGGCCTCCTATTCTCCCTGATATATATCATTGACCTAGACCTTGGTGTGCAGGGCAGAATTTCAAAATTTGCAGATGATACAAAAGTTGTTAGTATTGTGAATTGTGAGGAGAATAGTATAGATCTTCAAAGGGACATGGACAGGTTGGTGGAACGGGCGGGAAGGTGAAATTTAATGCAGTGAAGTGTGAAGTGAGTCATTTTGGTAGGAAGAACACAGAGAGACAATATAAAATGTAGGGTATAATTTGAAAGAGGGTGCAAGAACAGAGGGACATGACAGTATATGTGCGTCAATCAACGAGGGTGACAGGACAAGTTGAGACAGTGGTTAATAAAACATATGGCATCCAGGCTTTATCAATAGAGGGATACAGTGCAAAAGTAAGGAAGCTCTGTTAAACCTGTATAGAATACTGGTTTAGCCTTAACTCGAGTATTGGGTCAAGTTCTGGACACCACACTTTCGGAAGGATGTGAAGACATTAGATAAAGTGCAGGAAAGATTCACAAGGATGGTTCCGGGGATGAAGAACTGCAGTTACATAGAGAAGGTGGACAAGTTGGGACTGTTTTCCTTGGAGAACAGAAGGTTGAAAGGAGATTTAATAGAAGAGTTCAAAATCATGAGAGGCATGGACCGACTATAGAGGGAGAAACTGGCCCCATTGGTGGAAGGTTCGGGAACGAGAGAGGACATATTTAAGGTAATTGGCAAAAGAAGCAATGGAGACATAAGGAGAAACGTTTTCAAGTAGCAAGTAGTTAGGATCTGGAATACACTGCCTGGGAGTGTGGTGGAGGCAGGTTCATGCAAGGCATTCAAGGGGGAATTGGATTATCTGAAAAGAAAAAACATGTGGAGAAGGTGGGGGAGTGATACTAGGTGAGTTGTGCCCTCACAGAGCCAGCACAGACACGAGGGGCTGAATGAACTCCTTCTGTGTTGTAAGTATTCTATGATTCTATAAAATCATTCATCATCTCTGCTTCTACCAACCCCATGGACAGTGATTTGCAAGTCATTACCACTCGCTATGTAAAAAACTTCTTCCTCATATTCCTTCTGGATCTCTTTCCCAAAACCTTACATCTGTGTCCCCATAGTCCTTGTGCTATCAACCAACAGGAACAACTTTTCCTTGTCTACCCTATCCAAGCCTGTCATAATCCTGTTTACCTCTATCAAATCTCCCCTTAATCTCCTTTGCTCCAAGGAGAATGGCACAGTTTTAAAGGGTGTGCAGGAACAAAGGGACGTGGGGGTACATCTGCATCGATCTTTTATGGTGGTAGGACATATTGAGAGGGTGGTTAGCAAAAGTATATGGGATCTTGGGCTTCATAAATAAAGGCCTTGAGAACAAAATCAGGGAAGTTATGCTGAACATTTATAAAGCTCTGGTTAGGCCCAAACTAGAGTTTTGCACCCTGTTCTGGTCAACACAATTTAGGAAAGGATGTGAGGGTCCCTTAAGAGGATGCAGAAGAGATTTACCAGATGTTTCCAGGGGTGCAGGGTTTAGTTTCCAATCAAATTTGTTCTATTCATTCCTCTTGTCAGCTATAATACTTTGCTTTACCAAATGACCTTCTTTTAACTATTGGGACATACATGGCTTTGTTTTATTTGAGAATGATTTTAAATAGAACCCATTTATCCTCAGTTTTTGGTGGCCTGGGCTACCTAGTCAATTTTTGTCAGATCTTTAACTTGTTTTGTAAAGTTAACCCTCTTAACATCTGGGACCAACCATAGATTTCTCATTGCCAGTCCAAGATTGTGCGGTGGGGAGGGTAGTGGTGGTCAGTGTGAAAGTTTTACCTTCAGAGTATAGCTGAAGAGAAAAAAGATAACAGGACACACTGAGCATTATGCTAAATGATTAATGAACTACACTGCTCTGCTTGATATAATTTTAATTAATTTAAATCTTAAATTATTCAAAAATATTAAGGGTAGTAAAAGTGTACAAATTGAAGTTTAAAAACAGTTTGTATAAATGAAAGGTGTAAGTATTTTTGAATTCTGAGTAATGTGTTAAGCAGCCTGATATAATTGTGTAATTTTTCTCTCCCTTCAGGTGACTGATTCACAGAAAGTAGTGTCGGTTGCAAGAGGACCAATAACTGACTCATGATGACCTGAAGGCTCTGCTTGATGCACTTGGGACATGTTGAAGGAGTCTGGTAGTGTTGTCTGGGGTCCATTCCTCATGGCAGTGAGGGTACCTCGTGCGTGGGGGGAGGTGGTGAAGTAGAGCTCAGTGAGCCCATGTTAATCCTCAGGATGGCTGATCAATGCCAGAAGAAATTTAATGACCTGATAAAGTCAGGGAAGGTGTGAAAATTGTCACACTCAGATGAAGTACTAGGATGAGCACTCTGTCACAGAGACTGAACTTCCTTTATTGATAATGACAAAGTCACAACTCACTAGATTTTCTTGCAGTTTGAGCTTATAGTTCCCCATTGCTTTCTCCATGGCAATCAGAATTGGCCCAGCCAGTGAAGCCCACATCCCATGAAAAAAAAAACTCGCAAACTAATCAGCATCCTTTTCTCCTGTAGTATAAATTGTTGTGATGGTTTGCAATTGGACATTCTTGTGTTTGTCCTGATGAGCGCAGGATGGAAAGCTTCAGCAATACATCTATACCTCTTTTCAGCCTTTTTGAGCCTCTTGACAGCTTGTATTCCCTCCTAGTTTTGTATCATGAGCTAATTTAGACACATTACTCTCTGTCTCTTTGTCCAAGTCATTCACATAGATTGTAAATAGCTGAGGTCCCAGCACTAATCATCCCGCACTCCACTAGTCACATTCTGCCCCATTTTTCCCTAATCTTTTCCTCCTGCCCATTAACTAATCCCCTACCCATGCTCATATGTTACCCCCAACTCCTTATCTTGTGGATTAATCTTTTGCGTATCACCATATTGAATGCCTTTTGGAAATCTATGTATTCTACATCTACTTGTTCCACTTTATCTAGCCTACCAGTTAAGTCCTCAAAAAACACTAACAAATTTGAAAAACACAATTTTTCTCTCGTAAAACCATGTTAACTTTGTGTGATCATGCTGAGCTGAATTTTCCCCTGGGGGGGGTTGTGCGCGGCTGGGCGGGAACAAACGTGCACCCGATCGGGTGTGCACTGCCATTTTACGTGGGCGGGCCTTCCAGCATGGCACACACCCAGGAATGCCATGCGTTCCTAGTGCAGGCGGTGGGGGGGGGGGGGGGGGTGCCTGAGTCGTGGCCTGCGCTCTTTTACATATGTGTGCAAAAGAGCGCAGAAATCTCCCTGAGATACGGAGATGCCTCAGGGAGATTAGTTTAAGTTCTGAAAAATTTAATAAAGGAAAAGATAAATTTTAAGGACATGTGAAACTGTCACATGAGCTGGGACGTCTATTAATTTTTTCAAAAATTTTTATTTAATTAATAAACCCTTCATGATAGCTCATCCCGTTCATGGATGTGGTTTCATGAAAAATGCAAAGGCCGCCTGGGCTCTTCGCCTGCCCGCCAACCTTAAGGTTGACAGGCAGTATTCTTAACAACTTTAATTACTTTCTTAATGACCTTTGACAGGTCGGTGGGTGTGCAGCTGACGCAGCTGCATGTCCACCGAACTGACAATCTTAATCTCGCACGGTGAGGTCAGGACCCTGCCCGACGTCACCGCACGTCATTTTACGCATCGGCGAGCTCACCGACTGGAAAATTCCTCCCACTATGATTTTCTTAGTGCATTGTTAAGACTTCCCTATTAATAGATTCCAGCACTGTTACCCAACGAGTGATGTCAGGCTAACTGGCTAATATAGCTCCAAATCAGGATGGTGTGTGAAATGGAGGGGAACTGCTGCCACTGTGCATCAGTGGTGGAGGGATTGAATGTTGAAGGTGCTGGATGGGGTGCCAATCAATCAAGCTGTTTTGTCCTGGACGGTGTCAAACTTCTTGAGTGTTGTTGGAGCTCCATTCATCCAGGCAAATGGAGAATATTCCATCACATTCCTAACTTGTACCTTGTAGATGATGGACAGCTTTGGGGAGTTAGGAGGTGAGTTACCTGCCACAGGATTCCCAGTCTCTGACCTACTCTTGGAGCCACAGTATTTATATAGCTGTTCCAGTTTCTGATCAATGGTATCCCCCAAGGCAGTAGGGAATTCAGCGATGATAATGCCATTGAGTGCCAAAGGGAGATGGTTGGATTCTCTCTTATTGGAGATGGTCATTGCCTAGCACTTGTGTGGTGCGAATGTTACTGGCCATTTAACAGCCCAAGCCTGAATGCTGTCCAGGTCTTGCTGCATATGGATTGCTTCAGTATCTGAGGAGTCGAAAATGGTACTGAACATTGTGCAATCATCAGCAAATATCCCCACTTCTGACCTTATGATGGAAGGAAGCTCACTGATGAAGCAGCTGAAGATGGTTGGGCCTAGGACACTACCTGAGGAACTCCTGCAGCAACATCTAGGGCTGAGATGATTGATCTCCACCAGGGCCACTCAGCTCCTGACCTCATTACAGCTTTAGACCAATCAGGGCCAAAGAGCAGATTAAAGTGGCCTCCAACAACCACAACCATTTTCCTTTTTGATAGATATGAATAACCAGTCGAGCTTTTTCCCCTGATTCCCATAGACTCCAGTTTTGCTAGGGCTCCTTGATGCCACACTTAGTCAATTGCTGCCTTGATGTCAAGGGCAGTCGCTCTCACCTCAAACTTTGAGTTCAGCTCTTTGGCTATGTTTGGACCAACGCTGTAATGAGGTCAGGAGCTGAGTGGCCCTGGCAGAACCCAAGCCTCAGTGAACAGGTTTCTGAGTAACTGCTGCTTGATAGCACTGTCAACGACCCCTTCCATCACTTTGCTGATGATTGAGAGTAGACTGATAGGGTGGTAACTGGCTGGGTTGGATATATCCTGCTTTTTGTGTACAGGACATATCTAATTTTCCACATTATTGGATAGATGCCATTGTTGTAGCTGTGGTGGAACAGCTTGGCTAGGGGTGTGCCTAGTTCTGGCACACAAGTCTTGTACACTATTGCAGAATGTTGTCAAAGCCCAGAGTTTTGCAGTATCCAATGCCATCAGCCGTTTCAGCTTGATATCATGTGGAGTGAATCGAATTCACTGAAGACTGTATTACAGCAGGAGAGAGAAGGTAAACTGTACTTCTTTCCTCTCACCAACTGTCTGTAAGCAGAAGGTGTTTTGAATTTTTTTAAAATAGGCTACAGCGTGTTTCCCAAACCCTCAGTTTGTGAGATCCAATTTACTAATAAATTCACAATGTGATTAACTCAGAAGGTTAGTTTATTTCACATTTAAAACCTGGGGGAGAAAAGTTTGCAAATTCCCACTCCGTCACATACCCACAATATGTGGGTGGGTGGGGGCGTGTGGGGATGGAAAAAAAAGTTGTACAACTATGGATATATTAACAGCACAAGAACCATAGATATGAAAATTCGTTCACACGATTCCCAGTGTCCAAGAAGTCAAAGCCCAGAGAGTATTTCTTTCATGGCTGAGTTCAGTTGCGATGGGTTTCTGGTTGGGGACAGCAACATGGAAATTCTTGAAATGAATGACGCTACAACACGATGGGCTTTCTGAGCCTAGACTGCTTGGCAGATGTTGATCAGAGACTTTTAAAAATCTACCAGGTTTCATGGAATTGCTCAGCCGGTATGCTGGAGTTCTTTTCAGCTGATGTTAAAACAGCAGTATAGCTTAAGGGCAAAGATGTAACATTAAAACTGCCCAAGAGGCCAGAGGCTTGGGTGATGTAACATGGCCCATTAATGGTTAATTGCAGCTTAACAATCAGTTTCGATGCTTCTGACCAGAATTGCAATGTTCCCTCAATGGTCCCCTTTTGTAATGGACTTGAACAGTCCCAAGTGTAAGATGAGTCTTTTAACAGCTCTGCAGGCATAACAAGTTTTGATCTCTCTCTCTTCTGATAGTTCAGATTGGGGAGCCGGTTCACCTGCACTTCATCCATCTCTGTTGATTACAAGGGGTCTGTACAATGAGATGTGAGATTCCACAGGTTGAGAGAGGAATTATTTTGTTCTTGTAACTCCTGGTGGTAGCTCCCAGAACAAAGGATCAATCCTGTGGTTATGTGACTTGTAGCAGCCATCCTTTTTGGTTCAGCAGAAAATTCATTTTTAAATATCGCAAAAGAATAAAGCTTTGGATTTCTTTTCATGCCATATAGCATCTGTGCTGCTGGGACCTCAGGAAGAGGCTGAGATGTATCATCCACTCAGCATTTCTGACTGAAGATGGCTGCATATGCTTCAGCCTTGTCTTTTGCACTGATGTGCTGGGCTCCCCCATCATTGATGATGGAGATATTTGATGGCCTCCTCCAATTAGTTGTTTAATTGTTTAACACCACTCACCACTGGATGTTGCAGAATGTGGCAGCATAGACCTGATCTGTTGGTTGTGGGATCGCTTAGCTCTGTCTGCTGCATATTGCTTATGCTGCTTGTCATGCAAATAGTTCTGTGTTGTAGCTTCACGGGGTTCTCACCTCATTTTTAGGTATGCCTGGTGCTGCTCCTGGCAAGCCTTCCTGCACTCTCATTGAACTGGGGAGATGGTGGTGTAGTGGTTATGTCACTGGACCAGAGACCAGACTAATGCTCTGGGAACAAGGGTTCAAATCCCACCACAGCAGCTGGTAGAATTTAAATTCAATCAAGAATTTGAA
Organism: Carcharodon carcharias; assembly: GCF_017639515.1. Taxonomy (NCBI): domain Eukaryota; kingdom Metazoa; phylum Chordata; class Chondrichthyes; order Lamniformes; family Lamnidae; genus Carcharodon; species Carcharodon carcharias. Next base: position 47,053,768 of record NC_054491.1, on the reverse strand, counting down.
ACTATCATCAATTGTCATAATAACCCTAATGTTCACCAGGGAAGGAAATCTGCTATCCTTACCTGCTCTGGCCTACATGTGACTACAGACCGACAACAGTATAGTTGACTTTTAATGGCCCTCTGCAATGGTGTGGCAAGCTACTCAATACATGGGCAATTAGGGATGGGCAATGAATGCTGGCCTTGCCAGCAACACCCACATGGATACCAGTTTTGAGTTGCTAGCTCTGTTCTGAGTCTATCCCATTTAGCTTGGTGGTAGTGCCAAACAACACAATGGAGGGTCTCCTCAACTTGAAAAGGCGACTTCGTCACTTCTATCAATACTGTCATGGACAGATGCATCTGGGAGAGGTAAATTGGTGAGGAAGGGACTATTTAAGTTTCTCCGTCTTGTTGGCTCCCTCACCTCCTGCTGCAGACCCATTCTAGCAGCTATGTCCTTTAGGACTCGGTCAGCACAATCACTAATGGTGCTACTGAGCCACTGCTGGTGATGGATATTTAAGTTCCCCCATGCAGAGTGCATTCAGTGATCTAGCCACCCTCAGTTCTTCCTCCAAGTGGTGTTCAACATGGAGAAGGACTGATTCAACAGCTGAGGAGATTGGGGAGTGGGGGGGAGTGGCAGATTTCCTTGCCTATGTTTGACATGATGCCATGTGACTTCATAAACCATAAGACTATATACTATGAGACTACAACTAAGCTTTTTAATTCCAGATTTATTAATTGAATTCAAATTCCACTATCTGCCATGGTGGGATTTGAAATAATGCCCCCAGAACATTAGCCTTGGCCTTTGAATTACCAGCCCACTGACATTCGCCACCGTCTCCCCCAAGTTGTTGTTGGGATTTGATGTTCAGCTCCTCCTCCTACTTAAGCTTGCTGTACTGAACAACTTGTTTAATACAATGCGTGGCACATTCCAGATTGCTGTGCAGCTGCATATGTGCAGCTCTTAGAGAGAACATTGATATGAACTATTAACTTCCCTGCTCTCCTTACAGATGCTGCCTGACTTGTTGAGAGTTTCCAGCACTTTTTGTTTCTCTTACAGATTTCCAGCAGCTGTAACATGTCACTTTTTTGCAGAATACATAGTCCTTGCAGGACTGTTGGTGCACCCTTACATTATATGCTTGGTGTACCCTTAAAACATCATTGGTGAACGTTTGCAATATGCTAGCTGTAAGGTTTCATCCTGAATTCTCCAATTTCTCAGTGTACCCAATCTGCTTTCAATTCTGCCCAAACAGCAGTGCTTTGATGTGGTCATGCATGTAGCCATTGGACCGAATCAATCTGGTTTGATTTGTGAAAGCTGCATTTACTCTGAGCTGTGCGTGGAACTGGAAGCTGGGTTGCTCCATAAATAGCTGTTTTGCTCCAAATTGCCTCAGAGGTCCTGCCATGAAGCCTCTAATCTGACGCTGTTACTCTGTGTTTAGGGTTGGGTTGGTCTGGTTAAGATTGCGTAGCTCTGGGCAGCAAGGAATGTGGTATCTGTTTCTCCTTCTCATTTACTGTAGTCGGTTCCACTATATGACAAGGTCTCTGGTTTCTGGCACAGTGAAGTTTGTAATTAGTTCAGGTCCAACCCCTTTTCTTATATAATCTCCTAGCAGAGTCAGATTCCATCAGTCCCACTGCTTTGCTGCATCTCTCCTCATATGTGTGCTGAACACCATCTATTTCATGTTTCCTTGTTCTCTATGTTATTTGATTTTAAACAAAATTCTCTGATATAGTGTTGTTCTCATTTTATTTGAGTTCCTGTGACCCTTTCATTGCTTTGGTTAAATTTTGTAGTGGTCTACCTTTCCTTTCTGCACTTTTACTGCTTTGTACCTCTGTGACTATTGTTGTTCCCATTCTCAGTCAGAATGTCTTTTGCCAGTATAGCAACGGAGTTTATTTTATCTGATTCTCTCATCCGGGAGCCAAAGGATTTGCGGGCCAAGGGCTTGCGCTTAGAACTGGCCACTGATCGAATGATTAAATTTATCTCTGTGGGACTCCCTCTTCTCCTGGTCTCAGCTGCACTGGCGAAAGAAATCTCTCTGAGTGAGTTTCAATCCATTTCACTTAACTAGCTTTAAAATGATCACTGAATGGTTCATTAATCAATGGTTAAATGTTAGCTAATAAGCATTAATAATGAGCTAATTGATAATTAAGGCATTACTGATAGTTCATGCTTACTGAATAATGGTAAGATTGATTCTAGTTAGTTAATATATTGTTAATGCATTGTTAATGCTTCCTAAATGGCTAGTTAATGCATAGTTGATGGTCAGTTCATACTTGGTTAATGCATTATGCCTGTTGAATTATATCTAATAATCAGTTAAAGCTTTTAAATGGCTAGTTAATGGCTGTTTAATGAAGCACAATAAACTAGGAATGTTGCAACAGGAGAAGGTAATTTAATCCATTTAAATTGGTTTGTTTTTGTCTGCCTTTACCGGATCTTTTGAAGTGCTTATTCTACCTGTTGTGACAACAGTCATAAAGGTATTTATTTGAGCTGTTGGTAACGGTTACCAACTCCCCTTATACAACCAGGGGTAGTGTTATCAGCCTCTCAAGACTGTTCTGCTATTCAATTAGATCATGCCTGATTTGTACCTTAACTCAATTTTCCTGCCCTTGTTTCACATCCCTTAATACACTTATCAACAAAAATCTATTGATCTCAGTCCTGAAAATTTCAATTGACCCCCAACATCCAGAGCCTTTTGAGGGAGAGACTTCCAGTTTTCTATAAGATAAAAGCAAAAAACTGCGGATGCTGGAAATCCAAAACAAAAATAAAAATATCTGAAAAACTCAGCAGGTCTGGCAGCATCTGTGGAGAGGAACACAGTTAACGTTTCGAGTCCATATAACTCTTCAACAGAACTAAGTAAAAATAGAAAAGAGGTGAAATATAAGCTAGTTTAAGGCTGGGGTAGAGCTGGATAAAGGGCCAGTGATAGGTGGAGATCACCAAAAAATGTCATAGACAAAAGGACAAAGAGATATTGAAGGTGGTGATATTATCTAAGGAATTTGCTAATTAAGGGTGAAAGCAGGACAAGCAAGGTACAGATAGCCCTAGTGCGGGTGGGGTGGGGTGGGGTGAAGGGAAGGGATTGAAATAGGCTAAAAGGTAGAGATAAAACAATGGATGGAAATACATTTAAAAATAATGGAAATAGGTGGGAAAAGAAAATCTATATAAATTATTGGGAAAAAATGCGGGGATCGGAAAGTGGGTGGGGATGGAGGAGAGAATTCATGATCTAAAATTGTTGAACTCAATATTCAGTACGGAAGGCTGTAAAGTGCCTAGTTGGAAGATGAGGTGCTGTTCCTCCAGTTTGTGTTGGGCTTCACTGGAACAATGCAGCAGGCCAAGGGCGAACATGTGGGCATGAGAGCAGGGTGGAGTGTTGAAATGGCAAGCGACAGGGAGGTCTGGGTAATGCTTGTGGACAGACCGAAGGTGTTCTGCAAAGCGGTCACTCAGTCTGCATTTGGTCTCTCCAATGTAGAGGAAACCGCATTGGGAGCAACGAATGCAGTAGACTAAATTGAGGGAAATGCAAGTGAAATGCTGCTTCACTTGAAAGGAGTGTTTGGGCCATTGGACGGTGAGGAGGGGGGAAGTAAAGGAGCAAGTGTTGCACCTTCTGCGGTTGCATGGGAAGGTGCCGTGGGAGGGAGTTGAGGTGTAGAGGGTGATGGAGGAGTGGACCAGGGTGTCCCGGAGGGAACAATCCCTGCGAAATGCCACCGGGGGGTGAAGGGAAGATGTGTTTGATGGTGGCATCATGCTGGAGTTGGCGGAAATGGCGGAGGATGATCCTTTGAATGCGGAGGCTGGTAGGGTAATAAGTGAGGACAAGGGGGACCCTATCATGTTTCTGGGAGGGAGAGGAAGGTGTGAGGGCGGATGCGCGGGAGATGGGCCGGACACGGTTGAGGGCCCTGTCAACCACCATTGGTGGAAAACCTCGGTTAAGGAAGGAGGACGACATGTCAGAGGAACTGTTTTTGAAAGTGCATCATCAGAACAGATGTGACGGAGGCGAAGGAACTGAGAGAATGGGATGGAGTCCTTACAGGAAGCGGGGTGTGAGGAGCTGTAGTCGAGGGAGCTGTGGGAGTCGGTAGGCTGGTAATGAATATTGGTGGACAGTCTATCACCAGAAATTGAGACAGAGAGTTCAAGGAAGGGAAGGGAAGTGTCAGAGATGGACCATGTGAAAATGATGGAGGGGTGGAAATTGGAAGCAAAATTAATAAATTTTTCCAGGTCCAGACGAGAGCATGAAACAGCACCGAAATAATCATCGATGTACTGGAGAAAGAGTTGTGGGAGGGGGCCGGGTTAGGACTGGAACAAGGAATGTTTCACATACCCCATAAAGAGACAGACATAGCTGGGGCCCATGCAGGTACCCATAGCCACACCTTTTATTTGGAGGAAGTGAGAGGAGTTTAAGGAGAAATTGTTCAGTGTGAGAACAAGTTCAGCCAGACGGAGGAGAGTAGAGAGTAGTGGTGGATGGGGATTGTTCGGGCCTCTGTTCAAGGAAGAAGCAGAGAGCCATCAGACCATCCCCATCCCATAGTACCCAAAAATCTCTTAATCTTAGGGCGGAATCATGCACTCCCGTTTGAGGTGGGCATCATAGCAGGTGGGAGCAGAAAATATCGGAAGGTCGCAAAAATTGGTTTCACATCGTCGTAAAATCAATTTGTGATCGTCCACAATGACGGGGCCATGTTTCCCGCCACCACATGTCGGGAACCTAATTTCAATACGTTAGAATCTCATTATAAGCCCTGCTCAGCAGAATCATCCTTCCATGCTGGATCATGAGCTCACGTCGGCATGATTGCACATCGATGCGTTTCACAACTGTACATAAGCGACGTGGGCCTGGCGCTTCACTCGGGACTTCAATGTTTGTTTGCCTACCTTGCCTCTGGCAACACGTGGTCATCATACCAGGCTTCACAGGCAGCACCACATCACTTTTAGGGGGGCTCACCTACCAGACCGGCCGTAAGGTGGGGGTAGCTTTTCAATGGCTATAGGACTAGTGCTTGCTTGGGGAAGGGGGAGAAGTGGCCTCAGGCAAAGGAAGAGGCTGCAGGGTGGGGGCTATACTGGGGAAGGGGAATATCCCAGTGTGTGTGTGTGTGTGTGTGTGTGTGTGGGGGGGGGGGGCACATGTAGATCTGTGAAAATGGCGTCAAGATGGTGAGAGCTGAGGTGAGGCCAGATGGAGATGTTCATGTGAGAGAGTGAGTGGTGATGTCCCTTGAGCTGCGTTGAGTGAGATGCCAGTGAATGTGTGATGGGCTTGTGATTGTGAGAGTTTAGAATGATGAGATGGTTGCCTTACCCTGGCAGCAAGGTTGAGATCATTCATCCTCTTTCTGCACTGGATGGCCAACCTCTTCTGTGCAATGTTGGCAGTGACTACCACTGCCACCGCCTCCCAAGCCAGAGATTGGTGAGATTGCTGGCCTCCAAAAGACATTCCAGCGATGAGTCACTGAACTCTTCTTGGCGTTCAGGGTCATGTCTTCACTAGAGCAGTCCTGGGCTGCAAGCATTGAGAATTGTGGGCAGGTGCGTTTAGATATGGCACTGGGAGTGAGGAATCGGTGAGGTTAACGGCATGGAAGGCGATTCAGAGTCTGCCCGCCTGCAAGATGATGTGTGACTGCATAATTAATCAGGTAGGAAGTGGACAATACAGTGCGAAAACCCACCATTGTAGCCGGTAGGTAAAATGTTGCTTTTCACGTCCACTACCCGTACTTAGTGCAATTCTGGGACAATTCTGCCTTTAGTCTTGAATATACTCAATGTGTAACCACAGCTCTCTAGGGTAGAGAATTTCAAAGGTTCGTAACACTGTGACAGGAGCAATTTCTCCTCATCCCCTTATCCTGAGACTATGAGCCCTATCTTTAGATTCTTTAGACAGGGGAAACAACCTGTTAGCATCTACCCTGTCCAACTCTCTTAGAATCTTATGTGTTTCAGGGACATTACCTCTCATTCTTCCAAACTTCAAAGAATACAGGTCCACGTTACTCAATCTCTCCTCAGATGACAGCCCTTTCATCCCAGGAATCAATCTGATGAACATTTTTTGCACACCTTCTTAAGGCAAGTAAATTCTTCCTTAGGTAGGGGGACCAAAACTGCAACACACAGTACTTCAAGCATGATTTCACCAAAGCCCTGTATAATTGCTCTTTACTCATACTCCAACCCCTTACAGTAAAAGCCAATTTGCTCACTGTACCTTCATGTTAACTTTCTGTGATTTGTACACAAGCACTCCAAAATCTGTCTGCATACCAACATTTACCAACGTCTCACCTTTTAGGAAATATTCAATTTTTCCATTCTTCCTGCCAAAGAGGCAAGTTTCATACCCTCCACATTACGCTCCATCTTACTTCTTGCCCAATCACTTCACCCGTTTATATTCTTTTGCAGTTCCTTCCCAGTTTTCTTTCCCTCCTATTGTCAGCAAACTTGAATACATTACATTCTGTTCCCTCATTGAAGTCACTGATGTAGTTTGATCTTTACGGCACTCCACTAGTTACATCTTGCCATCTGGAAAGTGATCCATTTAATTCTACTCTATTTTCTATCTGTTAACCCATCCTCAAATCTAATTTTTGATGTTTGTTCCAGTCTTGATGAATCCTGCAAATATAACTCAACACACACTCTCTAGAAACATGGAGACATCTTTTAAAACATGACATGTGCAGAACAAACAGTGGTTTTTGGCAGGGGAGAGTTGGGTATGGAGGAACAAATGGAAAATATCTCAAAAGGTGGACAATCAAAATAATGAAACTAGACATGATGAAGGAAAATTGATGCCTCTGCGGATCAACCTAATCCTACAACCAGGGAAACAACAATATTGCCCAATCCCATGAGCTTAATCTTGTGTAATATCCTCTTTATGGCACCTTGAGGAGTGCCATCTGAAAATACAAATACATGTACACTACATCCACATCCCTTATCTAACCTGTGAGTTAGAGCCTCAAAAATCTTTTAGATTTATCAAAACATGATTTCCCTTTCTGTTGTTTATTCTACTTAGTCATATTGGGATACTCACAAAGTCTTGTTATCACATCCCTAATAACAGATTTTACGTTCCGATGACTGACTTCAGGCTAACTGGTCTATAGCTTCCTGTTTTCCCTCCCACTCCTTTCTCAAACAGTAGAGTTATGTTTGCTACATTACAATTCATGGGGACCATTCCAGAATCTAAGGATTTCTGGAAGATCAACCCTGCAGTCACTTGTTTTAAAACCCAGGATGCAGGCCATCACGATCAAGGGATTTGTCGCTCTTTAGTCCCACTAATTTCTCCAGCACCTTTTTTTTTAGTGATATTAATTACTTTAAGTTCACTACTCTCACTGACCCTTGGTTCTCCAGTATGTTCTTTGTGTCTTCTACTGTGCAGCTTGAAGACATACACAAAATATATTTAACGTCTCTGCCACTTTCTTATTTGCCACTATAATTTCTTCTATCTCTCCCTCTAATCTCTTCCTTTTTTCCCGTACTTGTAAAACCTCTTATGATAATTCTTGCTAGTTTACTGCCATATTGTACTTTTTTCCTCTGCAATAATGCTTTGGTCATTCTTTGCTGATTTTTTAAATCCTCCAAATCCTCAGGCCTAGTACCATTTCCGGCAACATTGTAAGCCTCTTTTAATCTAAAACACTCTAGTTAGCCATGGTTACTAATTAACCCAGTCTCATTACACAATACCAGATCTAAAATAGCCTGTTCCACAACTGGCTCCTCGACACATTGCTCTAGAAAACTGTCTCAAATGCATTCCATGAACTCGTCTTCCAAGCTACTTTTGCCAATTTTGTTTGCCTAGTCTATAAAATTTAATAAAATTACAGCATGATTATTACATGCTTCTCCAATTTCCTGATATATACTCAATCCAACAATATGGTTATTGCTAGGGGCCTGACAACCTACTCCTTCCAGTATTTTCTGCTCTTGTGACTTTACATCCTGATTTGCTGGGCTAAGATACTTCCATTACCTTTATCACATCCTTTATGATCAGAGCTCACCCATGTCCTTTTCCATTTTGGTTATCTTTTCCCCAAGTCACATACTCAGGAATACGTAGTTTGCAATGTTGAACACCTTGAAACCATGTCTCAACAATGGCTACAAGATCAAACTCATTTATCTCTTTCTTTTGTGTGCCACTAATTCATTTATCTTGTTATAAGTGCTTCATGTATTCAGATATAGCACCTTTAATTTTAAGTTTTTACTATTTTGCCCTGCTGTTGCTTTGGTCACTAATGCTCATTATTTAACTCTCTGTCTGTTCCTGACACAGTCTGCTTCATTTCACCTAAATCACAGGTCTGATTTTTCCTTCCAGTGTCAGGAAAACTGAAATTGTGACTCTTTCTGGGTTTCAAACACCCCCCACAACCTCACACCCCACTGGGGGTGAAGTACTCACAGCCCCTGATTTTCAGAGGCAAGCTGCTAATTGGCCGGCAGGCAGGTTGCCTGGCCAATTTATGGCCACAGGGTGGAAATGGAGGCAGGTTTGGGCAAGCATTGGCCTCATTTAAACACATCATGATGCCATTAATAAATTACTGTTTGACTGAAGAAACGGATGCATCTTTAATTGGAGAAGAAAGGCAGGGGGCTGGCACCTTGGGCAGGGTTGCCTCTTGCTTCTCTGGCTTTCGAAGCTGGAGGACCAATAGGAGGCCTTCCAGCATGGAAAGAGCTGCAGCCTGTTGTTCCAGATAAAAGAGAGAGGGTGTTTTCATCGTGAAGTGTCCTCTCAGCAACTTTTAAAAAATTAAATAAAAATGAGCACAGACACCAGGCCACCATGTTCGGGTTGGTCTTAAGGCCTCTTAACACTAAGACATTTGTGTTGTATGTGATACCACTAAACACGTAACAGATCTCTCGGCCCATGTACTCTCAGAAAATGAGGAGTTTGTTCTTATGCATGGTTTCAATTTTGGTATGCCTTCATCCCAAATCAAATGGGAAGAGATATTTGCTGAGTTCGAGCTCCTCTACTCCCAACTACCTCGCTACAAACCAGAGTCCACTGAAGAAGCTGAATTCTTGAAAGTGTGCCTAGCTGATCTAGCGCAGCATTTGAGGGATTCCAAATGACCAGGCTGACTTTCACATGCAACGCGAATGTCTTACAGCATTATGAGGCCTTAAGACATTCACATCAGTAAACCTGACAAAGAGACGGGAATAGTCATCCTTACAAGCATGACTATATCAACAAAATGCACGCCATTCTTAATGGCAGGTCTAAATTCGTATCCACTGGACCTGCTGCTCAATATGGCTGGACAGCCTTGCTCGAAAGTAAGCTAAAAAATAATGCCTGCTGGACTTGGGTAAGAGCGATGAACTACCGGAACAGTACCTCATTGTAGTGGCACATGGCCCTATCTCTGGTGTTTCTGTACATAGGACATGGTGCAGTTTCCTACAGCACTGCAAAAAGAAAAAAAATAGTATATTTGTAAAATGAGCATTTTGTTATATTGTGCTCTCTGCTGCCCTCTCTGTTGAATAGGTGTAAATAAAGTTCATACAATAATGGCTGCCTGCAGCTGAGCATGTGTTCGTCTTACTAAGTGCAATAACGACAAAAGACTTGCATTTATATGGCACCTTTCATGGCCACAGGATGTCCCAAAGTGCTTTATAGCCAATTAAATACTTCTGAAATATAGCTACTCTGCTTGAATATATGACAGGGTCTGTTGATATATATGACAGGGTTTGTCCTCATGGTTCGCTACGTCCACGTATATATGGGCCGCCCATATACGCCCATACGACACAAAAAGTGATGTCCCTTTACGCTCTGTCTTATCTGTGACCGGTTCTGCACAATATGAATTGGCCAAAAGGTTGGGTGAATTTTAACAATCAGTTTTGACCAAGTTTTCCACATACACAGTGAAGGACTTCCACATTTGCAAAGGCCATACAGATCTTGCATATCGATAGCAATGCTATGTCCATGTGCTCATTTGACATTACTAGGCTATTCACCAATGTTTCACTTAAGGAGGCCATAGATATTTGCGCTGCAGCACTATATCATGGCAATCTAGACCCACCACCATTGCATTAATCAAAATTCATGGAACTTATGGACTCGGCAACTCGTGCAGTTGAGTTCAGTTTTAATGATACCATGTATGCCCAAATACATCCTCTCTAGGCCCACAGCTCACAAACAACTTTGTTTGGTTCCATGAGAAATGTGTCTTCAATAGAATGACACCTAACTTCCCACCCCTTGAATATTTCTGATATGTGGATGATACATTTGCAGCTGCATGTAATAATTTCCTTACATGTCTTAATGGGCTCCATCCTGTGCTCAAATTCACCTTTGAAATGGAGCAGTCAAATTAACTCCCCTTCGTTGACATACTAGTCAAGAAATCTGCCGGGGGTTGTCTACCATGGTCTACCGCAAGCCTACCTTCACTGGTCAATATACACGTTGGGATTCTTACAGTTCCACATAAGATTGGTCTTATTGGCAACCTCATAGGGCCCAAGCCATTTGCTCACCATGTAAGTTTGATGCTGAAATAGGGCACATCAAAGGCATCTGCAGGATAACGGCTACCCTGATCAGATCATTTTGCGCTGTATATCACGCAAACTCATGAATGGGCTAAGGCCATCACGTTCAGCCCTGAAGAGTGCCCAGTCTATCTCAGATTACCCTGGAAGGGAAAGGTATCTCAAAAATTTGAGCAACAGGTGAAACTAGCTGTTTCACACTGCTACTCTGCAGTAGCAACACGAGTGGCATTCACCACTAACAGGATGCCGCCATCAAGCCAAAAAGACATTCTACCTCGCACACAAATGAGCAATGTGGTAGATGAATTTCAGAGCCAGTGTGATGATAGGTATGTAGGCCGTACACCCCAAAGACTGGTGGATCATATCAAACAGCATGTCTCAGCTGCTGTTCGCAATGAGCAGGGTACAGACCGTACGCAACCTGCCCTGCTTGCAAAATTCAAAACACAGTGTCCAACATTAGATGTGATTCTGTGATTGGACAACATTTGCTAAATAATCCTCAGTGTGCTAAGAATTACACTGACAGCCAATTTAAGATTGTCAGTCAGACTCACAGTGTAGTGCATTTGTGTGTACTGGAAACTACCTATATTAACACACAGGGCCCTGTTCTTTGCAGACAGAAAGAACACGTACACGCATTGCACCTATTTCAGCTAAACAAAGTAAGTGACAGACATTAGCTGACTCATTCCTCAGGGAAATGCCTTGACCAATCAGGATCAAGCTGCCTGGTTTAAATTTCAAGCAATGCTTGGCAGTTAATTGTCAGTCACCATCACTGGTGCATTCTCCATAGCAACACCTCTACCAATCAGAGTCCACTTGCTAACCAATCAGAACTCTCTTCACATACAGTATAAATTGATGTTTTCCCTTTATATTGGTGTTCTTGCAAAGTGTCCTGATGAGTGCAAGATGAAAAGCTTTGACATGTCTCTTTTTAAATTAACCGTCCCAAAATCTTTCATAATTATCAAAACATCCTTAACTTTCTTACGATAATGAAAAAAAGATCACCTAGTTTTTGAGCCTTTATCATCACCACCAATTCTCAGCCCAGTACCATCATAACGGTTCTGATACTTGAAGGAATTGTTGGGTTGCCAAAAGCTACACAATATACTTCAATTGTGGTGTAACTAACAACTTGTACAAACAAAATTTCAGTTGCTAGCCTTTATATTTAGTGGCCCTGTGTATAAAATCCAGTAATAATTTTCGTTTTCTACCTACATCCCACCTTTTCATTGGAATCTGATAGCTGAAAGGTGGAGGTTACTGAGCACTGTCCTGGGCTCCAGTGTGATTGACTGATCAGTAATGCACCACTGCTAGCCTTGCCATGTGCTCTAGGCTGGTGTGTGATTGGTTGATCAGGAATAATCAGGAGACTTACAGCCAGACTCAGAAACAAGGAATGCAGATGAAAAATCATACTTTCATTATCTATTTTTCAGAATCACAAATCACTTGTTTTCCTCCCAGTAACTTCTCGCTGAAGCAGGCCACTTATGTGGATTTGTACTGTTGGGAGACTCTACTCCATCGTCATCTCCAAACCAGTGGCAGCGTGCAGACATCACTCTGGATTCACAAGGTACTAAGCACACCGGGCACTGGTGTCCAATATTAACCCTTTACCAACATTGAACGTGAGATTGAAATAGAACAGTTCATCTTTGTACATTGAAGGGATTACTTTAGCGAAAGAGTGAAAACTGATACCAAATGTTACTGTGCTAATAAGACTGTTTGAAAGTCTGGATTTAATATGCAATTTTGGGTCTACTTAGTGATTACCATGATTTAAACTTGTCTGGAGACGTTAAAACAGACATCTGTAGGTTTAGCACTCACATATTGATTAGATGCAATTGCCATTGAGTAGTTTATAAGGGGTCCATCCTTGCACTTCCACTAAAGGCTTTAAGTACCCTGACACTCAGCAGCAGGTTTCAGGATGGCTCAGGGACTGATGTAAAGGGTGCACAGATTCTCGGACCAGGGACTGGAATCCTGGTACAAGTGGTCCAGAATTGGAAGGATGCCGTCTACATCCTGTTCCTTTCTCTTGCAGCAGTTGGTGCTTCCATTTCTCCAAAAGGCCACACCCTAGCAAGACACCTATGGCCAAGAATTCTCCTTGCTCTCGTGATTCCTACAGTTCTCATTCTCTTTATGTGCAGTCCTCAGAGAATTTCTGGAATAAATGTTGATAAAATGTTGATGAGGTCTTGGCGAAATATGCCAGTCTCCCAATTTCTCAAAATTCCTGTTCAAATCTCCAACAGCAAGTGAACAGTGAAAGCTAAGCATAACTTTAAGTGCTTAATCTGTATTTGACTTGCACTGAAAAAGATGGGGGGATACCAAAGTGCTCTCTGCCTCTTTGAACACCAACCAATAATATACTGTCTAGGCTAAAAGTGGCGCCGTCTAGTATTTGTGAACCGATTGCTGCTTGCAATCCTCACCAATAAATTGTTTACTCCTGTTCAATTAGTCGCTGTTCGGAGAGGAGTTTAATTGAAACGTTAGCCACGAAAATGCCATGTAGCCTCATTAATGAACACTAGCAGACAATTCAGTTATCATTCAGAGCTGTAACAATCCTCCATTCCTAACACACTTCAATTCCTTCACCAAGATGGTGAACTAAAGGCAAGCTAAATCAATGTTGGAGCTCAAATTTTGATCACTTCAGAGACTCTAGTGCATTTTCTGGGGAAAATTTCTCCCTGAGCCTCCACAACATTGTTATATGCATAAGAAATCCTGACATATTGCACCTTGATAACACTCTTTTAGTCACCTTTTTATATATATACATTCTTGATAGCTCCTCTAAAATGCCAATGTATATGTGTATATATCGTTTCTAACATACATGTATATAAATATACATATATTCTATAAGTTAGAAAGGATTATCTGAGGGATGTTAAAGATTAGTTCTGCTGTAAAACTGTAGGTGTTCGAAGAAGCTGATTTAAATATCTCATGGTTCTAATTGTAAATCTCACGATGCTGCAACAAATCTCTCACAATCTCACATTGTATTTAATGCTCCTGCACTGCATATTTCATGACCTTATGTTAGACATTTCATGGTATGCATTTGATATGTTATGGCCTGTGTGCATAGATCTAAACTAGTTCTGTGTTCACCATATGAGCAACTAGTTGTCACTTTGATCCTGTGTACCTCCTGACCCCATCTATTTCATGTCTAGTTCCTCTCTAGTCTTCCTAACTTCTGTTATTCACATTGTCCAAACCTCCACTCCCTTTATCTTGATGCTGCTGACCCATTCCTCCAGCACCACCAGCCCATGAACTGCCTCTCCAATCTTTTTTTCTTCAATGTTCCTATGGTCCATAATTGCCTACTCTCACAGCAGCAACTCCAACAGTGCATCCCACTTTCTGATGCACGATCCATCAACTTAGTGCTAGGGCCACAAAACCTCAACCACAACCCCACAATTATCATAAAAACAAAAAAAACTGCAGATGCTGGAAATCCAAAACAAAAACAGAATTACCTGGAAAAACTCAGCAGGTCTGGCAGCATTGGCGGAGAAGAAAAGAGTTGACGTTTCGAGTCCTCATGAACCTTCGACAGAACTTGAGTTCGAGTCCAAGAAAGAGTTGAAATATAAGCTGGTTTAAGGTGTGTGGGGGGGTGCGGAGAGAGAGAGAGAGAGAAGTGGAGGGGGGGGGTGTGGTTGTAGGGACAAACAAGCAGTGATAGAAGCAGAGGATCAAAAGATGTCAACAACAATAGAACAAAAGAACACATAGGTGTTAAAGTTGGTGATATTATCTAAACAAATGTGCTAATTAAGAATGGATGGTAGGGCACTCAAGGTATAGCTCTAGTGGGGGTGGGGAGAGCATAAAGGATTTTAAGATATTTAAAAATAATGGAAATAGGTGGGAAAAGAAAAATCTATATAAATTATTGGAAAAACAAGGAAGGGGGAAACAGAAAGGGGGTGGGGATGGGGGAGGGAGCTCACGACCTAAAGTTGTTGAATTCAATATTCAGTCCGGAAGGCTGTAAAGTGCCTAGTCGGAAGATGAGGTGTTGTTCCTCCAGTTTGCGTTGGGCTTCACTGGAACAATGCAGCAAGCCAAGGACAGACATGTGGGCAAGAGAGCAGGGTGGAGTGTTAAAATGGCAAGCGACAGGGACGTTTGGGTCATTCTTGCGGACAGACCGCAGGTGTTTTGCAAAGTGGTCACCCAGTTTACGTTTGGTCTCTCCAATGTAGAGGAGACCACATTGGGAGCAACAAATGCAGTAGACTAAGTTGGGGGAAATGCAAGTGAAATGCTGCTTCACTTGAAAGGAGTGTTTGGGCCCTTGGACGGTGAGGAGAGAGGAAGTGAAGGGGCAGGTGTTGTATCTTTTGCGTGGGCATGGGGTGGTGCCACGGGAGGGGGTTGAGGAGTAGGGGGTGATGGAGGAGTGGACCAGGGTGTCCCGGAGGGAGCGATCCCTACGGAATGCCGATAGGGGGGGTGAAGGGAAGATGTGTTTGGTGGTGGCATCATGCTGGAGTTGGCGGAAATGGCAGAGGATGATCCTTTGAATGCGGAGGCTGGTGGGGTGATAAGTGAGGACAAGGGGGACCCTATCATGTTTCTGGGAGGGAGGAGAAGGCGTGAGGGCGGATGCGCAGGAGATGGGCCGGACACGGTTGAGGGCCCTGTCAACAACCGTGGGTGGAAAACCTCGGTTAAGGAAGGAGGAGGACATGTCAGAGGAACATGTTTTTGAAGGTGGCATCATCGGAACAGATGCGACGGAGGCGAAGGAACTGAGAGAATGGGATGGAGTCCTTACAGGAAGCGGGGTGTGAGGAGCTGTAGTCGAGGTAGCTGTGGGAGTCGGTGGGTTTGTAATGGATATTGGTGGACAGTCTATCACCAGAGATTGAGACAGAGAGGTCAAGGAAGGGAAGGGAAGTGTCAGAGATGGACCACGTGAAAATGATGGAGGGGTGGAGATTGGAAGCAAAATTAATAAATTTTTCCAAGTCCTGACGAGAGCATGAAGCGGCACCGAAGTAATCATTGATGTACCGGAGAAAGAGTTGTGGAAGGGGGCCGGAGTAGGACTGAAAGAAGGAATGTTCCACATACCCCATAAAGAGACAGGCATAGCTGGGGCCCATGCGGGTACCCATAGCCACACCTTTTATTTGGAGGAAGTGAGAGGAGTTGAAGGAGAAATTGTTCAGCGTGAGAACAAGTTCAGCCAGACGGAGGAGAGGAGTGTTGGATGGGGATTGTTCGGGCCTCTGTTTGAGGAAGAAGCTAAGGGCCCTCAGACCATCCTGGTGGGGGATGGAGGTGTAGAGGGATTGGACTTCCGTGGTGAAGAGGAAGCGGTTGGGGCCAGGGAACTGGAAATTGTTGATGTGACATAAGGTGTCAGAGGAATCACGGATGTAGGTGGGAAGGGACTGGACAAGGGGAGAGAGAAGGGAGTCAAGATAACGAGAAATGAGTTCTGTGGGGCAGGAGCAAGCTGAGATGATCGGTCTACCGGGGCAGTTCTGTTTGTGGATTTTGGGTAGGAGATAGAAGCGGGCCGTCCGAGGTTGGGCGACTATCAGGTTGGAAGCTGTGGGAGGAAGATCCCCAGAGGAGATGAGGTCAGTGACAGTCCTGGAAACAATGGCTTGATGTTCAGTGGTGGGGTCATGGTCCAGGGAGAGGTAGGAGGAAGTGTCTGCGAGTTGACGCTCAGCCTCCGCGAGGTAGAGGTCAGTGCACCAGACAACAACAGCACCACCCTTGTCAGCGGGTTTGATGACAACGTCAGGGTTGGACCTGAGAGAATGGAGTGCAGTAAGTTCAGAGAGAGACAGGTTAGAATGGGTGAGAGGAGCAGAGAAATTGAAACGACTAATGTCGCGCCGACAGTTCTCAATGAAAAGATCAAGAGAAGGTAAGAATCCAGAGGGAGGGGTCCAGGTGGAGGGAGAATATTGGAGATGGGTAAAAGGATCCGTTGAACTGGGAGAGGACACCTGCCCAAAGAAGTGAGCCCGGAGACGAAGACGGCGGAAGAAGAGTTCAGCATCGTGCCGAGCCCGAAATTCATTGAGGTGAGGGTGTAAGGGTATGAAACTAAGTCCTTTGTTGAGCACTGAACGTTCAGCATCGGAGATGGGAAAGTCAGGGGGTATAGTGAATACACGGCTGGGGTTGGGATTGGAAGATGGGGTGGGGACGGAGGGACAGGCAGGGGTGGAGGGTCCTAGATGGGTGTTGGTGCCGATGAGTTGTTGGAGCTTGCGTTCCTTAGCACTTGAGAGAAAGAGAAAAAGTTTCTTGTTGAGGCGTCGGATGAGCCGAAGAATAAAATGAAACTGGGGGCACGCGCAGCTTTGAAAAAGGGTACGGCGGTGCTGCTGGAGGGAGAGGTCGAGTGTGTTCATATGGCGGCGCATGGCACTGAGTGTGGATTTCAGAATGTGACGGGAACAGCAGTCCGAGAAACGTTTTATGTCCCGGAGATACCCGTAATCCTGGGTGGGTTCGAAACATAAGGGGTGGAATTTCAGTTGAAATCCACGTGGGATAAGTCGGAGACGGAGACAGTCACTGAGAAAGGAGATATGGCTGTGAAAGCGGGTTTTAGTAAACACCTTGTCAAACACCAGGAGGGAAATGGAAAGCAATGATCGTTCACTTCCAAGGGCAATTTCTGACCACCACCCCTGCCCCTTCATTGTGGGTTTCCTATTGCCTATCACTGCAGGTCACCCTGTAAAATGGTTTATGTCTTGCAATCTATTTATATCCTCACTATCTCTGTATGAATCCATCATCCTACACCTAAACAAAATGTGGCTCACTGATACTACCTCCTTCCCTCACCAACACTGCCCCATATAGGCATGATGTTAATGGTTCTCTTCACTCGGTCCAATCTTCTGTCTTTACTGTTCGGATATCTTCTTATTTGAACCCTCATCTCCATCATGCTATTCCCACAATTTCCTCATTGTCTACTACCTCCCAAATAAGAAAGGGAAATAAAGATAGAAATGAAGGACAGAAAAGTAGGAAGCAAAAGTGGAAGGCAGAGAAAACAAGGGCTAGCAGCAAATAAGGCCATAGTCCAAAAATAATGCATAAAAATGTTAAAAAGACAAATCTAAAGGCACTGTATCTGAATGCATAGAGCATTTGCAATAAGGTAGACAAATTAACAGCGCAAAACAAGGGCTAGCAGCAAATAAGGCCATAGTCCAAAAATAATGCATAAAAATGTTAAAAAGACAAATCTAAAGGCACTGTATCTGAATGCATAGAGCATTTGCAATAAGGTAGACAAATTAACAGCGCAAATAGATGTGAATGGGTACGATATGATTGCGATTACGAAGAAATGGCTGGAGGGTGTCCAAGACTGTGAACTGAATATCAAAGGGTATTCGCTATTTAGGAAGGACAAGCAAAAAGTAAAAGGAGGTGGGGTGGCATTGTTAGTCAAGGATGAAATCAGTGCAATAGTGAGAAAGGAAGTTGACTCAGAAAATATAGACGTAGAATCAGTCTGGGTAGAGATAAGAAACAACAAGGGGCAAAAAACATTAATGGGAGTTGTCTATAGGCCTCCAAACAGTAGTAGTAAGCAGGGGATTAGAGATGCATGTAACAAGGGTGCTACTGTAATCATGGGTGACTTTAATATACATATAGACTGGCAAACCAAATTAGTATGGCGGATGAATTCCTGGAGTGCATACAAGATGGTATTTTAGATTAGTACATCGAGGAACAAACTAGGGAACAGTCTATTCTAGATTTGGTATTGTGCAATGAGAAGGGATTATTTAATAATATTGTTGTGCTGGGTCCTTGAGGGAAGAGTGATCATAATATGATGAAATTCTTCATGAGGATGGAAAGTGAAGTAGTCCAATTTGAAACGAGGGCCCTAAATCTAAACAAAGGAAGCTATAAAGGTCTGAGGGGTGAGTTGGCTGCGACAGATTGGGGATAAATGGCATGACGGTGGATAGGCAATGGCTAATATTTAAGGAGCAAATGCATGTTTTGCAACAGTTATATATTCCTTTCTGGCATAAAAACACAACAAAGTGGCCAAACCATGGCTAACAAAAGAAATTAAGGTTAGTATTAGATCCAAAGAGGATCATATAAAGTTGCTAGAAAAAGTAGCAAGCTTGAGGATTGGGAGCAGTTTAGAATTCAGTAAAGGAGGAGCAAGTGATTGATTAAGAGGGGAAACATAGAGTATTACAGTAAATTTGCAAGAACATAAAAGCAGATTGTAGAAGTTTCTATAAGTATGTAAAAAGAAAAAGATTAGTGCAGGCAAATGTAGGTCCCTTACAGTAAGAAATAGGTGAAATTATAATGGAGAACAAGGAAATGGCAGAACAATTAAACCCAAAATTCTATAGATTCTGGAATGGTTCCTGAAGATTAGAAAATGTCACCCCACTATTTAAGAAGGGAAAACAGTGAACTACAGACCTGTTAGCTTTACATCAGTAGCAGGGAAAATGCTAGAATCAATTATAAAGGATGTGATAAATGGATAATCATGATTTGATTGGGCATAGTCAGCATGGATTTGCGAATGGGAAATCATGTTTGACAAACTTGTTGGAGTTTTCTGAGGATCTAACTAACAAATTTGATAAAGGACAGTGGATGGATGTACTCTACTTAGATTTTCAAAAGGCTTTTGATAAAGTCCCCCACAGGAGGTTGATTAGCAAAATAAAAGCACATGGGATAGGATGTAATATACTGGTATGGATTAAGAATTGGCTAACAGAAAACAGAGTAGGAACAAACGGGTCATTCTCACATTGGCAGGCTGTGACTAGTGGGGTACTGCAAGGATCAGTACTTGGGCCCAAGCTGTTCACAATATATATCAATGATTTGAATGTGGGGACTAAATATAATACTTCCAAGTTCATGGATGATACAAAATTAGGTGGAAATATGAGGAAGATGTAAAGCGGCTACAGGAGGATTTGGACAGATTTAGTGAGTGGGCAAGAACATGGCAAATGGAATATATTGGAGAAAAATGTGAGGTTATCGACTTTAGTAGAAGGAACAGATGTGCAGAGTATTTCCTATATGGTAAGAGATTAGAAAGTGCAGATGTACAAAGGGACCTGGGTGTCCTTGTCCATAAGTTACTGAAAGTGCAGGTGCAGCAGGCAATTTGGAAGGCTAATGGGATGTTAGCCTTTATTGCAACAGGATTTGAGGGCAGGAGTAATGAAGTCTCAATTCAATGGAAGCTTGGTTATACTGCACCTAGATTATTGTTTGCAGTTTTGGTCCCCTTACCTCAGAAAGGATATTATTGCCATAGAGGGGGGTGCAACGAAGATTCACCAGGCTTGTTCCAGGAATGGTGGGACTGACTTATGAAGAGAGATTGGGGAAACCGGACCTGTATTCTCTAGAGTTTCGAAGAATGAGAAGTGATCTCATTGAAACCTACAAAATACTTAAAAGGAATAGACAGGGTAGATGCAGGTTTGTCCTGGTTGGGAAGTCTAGAACCAGAGGACACACTTTCAAAATAAAGAGGGGAGCCACTTAGCACCGAGATGAGGAGAAAGTTCTTTACTTAGATGTTTGTGAATTTTTGGAATTCTCTACCCCAGAGAGCTGTGGAAGCACAGTCATTGAGTATGATTAAGGTAGAGATTGATAGATTTCTGATTAACAATAACGTAAAGAGTTATGGGGATAGTGTGGGTAAGAGGCATTGAAGTGTTCGATCAGCTATGATCGTATTGAATGGAGGAGCAGGCTCGACAGGCTGAATGGCCTTCTTCTGTTCCTATGTTCCTAACCAACTGCTTTAGTTCTGT
The DNA here is from genome assembly GCF_017639515.1 of Carcharodon carcharias. Classification (NCBI taxonomy): domain Eukaryota; kingdom Metazoa; phylum Chordata; class Chondrichthyes; order Lamniformes; family Lamnidae; genus Carcharodon; species Carcharodon carcharias. The sequence continues at coordinate 47,033,159 of NC_054491.1, read as the reverse complement.
CTTCATGGAAGAAGACACAAATAACTTCCCAGAAATACTAGGGTCTAGTGAGAAGGAGGAATTGAAGGAAATTAGTATTAGTAAAAAAAAATAGTGCTGGAGAAAAATTGGCACTGAAAGCTGTTAGAATCATATCACTCGAGAGCGAATTTTTCTTTTACAAAATGGAAGAACATGGCATGCTGACATTTGGATGTTAACCTGGGATTTTTTTAAAAAAGGTCATAAGTTCACCTTCGAACTGTCAGCAAGCTGGTCGCTTCCAAGAAATCACCTGACCTTTATGGTACTCAAGGAAGACCTGGCTGTTTATTTATTATTTTGATTGATGGAGACAAAAAAACTGAAACGGAAGGTTGAACTTGCTGGAAATCACATGGGAGAGAGGGGAAAAAAACTTAAATTGTGAACCTGCTTGTTTGGGAGGCAGTCTTGTTGGAGAAAAAGCTGAGGAAGGAAGGCTCCCTCTCTGTACCTTGTTGTATGGCTATCAACCTGTAGCCAGATAACCCTCAACTGAGTATAACTGGTCTGCATTTGAACCTGCAAAGCTGGACGGTGGAAACTTCCAGGCATCCACTGGGACCAGCGGCAGTCTGCACATGAGAGAAATCCAGGGCAACAGTGTCGAGACCCTGTGGACTTTATCCTTTATTTTAAAAATGCCCGTCCTCCAAAGCCTATCTCTGCAGAGAGACTGTTTGTCCTTTATTTGTCTGTGTGCGTGCTGGGGGGATTCTTTAGGAAGAGATAGATAGATATACTTCCTGATTACAATTGTGCGTTAACCAGTATTTGCAACTTATTAAAAGAAGTTCTGTCTTAAAATAAATTAATTATTCTGAGATTTTGAAAGAAGCCTGGTCAGAGTCTCTTCTTCTAGGTACTAGGAGCTAGCTACACAATTGGCCATTTCAGTGGGAAATTTAAAATTACATTAACGGTATGGCCTGTGGAGTAGTGGCGCTTGATAATTTGCATACTCCTCCCATACCAGAAATGGTGGATGTGTTGGTTGTCATCTTCCAAAATTCTGTAGATTCTGGAAC